>NC_133324.1:199318389-199951639 GCF_042186555.1 Aquarana catesbeiana
GCCCTGCTTCTCTCCCCCTCCATTCAGTGGTACCGGCATTGCAACTGTGGGCGCAGGGCTGTGGCTTCACAGCCTGGCACCCACTGCGCATGCGCGAGCGGCGCCATGTGCCGTGATTGGCCGCTCAGTCGTCTGAAACCTGTAATGGGTCCCAGATGATTGACAGGAGGGAGGGAGCAGAGCTGAGCCCTTCCTGTGCCGAGGGGGAAGTGATGTCACCAGCCCAGGCACTGGAAGAGGCAGACTACGAGGGGCCCCCTAGCAACAGGCATTTAGAGGTAAGTAAAAAAAAATATATCCAAATGTTGTTTTTTATTTTTTTTAGGCACAATCATGACTTTTTTTTTTTTTTTTTTTTTTAGGGTGGAACACCACTTTAAGTTTCACAGTGAGTATAACAAGCATGTTATGCAACTTCCTTGCAAACAGTATGTTTGTCTTTAGTAAATCAACACCCATAGCTGCCAAGTGTCCAACGTTCTTCAGGACAGTCATCTCATTTTTCAAATTGTCTCATGCCCCCATTTTCTAACTAATGTTCTGACAGATAAGGAACAATGCTTATTTCCCTTCTGCTCATGCACAGTGATTTTTTTTTTTTTGCTATAAACAGAAGAGTGTTCTTACAGTTTCCCCAGGATTGCTGGGCAGATGTGCTTTATGCTGCGCAAATTATCCTCTAGTGGAAAATTGCAAGGGTTGATTTAAAGCAAATAGACTGTTCACTTTGAAAGATAAGTTTTTAGTGAATGTGCTGAAAATGTATTTTGTAAATTACTCACAATCACATGCAAGGAAAAAACAGTATTCTTGAACATGATTGGTTAATGCAAATCAGCATGATTTTACCTCATTAACCGCTTGCCACCTGCTGCATGCTGATATACATCGGCACAGTGGCAGGGGTGGGCAAATGGGCATACCTGTAAGTCTCCTCTAATTGGCGGGGCTAGCGGGCGCACACCGCATGCAGCGTGACCGTGCCCGCGGGACCCGTGGACTTGATGTCTGCCGGTGATCGTGTCACAGAGCCACAGAACGGGGAGATGCCCAATGTAAACAAGGCATTTCCCCATTCTGCCTAGTGACATGACAGTGATCACTGCTCCCTGTCATCGGGAGCAGTGATCGCTGTCATGTTAGTGGAAGCTCATCCCCCCACAGTTAGAATCACTCCCTAGGACACACTTAACCCATTGCCTCCCTAGTGTTTAAACCCTTCCCTGCCAGTGTCATTTACACAGTAATTAGTGCATTTTTATAGCACCGATGGCTGTATAAATGACAATGGTCCCAAAATTGTGTCAAAAGTGTCCGATATGACCACCATAATGTTGCAGTCACGATAAAAATCGCAGATCACCGCCATTACCAATAATAAAAAATTCATAATAAAAATGCCATAAAACTATCCCCTATTGTGTAGACCAGTGGTTCTCAACTCCAGTCCTCCGGACCCACCAACAGGCCTGATTTTAAGTATTACCTTAGGGAGTTGCAGACTAGAATACTGCAATCACTGAGCAGCAAATGATATCACCTGTGATGTATTTCAGCTATCTTGCAAACCTGGCCTGTTGGTGGGTCCTGAGGACTGGAGTTGAGAACCACTGGTGTAGACGCTATAACTTTTGCGCAAACCAATCAATTTATGCTTATTGTGATTTTTTTTTTTTTTTTTTTACCAAAAATATGTAGAAGAATACATATCGGCCTAAACTGAGGAAAAAAATAGTTTTTTTTATATATTTTTGGGAGATATTTATTATAGCAAAAAGTAAAAAATATTGCTTTTTTTTAAAACTGTTGTTCTTTTTTTGTTTATAGCGAAAAAAATAAAAACCGCAGAGGTAATCAAATACCACTATATATATATATATATATATATATATATATATATATATATATATATATATATATATATATATATATATATATATATATATAATTAGTAAATCAGGCTGCTTCTTATGCCCCGTACACACGGTCGGATTTTCCGACGGAAAATGTGCGATCAGAGCGTGTTGTCGGAAATTCCGACCGTGTGTGGGCTTCATTGGACTTTTTCCATCGGATTTTCCGACACACAAAGTTTGAGAGCTTGCTATAAAATTTTCCGACAACAAAATCCGTTGTCGGAATTTCCGATCGTGTGTACACAAATCCGACGCACAAAGTGCCACGCATGCTCAGAATAAATAAAGAGATGAAAGCTATTGGCTACTGCCCCGTTTATAGTCCCGACGTACGTGTTTTACGCCACCGCGTTCAGAATGATCGGATTTTCTGACAACTTTGTGTGACCGTGTGTATGCAAGACAAGTTTGAGCCAACATCCGTCAGAAAAAATCCTAGGATTTTTTTGTCGGAATGTCCGATCATTGTCCAACTGTGTGTACGGGGCATTAGGCTGTCTCTCATTTGTGCAATTGCATCCCCTGCATCTATAGTGCTGGGCAACCAACTGAGACAATTGTCCGATGGTCTTTGACAAAAGTAGCACTGGGGATCAGACAGGTATTGGGCCTATTGACACTTTTTCATTTGGGTGCATTGTGGTAACTCACATTACATACATTGGCATGGTACACTGCTATTCATTTATGAATAGCTCCCCAACACACTAATGCCGTGTACACACCATTGCACATTCCAACAACAAAATCCATGTTTTTTTTCTGATGGATGTTGGCTCAAACTTGTCTTGCATACACATGGTCACACAAATCTTGTCGGAAATTCTGATCGCCAAGAACGCGGTGACGTACAACACATACGACGAGCTGAGAAAAATGAAGTTCAATAGCCAGTGTGGCTCTTCTGCTTGATTCCATGCATGCGTGGAACTTTGTGCGTCGAAATTGTGTACACACGGTCGGAATTTACAACAACGGATTTTGTTGTCGGAAAATTTGAGATCCAGATCTCAAATTTTGTTTGTCAAATTCCAACAGAAAATGTCCGATGGAGCCTACACATGGTCAGAATTTCCGACAACCAGCTCCCATCGAACATTTCCCATTGGAAAATCCGACCGTGTGTGCACAGCATAAGGCTATGCACCCCAAACAGACAAGCACTGGTGATGCACTAATATATGTTGTGGAGGGCTGCAAGGAAAAACATTATTGCATGTTTGTTTTCTTGTTTATTCTGGTATGTTGGCAGCCCATTCATTTAACACCTATGCGTGCGTTAATGCAGTGCACCAGGACTGCAAAGTGTGAATGGGCCCTTTAACCCCAAACAAATGCACAATTAAGACATTTTCAGGGGCAGATTAATTATATTGTAGTGCAAATATAAAGAAGCTTAGAGATGAATCAAACTGTAATATTATAATAAATCTGTCTTAAAATCCTGTTTAGCATTGCCTTGCTGCTCATTCATTTAAACTGGAGAAAAGAAAGTAAGAACCAAACTAGAGCCAATTATATTGCTTGTTTTATTTTTCCTGTAAAATGAATGGGTATGTTTTATTAGTTCTAATTGACAAAATTCTAATTTTGTTAATTTCCTTTGCTTTGTTTTGTTTTAAAGAATTGACAGGTTCAGTTATTGAGATTGCATATTATTTGCTATCTCACTCTAAAGTAGGTACAATAT
Organism: Aquarana catesbeiana; assembly: GCF_042186555.1. NCBI lineage: Eukaryota > Metazoa > Chordata > Amphibia > Anura > Ranidae > Aquarana > Aquarana catesbeiana. Next base: position 199,321,996 of record NC_133324.1, read on the forward strand.
ATTTAGCAGGTATGACAGCTGCTCTTCTTAGAACAATGCCTTGCATTTAATTAGTCTAGACTTCTTTATTTCAGAATAAAACACAATGAGGGCATGAAAACAAACAGTGATGTGGGCTTTATTGTATGCTCAGAAATGTGTTCCATACTTATAAGTAAAGTGATAGATTTTCTCTAAGTAGACTCACTCATTTTTCATCTTTGTCAGTTGGAACAATATTGATAGATATTTGTTGATGTGAAGAAATCTTGAGATCGACCTGCTGAAGAAAGATGAAGATATAGCTGGTGTACAGGGATACCAGGCTTCTCTGCGTGCAGCCTATTTCCTATGTGTTAGAGATAGTGGAGGCAGAAACTTGGCTCACAAAATGAAGTGGAAAGTGAAACATTAATAAGTGCACAGAAACATATGTTTTAATGGTTGTTAAAGTGGTTGTTAAGCCACTGTATAAAGTACATGCAATCCCCTCTGTTAGAAAATGTTCTATGCCCCAGTGTCTGGGCTGTTCAAAAATATGCCCATTACTACCTCATTTCACAGCGCTGCTCGGCACTCACGTGATTCCTCGCTGCTCCCTCTCCCGATCTGACAGCTACAGTGGGCGACAATCCTCTGCTGACATCAGTCAGGAGGAGGGGAAAAGAGGAGGAGGGAACAGAGATGTCACCCAGCGAGGAGGGGAGGAGAGGAGGAGAGCAGCCAGGAGTCACGTGAGCCCTGAGCAGTGCTGTGAAACAAGATAGTAATGGGCATATTTTTTACAAAGCACAGACACTGGAGCATAGGACATTTTCTAACAGAGGGGATTGCATGTACTTTTTACTGTTATTTCAGCAGCGAGGGGGGGGGCAGGCCCTGACACAGAGCTGACAGGCAGGGAGGGGAGGGGGAGAGAGGACAGAGGAGACCTGCAGATAGCTGTGGATGACGGAGACATGTAAACTGACCGTGGTGTCAGGGCTCAGCAGCCATGATAAACTGTGGTCAGTTTACAGGGGGGAGGGCAGAACCAGGCAGGATCAAAAATTTATTTTGAAGGGGAGCTCCAAGTAAGACACCAAATTCATGGTATTTGAGAGTTTGATTGTATCAGTTAGGCACCAATGAAATGTAGCGTTTCCCCCAAAGCGGCCGATGAGAAAGTACCCAGGTCTCCCTAGCTAGTACACAGGCTGACAGTCACAAGCACAGTTCCACGCACACAAACAGTACAGGCTAAGTCTAGAAGATATCTTTTTAGAATTCATTGCGGAATAACTTGAACACGGGAATGGTTGGATCAGGATACTCAAAACAATAGCAGAAATAACGGAAGGACAGCTTCTCACGAGGGATGAGCGTTCGACTCGAACATCGGGTGTTTGCCGAAAAGCGAACAGTTTGGGGTGTTCGAAAGCCGCGGAAAACCCTTTAAAAGTCTATGGGAGAAATCAAAAGTGCTCATTTTAAAGGCTTATATGCATAGTATTGTCATAAAAATTGTTTGGGGTCCTGCCCTAGGGGACATGTATCAATGCAAAAAAAGTTTTAAAAATGGCCATTTTTTGGGAGCAGTGATTTTAATAATGCTTAAAGTGAAACAATAGAAGTAAAATATTCCTTTAAATTTCGTACCTGGGTGGTGTCTATAGTGTGCCTGTAAAGTGGCGCATTTTTTCCCATGTTTAGAACAGTCCCTGCACAAAATTACATTTCTAAAGGAAAAATTGTCACTAAAAACTGATCGCGGCTGTAATGAATTGGCTGTATGGAATTTGGGGGGACCCCCATGCCATTTTTTTATTTTGGCGTGGGGTTCCCCTTAAAATCCATACCAGACCTGAAGGGTCTGGTGTGGATTTTGAGGGGACCCCTACGCCATTTTTTTTTAAATGTTGGTTCGGGGTTCCCCTTAATATTGGTTGGTTCGGGGTTCCCCAAGCCAAAGGGCTTGGTATGGATTTTTGGGGGGACAAGCATGCCTTTTTTTTCAATTACTTTTATCTGCATTGCCAAGACCCGACAAGTCATTACAGCCGCGAATAGTTTTAAATTACTTTTTTTCCTTTAGAAATGTCATTTTGTGCAGGGACTGTTCTAAACATGGGAAAAATGCGCCACTTTACAGGCATACTATAGACTCCCCCCAGGTATGAAATTTAAAGGAATATTTCACTTTTATTGTTTCACTTTAAGCATTGTTAAAATCACTGCTCCCGAAAAAACTGAAGTTTTAAAAACTTTTTTTGCATTGATACCAGGACCCAGGTCACCAAACACTTTTTATGAAAATAACTTGCATATTAACCCTTAAAATTAGCACTTTTGATTTTTCACGTTCGTGTCCCATAGACTTTAATTGTGTTCAAACAAATTTTTTTTGCATGTTGTGCTGCGAACCGAACCTGTGTTTGTCTCATCCCTACTTCTCACTTAACTTCTCTAAACAGCCATTCCTTGACAGGTAACAGGCAATGAGGATCCCTAAGACCTAGAGCAGGCCCCCTCCATATAGCAACCTCTGGCACTTAGTTCCTTTCTAGCACTTGCACACCCCAGAGTGCACAGCACAGTCGTTACTCACAATGTCCTAGGTGCTGCCTAAAACCCAGCATCCACATAGTTCCTCAGTGAGGGAGACAAAAGATATCAGACCAGGACTCCAGGATGATGTCCTCCAGAAAATAATCCTTTAGTAATCAGCTTCAAGCCCGTAGCCCAGTTCCTGCTCAGGCCCAGACTGCAATTCTTGTCTCAGTGTAGCCACGTCCCAGAGGCAGCAGCCCCATGTGAACTGAGGCCATACTTGAAGAGGAAAGAACTCTCTGGAAAGGCCTCCAAGACACTTATCAATTCCCCAGCCACCTTCTGGACACCTGCTTCCAGGGATTGGCTGATGCATGATAAATAGTCATAATGGCCATTTGACTCTCCCTGCCCTATATTCTGGAAACTTTATCCATGAGCAAGTGAGAGAAATCAAACACCCAGCTTGGGAAATCCTGACCAGAGAAAAACAATCATTTGCTGCTACACTAACTGCGTGAAGCCAAAAACTAAATTTAGCCTAGCAACCTAATTAACGAAGGGTGCTACACAAATATGCAGATGAAAAAAATTCTAGACTGTAATTTTTACATTAAAAATATATTTTCCCTAAAGTTTAAAATGAACATTTCAAATACCCATATTACTGCAGAACCGTAGCCTCCCTGAGGGTAATCCCGAGTGTGGCTCGGGGTTAAATTTCAGCACCATTAGCGGTAACCCCGAGCCCCACTCGGGATTGCATTGCAGGATCCTGGGTCGGCGTAACTTACCTTGTCCCCAGGATCCTGCGATGTCCCCTGCTGTGTCTGCAGGCTCCGTCTCCTCCGAAGCCTCTCCGTGGCAGGCTCCGTTCCCTGCGAGCGTCGCAACGCACGGGGGCGGAGCCTGGCGGCACATTCAAAAAAATGTAAATATCATAACACATACAGTACTGTAATATTACAGTACTGTATGAAATTATTTCACATCCCTTTTATCCCCCAGTGCTTTGGCCCATGCCCTGCATGCAGTTTTATATGATATATACTGTTCTTTCTGCCTGGAAACTGGAGATTGTCCATAACAACCAAAAAGTGTCCCTTTATGTCAAAAGTGGCTGTAGATCAGCTAGAAAACAGCGATAGTAAATTAGAACACTTGCAGAATTGAGCAATAGTGAATCATGGGGAAATTTATTTTATTATTATTATTTATTTATTTTTTAATTATTTATTTATTATATTATAATTTGTTTTTGTGTTTCAAACTTCATCATACCCGGGATATCTACTAGACTCTTGTTTGGACAGATTTAAGTGTGTTATTGTTAAGAATTACAGGCCTACAATATAAAACGCCAAATTTCCATGCAAAATAATTGTACCATTTGGTATGGTTCACAGGAATACCGCCCTCTCCTGTGTGCCAAATGCTGCGCTCACAGACCTACCCCTCACTGATAGCTGCTGCTTAAATTAAAACAATGAAAAAATAATGGTAAATGATTCACTAGTGCCTGCCCTCCCTCCAAGTGAAATCAGATAGCAGCGCTAATTATAAAAAATGTGCATACATATGTGAATTAACCACAAAACAAGCTGAAAAGTGACAACCTCCCAAGTGTCACACAAATAATGAGCAAAATAATTCTAATGTGAAAATTAAACAGTGTATAAATTGGTAACATAAAAGTCCAAAAATAGTGACGTAGTGATATATGTGATGCTTCAAAAATAATACAGATCTTCAGTGAGCAAAAATCTTCCACCACACCGCTGTGCACTGTGATCTCCACTCCCCTTCAGCGAGCAGACTCACCAGCTATTTTTGCCTTACACTCTCGTGCTTGGCTCACAGGCTATTCCCACACAGTAGGGGGTACAATGATAATTTCCACTCAATTCCTGTTGGATATCCAGAGCATATGCTAGCGTACTCTCCACATGAAACAAAGAAAAGCGAAGCAATAGTGCAGTAACGCAACAACCTTTAATAAAGTACCACTCTCCTTCACCATTAAACTCACATTTCATAAACTTGAATCAAGCAGAATAGCACAGCACACATGGTCATCACCAAAAAACACTCTCCAAATAATAACCGGACGTATGGTGGTCACGGCGGACCCAGGCAGTCGGATGTTCGGATAACCCTCACCCGTTCCTCGCGTCTCCTGGAGCCGCTTCCCCGCTTTCCTGTATGGCGCCTCCTATCTCAGCGTCCTACATCTAGCGCGTCAGATTGCCTCGTAGCCACGCCCCGACATGTTTCGTCACAAGGGACTTATTCATGGGATTGGCTGCGCTATCTGGCAATCTTTCTTAAATACCCTCCTCTCTCGTATGACGCGGTAATGGTGACACCGCGCCTGCGCACTCCCTGTGTCTCCGCTCGCACCATATGTGTACATTGCTTAGTATACACAAGTTAACATGCATTTAAAAGCTTCTGTTACTGCAAGTGCTGAGTATGACACTATATATCTGCAAGAGAACTACTTGGTCACCTCGTGGGCTCCTATCATAGGCCGTACGGGTCACCAATCATCTTTACATGTGTTCTATATTGCAGGTCTTAAGTGTCATCTCAAAAAACATTTTTTTTATAAAAAATCCCTTTGAAATTTATATCTTTTTTATTTCTATAAAAGATTATCATTAATATTAAAACTGAATGGTTGGAAAAGTGCATAAAAAAATATATATAAAAAATTATTAAAAATAAAAATAAAAAATAAATGAATAAAAAATAAATAAAAATAAAAATAAAAAACTTAACCCATTACGGTCCATCTCAGGTACTCCTGGGTATTCTGAAAGAGTTCTACCGACACACAATTTTTTATCTATGGTGTACCTTCCACAGTTATCAAAGTGCAGCATATTATTTTCCACTCTATTCCCCCTCCCTGTCATCCCCCTTAATAGGTAAATCTCATAATTGCGTTGGTGTTATGGATTCTTAACCTCTCTATATTTGGGGTGACAAATACAGAGGGACCCCAACCGGTCATCAATCGCCCACCAATCATTATCAATAATCATTGATGAAACAGTTGAGGTCCAATTCTATATTTAAACCCCCCGGAAAAAGACATTTAAAGAGGTATATCCATCGGGTTTCTCGTTGGGACAAATCCCTTATTCTGTTTGAACCCCTCCACGATGGATATACAATGTCTATCCCGCAAAATTGTAATAAACTGGGGTCCTGGTTATGGTATTCTTTGAAATGGAGGGACACACTGTGATACTTGAAACCATTTTTTATATTGGTTAAATGCTCAGAAATACGAACCCTTAGTAGTCTTTTGGTACGTCCTATATAGAACAGGCCGCATGGGCACCACATCAAATATACAACAAATGATGAGTTACATGTAATGAACTCCTTGATTTCAAAAGTTTCATTTGCTCGATTAATGATACTCTTCGTGCTTCTACTCCTGTTCCTCACTGTTCTACAGCATATGCATTTGTTGCATGGAAAAAAACCTTTAAGGTTAATTTTGATTGATGGTTGAACTGGAGGGTCAAGAATTTTCTTTACCACTTTGTCTCCAAAGTTGGGGGCCCTTCTATAGATGAACTTAGGGGTTTCAGGTAACATCTCTCCTAGATGTCGATCCCTACGGAGTATATACCAGTATTTTTTAAAAATGGTCTCTATTTCTCTATATTGACTATGATAATTGGATATGAAACTCCACTGATGTTTTTCCTCAGACTTAGTCCTTTCTTTCTTTTTCAAACAGTCCTCCCTTGGTATATTAGCTACCTGTTCTATGACATCATCCATGGATTTTTCTGAATATCCTTTCTGGAGGAATCTCTCTTTTAAAACCTTTGCCTGTGTGTAGTACTTCCCTTGTTCTGTACAATTTCGACGGACCCTCAAGAATTGTCCCTTCGGAATATTTCTTATCCATACAGGGTGATGACCACTCCTGATGGATAAGAAACTGTTCCGGTCCGTTGGTTTGAAGTATACACTAGTCACCAGAGACTGTTCCTTCCTTTCAATGGACACATCTAAAAAATTGACGCATGTTTCACTAATCTGGGCCTCCAATTTGATGTTATTATTATTGGTGTTGAGGTATTTCAAAAATTCTTCGACAGATTCTCTAGATCCCTCCCAGATGAACAGGAGATCATCTATGAACCTTCGATAGAATCTCAACTGGGGAAAAGATTTACTGAAAATGAATCTGTCCTCCCACTCAGCCATGAACAGGTTGGCGAGGCTGGGGGCAAACTTAGCCCCCATAGCCACGCCAACCCGTTGGGAGAAAAAGTGCCCATTCCACCAAAAGTAATTGTGTGACATGCAGAAGTTTAGGGCCTGGCCCACAAACCTCTTCTGCATGTCCGGAATGTCCTCTCTCCTACTCATGGCCCAGTTCAATGACAGGGAGGCGTCCTCATGTTGAATGATCGTATATAATGAGGACACGTCTGCTGTCACTAAAAAGATGTCAGCGGCAGGGTTCAAACAGACCTCCCCCAATCTTTGGAGTAGGTCAGTGGTATCTCGTAGATACGCCCTAGTGTTTTTTACACTTGGCTGGAGAAACCTATCTAGGTACTCTCCCAACCTAGCCGTGACAGATCCTATCCCGTTTACAATCGGGCGCGCTGGTGGTAATTTGGCGTCCTTGTGAATTTTAGGAAGTGTATATATAACTGGAATCCTACACGCACTAGGGACAAGGTACCTTCTTTCTCTAAGGTTCAGGGCATTAGTAGCATATCCCCATTCAACCAATGAGTTTAACTGTTCCCTATATTTCTCAGTAGGGTCTGTAGTTAATCTTTCATATGTGGAGCGGTCACTAAGCATATTTGAAAGTTGTCCGTGATAAAAGGATTTATCCAGAATGACAACCCCCCCTCCCTTGTCAGCCGGACGTATAATGATGTCGTTCCGTTTTTCTAGTGCCCTGATTCCTTCATTAATATGTTTTGAATTCACTTCCTCTTTTACTTTAATGGCCTCTAGATCTTTCAAAACTAGATTTTTGAATACCTCAACATAATGGTTATTGGAGTTTTGGGGATTAAATAGTGACTTGTTCCTTAGGCCGCTATCAACTTTACTAGAAGAAGACCCCGCTTTCTGGGCCGAGACTACTGGGTGACTGAGAAAATATTTTTTAATGTTGAGGGATCTAATAAACTTATGAGTGTCAATGTACACTCCAAATTTATTTAGCACCCTCCTAGGGGCACATTTCAGGCCCAGATTTAAAATATTCATCTCTTTGGCATTTAATGTCACTTCACTTAAATTGTAAACCCCCGTATTCACATGTCCCTCAATCTCTTTCTTGGGTTGTTGCCGTCGTCCTGCCCGGCATCCCCTTCGCCTCCTGGGAATGGTCCCATCGCTCTGTTGGTGTATGGCTGTGGTCCCTTCATTCCTTCCCTGTTGTATGTTGGGTGGTTCTTTCCTCTCGGTGTCCCCCCTCCTCTCCCCCTCCTCCCTCGCTGGCCTAAAAAAGGTGGGGGGCCATGTTCTTGATACTGAGGTCTATGATATTCCTCCTCCAGAGGTAGATATCTATTATGAGTTGGTATGGGACTTCTCCCCTCTCCATAATTGGATGCCTGATAATGATAATGATTGCCATAGTCTTGTTGTCTATAATGTTCCCCTCCATAATTTGATCTCTCTGTTTGGGGGCCCTTCCAGTCATCATGATTATAATATGCCTGTTGTCCCCCTCTCATTGGTTGGGGGGGTTTTGGTGAACCATAATAATCGTTCAGTTGATTCCCTCTATGTTGTGTAGGGGGACAATTATTATAAGTATGCCCAGGTGCATTCTGTTCATGCCTCACCCCACCCTTCTTATTGTCAACCTTCTTACTATGGTCTACTATAGGGGCACTGGATATTTTCCCGTTTCCTTTAACCGGTGCGGGGGCCTCATTAGTACCTGGGGTGGGGGTCTGCCATGCATAAATTTTATTATTCTTAAAATCTGCTGCATCCCTATTATATTTTTTAACTTTTTTCTTTTGTGTGTCTCGATCCACTTTTTCAAGTTTCTTTTTCATATTAATATTAAAATCCTTCATCTGGTTTGACTCATTCACTAGTTCTAGTTTACTACGTAAGTGATTAATTTGTTCATTGAGCTTCCCCAATTTCACTTGTTTCCTAGTGAGTACCAGATCTTGTAACTCCCTCCCCACTCTATTAAAAAATTCCAACCATTCATTCATAAAACACTGGTCCTCAAGACCATCTTGGGGGGGCACATCCCACCTCAAACTCCTAAAAATTAATTTTTCCTTTTGATAATGTGAGAATGTGAAGACATCCCACCAAGTCTTAATCTGTTTCTCCAACAGACCTTCTAGACTTTTGAGCATGCCGGACACATCCTCATCATTCTCAGCCACCTCTAGATTAGCTGAAAAAATATTATCTGGATTCATTTGTCTGTTGGCAAGAAAATTAAAGACTTCCATGGCTGCACGCATTAATAAATTCAATAACTCTGTCACTTGGTATGGTTCACAGGAATACCGCCCTCTCCTGTGTGCCAAATGCTGCGCTCACAGACCTACCCCTCACTGATAGCTGCTGCTTAAATTAAAACAATGAAAAAATAATGGTAAATGATTCACTAGTGCCTGCCCTCCCTCCAAGTGAAATCAGATAGCAGCGCTAATTATAAAAAATGTGCATACATATGTGAATTAACCACAAAACAAGCTGAAAAGTGACAACCTCCCAAGTGTCACACAAATAATGAGCAAAATAATTCTAATGTGAAAATTAAACAGTGTATAAATTGGTAACATAAAAGTCCAAAAATAGTGACGTAGTGATATATGTGATGCTTCAAAAATAATACAGATCTTCAGTGAGCAAAAATCTTCCACCACACCGCTGTGCACTGTGATCTCCACTCCCCTTCAGCGAGCAGACTCACCAGCTATTTTTGCCTTACACTCTCGTGCTTGGCTCACAGGCTATTCCCACACAGTAGGGGGTACAATGATAATTTCCACTCAATTCCTGTTGGATATCCAAAGCATATGCTAGCGTACTCTCCACATGAAACAAAGAAAAGCGAAGCAATAGTGCAGTAACGCAACAACCTTTAATAAAGTACCACTCTCCTTCACCATTAAACTCACATTTCATAAACTTGAATCAAGCAGAATAGCACAGCACACATGGTCATCACCAAAAAACACTCTCCAAATAATAACCGGACGTATGGTGGTCACGGCGGACCCAGGCAGTCGGAGGCCCAGATTAGTGAAACATGCGTCAATTTTTTAGATGTGTCCATTGAAAGGAAGGAACAGTCTCTGGTGACTAGTGTATACTTCAAACCAACGGACCGGAACAGTTTCTTATCCATCAGGAGTGGTCATCACCCTGTATGGATAAGAAATATTCCGAAGGGACAATTCTTGAGGGTCCGTCGAAATTGTACAGAACAAGGGAAGTACTACACACAGGCAAAGGTTTTAAAAGAGAGATTCCTCCAGAAAGGATATTCAGAAAAATCCATGGATGATGTCATAGAACAGGTAGCTAATATACCAAGGGAGGACTGTTTGAAAAAGAAAGAAAGGACTAAGTCTGAGGAAAAACATCAGTGGAGTTTCATATCCAATTATCATAGTCAATATAGAGAAATAGAGACCATTTTTAAAAAATACTGGTATATACTCCGTAGGGATCGACATCTAGGAGAGATGTTACCTGAAACCCCTAAGTTCATCTATAGAAGGGCCCCCAACTTTGGAGACAAAGTGGTAAAGAAAATTCTTGACCCTCCAGTTCAACCATCAATCAAAATTAACCTTAAAGGTTTTTTTTCCATGCAACAAATGCATATGCTGTAGAACAGTGAGGAACAGGAGTAGAAGCACGAAGAGTATCACTAATCGAGCAAATGAAACTTTTGAAATCAAGGAGTTCATTACATGTAACTCATCATTTGTTGTATATTTGATGTGGTGCCCATGCGGCCTGTTCTATATAGGACGTACCAAAAGACTACTAAGGGTTCGTATTTCTGAGCATTTAACCAATATAAAAAATGGTTTCAAGTATCACAGTGTGTCCCTCCATTTCAAAGAATACCATAACCAGGACCCCAGTTTATTACAATTTTGCGGGATAGACATTGTATATCCATCGTGGAGGGGTTCAAACAGAATAAGGGATTTGTCCCAACGAGAAACCCGATGGATATACCTCTTTAAATGTCTTTTTCCGGGGGGTTTAAATATAGAATTGGACCTCAACTGTTTCATCAATGATTATTGATAATGATTGGTGGGCGATTGATGACCGGTTGGGGTCCCTCTGTATTTGTCACCCCAAATATAGAGAGGTTAAGAATCCATAACACCAACGCAATTATGAGATTTACCTATTAAGGGGGATGACAGGGAGGGGGAATAGAGTGGAAAATAATATGCTGCACTTTGATAACTGTGGAAGGTACACCATAGATAAAAAATTGTGTGTCGGTAGAACTCTTTCAGAATACCCAGGAGTACCTGAGATGGACCGTAATGGGTTAAGTTTTTTATTTTTATTTTTATTTATTTTTTATTCATTTATTTTTTATTTTTATTTTTAATAATTTTTTATATATATTTTTTTATGCACTTTTCCAACCATTCAGTTTTAATATTAATGATAATCTTTTATAGAAATAAAAAAGATATAAATTTCAAAGGGATTTTTTATAAAAAAAATGTTTTTTGAGATGACACTTAAGACCTGCAATATAGAACACATGTAAAGATGATTGGTGACCCGTACGGCCTATGATAGGAGCCCACGAGGTGACCAAGTAGTTCTCTTGCAGATATATAGTGTCATACTCAGCACTTGCAGTAACAGAAGCTTTTAAATGCATGTTAACTTGTGTATACTAAGCAATGTACACGTATGGTGCGAGCGGAGACACAGGGAGTGCGCAGGCGCGGTGTCACCATTACCGCGTCATACGAGAGAGGAGGGTATTTAAGAAAGATTGCCAGATAGCGCAGCCAATCCCATGAATAAGTCCCTTGTGACGAAACATGTCGGGGCGTGGCTACGAGGCAATCTGACGCGCTAGATGTAGGACGCTGAGATAGGAGGCGCCATACAGGAAAGCGGGGAAGCGGCTCCAGGAGACGCGAGGAACGGGTGAGGGTTATCTGAACATCCGACTGCCTGGGTCCGCCGTGACCACCATACGTCCGGTTATTATTTGGAGAGTGTTTTTTGGTGATGACCATGTGTGCTGTGCTATTCTGCTTGATTCAAGTTTATGAAATGTGAGTTTAATGGTGAAGGAGAGTGGTACTTTATTAAAGGTTGTTGCGTTACTGCACTATTGCTTCGCTTTTCTTTGTTTCATGTGGAGAGTACGCTAGCATATGCTCTGGATATCCAACAGGAATTGAGTGGAAATTATCATTGTACCCCCTACTGTGTGGGAATAGCCTGTGAGCCAAGCACGAGAGTGTAAGGCAAAAATAGCTGGTGAGTCTGCTCGCTGAAGGGGAGTGGAGATCACAGTGCACAGCGGTGTGGTGGAAGATTTTTGCTCACTGAAGATCTGTATTATTTTTGAAGCATCACATATATCACTACGTCACTATTTTTGGACTTTTATGTTACCAATTTATACACTGTTTAATTTTCACATTAGAATTATTTTGCTCATTATTTGTGTGACACTTGGGAGGTTGTCACTTTTCAGCTTGTTTTGTGGTTAATTCACATATGTATGCACATTTTTTATAATTAGCGCTGCTATCTGATTTCACTTGGAGGGAGGGCAGGCACTAGTGAATCATTTACCATTATTTTTTCATTGTTTTAATTTAAGCAGCAGCTATCAGTGAGGGGTAGGTCTGTGAGCGCAGCATTTGGCACACAGGAGAGGGCGGTATTCCTGTGAACCATACCAAGTGACAGAGTTATTGAATTTATTAATGCGTGCAGCCATGGAAGTCTTTAATTTTCTTGCCAACAGACAAATGAATCCAGATAATATTTTTTCAGCTAATCTAGAGGTGGCTGAGAATGATGAGGATGTGTCCGGCATGCTCAAAAGTCTAGAAGGTCTGTTGGAGAAACAGATTAAGACTTGGTGGGATGTCTTCACATTCTCACATTATCAAAAGGAAAAATTAATTTTTAGGAGTTTGAGGTGGGATGTGCCCCCCCAAGATGGTCTTGAGGACCAGTGTTTTATGAATGAATGGTTGGAATTTTTTAATAGAGTGGGGAGGGAGTTACAAGATCTGGTACTCACTAGGAAACAAGTGAAATTGGGGAAGCTCAATGAACAAATTAATCACTTACGTAGTAAACTAGAACTAGTGAATGAGTCAAACCAGATGAAGGATTTTAATATTAATATGAAAAAGAAACTTGAAAAAGTGGATCGAGACACACAAAAGAAAAAAGTTAAAAAATATAATAGGGATGCAGCAGATTTTAAGAATAATAAAATTTATGCATGGCAGACCCCCACCCCAGGTACTAATGAGGCCCCCGCACCGGTTAAAGGAAACGGGAAAATATCCAGTGCCCCTATAGTAGACCATAGTAAGAAGGTTGACAATAAGAAGGGTGGGGTGAGGCATGAACAGAATGCACCTGGGCATACTTATAATAATTGTCCCCCTACACAACATAGAGGGAATCAACTGAACGATTATTATGGTTCACCAAAACCCCCCCAACCAATGAGAGGGGGACAACAGGCATATTATAATCATGATGACTGGAAGGGCCCCCAAACAGAGAGATCAAATTATGGAGGGGAACATTATAGACAACAAGACTATGGCAATCATTATCATTATCAGGCATCCAATTATGGAGAGGGGAGAAGTCCCATACCAACTCATAATAGATATCTACCTCTGGAGGAGGAATATCATAGACCTCAGTATCAAGAACATGGCCCCCCACCTTTTTTAGGCCAGCGAGGGAGGAGGGGGAGAGGAGGGGGGACACCGAGAGGAAAGAACCACCCAACATACAACAGGGAAGGAATGAAGGGACCACAGCCATACACCAACAGAGCGATGGGACCATTCCCAGGAGGCGAAGGGGATGCCGGGCAGGACGACGGCAACAACCCAAGAAAGAGATTGAGGGACATGTGAATACGGGGGTTTACAATTTAAGTGAAGTGACATTAAATGCCAAAGAGATGAATATTTTAAATCTGGGCCTGAAATGTGCCCCTAGGAGGGTGCTAAATAAATTTGGAGTGTACATTGACACTCATAAGTTTATTAGATCCCTCAACATTAAAAAATATTTTCTCAGTCACCCAGTAGTCTCGGCCCAGAAAGCGGGGTCTTCTTCTAGTAAAGTTGATAGCGGCCTAAGGAACAAGTCACTATTTAATCCCCAAAACTCCAATAACCATTATGTTGAGGTATTCAAAAATCTAGTTTTGAAAGATCTAGAGGCCATTAAAGTAAAAGAGGAAGTGAATTCAAAACATATTAATGAAGGAATCAGGGCACTAGAAAAACGGAACGACATCATTATACGTCCGGCTGACAAGGGAGGGGGGGTTGTCATTCTGGATAAATCCTTTTATCACGGACAACTTTCAAATATGCTTAGTGACCGCTCCACATATGAAAGATTAACTACAGACCCTACTGAGAAATATAGGGAACAGTTAAACTCATTGGTTGAATGGGGATATGCTACTAATGCCCTGAACCTTAGAGAAAGAAGGTACCTTGTCCCTAGTGCGTGTAGGATTCCAGTTATATATACACTTCCTAAAATTCACAAGGACGCCAAATTACCACCAGCGCGCCCGATTGTAAACGGGATAGGATCTGTCACGGCTAGGTTGGGAGAGTACCTAGATAGGTTTCTCCAGCCAAGTGTAAAAAACACTAGGGCGTATCTACGAGATACCACTGACCTACTCCAAAGATTGGGGGAGGTCTGTTTGAACCCTGCCGCTGACATCTTTTTAGTGACAGCAGACGTGTCCTCATTATATACGATCATTCAACATGAGGACGCCTCCCTGTCATTGAACTGGGCCATGAGTAGGAGAGAGGACATTCCGGACATGCAGAAGAGGTTTGTGGGCCAGGCCCTAAACTTCTGCATGTCACACAATTACTTTTGGTGGAATGGGCACTTTTTCTCCCAACGGGTTGGCGTGGCTATGGGGGCTAAGTTTGCCCCCAGCCTCGCCAACCTGTTCATGGCTGAGTGGGAGGACAGATTCATTTTCAGTAAATCTTTTCCCCAGTTGAGATTCTATCGAAGGTTCATAGATGATCTCCTGTTCATCTGGGAGGGATCTAGAGAATCTGTCGAAGAATTTTTGAAATACCTCAACACCAATAATAATAACATCAAATTGGAGGCCCAGATTAGTGAAACATGCGTCAATTTTTTAGATGTGTCCATTGAAAGGAAGGAACAGTCTCTGGTGACTAGTGTATACTTCAAACCAACGGACCGGAACAGTTTCTTATCCATCAGGAGTGGTCATCACCCTGTATGGATAAGAAATATTCCGAAGGGACAATTCTTGAGGGTCCGTCGAAATTGTACAGAACAAGGGAAGTACTACACACAGGCAAAGGTTTTAAAAGAGAGATTCCTCCAGAAAGGATATTCAGAAAAATCCATGGATGATGTCATAGAACAGGTAGCTAATATACCAAGGGAGGACTGTTTGAAAAAGAAAGAAAGGACTAAGTCTGAGGAAAAACATCAGTGGAGTTTCATATCCAATTATCATAGTCAATATAGAGAAATAGAGACCATTTTTAAAAAATACTGGTATATACTCCGTAGGGATCGACATCTAGGAGAGATGTTACCTGAAACCCCTAAGTTCATCTATAGAAGGGCCCCCAACTTTGGAGACAAAGTGGTAAAGAAAATTCTTGACCCTCCAGTTCAACCATCAATCAAAATTAACCTTAAAGGTTTTTTTCCATGCAACAAATGCATATGCTGTAGAACAGTGAGGAACAGGAGTAGAAGCACGAAGAGTATCACTAATCGAGCAAATGAAACTTTTGAAATCAAGGAGTTCATTACACGTAACTCATCATTTGTTGTATATTTGATGTGGTGCCCATGCGGCCTGTTCTATATAGGACGTACCAAAAGACTACTAAGGGTTCGTATTTCTGAGCATTTAACCAATATAAAAAATGGTTTCAAGTATCACAGTGTGTCCCTCCATTTCAAAGAATACCATAACCAGGACCCCAGTTTATTACAATTTTGCGGGATAGACATTGTATATCCATCGTGGAGGGGTTCAAACAGAATAAGGGATTTGTCCCAACGAGAAACCCGATGGATATACCTCTTTAAATGTCTTTTTCCGGGGGGTTTAAATATAGAATTGGACCTCAACTGTTTCATCAATGATTATTGATAATGATTGGTGGGCGATTGATGACCGGTTGGGGTCCCTCTGTATTTGTCACCCCAAATATAGAGAGGTTAAGAATCCATAACACCAACGCAATTATGAGATTTACCTATTAAGGGGGATGACAGGGAGGGGGAATAGAGTGGAAAATAATATGCTGCACTTTGATAACTGTGGAAGGTACACCATAGATAAAAAATTGTGTGTCGGTAGAACTCTTTCAGAATACCCAGGAGTACCTGAGATGGACCGTAATGGGTTAAGTTTTTTATTTTTATTTTTATTTATTTTTTATTCATTTATTTTTTATTTTTATTTTTAATAATTTTTTATATATATTTTTTTATGCACTTTTCCAACCATTCAGTTTTAATATTAATGATAATCTTTTATAGAAATAAAAAAGATATAAATTTCAAAGGGATTTTTTATAAAAAAAATGTTTTTTGAGATGACACTTAAGACCTGCAATATAGAACACATGTAAAGATGATTGGTGACCCGTACGGCCTATGATAGGAGCCCACGAGGTGACCAAGTAGTTCTCTTGCAGATATATAGTGTCATACTCAGCACTTGCAGTAACAGAAGCTTTTAAATGCATGTTAACTTGTGTATACTAAGCAATGTACACGTATGGTGCGAGCGGAGACACAGGGAGTGCGCAGGCGCGGTGTCACCATTACCGCGTCATACGAGAGAGGAGGGTATTTAAGAAAGATTGCCAGATAGCGCAGCCAATCCCATGAATAAGTCCCTTGTGACGAAACATGTCGGGGTGTGGCTACGAGGCAATCTGACGCGCTAGATGTAGGACGCTGAGATAGGAGGCGCCATACAGGAAAGCGGGGAAGCGGCTCCAGGAGACGCGAGGAACGGGTGAGGGTTATCCGAACATCCGACTGCCTGGGTCCGCCGTGACCACCATACGTCCGGTTATTATTTGGAGAGTGTTTTTTGGTGATGACCATGTGTGCTGTGCTATTCTGCTTGATTCAAGTTTATGAAATGTGAGTTTAATGGTGAAGGAGAGTGGTACTTTATTAAAGGTTGTTGCGTTACTGCACTATTGCTTCGCTTTTCTTTGTTTCATGTGGAGAGTACGCTAGCATATGCTCTGGATATCCAACAGGAATTGAGTGGAAATTATCATTGTACCCCCTACTGTGTGGGAATAGCCTGTGAGCCAAGCACGAGAGTGTAAGGCAAAAATAGCTGGTGAGTCTGCTCGCTGAAGGGGAGTGGAGATCACAGTGCACAGCGGTGTGGTGGAAGATTTTTGCTCACTGAAGATCTGTATTATTTTTGAAGCATCACATATATCACTACGTCACTATTTTTGGACTTTTATGTTACCAATTTATACACTGTTTAATTTTCACATTAGAATTATTTTGCTCATTATTTGTGTGACACTTGGGAGGTTGTCACTTTTCAGCTTGTTTTGTGGTTAATTCACATATGTATGCACATTTTTTATAATTAGCGCTGCTATCTGATTTCACTTGGAGGGAGGGCAGGCACTAGTGAATCATTTACCATTATTTTTAAAATAATTGTACCGCTTTCAGCACCTAAAATCCGAAATAATCATACCGCCAGGGAGGTTAATCTAACAACTGAAAATATCACTAGAAAGAGATGTAAACCCTAATTCTAAAATTTAACACTAACCCTGCCTCCCATACACTTGAATTACTACTGCCCATCAAAATGATGGGCTGCCCCACTGGTCAATAGGAATGTGTTAAAGGCAGCAGGTAATCTATAATGCCCCGTACACACGGTCGGACATTGATCGGACATTCCGACAACAAAATCCTAGGATTTTTTCCGACGGATGTTGGCTCAAACTTGTCTTGCATACACACGGTCAAACAAAGTTGTCGTAAAATCCGATCATTCTGGACGCGGTGACGTAAAACACGTACGTCGGGACTATAAACGGGGCAGTATCCAATAGCTTTCATCTCTTTATTTATTCTGAGCATGCGTGGCACTTTGTGTGTCGGATTTGTGTACACATGATCGGAAATTCCGACAACGGATTTTGTTGTCGGAAAATTTTATAGCCTGCTCTCAAACTTTGTGTGTCGGAAAATCCGATGGAAAATGTGTGATGGAGCCTACACACGGTCAGAATTTCGGACAACAAGGTCCTATCACACGTTTTCCGTCGGAAAATCCGACCGTGTGTACAGGGCATAACACTACCAGATTTGAGGGTGTGATTGGTTCTCTATTGCTTTATGCATATCTTTAATATGGCTTTACCCACATTTCCTGTCATTGTTACAACAAGACAGATCATTCTTCTCAATTTAAGCAATCAAATACACATCAAAAAGTTTATATGGCACAAAAGATTTCTGAAACATGAGATCTATTTAATAAAACAATCATGTTTTAGCATTTTATTGTTAAATGTATGGCAAGCATAAAGCAACACAGTCATTAAAAAAATATCCTATTAAACTATGTAAATACAACTTAGCAAAGCCAATCTTTGCTATTTTGCAGAACCACAGCCACACCTGGAATCTTCATCATTAATTTCCAAGTACTGGCGAAATCTACATGTTCCCCCTTCAGAGCTATACAAAAAAGGACAGTGTCATCAAGAGTACTTGTTATTCTCCTCTGGTGGAGATGGACAATCCTTCCTACACAGAACAGATCGCCAGGTTTTATTGAACTACATACTTCATTACATTTTTTCCCCTTGACTCTAAGTTTTTAAGTAAAGTTAAAAGTATTATTTCTTCTTTTATTGAGATACTTAAAGACAAGGTTTGAGTTTCCTTAGCTTAGCAACAGTAGCAGAGGCTAAATCAGAAAAAAATTTTGGCTGTGCCCTTGAAAATAAATTTCATTATAGGATAGAAGCTGATACAACAAAGTGCAAGTAAATATATAAATGCAGCGCTAATAGGTGATCTGTGACATAAAAAACAACATAACAACGCGTCACTCAGAGATAATGTGAAACTAGTGATGACTTGAGAATCAAACACAGGCAGGTATATGCAAATCAAAAAAGGACTATCAAATATATGTGAAAAATCAATCTACAATATATGTAAAGGAAAAAACAAAAATTGTGTCCATAATGAAAAAATATTCCTTTACAGTATTTGTAAAGGAAAAAAACAAAAATTGTGTCCGTAATGAAAAAGTATTGCTCAATGAATGCAAAGAAATTTCATGGGGAAAAAAATGTATATAAGTGATGCCTTTTCCACCAATGGGTACAGCAGAACAGACTTCTTCATGTGGCATTAAGCGACATACAGCTGAAATGATGAAAGAAATGGGTACGCTTACCACAAAGGGTGGACACACTCACCATACGGCGGTGGGTCAATCAGGCATTTGGATCAATCAATCCTGTGGGTGCTTGATAGATGGTAGTGATGGTGTAGAAATGCACTTCAATGGCCTCATCCAGAGCAGTAATGGGTGGATGATAATGGTTAGGGTCTCCAACAGGCAGATGTACTTGCACTCGCATGAAGTGGTCAGCTGGATGGAATATGGAAACTCCAAGGTGCAGCATATAAGATCAAAAAAAAGAGAAAAGAAGGGCCTCCACAAAAAAAAATTTATCCAAAAATGCCAAGAAAATAAAAGTACAATCACCTGGCCAGGTGAGTACAAAGAGTGATCACATAAAATATATATATCTAGATCGCATGGTGTCAAAAAAACACAAAGACTCAGCAACCCAACATGTTTCGGACAATAGTCCTTCAACTGGGGCAAACAGCCTAGTGTTTGGCACCACGCTTTTGGCACCACGCTATATAAGAACCCTTAATATTGAAAGAAACGCTGGTCAGCTGTGTGCGCTGACACTGGTCAGACACAACAGGGTCGGCTTGGCAGTAGTAAATGGAGTGGTGAGAGGAAGTATGTTTATAGTCATAGAGCGGAGTGTGGACATAAAGAACATCCGATACAACAAAGTGCCTACGATTACCTTTATTAGCCAATCGTCTTTTCCACAGTCTTCCCTCATTTAGTTTCACTTTGTTACTGGGATCTGACTTTCCCAGTCTTCATGGCTAACCCCAGCAAAATGTAATTATAGAGGCCATCTCAAATTGGATATGAGGATGTCAGTTGCTGGGTCTTAGCCATTAAATGATGGAAAGGTTGGACACAGTGACAATGTAAAACTAAATTGGACAGGTGCATGGAACATGTTTTTCTAGCAAACAAATGGTAATAGTAGGCATCTTGGATTGTCTGCATTTAGGCCAGGCATTATAGTTAAAAATTTTAAATGGAGTACAAGTTCATTTGAAATGGTTAATCTATTCCGTGAGACTGCTTTAGATCATTGCCATCCACATTCACTCAATATCTGTGAGGCAGAATATCAAACAGAGCTTCTCATGGATTGAGTCCTCCCAGCACAAAAAAAAGTTTTAGAAAATCCTGCCCATGTTTTTCATCAGTGAAGCAAAAAATAGAAAGATTTACACAGGGGTTTGTGTAAGCCTATTACAAAACTACATCCAACTTCCTTGCTATTCTGCTTCACTTTCTGGGCATTATTCTACTGGGATATATGTCAGATGTCGCTTGGGTTAGGGTCCTATCTGTAGAGGCAGATGGGGCTGGACATGTGCCCAGCACATTTTCACAGATGCTGCCTTAGCAGTAACTGCCTCTTTCACTGCCCTTCCCCTTCTGTGGGTAAACCCACCTTTCTAATTAGGGTTAACTCCTGAACTAATTGTTCTAAGCAATCAGGTTTCACAGACTACAACCAAGGTGCATTGGTATAGTTGAACAATGCTGTAGTCAGTGCTGGATACCCACAGTCTCTCTCAGCAATTGAATACCCTTGTGTCGGTTCCTCTGGCTCCCCCTATTGGATAGCTTATATTAGTTTTCATGATTTTATTCTGGCTCCTGTGTCTCCTCTGCAGTGGCTCATAGGTCTTCTTCACATTTTCTTTTTTGGCTTATGGTGTAGCCTCAAGGAGTGTGGAGAATAGGGCACTCTGGATAACAAAGAGACTTTGACAAACAGTACGTGACTGGCTCTTGAAATGGGATTAATGAACCACAGCAGCACTTCTGAACAAGGAAGCAAACTTTATTGGAAAAACAAAGCAGAGAAGGCGCTTCTAAGTGCAGTAATAAAACACTTTAATGACAAGGAATGGTTAAAAACACTTACAAGATGGAAGTGAAAAACAGGCATATCAATAAGTCCATAACGTCCAGCAGGATGCCTCCTGGGAGTAAAGACAGCTGCAAATGAAAGTTCCAGCTGACCAGTGGTGGTAAACACTGTGTCTCTGATCCAAGATGGAGAGCTGTGCTGTCAGGAGATTGGTTTGAAGAAGGAGCGACTGGGCATTCTCTGAAACATGTCCCGCCCACTCTGACATCACTGCCAGTTGCCTGGATTCTATGCTGGTCCTGACAGCATGGCTCTCTATCTTGGATCAGAGACACAGTGTTTACCACCGCTGGTTGGCTGGAACTTCCACCTGCAGCTGTCTTTACTCCCAGGAGGCATCCTGCTGGATGTTTGGGATTAATTGATATGCCTGTTTTTCACTTCCACCTTGTAAGTGTTTTTAAACCTTCCTTGTCATTAAAGTGTTTTATCACTGCACTTACAAGCGCTTTCTTCTCTGTTTTATGGTGTAACCTGTTCATTTCAGTGGTGCCCCCTTCTGTGTGATTTTAGCATTGAGGTGGATGGTCCATTTTGTGTATCCTATATGCATACTTTCTGAAGAAGCTAAATGGCAAAACATGTAGAATAACATGTCCATAAAAAGGACCATGAAAACACTATCTATTTCAGAAGATGAGGTAACATTTTGTGTTTGTAAATAACCATGGATGAATTTGTAAGAAATGTAATACATTTTTAACAGTTCATGTTTGAATAACTGATATAGCACCTTGAAAATCCCTATTCTGTCCAATGTTTTTGCATGTATGGCCGCGTACACACGAGCTGACTTTTTGGCAACAAAAGTCCGACGGCCATTCCGGTGGACTTTCTTCAGACTTTTGAACAAATGGACTTGCCTACACATGATCACACCAAAGTCCGACAGATTTGTACGTGATGACGTACGACCGGACTAAAATATGGAAGTTGATAGCCAGTAGCCAATAGCTGTCCTAGCGTGGGTTTTCGTCCGTCGGACTAGCATACAGACGAGTGGATTTTTCAACTGGACTCAAGTCTGTCAGAAAGATTTTAAGCATGTTTCAAATCTAAAGTCCATCAGTCTTCCGACTGGAAAAGTCAGCTGAAGGTCCGATGAAGCCCACACATGATCGGATTGTCCGCCGGACTCGGTTCGTCAGACCAGTCCAGTTGAAAAGTCAGCTCGTGTGTACGTCGCATAATACTTACAGGAATGTGGTGCTGACAAAAACCCTCTTTTCATTGCACACACATGTTCATGATAAACGCTTAAAGGGTAACTCCACTTTCATGGGAAAAAAATTACAAATAATAAAAGTAATATAGAATATACAATTGCGACATATTGTAAGTCACATTGTATATTGTAATTGAATATTATAAAATTACCTTTCCTTTTTAATCTGCAGCTCTGTAAGTTTCTATAAAATGCAATGCGATATGACTACCTGGATGTGTTCTGTACACAGAATGTGTACAGAATGCCCCCCAGAAACATAATTTCCTGCTTGTGTGATTAGCTTACTGATTTTCCCAGAAGTCTGCACTTCTGCACAAGATACAAGTCTGCACAAGCTACAAGTCAGATTTTTGGCATCCCCCGCAGCAAAAATACAATTTTTGGTAAGACAATACCAATACCAATAGAAAATCTCATCTAAAGGGATGCAGGCCCTGCAATTTTCCTCATTTGAGCCCTGCAGGTGCAGCAGCTGATTGATGATTATGAAACCAATCCCATTAGACATGGACACAGACAAACAAACTGTGATTTCTTCAGAATAATAAATGGTAGGAATCTGCAACAAAGTTTGTTAAAAAATTATTGTAATGTACATAGATCACTCAGAGAGAAATGTTTTTTTCACAACAAAATAGAGTTACACTTTGCTGAAGTAAATCTTAGTAAAAATGAAAGCAGGTGACACAAATAGGGAAAGGAATCTGGAGGATTTGAAGCTACATTTTGTTGCTTTCTCTGAAATATAATATACTGTATTTTAATATTTACAGACTTGTAATTATTGCCATACACTTGACAATGAGATTTAATTCTATACAACATTTTTCTTTAGAGTTTAAGAAGACAAACGATATAACAGCATGTACTTTTTAGTACTTAGATGTACATAATACATATTAGAATTATCTTGGAGAGCAAATACAAAATAGAAAATGTATTCTCCGCACACTGACATTCAATGGCCTTTCTAGATGAACTCTTATAGGGATATAAATCAAAACAAATAGGTAATTTGAGTGCTATAAATGAACAAAAAGACTATGTTTTAAAGCAAATGACACCCCATAAAAGCCTGTAGAGAATAACCACTTATAGTTTCTCCATGTCCAACCAGCACCTTCTGGCTTCCAAATTAGATATATTACAGAGCCTGACAAAAAGTCAATGACTCCCTTCAGCCTTACACAAATTTTAGTAGAGCACTGTTTGTGACAAGGAATCTCTGGCCAACATCAAACTCCCTCATATGTCAATTCTTGTTATATTCTTGTTTTCTTGTTTATATTATTTTTCCTTTCTATTTCTATGAAAATATAAAACTCACAAATTACAAAAAAAACTTTTTTTTTTAATTTGTGAGTTTTATATTTTCATATAAAACTACTATAGACCCTTTAGGTCTGGTATGGATTTTAAGGGGAACCCTGCGCCAAATAAAAAAAATGGCTTAGCGGTCCCCTCCAAAATCCATGCCAGACCCTTATCCAAGCACCCAACCTGGCAGGCCGCAGGAAAAGAGGGGGGGACAGGAGAGTGCCCACCCTCCTGAACCATACCAGGTCACATGCCCTCAACTTGGGGAGGGTGCTTTGGAGTCACCCCCAAAGCACCTTGTCCCCATGTTGATGGGGACAAGGGCCCTTATCCCCACAACCCTTGCCCAGTGGTTGTGGGGGTCTGCAGGAGGAACAAGGGGACCCCCAAATCCCGGCCCACCTATGTGAGTTGGTAAGGGTACCCCCACCAATTCACAAAAAAAGCATAAAAAAATAGTAAAAAAGACAGGAGACACTTTGTGACAAGTCCTTTATTAAAAAATAAAAAAATAACAATGTCCAGCAATGTCCATTCATCTTCTTTCACACCACCCGACGAAATTAAAAAAGAAAAAAAATGCAACAGCTCCGCCTCCATTGGAGGCTCCCACCGAGTGACGCTTCTTCTCAGTGAAAGCTGTTATATAGCTGAGGGAGGGGCCACTCTGTGATGTAAACGGGTGACCCCACCTTCCTCTGATGTCACGAGGCATCAGAGGGGGCGGGGTCACCAGTTTACATCACAGGGTGACCCGGCCCTCAGCTATATAACAGCTGTTACCGAGAAGAAGCATCACTCAGTGGGAGCCTACCATGGAAGTGGAGCTGTTGCGTTTTTTTTTCTTTTTTCGTTTCGTCGGGCGGCGTGCTAGAAGATGAATGGACACCGCTGGACATTTATATTTTTTTATTTTTTAACAAAGGACTTGTCCCAAAGTGCCTTCTGTCTTTTTTTACTATTTGACACTTTTTTTTGTGAATTGGTGGGGGTACAATGTACCCCTTACCAATTCACATAGAGGGTGGGATCTGGGGGTCCCCTTGTTAAAGGGCTTCCAGATTCCGATAACCCTTGCCCAGTGGTTGTGGGGATATGCAGGCAGGGGGCTTGTGGGGATGAGGCCCTTGTCCCCATCAACATGGGGACAAGGTGCTTTGGGGGGCTACTCCAAAGCACCCTCCCCATGTTGAGGGCATGTGGCCTGGTACGGTTCAGGAGGGGGGGAGCTCTCTCACCCCCCTCTTTTCCTACAGCCTGCCAGGTTTAAGGGTCTGGTATGGATTTTGGGAGGACCCCTACGCCATTTCTTTTAAAATTTGGTGCAGGGCTCCCCTTAATATCCATACCGGACCTGATGGGCCTGGTATGGATTTGGTGGGACCCCCACACCATTTTTTTAAATTTTGGTTCAGGGTTCCCCTTAATATTCATACCAGACCCAAAAGGGCCTGGTAATGGACTGGGGGGAACCCATGCATTTTTTTTCAATGAGTTTTATCTATATTGCCGAGACCCAACAATTCATTACAGCCGCGGTCAGTTTTAAATCACTTTTTCCTTTAGAATTGTCATTTTGCTGTGGTACTGTTCTAAACATCGGAAAACTGCGCCACTTTATAGGCATACTATAGACACCCCCCAGGCATGATATTTAAAGGACTATTTCATTTTTATTGTTTCACTTTAAGCATTATTAAAATCACTGCTCCAGAAAAAATGTTTTGTTTTTAAAACTTTTTTTTGAATGTATACATGTCCCCTGGGGCAGGACCCGGGTCCCCAAACACTTTTTATGGCAATAACTTGCATATAAGCCTTTATAATGAGCACTTTTGATTTTTCATGTTCGTGTCTTATAGACTTTAATGGTGTTCGCCTGAATTTTTTGCCTGTTCGCAATTTCTGGTGTGAACCAAACCGGGGGGTGTTCGGCTCATCCTTAGTCACTGCTACTCAGATGTTCTTTTATTTGAACATTAGTAATCAGCTCTGCATGGTTTGAGATTACCAGGTCCAGCAGAGCTTCATTCCTAGTCAGGGCCTCTATGAACATGGCAGTGATCAGAACACTGGTATCATGTATGATGGTGACCAGGATGCTAGTATGGGGTATGGCAGTGATAAGGATGCTGGTATTGTGTATGTTGGTGATCAGGATGCTGGTATGGTGTATGTTGGTGATCAGGATGCTGGTATGGGGTATGGCATTGATCAGGATGCTGTTATGGGGTATGGCAGTGATCAGGACTGTGGTATAGGGTATGGTGGTGATTAGGACACCATACCCTATACCATACCATGAAGTACCGTGGTGATCTGGACACTGATATGGTGTTTGGCAGTGATCATGATGCTGGTATGAGGTATGATGTAATCAGGACTTTAGTATAAGGTGTGGCAGTGATCAGGACACTGCTATAGGGTATGGTGGTGATCAGGATTCTGGTATGGGATATAGTGGTGATCAGGACGCTGATATGAGGTATGGCGGTAACCAAGACGCTGGTATGAGGTATGGCATTGATCAGGATGCTGGTATAGGGTATAGCAGTGATTAGGATGCTGGTATGAGGTATGGCGATGATCAGGATGCTGATATGGGGTATGGCAATGGTGAGAATTCTGATATGGGGTATGGTGATGATCAAGATGCTGGTGTGAGGTATGGTGGTGATTAGGACACTGGTATGAAGTACCGTGGTGATCTGGACACTGATATGGTGTTTGGCAGTGATCATGATGATGTAATCAGGACATTAGTATAAGGTGTGGCAGTGATCAGGACACTGCTATAGGGTATGGTGATGATCAGGATGCTGATATGGGGTATGGCAATGATGAGAATTCTGATATGGGGTATGGTGATGATCAAGATGCTGGTATGAGGTATAGTGGTGATTAGGACCTTGGCATGGCATATGACAGTGAGCAGGATGCTGTTATGGGGTATAGTGGTGATCAGGACACTCTTATAGGGTAAATCAGTCTGGCATCACTGCAATCAGGGACACTGGCTGGTGGCAATGGTCTAGTGACACTGACTGATGTAGCTAGTGATAAGGTACAGTGTTACCGGCAGCCTTGGAGACACTGAGGCAGGTGTGACAAATGAAAGGGGGCTGATTGCACTGTTTATTTGCACTATACTAGGAATTGTGGACACTGTAGGAAGGCTGACATTGGGGTTTTGCTTGTCTAAATGCTGTGTGACAGGTTAAGTATACTTATGACACTGCTGTAATGGTTTTCTTTCCTCTCACAGGGATCTCTGTGGGAGGAGAGAGAACCAATCTTTACGTTTACTTTCTACCCGGTTATATGATCAGCATTGTCGAGGGGCACATAACAATCACTGGGCTTGCAGGTGCACTCTCTGTGAGCAGTGCACTAGCTTCTGATGCGGGGGGATGTACAAGTATATCCATCCACATTGGCACTGCTTCCTGCTGGCCATTTATATACATTAGCCAGACACTAAGTGATTAACAAGTATCAAACCTGTGTGAGCCAGCAACTCTCAATGACAGCTGAAGTGCCAAATGATCATCAGAAACCAATCACTGAACACAGTGGTTCCTTTTTTATGTGACCATTATTTTGCTCTGACATACTGATCCCATTCCAGCTCCATTGATTAAAAAAAAGAAAATTTCTTCAACATGAAGATAAAAACTGCCACCTTCAAAAAGCAATGTTCATCTGCTATCTATTTATGTGTTTAACAATAGATAGATAGATAGATAGATAGATAGATAGATAGATAGACAGTGAAATAATAATATAATTTGTGAACCTAAAATAAAAGCAAAGAATGTTTTTTTGATGCTATACAAAAATGTATATGTCCCTTAAAATTTGTACAAAGTACTTAAGTATGAAAATTAATAAAGTTGTTATTTCGTTGAAAGAAAATTTGGCCTGCAATGATAGATATTATTAGTTAATGTACAACTAGTTTATAATAAAGTTGACAAAAAAATTCTTTGACGGGTCACGTGACTGGGCTCTTCTTCTGACACATTTTATTTACATCCATTAAAATAAATTGGTGTTCATGCTTTATAAATGTGGCAAGTTAGTTTTTTTATAACAAGTGGTCACATCAAGACCTTACTACTGCTATTTAGCCGGGCCCTTTGTGAAATTTGTGTAACTCTTCACAAGTTAGAATTCAATCTAAGTAGAATTCTGAAGACACATCTCAAATCAGATTAGCAATGAAGCATACAATATATTTTTTTTTCATTAGTCTGATTTATCATCCAATTCATTATAATTAGACATAACATTAATGACATACTGAGTTGGATTCTTTGGGGTCTATGTGGAAAGCCATGCCAAAGTACAGCCTCCTGTTGTGTAAAATATCACCATGCAGCTTCCCCTGTTACATTTCTGGTTAGTGAAATTGCTTTGCCATTATAATGCTATAAGATGCACTTTAAAAATGTAAATCTTAATGCCCAGGTACAAAGTCATTATCTTGCCTCTTCTAACGTAATGCACTAGTGATTTCATTTGCTTTAGCTGAAAGCTTGCCTTTGCAAAATTAAAATAATAAAACAAGGTATAAAACAAATGTAGCATTCTGTATTGGCAATAGAGTTGTGCTCAGCCATTCCTATGTTTGAGTTTACAGAGCCTAACTTTAGCAGGATTCAGGCTAGTGATTGCATTGCTCATTATCTGTATAAACAATCCACTCTAATGCCGCGTACACACGAGCGGACTTTCTATCCTACTTGGTCCGGCACACTTTCCGACGGACTTTGTCCGCCAGGTGCGCCGGACTTTAAAACGGACGGACTTGCCCACACACGCCGGGATTTTCCGGCGGGCTAAGTCCGCCCGTCTTTCCGACGGACTTTCGCCGGAGTTCCGGCGGACTTTCAGAATGAACGGACTTGCCCACACACGGACAAGTCCGTTCATTTTGAACGTGACTCAGGTGCGACGGGACTAGAAAAGGATGTCAATCTTGCCGCTTTTATCGGCGAGATTGACACCTTGCGAGCCCCGTCGCGGGGCATACCAGGCCCTTAGGTCTGGTATGGATTATAAAGGGGAACCCCGCTACGCCGAAAAAACGGCGTGGGGTCCCCCTAAAATCCATACCAGACCCCGATCCGAGCACGCAGCCTGGCCGGTCAGGAAAGGGGGTGGGGACGAGCGAGCGCCCCCCCCCTCCTGAACCGTACCAGGCCGCATGCCCTCAACATGGGGGTGGGTGCTTTGGGGGAGGGGGGGGCGCCCCAAAGCACCTTGTCCCCATGTTGATGAGGACAAGGGCCTCTTCCCGACAACCCTGGCCGTTGGTTGTCGGGGTCTGCGGGCGGGGGCTTATCGGAATCTGGGAGCCCCCTATAATAAGGGGGCCCCCAGATCCCGGCCCCCCACCCTATGTAAATGAGTATGGGGTACATGGTACCCCTACCCATTTACCTAGGAAAAAAGTGTAAGTAATAAAACACACTACACAGGTTTTTAAAATATTTTATTAAACAGCTCCGGGGGGGGGGATCTTCCTCCGGCTTCGGGGGTCTTCTTCCGGCTTCGGGGGTCCCTCCGCTTCATCTTCTCCCGGCGTCCGGTTGGTTCTTCTCCGCTCTCTTCTCCCGGTGTTCCTGTTCTTCGGCCGGCTCCTCTGCTGTCTTCAAGTAGCTCTCTTGCCAGCAGAGGTCTGGACTTCTGGGCTTCTGGGCTTCTGGGCTTCTGGGCTTCTGGGCTTCTGGGCTTCTCTTCCCCAGATGTTGACACGACGCTCTCTCCTGCTGGACTGCTCTCCGAGGGCTGCGTTGTGACTTATATAGGCGGAGACCCCGCCCCCTTTTGATGTCACAGTCCCTGGGCATGCTGGGACTGTGACGTTTTAGGGGGCGTGGTCAACATCACCCAGTGACCACGCCCCCTAAAACGTCACAGTCCCAGCATGCCCAGGGACTGTGACATCAAAAGGGGGCGGGGTCTCCGCCTATATAAGTCACAACGCAGCCCTCGGAGAGCAGTCCAGCAGGAGAGAGCGTCGTGTCAACATCTGGGGAAGAGAAGCCCAGAAGCCCAGAAGCCCAGAAGCCTAGAAGTCCGGACCTCTGCTGGCAAGAGAGCTACTTGAAGACAGCAGAGGAGCCGGCCGAAGAACAGGAACACCGGGAGAAGAGAGCGGAGAAGAACCAACCGGACGCCGGGAGAAGATGAAGCGGAGGGACCCCCGAAGCCGGAAGAAGACCCCCGAAGCCGGAGGAAGATCCCCCCCCCGGAGCTGTTTAATAAAATATTTTAAAAACCTGTGTAGTGTGTTTTATTACTTACACTTTTTTCCTAGGTAAATGGGTAGGGGTACCATGTACTCCATACTCATTTACATAGGGTGGGGGGCCGGGATCTGGGGGTCCCCTTATTAAAGGGGGCTCCCAGATTCCGATAAGCCCCCGCCCGCAGACCCCGACAACCAACGGCCAGGGTTGTCGGGAAGAGGCCCTTGTCCTCATCAACATGGGGACAAGGTGCTTTGGGGGGGGGGGGCGCAGGGCGCCCCCCTCCCCCAAAGCACCCACCCCCATGTTGAGGGCATGCGGCCTGGTACGGTTCAGGAGGGGGGGGGCGCTCGCTCGTCCCCACCCCCTTTCCTGACCGGCCAGGCTGCGTGCTCGGATCGGGGTCTGGTATGGATTTTAGGGGGGACCCCACGCCGTTTTTTTCGGCGTAGGGGCTTCCCTTTATAATCCATACCAGACCTAAGGGCCTGGTATGCCCCGCGCTCGCCGCAATAGGAAAATTTGTTTTTCCTATTGCAGCGAGCGTGAGATGCAATACCCTGCCCTCGTGTTGTATCTGGTCCGTCGGACCAGCCTACACACGAGCGGGCTTTCCGTCGGACCAGCACACACACGAGCGGACTTTCCGCCCGAAACTGAGTCCGGCGGAAAGATTTAGAACTTTCTTCAAATCTAGGTCCGGCGGGCTTTTGGGAAAAAGTCCGCCGGAAAAGTCCGCCGGTGCCTACACACGGGCGGATTGTCCGGCACACTCTGGTCCGCCGGACCAAGTATGCCGGAAAGTCCGACCGTGTGTACGCGGCATTAAAGAAAGTAATTCTTTTTAGAGAATGCTGAGTAAAGTACTTGAGTTGTCTCTATCTATCTATCTATCTATCTATCTATCTATCTATCTATCTATCTATCTATCTATCTATCTATCTATCTCATTCTCAAATGTTCACTCCTTTCTTCCCCTACCTCCACATCTTTCACATAGATACATAGAAATTTTAAATCACACAGTACTATTTAAGAGCTTTTAAGAATTAAGTTATTATTTATGTAGAAATATGAATCAATAGGAGCAAAATCTGAAAATACAAAAACAAAACTACCGTTGGCAACACTTTTTTTCAACCCATCAGATCACTTTTAGACACTAGTTGGTGAACTGTTAATCTTTTTTTATAATTCATATAGATGACTGCAATGGGATTGTTTTACTCTTGTAACAAAGTTGCCTTGTTATAAGGATATGTTCACTGTGCCTTTTCAGCCACATCTGAATGTTGCTAAAGCAAAAGTTGTAGCTTTCCTAAAAACTATAGATGTTATATGGTACGTATGAGGAGGGACTGGATGTACAGAGGTACTTGGAATGTGGTGGGGATAAAGTCATTCTAATAATAACAACACAACACTCAGAGCTGTTAAGCCATGCCTGAAAATTCAGGACAGTTGGTAAGTACACCTCATACATGACAGGTTCATTTTAAAAATTATATCTTTCTTTTACAAAGCAAACATTTGCCATTCTTGGTAAAGTACTTCTACTTAGCATTTCTGGGGCCAAAAACTTTAAACAAATTTTTGACCCTTATAGATGTAAACCCTAACTGGTTAACATTTCGTTTGCTAAATGTTTGTGGGGATGATTTGCGAAATCTGGTGCTGCTGTAAGAAAACAGCTTCCAAATTCAGGTTATTCAATTAAGCTTTGACAATGCAACCTGGAAGCTGATTGGTTTTTATGCACAGCTGCACTAGATTTTGCAATCCCCAGTTTTGATAAATCAACCTCTGTGTCATAAACCTTTGCCCCATGCAGATCTATTTGCATGCTAAAAATGTATTGACAGTTTTTTTTTTTTTCGTTCTATTTACTTTGTTTTAGTGCCATTATTGTCAGCTTCCTGCATACCTCCTTCACGGCGAGGTACAACATGTCTGGCTGTGCATTGGCTCCTGGGATATGAGTGTCATCAATCCCAGGAGTCAATGTGTCTCCGCCGCTATGGCAACCTGTCGCTGCGCTTTGATTATGCGCATGTGCAAGATCGGAAGCAGCGATGTATCCAGAACTAGATAGTAGTGGGTTTCAGTTGACCACAATGAAGATGGGAGCTTGCTTTGTGCACTGGTGCGCAATCATGTTGGAACAGGAAGGGGCCATCCCCAAACTGTTCCCACAAAGTTGGGAGCATGAAACTGTCCAAAATGTCTTAGCATGCTGACGCCTTAAGCGTTCTCTTCACTGTAACTAAGGGGCCAAGCCCAACCCCTGAAAAACAACCCCACACCATAATCCCCCCTCCACCAAATGATTTGGACCAGTGCAGAAAGCAAGGTCCATAAAGACACGGATGAGCGAGTTTGGGGTGGAGGAACATGACTGGTCTGCACAGAGTCCTGACCTCAACCCGATAGCACACCTTTGGGATGAATTTGAGTGTAGACTGTGAGCCAGGCCTTCTCGTCCCCACCGATGCCTGTCCTCACAAATGCGCTTCTGTAAGAATGGTCGAACATTCCCATAAACACACTCCTAAACCTTGTGGACAGCCTTCCCAGAAGACTTGAAGCTGTTATAGCTGCAAAGGGTGGGCCAAATCAATATTGAACCCTACCGACTAAGACTGGGATGCCATTAAAGATCATGTGCGTGTAAAGGAAGGTGTCCCAATACTTTTGGTAATATAGTGTATATACAGTGGTGAAAATAATTATTTGATCCCCTGCAGATTTTTTAAGTTTTCCCACTTACAACGAAATGAAGGGTTTATAATTTGTATCATAGGTGTATTTTAAATGATAGGGACAGAATAGCAACCATAGATCCAGAAAAAAAAACACATGATACAAATGTTATAAATTGAGTTGCAGTTCAAAAATAAGTATTTGATCCCCACCAACCAACAATAATTCTGGCTCCCACAGACTGGTTACAGTGTGTGCTAATGTGTTACACAAGTTAGTCCTCTAAATTTAAGAAGGTGCTCCTAACGACAACTTATTATGTGTATAAAAGACACCTGTCCACAGAATCTCTTTCCTCCATTCAAACCCACAATCATGGGCAAGACTAAAGAGCTATTAAAGGATGTCCGGGTCAAGATTGTAGACCTGAACAAGGCTGGAATGGGCTACAAGACCATCAGCAAGAAGTTTGGTGAGAAGAAGACAACAGTTAGAGCGATTATTTGCAAATGGAAGAAATACAAAATAACCATTAGGGATGAGCCGAACACCCCCCCCCCCGGTTCGGTTCACAGCAGAACATGCGAACAGGCAAAAAATTAGTTTGAACACGCGAACACCATTAATGTCTATGGGACATGAACATGGATAATCAAAAGTGCATATTTTAAAGGCTTATATGCAAGTTATTGTCATAAAAAGTGTTTGGGGACCTGGGACATGTATCAATGCAAAAAAAAGTTTTTTCAGGAGCAGTGATTTTAATAATGCTTAAAGTGAAACAATAAAAGTGAAATATTCCTTTAAATTTCATACCTGGGGGGTGTCTATAGTATGCCTGTAAAGTGGCACATGTTTACCATGTTTACAACAGTCCGAGAGCAAAATGACATTTCTAAAGAAAAAAAATCATTTAAAAGTATTTGCGGCTATAATGAATTGTCGGTCCCGGCAATACACATAAAAGTTCATTGATAAAAACAGCCTGGGATTCCTCCACAGTCCATTACCAGGCCCTTTGGGTCTGGTATGAATATTAAGGGGAACTCCGAACCAAAATTAAAAAAAAAAATGAGTGGGGGTCCCCCCAAATTCCACACCAGGCCCTTCAGGTCTGGTATGGATATTAAGGGGAACCCCGTGCCAAAATTGAAAAAAAAATGGCATGGGGGTCCCCCTCAAAATCCATACCAGACCCTTCAGGTCTGGTATGGATTTTAAGGGGAACACTGTGCCAAAAGTCCATACCAGACCCTTATCCGAGCACGCAACCTGGCAGGCTGCAGGAAAAGAGGGGGGATGAGAGAGCACCTCCTGAACCGTACCAGGCCACATGCCCTCAACCTAGGGATATTGTCCCCATGTTGATGGGGACAAGGGCCTCATCCCCACAACCCTTGCCCGGTGGTTGTGGGGGTCTGCAGGCAAGGGGCTTATCGGAATCTAGAAGCCCCCTTTAACAAGGGGACCCCCAGATCCCGCCCCCCGTGTGAATTGGTAATGGGGTACAAGTACCCCTACCATTTCACAAAAAAGTGTCAAAAATGTTAAAAAAGACAATAGCCGGTTTTTGATAATTCCTTTATTAACCTCCCTGACGGTATTCCCGAGTGTGGCTCGGGGTGGATTTTCAGCATCAAAAGCGGTAACTCTGAGCCACACTCAGGATTGCATTGCAGGATCCAGGTACAGCAAACTTACCTTGTCCCCAGGATCCTGCAATGTTCTCCCCGCTCTGTGTGTGAGCCGACCTCCGCTCGATTCATCACAGCGCCGAGCTCCGTTCCCTGCGAGCGTTGCGATGCACGGGGACGGAGAATGGCGCCAAATTCCAAAAGTAAAAAACACAATACATATACAGTACACTGTAATCTTACAGATTACAGTACTGTATCAATTTATTTCACATCCCTTTTGTCCCCAGCGGTTTGTCCAGTGCCCTGCATGCAGTTTTATATTATAAATACTGTTCTTTCTGCCTGGAAACTGAAGATTGTCCATAGCAACCAAAACCATCCCTTTACATCAAAAGAGATTTTAGACCAGCTAGAAAACAGCGATAATAAATTAGAATCACTTGCAGAATTGAGCGATAATGATTTGTGGGGAAATCCGTCATCAAACACTGAAAGTAATGACAGTGACAATTCTGCAACTGAGCAAATTTCAGTGTTTTTGATTTGATTACATTATTGAATATTTTTTATTTTCTTCTTTTTTTTTTTTTAAATTGTTTATTTATTAAGTATATTCAAGTATACATAAACAGAGTATTCATTCTCTTAGAAAAGACAATGATAGCAGCATATTTTCAATGAGGTAAAACATTTTTTGGTAGCTTATTATATATCAAGAAGAAATAACATTAGGTGTCAAATGATTTTCAGACAATACATACACATCATGGTAGAAATAAGAGGGTCAGTTAGTGAAATAAAGCAATGGCGTGGTCTGTGGCCCTGTTGCAGTCAATCAATATAGGAAACTGTCTTTATATCTCATTAACTCTGGACTACCTGGGGGTTCTCTATATTGTATTCAGAGGAATCCCAGTGTCCCCATATAGCCTCAAATCTGGGAAGGGAGTCATCAATTATGGCTGTGATACGTTCCATCCTGCGAATATCTGTAATTACTGACAAAAATTGTGCAAAAGTAGGGGGAGTGTTAGCTAACCAACATATAACCCGTTTGGCCGCTATTAAGATGAAAGCCATCAGTTTCCTAAGTGTTTTTGGCATCTTAGGGAGGGGCAAGCCTAGCAAGAGATGTATAGGTTGATAGGGTATAGGGAATTTTAGAATTTTTCCCAACAGGGCATGGATCTGTGACCAGTATGGCATTATCAAGGGGCATTCCCAAAATATATGGAAATGGGTGCCCAGAGATGAGCCACATCTCCAGCATTGACCGGATGTAGTCAGTTTCTGTCTTAAAAGAAACTCCGGGGTTCTATACCAGAACATCAGTCTGTTTAAAATATGGGACCATTTGCGCATATATGTGTGAGTCTGTTCTGTGATAGGAGAGGCAGCATGCAAAATTTTGTAAATGGTGGATATTAGATGAGAATCATGAGGGCCTCTGGAGCACACCACTTCAAATTCAGTAGGGATAGTTAGGGTCAGTTGTGGTATTTTGGTGGAGAGAAAATGTTGGATTTGTAGAAAGGAGTAAAAGAGGTTTTTTGTGATTTTATATTTAGATTGTAGGTCAGTAAAAGTGAGGAGTTTACGGGTCACTGGGTTAACCAGGTGGCGTAGTTGGAAAATACCGGCTTTCGTCCATGGCAACATGGCATCATAAGAGAGACTATCAGGAATTTCCGGATTAAAGGTAATATTTGTTAAAGGAGAGCATGGAGATGAAAGCTTATATTTACCGGAGCAGCTTTTCCATATTGAGAGGGTAAATAGCATCGGGTTTAAGCTAATTTTACGTAACTGAGAGATGAATTTATCCGAAGATGGCCATAACATATAGCATGGATGTGCGGGTACCGTGATGCCCATTTCTATCTCAGACCATCTGTTAGGGGCGTATCTGGATGTCCAGGAGGTTATTGTTCTTAGATGGGAGGCATAATAATATTTGATTATGTCGGGTGCCCCCAAACCTCCACCGGCTCGGGATGAAAAAAGTACCGAGCTAGCTATCCTATGAGATTTATGGTTCCAAATAAAATTTAGGAAATTTTGTTGGATTAACTTTAATTGGGACATTGGAACCTTGACTGGAAGGGTCTCAAAGAGATAAAGGAGATAAGGGGAGATTCGTCCATGACTTTAATAATTTGTTGATTTCTATAAACATAGGAGGAAAATTGGCCTGAAAAAGAGTGGAGTAAGAGGAGGTCAGATAAACCCCAAGATATTTCAAGGAATGGGTGCATTTTTTATTTTCTTATATAACTGAGGGCAGGGCCAACCGGTGACCCTGCCCCCCTCTGACGCATGAGGATTTCCCTATGGCTTCCCCCGTGGTGTCAGAGGGGGGCGGGGACCTGAAGGGCCTGGTATTGAATTTGGGGGGGCACCACGCATTTTTTTTTATTTTGGTTCGGGGTTCCCCTTAATACTCATACCAGACCCAAAGGGCCTGGTAATGGACTATGGGGGAATCCCATGCCGTTTTTATCAATCAACTTTTATGTGTATTGCCGGGACCGACAATTCATTATAGCCGCGAGTACTTTTAAATGTTTTTTTTTCTTTAGAAATGTCATTTTGCTCTTGGTCTGTTCTAAACACGGGAAACATGCGCCACTTTACAGGCATGCTATAGACACCCTCCGGGCACGAAATTTAAAGGAATATTTCACTTTTATTTTTTCACTTGAAGCATTATTAAAATCACTGATCCCGAAAAAATGGCCGTTTTTAAAACTTTTTTTGCATTGATACATGTCCCCTGGGGCAGGACCCGGGTCCCCAAACACTTTTTATGACAATACCATATGCATATAAGCCTTTAAAATTAGCACTGTTGATTTCTCCCATAGACTTTTAAAGGGTGTTCCACGGCTTTCAAATTTGCAGCAAACACCCTAAATTGTTCGCTATTCGGTGAACGGGTGAGGGTGAACAGCCAATGTTCGAGTCAAACTCATGTTCGACCCGAACATAAGGCTCATCCCTAATAACCATCAATCACCCTCAGTCTGGAGCGCCATGCAAGATTTCACCTCATGGGGTCAGGATGATCGTGAAAAAAGCGAGGGATCAGCTCAGAACTACATGATCTTAAGGCAGTTGGGACCACAGCCATTAAACAAACCATTGGTAACACACTACGCCGCCATGGACTGAAATCCTGCAGCACCCACAAAGTCCCACTGCTCAAGAAGGCACATGAATGGACCTGTCTGAAGTTTGCTAATGAACATCTAAATGTTTCAGAGAAGGATTGGGAGAAAGTGCTGTGGTCAGATGAGACCAAAATTGAGCTCTTTGGCATTAACTTGACTTGCCGTGTTTGGAGAAAGGAAAATGCTGACCATGGCCCTAAGAACATCATCCCTACAGTCAACCACGGAGGTTGACTTTGGGCCTCTTTCTCTACTAAAGGTACAGGCTGACTTTGCAGCATTGAGGGGCCAAAAGATGGGGCCACGTATTGTAAAATTTTGGATGAGAACCTTCTTCCCTCAGCCAGAACACTGAAGATGGGTTATGGATGGGTCTTCCGGCATGATAATAGCCCAAAACATACAGTCAAAGCAACAAAGGAGTGGCTCAAAAAATAGAGTGGCCTAGCCAGTCTACAGACCTTAATCCTATAGAAAATTTATAAAGGGAGCTGAAACTTTGAGTTGCCAAGCAACAGCCAATAAACCTTAAGGGTTTAGAGAAGATCTGTAAAGAAGCATGGCTCAAAATCCCACCTGAGATGTGTGCAAACCTGGTAACCAACTACACGAAACGTCTTACCTCCGTGCTTGCCAATAGGGATGAGCCGAACACCACCCTGTTCGGTTCGCACCAGAACATGCGATCTGGCAAAAAAATATGTTTGAACACGTGAACACCATTAAAGTCTATGGGACTCGAACATGAATAATCAAAAGTGCTAATTTTAAAGGCTTATATGCAAGTTATTGTCATAAAAAGTGTTTGGGGACCTGGGTTCTGCCCCAGGGGACATGGATCAATGCAAAAAAAGTTTTTAAAACGTCCGTTTTTTCAGGAGCAGTGATTTTAATAATGC
This sequence comes from Aquarana catesbeiana, assembly GCF_042186555.1. Taxonomy (NCBI): domain Eukaryota; kingdom Metazoa; phylum Chordata; class Amphibia; order Anura; family Ranidae; genus Aquarana; species Aquarana catesbeiana. The sequence goes on from NC_133324.1 coordinate 199,360,338, forward strand.
TTAAAGTGAAACAATAAAAGTTGAATATTCCTTTAAATTTCGTACCTGGGGGGTGTCTATAGTATGCCTGTAAAGGGGCGCATGTTTCCCATGTTTAGAACAGTCTGACAGCAAAATGACATTTCAAAGGAAAAAAAGTCATTTAAAAGTACTCACAGCTATATGAATTGTCGGTCCTACAAAACACATATAAGTCCATTGATAAAAATGGCATGGGATTTCCCTACAGGGGAACCCCGAACCAAAATTTTTTTTAAAAATGGCGTGGGGGTCCCCCTAAATTCCATACTAGACCCTTCAGGTCTGGTATGGATTTTAAGGGGAACCCTGTGCCAAAACTAAAAAAAAATGGTGTGGGGTCCCCCCAAAAATCCACACCAGACCCTTATCCGAGCGCACAACCTTGCAGGGCGCAGGAAGAGAGGGGGGGACGAGAGAGCGCCCCCCCCTGAACCGTACCAGGCCACATGCCCTTAACATTGGGAGGGTGCTTTGTACGTAACGGGTGATCCCGCCCTCTCTGACGTCACGGGGAAAGCCTCAGGGAAGTCCCCGTCAAGTCCCTGTGCGTCAGAGGAGAACCAGAAGAAGAAGATGGAGGAAGAAATCGAAGGAAGATAGAAGAAAGAAGATAGAAGAAAGAAGATGGAAAGAAGAAGCATTTAAATAAAGGAATTGTCAAAAACTGTCTCTTGTCATTTTTAACATCTTTGACACTTTTTTGTGAAATGGTAGGGGTACTTTTGTACCCCCTTACCATTTCACACAGGGGGGGCCGGGATCTGGGGGTCCCCTTGTTAAAAGGGGCTTCCAGATTCCGATAAGTCCCCCGCCCGCAGACCCCCACAACCACCGGGAAAGGGTTGTGGGGATAAGGCCCTTGTCTTCATCAACATGGGGACAAGGTGCTTTGGGGGGGACCCCAAAGCACCCTCCCAATGTTGAGGGCATGTGGCCTGGTATGGTTCAGGAGGGGGGGCGCTCTCTCACCCCCCTCTTTTCCTGTGGCCTGCCAGGTTGCGTGCTCGGATAAGAGTCTGGTATGGATTTTTGGGGGGACCCCATGCCATTTTTTTTAATTTTGGCGCGGGGTTCCCCTTAATATCCATACATCCATACCAGACCTGAAGGGCCTGGTATGGAATTTAGGGGGACCCCCACGCCATTTTTTTTTTAAATTTTGGTTCGAGGTTCCCCTGTGGGGAAATCCCATGCCGTTTTTATCAATGAACTTATATGTGCATTGTCGGACCGACAATTCATATAGCCGTAAGTACTTTTAAATGACTTTTTTTCCTTTTGAAATGTCATTTTGCTGTCAGACTGTTCTAAACACGGGAAACATGCGCCCCTTTACAGGCATACTATAGACACCCCCAAGGTACGAAATTTAAAGGAATATTACACTTTTATTGTTTCACTTTAAGCATTATTAAAATAACTGCTCCCAAAAAAAGTCTGTTTTTAAAACTTTTTTATGCATTGTTCCATGTCCCCTGGGGCAGGACCCAGGTCCCCAAACACTTTTTATGACAATATCATGCATATAAGCCTTTAAAATTAGCACTTTTGATTTCTCCCATAGACTTTTAAAGGGTGTTCCTTGGCTTTCGAATTTGTCGCAAACACCCCAAATTGTTCGCTGTTTGGCGAACTTGTGAACAGCCGATGTTCGAGTCGAACATGAGTTTGACTCGAACTCGAAGCTAATCCCTACTTGCCAACAAGGATTTCTCCCCTAAGTCATGCTTTTCTTGGGGATGAAATATTTATTTTACTCACTGAACTGCAATTCAATTTATATAATTTGTATCATGTGCTTTTTCTGGATTTTTGGTTGATATTCTGCCGCTATCATTTAAAATACACCTATGATAAAAATTATAGACTCCTCATTTCTTTGTATGTGGGCAAACTTACAAAATCTGCAGGGGATCAAATAAATATTTTCCCCACTGTAGTGTCCTTCCATGGAAACGAAAGAGAACATTGCTCCTCTCATGGGCAAAAAAAGTCAGAAATTCAATTCTAAAGGCCTGTGCTACATTCACATTCTTCAAGACTATCATGAAGCCCCCTCAGCAATAACGTACATTCTGCATGTTCCTGATGTGCATGTGTTATATGATGAGATCATTTCTGTGTCAGGCCTGAGAGGGTTAGGGTACACTGTTGCTGCAGTCTTTATAGTTTGAAAGGTAATTTATACTCCTACAAACTGCTCGATAAGAAAATGTAACATAGAAATTATTCAGTGGATAATCCCAGCATGGTATATAAAACAGCCGAGGAAGAAAACTCAAATAGGAAAAAGAAACAGAACTAATTTGTAACATCAAAGAGTACAGGTAGGAGCTCTTCTTTTTTGACCCAGATCCATTTTATTTGTTGCTTCTTAAACTTTTCATGGAGAATTACAATCAGAATAAAATGTATCAACACCAGCAACCACCTGGGACTGTAACAATAACAGTTTCAATTACTAATTAGATTTCAGTGAAAGCTAACATTTTAAAGCCCTTATGAAAATGTTAGAGAGCCTAGAACATACAAAACAAATTATTGAAAGCACTTGTCATACTTCAGTTGTATTTAATGCATTGCCACAAATGAAAATCCAGCATTTTAGATTGCATTTTATGAAGAATAAATTTTTACTCCAGTGAAGATGGTCACTGAAACAGATCATTCCAGTGGTGAGTAATGCAGCAATAATAACACTTTTAAACCTGAACTCCTGAAACTATATTTTCTTTCACTTTAGCCTCCTTTTCCCAGTGTACAGCCACAATCCAAAAAATGTTTCCAAGAGTTTACTTCTGTGGCCAGGGTAACAAATTCTTATTTCTGCTGATGTCACTGCTTCACTAAAACTTCAAGGAGGCAGGAACACGAAAGATCCACTTGCTCATGGAGAGGGAGCAGTGGTCTTACAGTGCTAAAATAGAAGGGGAAGCTTTAGTGATCTGCTGCAAAATATAAAGAACAATACAAGACTGAGATAATCAAGGACATTCCCTTGTCATTCTTTTTTCTTTTTGAGTAGTGAAAAAAGGGATTAAAGCCCTGGTTAGATTTGTGTGTTTTTTGTACCTTTTACTTCTATATTTCTCCTGCAGTTGCAGGTCGTTTGTCTTATAAATTTCCTAATAAAAAGTATTGAAACACAAAAATAATCTTAATTTGGATGTTTAAATTGCACAAATGTCTTTGTGACCAACATAAGTACTACTCCTTTAGCAAATCCCCCATTTAGTTCTACACTATCTGATTTCCTTTGCAGCTGCACCAAAGCCCAATTACTGTTTCTTGAGTTATGAACTGTTGTCAGATTGTATAGTATGGCCAGTGGGGGTGGGCTAGATGTTCAAATCGAACGTAATTTGGACTCGAACATCAGCTGTTAGTTTGTTCGTAGAACAAACAAACATATGGGAGCACTCGCAGCAAGTCCACCCGAGAGATCGCAGTGCATTGATGGCTGCTGATTGGTCAAAGCATGCAGGTCAGGTGCATGCTTTGGCCAATCACAGCATGAATCACAGCGTGATTATGTATGTAGTATGCTGGATTGGAGGTAGCGTAGGCAGGTTAGTTAGTGGATCGAGCGTGTAGTCAGTGTAGTATTATATATAGAGTGCAGTCAGTGTAGAATGTATATTACAGTGCAGTCAGTGTAGATTGTATATACTGCAGTGTAGCGTATATAGTGCAGTGCATAATATATACGACTGTGCAGTGCAGAGTGTATATACTACAGTGGAGTGCACAGTATATTGTACAGTACATAGTATATACTACAGTGCAGTTTGTATATAATGCAGTGCAGAGCATATAGTGCAGTGCATAGTATATACTACAGTGCAGTGAAGAGTATATAGTGAAGTGCATAGTATATACTACAGTGCATTGCAAAGTATATAGTGCAGTGCAGAGTATATAATACAGTGTACTGCAGTGTGAATAACACAGTACAGTACAGGGTGAATAACAGTGTTGTGGTGCTACTGAAGTGTTGGTGTGTCACCACTAATCCCTTATTTTTTTTTCATTAATCTTTTTTTTTGTAGTATCAGGTTTGGTTGCTGCATTATTACCACTCCCCCTTCTGTGACGCAGGTGTTATTCCTTTTTTTTTAGAATTGTAATTTTTATTAGTTTGAAAAAAAAAACACATTATAGATATAACATGTATGTCACAAATTGTACATCCAAAAATAAAAAAAAAAAAACAAAAAGGAGAAAGCAAGGAAATAATAATAAAAAAGAAAATGAACAAATACAAAATATCAGTACAAATAGGTTTCGGCTATACAAACAACAGGTTCCATGAGTCTGTATTAGGACTTTCTAACGTACCATGAGTAGAGGACATTAGTAGTTAACAAATGCCAAAGGCCAACTTCATCGGGTGTATAAACATAAGTAGCATCTCACAATGAAAGGGTCAGTACAAGGACATTATCCAGAGAAAAGGAGACAGAAATACACATGTAGAGGAACACATAGTCTTTCTACCTTAATTATTCCAACATCATTCAGCTCACATGGTCTCCGTATTGCGATTGGTCCCACGGCTCCCAAATTTTGTTAAATTGAGAAAATAAATCATGTACCTTGGCCATGGGGAATTCCATTCTCCTAATCTTCGCTACAGTTTGTAGAAACTGCAGGTGAGATGGAGGGGTAGTAGAAAACCAACACACTGAGATGACCCTCTTAGCAGCCAGGAGAATCTAGGAGATCAAACATTTAGTTGGTTTCGAAATGTCTGGAAAGGGGAGTCCCAGTAGGTAATGAATAGGGTCTAAGGGGAGGCGTAGGCCTGTTACGGACTGAAGTGTTCGTTGTATTTCTATCCAAAATGCCCGTATAAGTGAACAGGTCCAAAAAATATGAAAGTGTGAGCCTTTCTCTGTACCACACCTCCAACACCTAGATGAGAGGGAAGGATGTATATGATGAATATGCTCCGGGGTCCTGTACCAAAACATCAGAATCTTTACCGCCGTCTCTCTCTGAGCAACACATTTGCAAGACTTAAAAGTTGATATCTATATTTTTGCCCATAGCTTCATGGGGATAGAACGCCCCAATAATACACTCCACTTTCGCATATATAAGTGAGTTTCAGGTAGTACCTGTGTGGATTCATGTAAGATATGGTATATAGAGGATATTAAATGAAGTTGGTGAGGGCCCTCAGCACATGGTTTTCAAAGGGAGTGGGCACGTCCAAGGTTAGAGTCGTGGATAATGAATGGAAGGAATGTCTAATTTGGAGATAGAAATAGAATAGATTTTGAGGGATCGAAAATTTTACTTGCAATGTAGCAAAGGTATGGAATTTGCGTGAGACCAGATGTACCAGATTGCGTAACTGAAAGAGGGGAGTCTGCAACCAAGGCAATAAGCGCCCAAAGGCTAAGCTATCTGGTAGAACCGGATTCAACAATATATTGCATAGGAGGGGACAAGCTGAGGAGAGTGGGTATTTTGACACATATTTACCCCATAAGGACAGGGTAAATATCATTGGTGCTAAGCACATACATTTCAATACAGGATCAGTTAACAGGGAGTGGGAACACACCATGGAGCAAGGGTGTACCAGATATATAGCACCCCTCTCAATTTCAGACCAACGACTTGGGGCCTTCTGACAGGACCAAGAGATCACGAGATGGGAAGCATAATAGTACCTGATGATGTCAGGGGCCCCTAAGCCTCCTTGGGATTTTAGGGAGAAAACCACTGAGCTAGCTATCCGATGCGTCCTATTATTCCAAATAAATTTCAAAAAAGCCCTATGAAGCACCTTAAGTTGACTAATAGGTACTGCTACTGGTAGAGTTTCAAAGAAATATAGTAACCGTGGTAACACTGACATTTTCAGAACGTTAATTCTACCTAGCATGGTGATAGGATATGTGGCCCACTGATGAAGGCATCGATATATATCCCGAAACAAAGGGGGGGAAGTTAGTGGAGTATATGCTAGAATAAGAGGAGGTAAGCTTAATACCCAGGTATGTGAGAGCTTGAGAGCACCATCTATAGGGATATGTGCTTTTAAGTTGCGTTAGGGTATCTGGTGGAATATGCAAAGGAAGCACTTCAGTCTTGGTAGTATTCATTTTATATCCTGATATGGACCCAAATATATTCAAAAGAGCGTGTAATGATGGTAGTGAAATGACGGGATTCGTCAGTGTCAAAAGAATGTCATCGGCAAAGAGTGAGTACTCCCTTTGTCTCATCACCACCCCCCCGGATGTCAGGATGGCACTTTATTGCCTCAGCCAAGGGCTCCAGGCAGAGGATGAAAAGGAGGGGAGATAAAGGACACCCCTGCCTAGTGCCATTTGACATGGGAAAACGGGGATAAAAACGAGGCCATCTGCACCTGTGCAGATGTATGAGTATATAAGGCCCATATAGCTTCAAGGAAAGGGCCCTGAAATCCAAAACTCAAAAGCGTAGAGAACATATAGGGCCAGCGTAGGCGATCAAATGCCTTTTGGGCATGTAAACTCAAAATAAGGGCTGGGCGAGGCCCATTAAGTTTCTCTAGGTCTGAAGATGTTAGTTTAGGCAAGGATAGGTCTTTAAAGAAATGGTCAAATTTATCCTGCGTGAACTTAAAATGTTTTTCGGGTGTAAGACAGTTATAAAGCTCCCTATAGAAGTCTCCAAAGGTCTTGGTCATTGTTTGAGGACAGTGGGTAGGCGTGCCGTTTTTTTTAATTATTAATTCAGGGAAAGAATGAAATGGTCGTGGTTGTAGATTATTACCTATCATTCTATGTGGCTTATTTGAGAATTCATACAATTTTTGTTTAGCCCATATTAGGGATTTTTCTGCTTTACTATATGCTAGTGATTTTAGCTGGTTTCTTAGTGCCACTACCCTGCGGAGGCCCTCAAACGTTGGAAAGCCCACAAGACCATGCTTCGTGCGCCTCAGTCTAGCTAATATAGATATCTGACGGCCCTCGCTATCCTTCTTCAGGCGAGAGCTCTCGGCAATGCAGAAGCCGCAAAAACAGGCCCTGTGAGCCTCTCAAAGAGTCAAGACCTTTTTTACCGAGCCCACATTCAGTTTGAAAAATTAGTCCAGTCAGTCTCTCCTTAATAGGTGTGGAGTTAAGAAGGTGTTCATTAAGACGTCAGTGACAGGTCTTAGTGTTAGAGTTTTGCAGTAAGAGGTCTAGTGAAATAGGGGCGTGGTCTGATAGGCGAGATATCAGTGTCAATTATATGGGGGAGTAGAGGTGATGTGACAAAAAAATGGTCTAGTCTAGAATACATCTTGTGAGCCATGGAATAGAAAGAATATTGCTTTTGTGTAGGGTGTTTAATTCTCCAGGCATCTAACAGACGATGAGACCTGATCAATTTCCTAAAGGAGGTGGCATGGGAGATCACCCGCTAAGATGGAGTGTCCCCAAAGAGTGTATGTCTATCTTTTCTATGGGACATAATTAAATTAAAATCACCCCCTATTATCATAAGGGGTTGAGAGTATTGCTGTAGCTTACAAAAAAACTTCTCTAGAAAAACAGTCTGTCCAGAGATGGGTGCATAAATATTTACCAGCGTGAACTTAGACGACAAATATTCACACACCACGATGACAAACCTCCCGTGGGGGTCGATGTATTTGTCTTTGATCTTAATAAGGCAGGATTTTTAATGAGTATAGCAACTCCAGCCTTGCCGGTAGTGTCAGATGCCACATAAGAATTAGGAAAATGTTTAGATGCAAATTTCATCGAACTCCAAGCTCGGAAATGAGTCTCCTGAATCAACACAACATCAGCATTAAACCTTTTAAAGTCTTTAAGGGCAATCCATTGCTTCTGGATGGAGTTTAAGCCCTTAACATTATGTGATAATATTTTTAACGCCATAGTATATTGACAATGTAGTTGCATAGAGAGACCCTATACCAATGCAACTGTAGATCTCTTAGTGGAAATATTGCCCTATACCTGTATAGAGATATATAAATTTATAACAGACCATGGAAATACGTCAATAAAAAATGACAATAGAAAAAAAAAAGAAAAAAACACAAACCAATTTGTAGCGACTTGAAAAAAAAGAAATAAAACTGTACATGCGAATGTAAACATGTCCTTTTTCTTCCTGTAACATGGTGAAGAACAAGAAAACAGGATATAGAAAAAGAACAAAATATGTATACTTTGTATGTATAGTAAAAGTCTGTACCCCATGGGTATGCAGAGTAATGTCTCCAATTTCAGGAGAGACGATCTACCTAGTGTCCAGAACAAAAACAGCTAATTATATATATATATATAAAAAGTGTAAAAATTGTATTCTGTCACTAGGGCGCAGGCACATCTGCCTGTAAATTAAAGCCAAGTATACCAGTCATCTTTTTAAGGAGGACGTCTGGATGAGCGTTGAGGGGTGGAAAAGGATTTCTTCTGTTTGTTTTGAACCGAGGTCCACATCCTACTAGGTGTAGTAGGGGCTGCATGAGTTGACAAAGAAGCAGGTGGGAGTATGAAATCTTCCGGTAGAAGAGGTAGACCCAGACTCTTAATGAATGCCTACCCTTCATATATGTCACAAAGACAATGTTGAATACCATCTCGAGGAACTATCAGGCGAAATGGAAAGCCCCAAAAATATGGGATGTGTTGGTTTTGTAGGTGAGAGGTAATTGGACGGAGATTTCTGCGTTTAGCTAGAGTGATCGGGGACAGATCATTATAAATCTGGATTTTTGCCCCTTGTATTCAGTGGATGACTTGTTGTGCATGGCAAGGGTCAGGGCCTCCTTGCTGTCATAAAAATGAAAGCGGACTATGTCTATGCCCGCAATTTTGGGTGTTATTCCTTCTATGTCAGCACAGCAGTAGTATACCTTTGATTTTTTTTTTTCTGTGGTGCAGCAGCACTAAGAATATTTAGGTCATAATTGCTGTCCCCCCTTCTGCGTCCCAGGTGTTTCTCTTTCTGCATCTGCAGTGGTTTCCTTTTTCTTTTTTTGGCAGCAGCAGCAGTGAAAAAAAAAATCTCCAGTTTCTGCATCGTTATTTTCTTTAAAAAAAATAATAATAATAATAAAATGGTTTATAGTGCACCAAGCAAAAAAAAAGAAAACCCAAAAATACCCATCATGTCTGGAAGGCTAACAAGGAAAGGCAGACGCTTACAGGCCACTGAAAGAGGGCAAGCAACCTCTGTGTCTACAGTGAAAAGTGGTGGTCATGGACATGGTACATCCTCTGCATGTGGGGCATGCTTGTCATTTTTTTTTCCCGCTGCTAGCCGTGTTATTGAGCCACAACATGCAGAAGAGTTGGTGGAACCGATAACTAAGCTGTCCTCATCCTTGTCATCCTCTGTCACCCAGGCTCATACTAGTTTGCCTTCCACTGCAGATGCCAAAGCGGCCTATTCCACCAGCTCCTTGACCAAAGGTACTCCTTCCGTAGCCCCACGATCACGCACGGAGAAGTCACCAGAATTATTTGATCACAGTGTCAGTTACATGCTGCTGGGGGAAGTGCAGCAATTTGAATGCTTTGATGTTGGTTCCCAGGTTGAGGAAGGGAGTAACGTGAGCCTAGAGAGAGGGGGTGTCACAGAAGGGCAAAAAACTAGCAGTAGCTGCAGCAAGTTTGCTCCAGTGACAAGGAGGGAGGGGATGATGAGGTCACTGAATAAATTTGGGTGCCTGAGAGAATAGAGGAGGAAAGTGAGGAGGAGGAGGCAAAACTCCAATGAGGCAGGATGTCCTCCAGGGGCCAGCTCAAGGGCAACCATCCTATTGCATCACACCAGAGAGCTCCACAGGTGCAGGGCACTGCTGACTCCTCACTGACATTCAAAAGTTCATTGGTGTGGGCTTTTTCAACACATGTGCAGTAGATCGCAACGTTGCTGTTTACTATCTCTGTCAGAAGCTGATCAAATGTGGCCATAACACCAGCCACTTTGGCACAGCATGCTTGACAAGACATATGACTACCTGCCATGCAGTCTGTTGGCAACAGCACCTGAAAGACCCACATCATAAAAAAATGCAGACTTCTCCTTGTTCCTCATCACCCCTACTATACCTCAAGGCCTCTCAAAAACCTGCACTGAGAGAAATGATGGTATAGCAATTAGGGGTGCAACAGATCGTCACCGATGTGATTCGAACGGGTCAACCTGTTCAGATCGGCACACCACGCGATCTGCGGAGCACTCCGCTGCCTCGGCCTTAGGAAAGGTCACGGCTTCAGCCTAGCTCCGGAGCAGTGGCCATCTTGGTAAACCCGGCAGCCGTTTACCACGTGATCGCTCCATCAAATGACGGTTAAATCACTTGTAAACAAACCAGCGTCATGTCTTGATGCCGGTTATTCTCTCCCCTTGTACTGACCTGTACAGTGGAGGGGAGAGAACGGATGGCAGCAGCGCTGTGGGCTGGATCTGTAGTGCCCACAGCGCTGCTCTGTGACAATTGCAGTCACATCCATGGATCCATCCATCTATGCTCAGCCATCCCTCCATACCCTGCCATACCCTGCCATACTCTGCCATACCCTGCCATACTCTGCCAATATCCTGTCATACTCTGCAATACCCTGCTAATACTCTGCAATACCCTGCCAATACTCTGCAATACCCTGCCAATACTCTGCAATACTCTGCAATACCCTGCCAATACTCTGCAATACTCTACCATACCCTGCCAATACTCTGCAATACTCTGCAATACCCTGCAATACCCTGCCAATACTCTGCAATACCCAGCCATACTCTGCAATACCCATCCATACTCTGCAATACTCTGCCATACCCTGCCAATGCTCTGCCATACTGCCATACTCTGCTATACCCAGCCATACTCTGCAATACTCTGCAATGCCCTGCAATACCCAGCAATACTCTGCCATACCTTGCAATACCCAGCCATACTCTGCAATACCCAGCCATACTCTGCAATACCCTGCAATACTCTGCAATACCCAGCCATACTCTGCAATACCCAGCCATACTCTGCAATACCCTGCCATACTCTGCAATACCCTGCAATACTCTGCAATACCCAGCCATACTCTGCAATACCCAGCCATACTCTGCAATATCCGGCCATACCCTGCAATACCCAGCCATGCTCTGCAATACCCAGCCATACTCTGCAATACCCTGCCATACTCTGCAATATCCGGCCATACCCTGCAATACCCAGCCATGCTCTGCAATACCCTGCCATGCTCTGCAATACCCAGCCATACTGTGCAATACCCAGCCATACTCTGAAATACCCAGCCATACCCTGCAATACCCAGTCATACTCTGCAATACCCAGCCATACCCTGCAATACCCAGCCATATTCTGCAATACCCAGCCATACTCTGCAATACCCTGCAATACTCTGCAATACCCAGCCATACTCTGCAATACCCAGCCATACTCTTCAATACCCTGCCATACCCTGCAATACCCTGCCATGCTCTGCAATACCCAGCCATACTGTGCAATACCCAGCCATACTCTGAAATACCCAGCCATACCCTGTAATACCCAGCCATACTCTGCAATACCCAGCCATACCCTGCAATACCCAGCCATATTCTGCAATACCCAGCCATACCCTGCCATACCCTGCAATACCCAGTCATACTCTGCAATACCCTGCCATACCCTGCAATACCCAGCCATACTCTGCAATACCCAGCCATACCCTGCAATACCCAGCCATACTTTGTCATACTCAGCCATACCCAGCCATACTCTGCCATACTCTGCCATACCCAGCCATACTCTGCAATACCCAGCCATACTCTGCAATACTCGGTAATACCCAGCCATACTCGGCGATACTCAGTCGTACCCAGCCATACTCAGCCAATATTACAGTGGGGGAGATGTCCATTACAGTGGGGGAGATGACATGGATATTACAGTGGGGGAGATGACGCGGATATTATAGTGGAGGAGATGATGTGGCTATTACAGTGGGGAGATTGAGGATATTATAGTGAGGAGATTGTGGATATTACAGTGGGGATTATATGGTGGTGGAATTTTCACAGGTTTTTGCAAATTCAATTATTATTTGCTGATCTGAAAAATGATCCAATCTGTGACTTTGATCCGAGAGTTTTTGATCCTTTGCACCCCATTAGCAATGGGTGCCACAAGTACTTGCAGCCAATCTGCTGGCAGTACACCTCCTGTTGATTTCAGCAGGCAAATTTCTCTACCTCAGTTGCTGAACTGTAAAAGAAACTTGTACGTTCTGTATATAATTGTGTTCTATTTTGTATGTATTGCACACTGCCCTCACTGTGCACACGACACTAATAATGTTTTCATTACATGTTTACATTCTTTCGAGTCCTGATTAGAATTAGCCTGCCTATGTAACGCCCCTTGTTACCATAAACATACAATTGTAATATTAATGCGATACCTACGTAATCATGTGTATAAAAACCTTCAAATGCGTCATAATAAAACAGAACAGTTATTTGGAAAGATGCTGAGCGTATCTTTTGTGTCTGTTCATTTAACCGTGTATTATACAAATTGAATATCCTTTGATAGTGGAAACAGTGCATTTAAAAAAGGAAATTAAGTAAAATTAAGTAGAATGTCCTAATTTAAGCAAATATATCTCTGGATATATATTAGAATTAGGGTGTGATATTGAGATTATCACTTGAGTATTCATTTCTGATGAGTTTATCAATTTTATTAATAATATAGATATATTGTAACTGGTTTAGACAACCTTTGGTTGGAAATGAAATCCAGGTTAATGGGGAAATTTGTAAAAACAGGATTAGTTTAGATTAAGATTACGGTTTTGTACTTTTACATTTATTGAGTGGAAAAAAAAGATTAAGATGAGGTTGTTAACCACTTCAATACAGGGCATTTTCACCCCCTTCCTGCCCAGGCCAATTTTCAGCTTTCAGCGCTGTCACACTTTGAATGACAATTGTGCGGTCATGCGACGTTTTACACAAATTATATTTTGATCATTTTTTCCCCACAAATAGAGATTTCTTTTGGTGGTATTTGATCACCTCTGCGTTTTTTATTTTTTGCGCTATAAACAAAAAAAGATTTTGAAAAAAAAACACAATATTTTTTACTTATATTTTTTACTATAATAAATATCCCAATTTTTTTTTAGCGTATATTGATTGGTTTGCACAAAAGTTATAGCATCTACAAAATAGAGGATAGATTTATGTCATTTGTATTATTTTTTTTTTTGGCAGCAATCTGCAATTTTTATCATGACTGTGACATTGCTGGATACTTTTGACACTATTTTGGGACCATTGACATTTATAAAGCAATCAGTGCTATAAAAATGCACTGATTACTGTATAAATGTCACTGGCAGGGAAGGGGTTAACACTAGGGGGCTATCAAGGGGTTAAATGTGTGTCCAGGGAGTGATTCTAACTGTGGGGGGTGGGGACTGATAAGAAGGGGAGACCGATCAGTGTTCCTATATACAAGGAACATACAATCAGTTCTCCTCTCCCATGACAAGATGTGGATCTGTGTGTTTACACACACAGATCCACATCCCTGCTCTGTGATGAGCAATCACATCGTGGCCGCCGGGCATGCGCATCGGGTCCCCAGTGATGCAGCAAGCGTGTGCGTGAACCCTCCACAATGCCTGGAAGCCGAGGATGTCATATGACGGATGCCCAGAAGGACGAAGGGCTCCTGCGGTCATCATATTACAATACGGCGTTAGGCAAGATTAAGATTAAGATGAGGTTGTTATTTGGAATACAGCTGCCATAATATTCAACAAAACCAAGATGGATGGAATACATAAGAAGTTTTTCTACAAAGATGAAAGGTCTGATAATAAATTGATGTGCGTCCATGATGTGAGAGTAATAATAAATAAAATTTAAATATAACAGACCCATCACATCAAGTTCACACACCCTGTTAGGATAGATGCCACCTGCAGCCAATTGTATAGTTTTTGATATATCTGAGAGCTTTCTGTTCTGTCATATACAGATTGTTGGTCCTTTTGTTTTTATTTATTTTTATTTTTGAAATCCAAATCAGAATGTGTGGATTGTGAAATGATGTGCCCCTTTTCCTTGTAAGTGCAGTGGTATAAGCAGAAGAATATTTTGGATTTATTCGACATCTCTGCATGACCGCAGGGTATTGTTATCATTTACTATGTTATGACATCAGGAAAATAATGTCAAATGGAAACTAAGGATTTGTGTTATCTAGCTAAAACTAACAACAGAGCGAGAATGAGAAATTATAATTTTGCCAGGAAAAAAAGTTGTCTTTTTGAAACATGAAACTGGAGTTCTTACACAAACAGCATGATAGAAAACAAGCCATTGTAATATATTTATGCAAGCTGGACCCAGTAATGAAGGGTTCACCCCAATATATCAGAGCTGTAGCTTTATGCAAAGGTGCTATTAAACAAAGTTAGACATTATTTTGGTCAAATACTGAATCTTTAATGGTCCCACATTCTGTGCAGCAAATATACAGCTAACTAAATGTTTGTCTAATGAAAGGTTCAAAATATGAATTTGTTTTGTTTGTGTATGTACAAATCTAACTATAAGAAAATGCGTACATTTGAATCCAGCCACCTTATTGCCTCTATTGGAGGAAGCTGGAGACAAAGGAAAACCACATGGGTTAAATTGATGAGGTAGGAATCAGCTGCTGTGAGCCCAGTGCCTGAAGTGCCAGCCCAATCCCTGAAGACCCAGATATTTCATTTTTTGTAGAGTTGATCCCGGTTTTATACTGAGGATCGCAATATCCATACTAAGTATGCACTTTATCATCCAGAAGGATACTCTGTATTCAGAGTCATTGGATCCTTTTTCCCCAGCTCAAAAAGCAGAGCTCCATGTTTTAGCAAAGCCTGTGAGCTATAAAAAGAGTATATACTGTATATTCATATAGATAGTAGAGAATTAAAGATCTTTTGTTTCCAATTGCAGGGCCAGAAGTTTGTTTTTACTTCGGCAGGTAAACCAATCAAGCAAGCTAAGTTAATTTGATTGGCTGTTTTCAGCCTCCCATCTTCTTGCTGAGGTAGCCATACTAATATTAACCGCTTCAGCTCAGATTTTACCCCCTTCCTGACCAGAGCACTTTTTGTGATTCCGCACTGCGCCGCTTTAACTGACAAGTGCGTGGTCATGTGTCGTTGCACCCAAACAAAATTGACATTTTTTCCCACAAATAGAGCTTTCTTTTGGTGGTATTTGATCGCCTTTGTGGTTTTTATTTTTTGTGCTATCAACAAAAAAAGAGCGACAATTTTGAAAAATATGCATTATTTTTTACTTTTTGCTATAATAAATACCCCCCACAAATATATAAAAAAAACTATTTTTTTCCTCAGTTTAGGCTGATATGTATTCTTCTACATATTTTTTGGTAAAAAATAAAAAATTGCAATAAGTGTATATTGATTGGTTTGCGCAAAAGTTGTAGCGTCTACAAAACAGGGGATAGTTTTATGGCATTTTTATTATTATTTTTTTTTTTACTAGTAATGGCGGTGATCTGCGATTTTTATCTGGACTGCGACATTATGGCGGACAAATTGGACAATTTTGACACATTTTTGGGACTATTGGCATTAATACAGCGATCAATGCTATAAAAATGCATTAATTACTGTAAAAATGTCACTGGCAGTGTAGGGGTTAACACTAGGGGGCGATCAAGGGGTTAAAGTGTTCCCTAGTGTGTGTTCTAACTGAAGGGGGAGGGGACTGTGCAGGGGAGGTGACAGATTGCTGTTAATACTCTGTATGAACAATCTGTTCTCCCCTCAGAGAATTGGAAACTGTGTGTTTACACACACAGGGGGTCATTTACTATAGAGCTGCGGTGCTAATTAGCGCTAATTGCCGCTAATTTGCACTAATTTGCACTAAAACAGTATTCACTATAGCACTGGTAAGAAAATACTCCCAAAATCGAATTTACTATAGTTCCCTGAAACCAAATAGCGCCCAAACCCTTACTCTGCTAAAACCTGGAGTAGTGCACATGGAAATAATGTTTAGAGCATGATGGAATTGCCTAAATGATACTGAAATATGCGGTATATTATTTAAAGATAATTTGCTTTTAAACTGTGTGAAAAAGTGATTTCTACACTGAAATATCTTTAAAAGTCTGAGAAGTGAAAAAATCCCCATTTTGGACAACTAAGTGCCAACACAACTGAGCATGCTCAGACCGGAAAATAGCTCTCATTTTAACTCAAGTGTCTTTTTTACTCGGCGCTGTAGTAAATACCAAAATGAGAGCTAATTAGAGAGCATTTTTTGGAAGTGAAAATCTGCTCTATTTGCTCTATTCTAGTCAAAATCAAGTTTTAGCCATTGATTCTAATGGAACAATTGTAACTTTCACAAAAAACCTTTAAATGTTGAGATGAAATGTATCTTTCTCTGAAATACAATTTCCTTTGCAACATTGTTGCTTCTACTTAAAATATTTTGTTTTTAAGAATGTTTTGATGTTTTGGTAAAATATATTTTTCTCTGTCACGTTCACTTGTTACTCTCCATCTCACAACAATCTTTACCCAAACTCAAACAGCTGTCTTTACAAACCACAAACAATACCATTGCTGATGCAAATTTAAAATGAATCACAATTTTTTTGTGCTTTTTATTATTTCCAAATATTCATAATTTGAGCCCAAAAAATGTGATATGTGTACCAACATCAGAGATCAAAATGTAATTCCCAAAAGTTTGAGGGTAATATTCTACTCTCACCCACAAAAAAACACCAACTATCACAGAATAAATCAAGAAGAATAACTCTTGAGTAATGTAATTCCATCACCTGTATGTCCAAAGAAATGCAGTATTTATGTGTATTTATGTGTAGTTATGTGTAGTTATGTGTAGGAGGATCTCACATGTGGCAGCTCTGTGGCTTAGAGGTTAGAACTTCTGCTTAGTATCCCTGAGTGTCTGGGTTCAAATCCCAAACATGCTGCTTCATGTAGAGAAGTTGTCTCATCTCCTAGGTACTATAACTATGTCTAAATGTAGTATATATTTAGCCAAAAGTATTGGGACGCCTGCCTTTACACACATGAACTTTAATAGCAGCCCAGTCTTAGTCCGTAGGGTTAACATTTGATTTGGCCCAACCTTTGCAGCTAGAACAGCTTCTGGGAAGGCTGTCCACAAGGTTTAGTGTGTCTATGGGAATGTTTGATCATTCTTCCTGAAGTGCATTTGTGAGGCCAGGCACTGATGTTGGATGAGAAGGCCTGGCTCGCAGTCTCTGCTCAAATTCAGCCAGAGGGTGTTCTATCGGGTTGAGGCCAGGACTCTGTGCAGGCCAGTCAAGTTTCTCCACCCCAAACTTGCTCATCCATGTCTTTATGGACCTTGCTTTGTGCACTGGTGTGCAGTCATGTTGGAACAGGAAGGGGCTTTCCCCAAACTGTTCCCACAAAGTTGGTAGCATGAAATTGTGCAAAATGTCTTGGTATGCTGACGCTTTAAGAGTTCCCTTAACTGGAACTAAGAGGCCAAGCCCAACCCCTGAAAAACAACTCCACATCATAATCCCACCTCCACCAAATCATTTGGACCAGTGCACAAAGCAAGGTCCATAAAGACATGGATGAGTGATTTTGGGGTGGAGGAACATGACCGGCCTGGACAGAGTCCTGACCTCAACACAACAGAACACCTTGGGGATGAATTAGAGAGGGGACTGTAGGTCAGGCCTTCTCGTCCAACATCAGTGCCTGACCTCACAAATGCACTTGGAAGAATGGTCAAACATTCCCATAGACACACTCCTAAACCTTGTGGACAGCCTTCCCAGAAGAGTTGAAGCTGTTATAGCTGCAAAGGGTGGGCCAAATGAGTTTTGAACCCAATACTAATACTGGGATGCCATTACAGTTCATGTGCGTTTAAAGGCAGGCGTCCCAATACTTAGGCCAATACATTGTATATTGCTTGTGACACTGAGCATGGCTATGGACTTAGGGCTGGTTCACACCACAGAGATGCAGAGAACATGTGTATGGCTGCCCGGTGGCTAAGTGGGGAGCAGTTCTGTCTAGCGGCACCTGGGATGTTGGGTCAATTCCCCAACATGCTAATGCTTGTGTTGAAGTTTATATGTTCTCCCTGTGTGGGTTTCTCACCACAATCCAAAGACATGCAGCCATCTTATTTGTCTCCTGTTGAAATAGGTTCTAATGAAAGAAAGTTACTTTTGGACTTTAGATTGGAAGCTCATTGCAGCCAGGGACTGATGTTAATGTTTATTAGCTCTAATCATGCCCAGGGACTTGGACATTTAAAATTTTAGGGTTTACACAGCACAGGTACATATGCTTAGAAAACTGTTGCTTTGTTTATGTGGATGCAAATGGACTTCGATCTTTGGCCTGTAGTTGGAGATTTGATGCACATAGCCAAGAGCTAACACAGTTGCAAATAGTATTATGTGTTCCTGCTCATCAGGTGCAATCAATTTAGACATACATGAAGAGATAGATTGAAAGATACTGGTGGGCGTGTACTTCTAGGGGGGTAGGAGTAGGGGCGTAGTTTGGCCTGAGAAGGTCAGGTTTTTTGCTGTGATGTGGGGGAGAAGGAATGATATTGTGCCTATTGACAAATGCCCAACTAGGGATAATTGCTGAAATTCTTGTGCATTTTTTCAATCAAAAGTGGGTTTATGTGGCCATGCTGTCAATGTTGTGTGTGTGTATTGTTCCTGTCTGATCATGCAAACATCATTTGGAAGCATCTGCTGACCTTCTACCCTTTTTGATCTCGTTGTTTAATCGTGTACACCGAAATGCAGCTTCCAGCAGAACATGGTCACCAATGTGTGTATGTGTGGATTGTGGGCTGGTGGTGGGTGTTTTGAATAAGTCTATTTTAATATTATGTTGGAATGCTTTGTAAGAATGACTGTTAGGTATGTTTCTATAATCTTACAGCTAAAAATGTGATGTGTTGCCCGTTATACACTGAAATTAAAGCTGTGTCCACTCTAATGCCCCATACACATGGTCGGATTTTCCAATGGGAAATGTCCGATCGGAGCGTGTTGTCGGAAATTCCGACCGTGTGTGGGCTCCATCGGACATTTTCCATCGGATTTTCCGACACACAAAGTTGGAGAGCAGGAGATAAAATTTTCCGACAACAAAATCCGATCGCGTGAATTCTGACCGTGTGTGGCCTGTTCCGACGCACAAAGTGCCACGCATGCTCAGAAGAAATTTTGACACGGAACAGCTCGGTCTGGTAAAATTAGCATTCGCAATGGATACAGCACTTTCGTCACGCTGCAATGTTAAAAATGGTTTAATACAGCGCACTCTCTTCTTCTTTATAATGTGACAAGAATTAAGTAGTTTTGCTGCTCATATTCACACACACTTCTCACAAACGTATTTTTTTGTTTTTTTTCTTGGGATTCCCTGAATATATTGTTATTTGTCACATCTGACAGAATTTTTTTTTTTTTTTGTTTTCTTTTCTTTTTGTTTTAAAGCCATTTTTGGTTTAGATTTTATGTTTGTATTTTTTCCAAGGCTGATCTTTGTTTAATGTTATTTTTAGTTTTACTCCAGACTATTTTTGTGTGTGTTTTGTGTGTCAAGTTACCACAACACCATTGAAATCTTTTATTATTTAATCTCAATGAGATTGTTTGGTGTTGGTGTCCCTTGTTAATTTCACATTGTATTTTTGAAATGTACCTGAATCCTCACAAACCAACTGTCCTTTTTGAAGTAAAACACACATAGGCAAGTATAATTCAAAACAAAATTCCTTTATAAAGGGCTCAGAACCAAACAAAGAGGGAGGCAACGCTGGATAAACAGGAGAAATTAGCGAAGCCTGGGACCCCCAGGGCAGACATCAATTCTTGAACATCAAAATTGGTGGCCTGAGGAGTCCATATGTAAGGGAGGGCAGTCTGGTCCAGAAGTCCCAGAGATCGGGAAAGCAGCAGATGCCATCTGTGTCCCTAGGCTGTGGTACCACAAGAGGCTGCATCTTTTGGCTGACCAGACTGGATCCAGGGTCCTCACTTTCTGGTCTTCCTTCCACGCTTCATTCCGGGCTGTGGCTGTGCTGTTGGAGATGTGGCAGGAGGAGGAGTAGGACCTGGAGGAGGAGGAGGACTGGGAGGACCTGGAGGAGGAGGACCTGCAGGAGGAGAAGAAGGACCATCTATGAGTTCGCAAAGGTGTGTCTGAGATGTAATTTGGGCCCTCATACCTTTATTAAGAGCCTCCAATATGAGCGACTCACACATGAGTTGTTGTCCCTCCTCCATCCTCTGCATTTTAGAGGCAATGATGGCAGTGAAGTCATCCTCCATGGTCTGTGGTGCTCCCAGGGCCTCTGTAGTCCTCCAAAAGAGGCCTATGGCAGCCTCCTCTAGGGCACTCCTCCTCCTGCCACTTTCTCTTTCCAGGTGTTGGGGAGGGACCGGCATATCAGGCAGCCTGCTTGGCCAGGCCACCTCCTGGCTGAGACTTCCCTGTGTATGAAAAAGGGACATGGTTTTAGTTTTTGCATCATCAATCGCAATCATAAATTAGTACTCCAAACTAACATCTAGTTAACATCATTGATTGGACAAGCAGAAATATTGAGAGGAATGCTATACCTGGCTCAAGCTGGGCTCCTCCACATGTTGTTGCCTGGAAGGCCCAGGAGCCTCAGCTGGGGGGGAAGGAAGCGTGGAAGGAAGACTGGAGAATGATGACCCGGGTTCAGTCTGGCCTGCCAGAAAATGCAGCCTGTCATAGTATCACATCCTGGGGACATAGATGTCATCTGCTGCTCCGGATCTCTGGAAATCCTGGACTTTCTGGCGCTCCCTTACATATGTGCTCCTCAGGCCACCAATTAAGATCTTCAAATATGTGATGTCTGCCATGGGGATCACCTGCTTCACAATTTCCAACAATTGATCCAGCGCTGCCTTCCTCTTTGCTTGGTTCCTGTAATGTGGGTGGTTGATCTCCCACAAACAGGGCAGCTCCCTGAACATGTCAATGAACATTGACATGAAGTCATTATCTTGTAATAAGATATCCATGTTCACTGCAAGACACAACACAAGACAAAGCCTAATGTCAGACAAAACTCTCCTAATCTTGTTACAATATAGGCCTCATTCTAGAAGCAGTAAAGGCACAAGTATGTCTCTTACCTTCGTTCTTACGATCGGCGCGTCCAATGCTCCTTCCTCCGCTCACAGATCGTTCGTAATACGCACTTGTGTTACGCTTTATACACACTGCGCAAGCGTGTAACTCCGCCCACCCCTGACGTTCTTTCTAGTCTATTCCCCGCCCCTTTTCGTTCGGCGCAATGGGTGAAGAGCACATGGCGGAGTCACACTGCAGGTATTAAAAAGTTTGTTAATCAAGAATGTGTGGATTATTGTCTCAACGCTACAACACTTTTGTGGTGATGTAATTTGTTGTTTTCAGAGAAAATGGTGGTTATTTCCTAAGGGCAAATCCTCTTTGCACTACAAGAGCATTTTCATTGCAGTTTCAAGAACACTTGTAGTATAAAAAGTGTATACGCCTTTAGTAAATAACAGCCAACAGTGCTTTGTATAAGGTTACACAATCACGCCATTTTCTGGACTCAACACATTTCTGTCAGGGTCAGCTAAAACAAACACAAGCAGTAAATGTCCACAAAGAAATTCTTTTTTTTTCTTTTTTATTTGAAAAAAGCTTCACAAATTTGCAGGCATATTGATGGCCCCCCTACCCACAAAGAACTCCAGGTATCGTAACCGGACATCATGGGCACTCAGGGAGGGCAAGCCAGGACAGCCACTTTCAAGCACTGTCAGTGTTGTTTCAGGTATCACTCCGGCCTCAGGCCCAATGTTGGCCGAATGTTTCCGTAAAAAGTTATGGAGAATACAGCACGCCATGATTATATGATTAAGTTTATACTCCGCCATATGGATAGGTGTCAGAAATAGGTGGAACCAGCCAGGATTCCAAATGTGTTCTCCACCACTCTTCGGGCTCTGGCCAGCCGGTAATTAAAAACCCTCTGTTCCAGGGTGAGGGTCCTCATAGGGAATGGCCGCATAAGATGGTCCGCCAGCGCAAACGCTTCATCAGCAACGAACACAAATGGGAGTCCTTCCACATTGTCCTCTGGAGCTGGCAAGTCCAAGCTGCCATTCTGGAGACGCCTGTAGAACTCCGTCTGGGCAATGACTCCACCATCGGACATCCGGCCATTCTTCCCCACGTCCACATACAAGAAGTCGTAATTAGCCGACACCACTGCCAACATCACAATATTATTGAACCCTTTATAATTGAAATAGTACGACCCCGAGTTGGGTGGTGGGATGATGTGGACGTGTTTCCCATCAATTGCCCCTCTGCAGTTAGGAAAGTCCCACCGCTGGGCAAAGTGGGAGGCCACAGTCTGCCATTCCTGTGGCGTGGAAGGAAACTGTTGAGGAAAAAATAAATAAATTAATATTTTTGCTCAGAAACATGGCAAGCAGATTAGGCACAAACATTCTGGGGTAACCTCCAGATAGCATTTATTAAGGGGAATTTAACAACACCAAAGTATAAGGTACACCTATCATATCCCCCCCCCTCTCATGGGCCATTTCTAACATTATGGGGGGGGTGGAAATCTTGGACAGGTAACCCTCTCCACTTCATTGAGAGATGAATGCCTAAATACAGCCCCTCCTTAGTTACAGCCCCTCCTTAGTTACACTATTGGCAGCCTACTGGACAGGTAAGAAGTATCAGAATACAAAGATATAAATACACACTGTACACATTTGAGCACATTTGAACATTCTGCTATTACTTGTCTCAAGATAATAATAGGATCTAAAAATTTCAAACTGTACCATTTGAAAGTATACAGGCAGGCCCTTGCACTACATGCTTTGGGGAATTCATCCATATATCTGAGCACAAAAGAGATGGGTATAGTGTGTATGGGTTTGGCAAAGTCCTCAGATAGATGATTGAGGATAGATAAAGAACTGGGATCAGCTGACTTAGCAGTTGGGGGGAGGGAAGGTTAAGAAAAATGATTTGGGGACACTACAAAAAAGCCTCTGGCACTCTGCCTGAATTTAAAGCACAAATCACATTTAAAAACAGTTTAGGGGGTGTTTGGGGTAAAGCACTACTATGGAGATGATAAAATACATTGTTAAGTGACTACATTAGGTGAATATAGGGCATGAGAACATGCTGGGGAGGTTACTGAAGGACAATCTGTATGAAGGACTAAAAAATTAATTACATACAAATCCAGCATGCATGAGGACAAAGGGGACATTCACAGCATATTCCAATCATGGTAATTAGGGAATGAGGAAAGAAATATAATATATTATCAATCATTCAATACAATAAAATGTGATATTAAAGGATAAAAATCTTACCTTCATATACTCCTTCTGCAGGACCTGTATGATGGCAGAACAGGTCTCTGGGATGATGATACCCAGAGCCTGGGGGGAGATGCCTGTCGAGAACTTCAAGTCCTGCAGGCTTCTCCCTGTCGCCAAGTACCGCAGGGTAGCCACGAGCCTCTGCTCCGGAGTGATGGCTTGCCTCATGCAGGTATCCTGCCTGCTGATATAGGAGGTCAGCGAAGCCAGCAGACGGTGAAATACGGGGTCCGTTATCCTGAGAAAGTTCCTGAAATCATCAGGATTATTCTCACGGATCTCACGGAGCAAAGGCATATGAGAGAACTGGTCACGCTGAAGCAACCAATTCTTGGTCCATGAACTCCTCCCCACCCTGTTCATGGACTGGACTTGTGTCAAGGTCGGGACCCCAACACCAAGCCCCCGCACAGCACAAACTCTACGAGGAGTACGCATACGCAACATGGCTAGAAAACGGTCGGCTGCTCAGAACAAAGTAACAGAACGCACTGAAGAACAGCAAGGCCTGTGAAGAGCGACCTGAAAAACAGTAACGAACGGACAAGAACACAATGACTACTTAAAGTCACGTGGAACTTGCTTGCACGCACTGAAGAGCAGATACAAACCCACAAGCACAAACTGAACGGCAGAAAACGATCTGAAAACCACGAGTCTGAAAAAGCGCGAATCGTCTCTCACCAAACTTTTACTAACACGAGATTAGCAAAAGGAGCCCAAAGGGTGCCGCTCTTGGTTCTGAAATGGCCTTTTCTAGTCTCGTTGTACGTGCTTGACGTCACCGCGTTGTTGGTGATCGGAAATTCCGACAACTTTGTGCGACCGTGTGTACGCAAAACAAGTTTGAGCCAACATCCGTCAGAAAAAATCCTAGGATTTTGTTGATCGGAATGTCCGAACAAAGTCTGACCGTGTGTACGGGGCATAAGGTTTAGTCAAATTTTAGATTGTAAGCTCCTATGAGCAGGGCCCTTAAAATCCCATTGCTAAATGTAGCACCATATATCCTGTCCAAATTTTTTTTAAGCTAGTAAATGAATGTACATTTTTTTTCCTGCTGGTAAAATAAAACTACATTATTGAGCTTTTGTTGTGGTGTTTTTTTTTTTCTTCTACTTTTCTTTCTCTTTAGTTTTTGTGGGTGGTGGTTTTGGGAAAGTGCAATATCTCTTATATCTTATTTCAATATGTATTTGTGCACCAAAAAAACGAATCTCTTCGCCCTGGTTCACATTGATGCCACTTTGAAATCGCGCTACTTCACTTGTAGTGAAGTAGCACGATTTCAAAGTAGCAAGGTCAGCATGATTTCAGGTGCTACTTGATAGACATCCGTGTGGCTTCATACACAGATGTCTATTGAAGTCGCACCTGAAATCGGCAAAAGTAGTGCAGGAACAACTTTAGCAAATTGGTGCGGTGCCACAAAATCAGTGTTGCATCGACTGGAACAGTGGCATTGCTGCCAATAGTCATGTGATTTGATCTCTCAAATCGCATGCGGGAATGAAATTGTGTGATTTCAGCTGAACGATTTCCTCCCTCTGTCAGTGTGAACCAGGGCTCAAACTGGGCCTTTTGTTTTTGTCATTCACCTGCTGCTAACCGAACGCCTTTAAATATCATAAGTAGAAATACAAATTTGCATATCTGCAAATAAACAAAAATAATAAAATTCTAATCGTGGTTGCGATCAAATATTCGTAGCAGCGATCAAAAGAGTGTGGTTTCGCCTTCTGATCCAGAAATAAGTCATTGTAATCACCCGGAAGTTCCTGTGCTGGTCAGGATCTCCATCTAGGTGGACATGGCGAGGTCCCTCTTTAGCAAAGAGGAGGTGCTGCTCATTTTCCAGATAAGGGTATGATATGTACTTGTGCTTAATCAATGTGGGGTGGATGTGGTAGTTAGATTTGGTGTGGGTGGGTTTCATTGATTTGTTTGGCATCCCTACACATTTACTTTTGGCCCATGTGCACACATCACTTCCTCCATTTGTTCTGCTGATGTAAACGCAAGTATAAGGCTGGGTTCACACTAGTGCGACAAACGCTCCGACATTGGGAGCTCATGTCGCATGATGTGTGAAAATCAATGTTTCCCTATGGGAGCCATCCTAACTGGTCCGACACAAGTCATTCCGACTTTAGAAATGCTCCCTGTACTACTTTGGTCCGACTTTGATCCTACTTCAGCCCATTGACTATCATTGAATTCGGATCACCGTCTTGCATGATCCGACTTTGGCATGCAAATTGTGCTCTGATGATCTTGAGGGGGAACTCCTTGCCAAATTTTAAATAAAAAAACAGCATGGGTTCCCCCTCCAAGAGCATACCAGGCCCTTGGGTCTGGTATGGATTTTAAGGGGCACCCCCTACGCCGAAAAAACGGCGTGGGGGTCCCCCAAATCCATACCAGACCCTTATCCGAGCACGCAGCCTGGCCAGTCAGGAAAGGGGGTGGGGACGAGTGAGTGCCCCCCCACTCCTGAGCCGTACCAGGCTGCATGCCCTCAACATGGGGGGTAGGTGCTTTGGGGCAGGGGGGCACCCTGCGGCCCCCCCACCCCAAAGCACCTTGTCCCCATGTTGATGAAGCCAAGGTCCTCTTCCCGACAACCCTGGCTGTTGGTTGTCAGGGTCTGCGGGCGGGGGGCTTATCAGAATCCGGGAGCCCCCTTTAATAAGGGGGCCCCCAGATCCCGGCCCCCCACCCTATGTGAATAAGTATGGGTTACATCGTACCCCTACCCATTCACCTAGGAAAAAAGTGTCAATAAAAAAACACACTAGACAGGTAACAGTGCCCCTCGCGGGCTCGCTTCACTCACCACGCTTTGGGCATGGCCTCGCTTTGCTCAGCATATTTTTATTCTAGATCTATGTCCACTTGGATGGTGAGGCTTGAACCTGGACTCAGGGCAGAATGTAGTGCGCAGGCACTGTGTAGAGCTGATGATCAGCTGTTCAACTTCGGAGACTTTCGGCGGCTATGTAGTCCTTCGTACTGTGCAAGCGCAGGGCATGCGCAGTACAGGGGGTCCTTATCCGCCGGGGGAACTTTCTCGGCAAGACACCGGCTATTAATGAATTGTCGTACTGACAATACACATAAAAGTTCATTGATAAAAATGGCCTGGGATTCCCCCACAGTCCATTACCAGGCCCTTTGGGTCTGGTATGAATATTAAGGGGAACCCCAAACCAAAATTTAAAAAAAAAATGCGTGGGGGTCCCCCCAAATACCATACCAGGTCCTTCAGGTCTGGTATGAATATTAAGAGGACCCCTGTGCCAAAATTTTAAAAAAATGGCGTGGGGGTCCCCCTCAAAATCTATACCAGTGGATTTTAAGGGGAACCCCGCACCAAAATTTTTAAAAAATGGCGTGGGGGTCCCCCTCAAAATCTATACCAAGCCCTTTCTGAGCACCCAACCTGGCAGGCTGCAGGAAAAGAGGGGGATGAGAGAGCACCCCCCCTCCTGAACCATACCAGGCCACATGCCCTCAACAAGGGGAGGATGCCCCCATGTTGATGGGGACAAGGATCTCATCCCCACAACCCTTGCCCGGGGGTTGTGGGGGCCTGCGGGTGAGGGGCCTATCGGAATCTGGAAGCCCCCTTTAACAAGGGGGCCCCCAGATCCCGCCCCCCCTTGTGTGAAATGGTAACAAGTACATTGTACTCCTACCATTTCACAAAAGTGTCAAAAATTTAAAAAAACACACATTGGGCAACACACAAGACACAGCATTGGGCAAGTCCTTTATTAAAAAAGAAAAAAAATTCCAGCAATGTAATCCATCCTCGTCCCGGGCTACGGAGAAAGACACCACCACAACAAGATCCGCCTCCATGGGAGGAGCCCACTGAATGGCACTAGACCTGCCGTGACAGTTCTTAAAAAGTTGAGGGCAGGGCCACCCGTGATGTACCTGGGAAATGCAGCGGGGTTACCAGTGATATGTATGGGTGCCCCCGCCCCCTCTGATGCCATGGAAACCCCCGTAGTGTCAGAGGGGGGAGGGGTCACCTGTACATGTTACTGGGTAACCCTGCGGTGTTTCCCCAGTGCGTCAGAGGGGGCATGGTCACGTCACAGATGGCCCCACCCTCATCTTTTTAAGAACTGTCACGGCAGGTCTAGCATCATTTAGCAGGCTCCTCCCATGGAGGTGGATCATATTGTGGCAGCATCTTTCTCCATATCCCAGGACGAGGAAGGATTACATCGCTGGAATCTTTTTTTCTTTTTTAATAAAGGATTTGTCCTTGGCTGTGTCTGTGTGTTTTTTACAATTTTTTAAAAAACAATTTTGAAATTTTTTTTGTGAAATGGTAGGAGTACAATGTATCCGTTACCATTTCACACAGGGGGGCAGGATCTGGGGGTCCCCTTGTTAAAGGGAGCTTCCAGATTCTCCTTCCATATTTTTATTGAAGATTTTCATGGAAATTACATTAATACAATTGGACATTGTATGTCATGCAACGAAAATTTGGTTAGTCAATACAAGGTAAACTGTTCAACTTGTGATTTCAACACATATAGCAATTCACCAACTTGGGTTGGTTATAACTTTTATTAAACATATATCTATTGTAGCTTCTAAGTTACCGGAGTTGTTATTCGTATTTCCGTAGTTTGACCTCTTCACTAGAGTCGCACCCCAAATGGGATTTTTAGTGCCACAGGAGTGAAGAGGCCCTGTCTTTCATAAGATTAAATTGGTAAATATGTGCTAGTTAGAACTAGCTGTTGCATACAACTTGTTTCTCTTGTCTACATAGAGGTATTGCTCGGTCAAGAAGAAGGGGTATGTATCAGTGTTTAGATTAGTGGTTTGCGCATTGAGTAGTCCAGTTAGTCCATGGTTGCCAGTTCTTGTTTGTTTTCGTCACCTGGCCAGTGTGCGTAGCTGTTGTGATCTCGTAGCTGTAGTGAAGGGATACTAAGTCAATGACTTGAGTTATTGTCAAGGGATTTTCAGACTTCCAATGTCTGGTTATGTTGAGTCTTGCTGCCAGGAGGATATGAGTGATCACTGGCCTGAATGAGTATGGGATTGATTCAATAGTTAGGTTAAGTATCGCCAGTGCTGGGGAGGGGTGAATTTTAATTTGGGTTATGTTCGAGATTAAATTGAAAATTCTTTCCCAGTAGTTGTGTAGTTTAGTGCATGTCCAGAATACATGAAGTACGTTGCTAGGAGAAGAGTGACATCTCCAGCATATATTGGGAGTTCTTGGGTTAAAGATTGTAATTCTGGCTGGGGTGATATACCAACGTAATGTGATTTTCTGTGTGAGTTCCCATAGGGCCGCGCAATTAGTGGCCTTGTATATAGTTTTGAGGGCAAGTTGCCATTGGTCTTCCGTATAAGACTGAGCTAGGTCTTTTTCCCAACTTTGGTGGGGTTTTAGTTTAAGGAAGGTACGTTTGTTGTGGAGAATGTTGTAGAAGTAGGATATACCTCTAGTTTTAGTGGCTGTGTTGGTGAGATATTCCCAGGTTTTAGGGTGAATATTGTAGAGGGGGAGGGTTAGAGTATTTAGGTAGTGGTGTAGACGTATGTAAGTGAATTTGTCAGATGCAGTTAGATTGAATTCGGCTTGAAGTTGTGCGAATGATTTAATGTGGTTGTTATGTAGTAGATCTTGTATGAGAAGTATACCTTTGGCGGTCCAAGGTGATAGGGAGATTTCTGGTGATGTGTGATTTAGGGATTCCAAGGGGATGCAACTTGGCGGGATTGGAGGTGAGTAAAGTTACTGATTTCTTCCATGTGAGTGCCGAAGCTCTCATGGTCGGGGGAAATGCTTTTGGTATTATGGTTCCCAGTGGAATACTAAGTATCCAAGTTCTCAAGTTGGGTTGAGATAATGAGGAGCTTTCAATTTGTCCCCAAAGTGTTGTGGGTTGTGTTTGGAACCAGGCAGGCATTTGAGCTAGGATTGTTGCTAAGTAATAGTCCTCAAAGTCTATAGATCCTGTTCCACCGACTAGTTTGTGTTTTACTAAGTTGTGTTGGACACTTCTCGGTTTTTTCCCGTTCCATAAATATTTGTTGAATATTGTTTTGAGAGATTTGAAGAAGGTGGTTGGCAAAGGTATAGGTAGGGTTCTAAAGTGATAGAGTATTTGGGGAAGGCATATCATCTTAAATGCTGCAAGTCTGCCCGACCATGAGAGTTCGTTCTTTGCTATTTGTTGTGAAGTAGATTGAATTTGTTGTAAGAGTGGTATGTAGTTGCATGAATATATTTTCTTAGTTTCCCTCGGGAGTTGAATGCCCAAGTATGATATGTCGGTTTCTGCCCATTTAAATGGGTATTGTAGTTGTAGGAGGTGTTTCATGGTGGTGTTTATGTTTATGTCTAGTATGAATGATTTGGTCACATTAACCTTGTAATAGGAGATCGAGCTAAACCATGTGAGCAGTTTTTGTACTTCTGCCAGGGAAACAGTCGGGTTTGTAAGGATTAGAATTACATCGTCCGCGAATAGACTGATTTTGTGGTGTGAGAGGCCTATACGCATACCTGAGATGTTAGAGTGGGAACGTACATGCTCAGCCAGGGGTTCCATAAGCATGTTAAATATTAGAGGGGAGAGGGGGCAGCCCTGGCGTGTGCCGTTTGTGATGGGGAATGGACGTGAGAGCATGCCTTCTGTGAACACTTGAGCCTCAGGGTTGGAATACAATGCTAGGATGGCTGTTAGGATCTGTCCCTGGAATCCAAATTTGCGTAGGACTGCTTCTAAGCAAGTCCAGTGTACTCTATCGAACGCCTTCTCTGCATCCAGGGAAAGAAGCAGAGAAGGCGTTCCAGTGGATTCAGCGTGGTGAATGAGGTCTAGCATTCTTCTGGTGGCATCTGAAGATTGTCTGCCTTTGGTAAAACCAGTCTGATCTTGGTGTATGATAGTTGGCATGATCTCGTTTAGTCTGTTGGCTATGGTTTTGGAGTAGATTTTTAGGTCTAGGTTGAGTAGGGAGATAGGGCGAAAATTTTGGGGGGCATCCAACTGTTTCCCTGGTTTTGGTATGGTTATTACTAGCGCTTTTAAGTATTCTTTCGAGAAGCTAGCAGAGGAGGCAGCGTGGTTAAAGAGATCAGTAAGGTGTGGGATTAGTTGATTGGAGAACAATTTGTAGTATTCCCCTGTTATCCCGTCTGGGCCTGGTGCTTTGCCACTAGGCAATGAGTCAATAGTAGCCTTGATTTCCAGGTCTGTGAATGGTGCATTCAAGGTGGTCAGTTGGTCTAAAGAAAGTTTGGGTAGATTGATTTTAGTGAGGAAGTTATCAATGTCGTCTGGTGTGGGTTGGGGGGTTTGGTGGTCTTGTTTTAAGTTGTACAGGTCTTCATAGTAGGTGCTAAAAGCATCTGCAATGTCTTGGGGGTTGGTCAGTGGGGTGTTAGTGTGGGGGTGTTTAAGTAGTGTAATTCTAGTTTTATTGCGTCTTCCTTTGAGTCGTTGGGCTAATTTCTTTCCTGCCTTGTTGGAGGTAGAGTAGGAAGATGCTTTAAATTTCCTTTGAAGGAATTCGTATGAGTGAAGGAGAAGGGTTTTCAGTTCCTGTCTTAGGGACAATAGTTGGTTTGTGAGTGGGTTTTGAGGGTCACATTTGTGTTTCTTTTCTAGGTCCGCTATTTGGGCTGTTAGTGCATCTATACGCTGCGTCCTCTGTCGCTTACGATGAGAGCACAATTTAATGAGCATTCCCCTCATATACGCTTTATGAGCGCTCCACACCACGGCAGGGTCGGGTACCGACCCCTTGTTCAACAAGAAAAATTCTGAAATGTGTTCTGAAATTTCTGGGGTGTATTTAGCATTTTGAATTATGGAGTTGTTTAGTCTCCATAGAAACGTGTTACGTTGGAGGTTGTGATCTTGGATGGTAATTGAGGTGGGGGCGTGGTCCGACCATGCCGTGGTGTGGATTACAGATTGAGATATTTTTTGTAAAATATACTTATCAGACAGAAACAAATCAATTCTGGAGTAGGAGCGATGTCTGGGGGAAAAAAAGGTAAAGTCACGTTCGGCGCCATGGTGACAGCGCCAGACATCATACAGTTCGTGGGATTGCATAAACGCTTTTAGAGGTGATTCGCGTCTCTTTGCTGAAGAGGTAGAGTCTAGGGACACATCTGGGACCAGGTTGAAGTCCCCACACACAATAGTGTGGCCTTTTTGGATGGGTTTTAATGTGCGGATAAGCTTGCGTAGGAATCTCATTTGGTGAGAGTTCGGAGCGTACAGGTTGATGATGGTGTAGGTTGCTCTATTAATGGTGCAGATTAGGATGATGAAACGACCTTCGGGGTCTGGAAGTATTTCTAGGAGTTGGAAGTCTATGGTATCTTTGATGGCGATCATGACTCCTCTGGACTTGGTAGAGTGGGTTGCGTGAAATACGTTTGGAAAGTGGTGATTCTTACACAGAGGGGTGTTGGGAGCTAGTAGGTGGGTTTCTTGGACGCAGATGATGTCACTCTGGAGGTCCTTAACGGTTTTCCATAGTGAGTGGCGTTTGGCTGGATGATTAAGCCCATTAACGTTGAGTGAAAGGATATTAAACGGCATCTTGTGAGTGTGGGTTTAGTGTAAGCTTATAATAACACTTACAGTTAGGCGATCTCGTGAGGAGTTGGTTCTTTTTTCTTTTCCAGGCGATGTGATGAGTAGGATGCGGTATGGAAGTCCGAGATTCAGTGCAGCTGGGTTCCGTGTGGAGGAGCGAAGAGCGTTGCTTCTGGCTGGCCAGGGGCCGAGGCTAGGATGGACTAGTAGACTGCAAATAGAGCAATACGTTAGGTATCAAGGTAGTTATAACCAGTTATGGATCATGTATGCTTTGGGTAGCGGTGAAACTTGTGGAAAAGGTCTGTGTTGTGAGCTAGTGATTTAGCTTGCTAGAAGTTAGGTAATTGTTATAACGTTGCAAGAGAAAAAACTTTGTGTAAGAGAGAACAGAAAAATAAAAAATAGAATACAAATCAAATCAGAGGGGGTGCTGAGCACCTGTGGACCTCTGTAAGGGGGTACAAAGAGTCACTGCCGTGGGTAGCAGGAAACAAACAAAGAGGATAGCCATAGCACAGGGGAGCTGTTGATGCTGTTATCGGCTTAGTGGATGTTGTATACTTTCATTTGATGTTTTGATCACGTTGTCTGCGGGGAGAGGATGAGATTCTGTCATGTTGAGCGGTATTAGGCAGTTCCGGGTTTATGCCCCAGGTGTGGAGTAACTTTAGGCCTTTTTCAAGTTCTCCTATTGCGTGGGTTTGACCGTTGCGGACAATGAGAATGGTGGCTGGGTATCGCCATTTGTATTGCAGCTTATGATTCTGTAGGCTTTTGGTGATCGGGTTCAAATGGCGTCTCATTTGGAGGGTGTATTTTGAGAGATCAGGGAATAGCTGGATTCCCATGTATGGCGCTGGTAGTGGCGACTTAGCCCTGAGTCCCATGAGCAGTTTTTCTTTAATGTGGTAGAAGTGAACCCTCATCAGGACATCTCTGGGGACAGAGGCAGCTAGATGGGATGGTTTAGCAATTCTATGGATTCTATCCACAATGACGTCTCTCGGGGAGGCCTCAGGGAGAACTAAGTGCATCAGTTCTTTTGCGTAGCGTGACAGATCTGCGGGTAGTATGGACTCGGGGACCCCCCTCAATTTCACGTTGTTCCTGCGAGATCTGTCTTCTAAGTCGGCCAGCTTGGCACGCATCCATGTCTGTTCCTCTCTAACAGTTTCAAAGGCTTCAATGGTGTCGTTCACTGTGGAGGTGCAGGCATGTATTCCTCTCTCAGCGTTTGTCACTCTATCATCCAGTGTGTGGATGTCAGTGGTGATTTTGTGGAAGAGGGATGATAGATCTGTCATGAGGGAGGTCTGCAGGGATATGAGCATATCCTTGAGCGTTGTGTCCATGACCGGCTGCCCTGAAGTGGGGAAGGAGGCCATAGAGGAATGTAGGGCCTGGTCGAATGAGAAGGGGGTAAGAGCCTGGGCCTCAATTTGCGAGTACCGCGGACGCTGCGGCATCGCGTCCATCCTCATTTTTGCCTTTGCAGGGCTGCCTAGGTTGGGGTCACTCTCTGGGGTATGTGGGAGGTTGTCCACGGTACCTGTATCTGGAGGATCTTCAATCTCATCATCCGGCAGGTCCGTGTATGCTGTGGACGGCGCGGCCTGGCCGGCGCCATCTTGGATCTTCCATCCCGCCGGCTTGTAAGCAAATTCGGTGAGTTTCTGCGGTATGTGGTCTGTAAATCTTTTTCTGGATGTCATCCTTATTGTCCCCTTGCTGTGAGGAACGTAGCTGGGTAGGTTAGAGCCGTTTTAGGCAGCCGATGGCGTTGGATTCTATCCCCTGGCTCAGAGCTGTGGAATTAGGCGTCCATCTGCTATCCCGGCTGGCCACGCCCCCCGGGAGCTTCCAGATTCTGATAAGCCCCCCACCCACAGACCTCAACAACCACCGGGCAAGGGTTGTGGGGGTGAGGCCCTTGTCCCCATCAACATGGGGACATCCTCCCCATGTTGAGGGCATGTGGCCTGGTATGGTTCAGGAGGGGGGGCGCTCTCTCGTCCCCCCTCTTTTCCTGCGGCCAGCCAGGTTGCGTGCTCAGATAAGGGTCTGGTATGGATTTTAAGGGGGGACCCATGCCTTTTTTTTTATCTTGGCGCGGGGTTTCCCTTGAAATTCATACCAGACCCTTCAGGGTCTGGTATGGTGTTTGAGGGGGGACCCCACGCCATTTTTTTTTTTTTATTTTGGTTCGGGGGTTCCCCTTAATATTCATACCAGACCCAAAGGGCCTGGTAATGCACTGTGGGGGATCTGAGGCCATTTTTATCAATGAACTTTTATGTGTATTGTCAGGACCGACAATTCATTAATAGCTGGCACTAGCGCTAGCACTTTTAAATGACTTTTTTTTCCTTTGAAATGTCATTTTGCTATCAGACTGTTCTAAACACGGGAAATATGCGCCACTTTACAGGCATACTATAGACACCCCCCAGGTATGAAATTTAAAGGAATATTACACTTTTATTGTCTCACTCTAAGCATTATTAAAATCACTGCTTCCGAAAAAACTGACGTTTTTAAAACTTTTTTTGCATTGATACATGTCCCCTGGGGCAGGACCCGGGTCTCCAAACACTTTTTATGGCAAAGAACTTGCATATAAGCCTTCAGTGAGAACTTTGGATTTTGCAGGTTCGAGCCCCATTGACTTCCACTATTCCAGCATATGTGATCTGACAGGCATTATTGCTGGCAATAGCGCTGCTTTCCATTTGCATTAGCGCTGAGTAGGGATGAGCTTCGAGTTCGAGTCAAACTCATGTTCGACTCGAACATCGGCTGTTCGCAAGTTCGCCGAACAGCGAACAATTTGGGGTGTTCACGGCAAATTCGAATGCCGCGGAACACCCTTTAAAAGTCTATGGGAGAAATCAAAAGTGTTAATTTTAAAGGCTTATATGCAAGTTATTGTCATAAAAAGTGTTTGGGGACCTGGGTCCTGCCCCAGGGGACATGGATCAATGCAAAAAAAAGTTTTAAAAACCCCCATTTTTTCAGGAGCAGTGATTTTAATAATGCTTAAAGTGAAACAATAAAAGTGTAATATTGCTTTAAATTTCGTAGCTGGGGGGTGTCTATAGTATGCCTGTAAAGGGGCGCATGTCTGACAGCAAAATGACATTTCAAAGGAAAAAAAGTTATTTAAAACTACTCGCGGCTATTGCATTGCCGGTCCGACAATACACATAGAAGTTCATTGATAAAAACGGTATGGGAATTCCCCACAGGGGAACCCCGAACCAAAATTTTTAAAAAAAATGACGTGGGGGGTCCCCCTAAATTCCATATCAGGCCCTTCAGGTCTGGCATGGATATTAAGGGGAACCCCGGCCAAAATAAAAAAAAATGACGTGGGGGTTCCCCCTAAATTCCATACCAGGCCCTTCAGGTCTGGTATGGATATTAAAGGGAACCCCGTTCAAAATTTTAAAAAAAAATGACGTGGGGGGGTCCCCCTAAATTCCATACCAGACCCTTCAGATCTGGTATGGATATTAAGGGGAACCCCGCGCCAAAATTTTTTTAAAAATGGCGTGGGGTCCCCCCAAAAATCCATACCAGACCCTTATCCGAGCACGCAACCTGGCAGGCCGCAGGAAAAGAGGGGGGACGAGAGAGCGCCCCCCCTTCTGACTTGTACCAGGCCACATGCCCTCAACATTGGGAGGGTGCTTTGGGGTAGCCCCCCAAAACACCTTGTCCCCATGTTGATGAGGACAAGGGCCTCATCCCCACAACCCTGGCCAGTGGTTGTGGGGGTCTGTGGGCGGGGGGCTTATCGGAATCTGGAAGCCCCCTTTAACAAGGGGACCCCCAGATCCCGGCCCTCCCCCCGTGTGAAATGCTAAGGGGGTACTACCCCTACCATTTCACTAAAAAACTGTCAAAAATGTTAAAAATGCCAAGAGAAAGTTTTTGACAATTCCTTTATTTAAATGCTTCTTCTTTCTTCTATCTTCCTTCATCTTCTTCTTCTTCTGGTTCTTCTGGTTCTTCCTCCGGTGTTCTCGTCCAGCATCTCCTCCAAGGCATCTTCTTCCCTTCTTCTCCTCGGGCCGCTCCGTATCCATGGCATGGAGGGAGGCTCCCTCTCTTCTCTTCATCTTCTTCTCTTCTTCATCTTCTTCTCTTCTTCGTCTTCTTCTCCGGGCCGCTCCTCATCCATGCTGGAGGGAGGCTCCCACTGTGTGACACTTCTCCTCTTCTGACATTTCTTAAATAATGGGGGGCGGGGCCACCCACTGACCCCGCCCCCTCTGACGCACGGTACATGACGGGACTTCCCTGTGGCATTCCCCGTGACATCACAGGGAAGTCCCGTCAAGTCACCGTGCGTCAGAGGGGGGCGGGGTCACCGGGTGGCCCTGCCCCCCCGTTATTTAAGAACCATCAGAAGAGGAGAAGCGTCACGTCATGGATGCAGAGTGGCCCGGAGAAGAAGATGAAGAAGAGAAGAAGATGAAGAAGAGAAGAAGAAAAGAAGATGAAGAAGAGAAGAAGATGAAGAGAAAAGCGGGAGCCTCCCTCCATGCCATAGATGCGGAGCGGCCCGAGGAGAAGAAGGGAAGAAGACGCCACGGAGGAGATGCTGGACGAGAACACTGGAGGAAGAACCAGAAGAACCAAAAGAACCAGAAGAAGAAGATGAAGGAAGATAGAAGAAAGAAGAAGCATTTAAATAAAGGAATTGTCAAAAACGGTCTCTTGTCATTTTTAACATTTTTGACACTTTTTTAGTGAAATGGTAGGGGTACCCTTACCATTTCACACGGGGGGGGATCTGGGGGTCCCCTTGTTAAAGGGGGCTTCCAGATTCCAATAAGCCCCCCGCCCGCAGACCCCCACAACCACCGGCCAGGGTTGTGGGGATGAGGCCCTTGTCCTCATCAACATGGAGATAAGGTGTTTTGGGGGGCTACCCCAAAGCACCCTCCCAATGTTGAGGGCATGTGGCCTGGTACAGTTCAGGAGGGGGGCCGCTCTCTCATCCCCCCTCTTTTCCTGTGGCCTGCCAGGTTGCATACTCAGATAAGGGTCTGGTATGGATTTTTGGGGGGACCCCACGCCGATTTTTTTTTTCATTTTGGTGCAGGGTTCCCCTTAAAATTCATACCAGACCTGAAGGGTCTGGTATGGAATTTAGGGGGACCCCCACGTCATTTTTTTTTTTAAATTTTGGTTCGGGGTTCCCCTGTGGGGAATTCCCATGCCGTTTTTATCAATGAACGTCTATGTGTATTGTCAGACCGGCAATGCAATGGCCGCAAGTAGTTTTAAATGACTTTTTTTCCTTTGAAATGTCATTTTGCTGTCAGACTGTTCTAAACATGGGAAACATGCGCCCCTTTACAGGCATACTATAGACACCCCCCAGGTATGAAATTTAAAGGGATATTACACTTTTATTGTTTCACTTTAAGCATTATTAAAATCACTGCTCCCGAAAAAACAGCCGTTTTTAAAGCTTTTTTTGCATTGATCCTTGTCCCCTGCAGCAGGACCCAGGTCCCCAAACACTTTTTATGACAATAACTTGCATATAAGCCTTTAAAATTAGCACTTTTGATTATTCATGTTCGTGTCCCATAGACTGTAACGGTGTTCGCGTGTTCAAACTTTTTTCCTGTTCACATGTTCTGGTGCGAACCGAACAGGGGGGTGTTCGGCTCATCCCTAGCACTGAATTTCTGAGAGTTGAAGTCTTTCTGGCCTTTTTTGAGAGCTATTTTTTGTCACTGCAGGATAATTTTTTGGCGCTATAGTAAATGACTCCCCACAGATCCCGGTTCTCCATGTGTCAGTGGCAATCACTGGAGCACGGCAGTGATCGTGACTGCTGGGCACTTGGATCAGCTCAGGGGGCAATCGGGGGCACGTTTGAGCGCCCCCTAGTGGCCACAGGATGAAGTGACATTACATAACGTTGTTTCGCCCAGCCGTGCCATTCTGCCGCAGTACAACTGCGGCGGCTGGTCGGCAAGTGGTTAAAACTCACACATGGAAGTAGACCAGGTGACTAAAGATGCTGCATTACAGCCCCGGACACTTGCTGGGTCTGTGCAACTCACAGATTCCACCCTAGTTCTGGCCCAGTATAGCTGGGATTAATAATTTGACTTGAAGGACCCCAACACAAGAAGAACAAGTGGTCCACAGGGGGCAATTTCCTATGAAACAGGATTTTGGAAAAATGTGATCTTTTATGTCTGACAGTCACTCTTTTCCCTCCAGATTGATACATGGACCATGTCATAAGTCACAAGCAGTTATGGCTGCCTTAGTAAATGAGCATGGGATAGAGCCAGGGTTCTCCACAGTTGTTTTTATAACATACCACTTCTTGTTTTACCTGTTACCAAAGGTGTTACCAAAAGCTGAACCTCCCTTCCAGAGATTATAAAAAGATATATCAAGATGCCCAAGTCAGGATCTTACGAGTATGCATTTTGTCTGTATGGACATGTTTTCTGGATGTCCAGTGGCAAATGCTACTGCAAAGGCCACAGTAAAAATTGTTATCAGAAGTAGTTTGTAAGTACAGAGTGCAGAATCTACAGAGAGTAACAGAGGAAATCATTTTTATAGGAGAGTCCTTGCTAGAAGTTTTGTGGTTTTATTTTTACACCCCTACTGTCTACAATGTAGCGGAAAAAGTAGAGTAAGAAACTTGAAAACTTTTGCCTAAATGTTTTCTTAATATTTTATCAAGCCTAAGGGGATGTTGGACTCTCTCCCTTTGGGATTTGGTTTAGAAGTGTGTTACTCACTTGCTTATATTTTGTCTCAGCAGCTAAAGTCCTCCATTTGGATCTCAAAGAGAATGTTGCTGATCTTTTAAGGTTTTTGACAAACTCATTTATGTGTTTCTCCCCAATTCCAGATCCTAAAAGTTTGGAAGGATCTAAAGCTAAAGCCAGGTGACTTGTGGATTGTCAAGAGACATTTATATATAAGGAAATGTTTGGAGACTCAATACAGCATCTATTTCATGTACAGTTGTGCAAAACTTGAAGGAAAATCACCTGGATCCACACCAGACACTGCAAAAATGACTAAATTAAAGAAATCTCTGTGTTTGATTTGTTTCCCTCTTGCGATCACAGTCTAGGGTACTATTTATTCAAATACTTTAATCGTAAGGGAGATTATAGATAGATAGATAGATAGATAGATAGATAGATAGATAGATAGATAGATAGATAGATAGATAGATAGATAGATAGATAGATAGATGATTTGAAAAGTAGTTGAGCCATGTTGAAGTCATATTTGGCTTTTGTACATCTTCCATTTTATGTAGAATTGTCTGTGCTTACATATGCTGATAAGTCAGCATGCCAACAATTCAGCTAGAAGGCCATTCTGGCCACAAGAGTGTACAGCCAGTGCTCTATAAATATGCCTTATCAATCATTTGTTTTTCACAATGAAAAGTCATTTTGTAATAAAAAAGCTGCACATCTATTAGTTTCTCCACAATGTAGTTTTGCCTCTTTGGCCAGGACTACCTCCATCTAAGCGTGTGGAGGTTCCAGGTTAAAGGTGATAACAGGTATGGTAAGTGATCAAAATATTGATCAAAAGAGAGGAGACTAAAGGACATTTGTAAGTTCTGTATATAATTGTATTCTATTTTGTATGTATTGCACACTGCCCTCTCAGTGCACACGACACTAATAATGTTTTCTTTACATGTTTGCATTCTTTCGAGGCCTGATTAGAATTAGTCTGCCTATGTAACACCCCTTGTTACCATAAATGTTCAATTGTAATATTAATGTGATACCTACGTAATCATGCGTATAAAAACCTTTAATTGCATCATAATAAAGCAGAACAGTTATTTGGAAAGATGCAGAGTGTATCTTTTGTGTCTGTTCCCTACTGCAGTGGTTATTATTAATTTGGAACCACTAATCAATATGAGGATAGGAGTTGCCTATCTATAAATTCCCATGTCATGAACCGTAAAAAAAATAAAAAAATACTGTCCCAGCCATCCACATTTTCAGCATCTAAATTGCTAGCTAGCACTACAACTGCTGCCTTTTCATCTGGTAGACTCTACCCCCTTTCATGAATTTGCGGAAAGTGCTGTACCACAGTGGCAAAAAAGTGGTTCCAAAAAAAAACATTCTTTTCACGTAAGGCCATTCCAGCTCTGTACCGTCATGTGGAAGGCAATGTTTTGGCCTCGTTGGACAGGACAGTCAGCAGCAAGGTTCACATTACTGCTGACTCATGGTCCAGCAGGCATGGTCAGGGACGTTACATTTCCTACATGGTGCACTGGGTAATTCTGCTGACAGCTGGGAAGGATGCAGGACAGGGTTCAGTGCTGAAGCTTGTTCCACTACCACGCCTCCAAAAAGCTGGTAGTGATTCTGCCACATCTGTCTGCTCCACCCCCTCTTCTTCTTCTTCCTCTATGGCCTCTTCTGCTGAGTTGTCCTCTGAACCAGCAGTGCTTCCTATGCCTTCAAGGGGTTACACAAGCAGTCAGGCTAAAAGATGCCATGCGGTGCTTCAGTTAGTCTGTCTAGGGGACAAAAGCCACACTGGGGCAGAGATTCTGTCAGCTCTGCAGGGGCAGGCTCAGAGGTGGTTGACATCACAGCAGCTTGAGCCAGGAATAGTTGTATGCGACAATGGCACCAACCTTCTCTCTGCCCTCCAACAGGGCACTTGACACATGTTCCATGCTTGGCACATGTCCTGAATTTGCAGCATTTCTTGAACAGATACCCAGGCTTACAAGATCTTCTGAGGCAGGCCAGAAAAGTCTGTGGCCATTTCCGATGGTCATACAATGCCAGTGCTCGGGTGGCTGACATTCAATGGGAATTCAACCTGCCCACCAACTGCCTCATTTGTGACATGCCGACCAAGTGGAACTCAACATTGGCAATGCTGCATGTGCAGCCACTGCAGCAGAGGGCCATCAATGAGTACCTGTGCGAGTATAGCACCAGGACAGGCTCAGGGGAGCTTGGCTTCTTTTCGCCATGCCAGTGGCTACTGATAAAACATGCATGCACTGTCCTGTCACCATATGAAGAGGCCACAAGGATGGTGATCAGTGATAATGCATGCATCAGTGACACTGTCCCTCCAGTCTTTGTCACACGCAGCCACGTGCTTTGTGGCATCATGGACAGGGCACTTGAGGCAGAATAGTGGGAGGAAGAGGAGTACTTCCTTTCCTCTCAAGGCCCCCTTTATGCAGATACCATTCCTGCTGTCATAAACCAGATGTGACCAGAACTGTGTGATTGCGACAGAGTGAACCAGTCATAGATAGGTGAAAGTAAGTACGTTTATTAAAGTAAATGTATATAAATGTAAACACACCACCAATACAAACAGAGTGAACAAAACAAACAACCAAACAGTGATAATAAACCAACCAGCATATATAGCAAAAGGGAGTACTAGAATCATAGTCAAGCCAGGCCAGAGTCATAAACAGGAGATCAGCAGATGGGGGGGCAGGAGTAAACAGACAGGGAACAAGATGGAAGGGATCAGGCTGCAGGGCAAGGATCCAGTGATACAGGAACAGATACAAACAGGTTCAGGATACAGGATACAGGAATCAGGGTTCAGGTTCAGGATCAGGGTAACAGATAAACAGGCTGCAGGTCAGGGCACAAGAACAATACCAGGGCAAGGTGTGTGTGCACTTGCCGGGTATTTATACTCATCTCAATCAGACTCAGATGATG
Source organism: Aquarana catesbeiana (assembly GCF_042186555.1). Classification (NCBI taxonomy): domain Eukaryota; kingdom Metazoa; phylum Chordata; class Amphibia; order Anura; family Ranidae; genus Aquarana; species Aquarana catesbeiana. The sequence continues at coordinate 199,402,196 of NC_133324.1, forward strand.
CCTGATTGCAAGAGATGATGTCAGCCCCACACTGCCAGGAACCACCCGCTGGTGGACGCCAGTACTGCGGCCCAAAGTTTACACAATATTACCAACAGGGGAAAGCTCCCCTGGCAGTTCCAGACTGCCAGGAGATGTCTGCTGGTGGACCACAGTACTGCACGCCAAATATCAGGCAGTGTCATCAGCGGATGGAACCTCCCCTGACAGTACCCCCCCTCAAAGGAGCGGCCTCCAGACGCTCCAACTAGCTGCTGCTGGGACATGTCCATGGCATCAAGCTGGGCAGTGGGCAGAATCAAACTAAGCTGGGTATGAAGACAGTCCAAAGTATCAAACCAGGCGAGGGGCAGCTAAAGCTGGGCAGCAGTTGTAGACATAACAAGCTCAGCAGCAGGCACATCAAGCTGGGCAGCAGGCACGGGCACATCAGGTTGGGTAGCAGACCAGGGCAAATCAGGCTGGGCAGCAGACAGGGGCACATCAGGCTGGGCAGCAGACAGGGACACATCAGGCTGGGCAGCAGACAGGGACAAATCAGGCTGGGCAGCAGACAGGGACAAATCAGGCTGGGCAGCAGGCACAGGTACATCACGCTGGGCAGCAGGCACGGGCACATCATGCTGGGCAGCAAGCACTTCAAGCTGGGCAGAGGGCTCCAGGTCATCGAGCTGGGCAGCAGGCTCCGGGCCATCAAGCTGGGCAGCAGGCTCCGGGTCATCGAGCTGGGCAGCAGGCTTCGGGTCATTGAGCTGGGCAACAGGCCCTGGGTCATCAGGCTGGGCAGCAGGCTCTGGGTCATCGGGCTGGACATCGAGCTGGGCGGCAGGCTCCGGGTCATCGAGCTGGGTGGCAGGCTTCGAGTAATCGAGCTGGGTGTCAGGCTCCGGGTCATCGAGCTGGGCAGCAGGCTCTGGGTCACTGAGCTGGACAGCAGGCTCCGGGTCATCGAGCTGGACAGCAGGCAGTGGGATATCAGGCCGAGCAGCGAGCACCATAATGGCTGGCTGGGTAACGGGCACTGGCTCAGCAAGCTGAGTAACGGGCCCTGGCCCAGTGGGCTGGGTAATGGGCACTGGCTCAGAAAACTAGGTGACAGGCACTGGCATGACAGGCTGGGACATGGCCACTGAAACTTCAGGCTGAGGCTGGGACACTGGATCTTCAGGCTGGAACACCGGATCTTCAGACTGGGACAATGGGACTTCAGGCTGGGACACCGGACCTACAGGCTGAGACACTGGATCTTCAAGCAGGGACACAGGCACCGGAACTTCAAGTTGGGACACAGGCACCAGAACTTCAAACTGGAACACCGGTACTGGAGCTTCAGGCTGGAACATGGGCACGGGAACATCAAACTGGAAGGCAGGCACCGAGACATCAGACTGGAAGGCGGGCACGAGAACATCAGACTGGTAGGCAGGCACCGAGACATCAGACTGGAAAGCAGGCACCGAATCATCAGACTGGAAAGCAGGCACCGAGACATCAGACTGGAAGGCGGGCACTGAGACATCAGACTGTAAGGCGGGCACCGGGACATCAGGCTGGAACGCTGGCTCTTGTTCTTCAGGCTGGAACACTGGCTCTGGCTCTTCAGACTGGAACGCTGGCTCTGGCTTTTCAGGCTGGAACGCTGGCTCTGGCTCTTCAAGCTGGAACGCTGGCTCTGGCTCTTCAAGCTGGAACGCTGGCTCTAGCTCTTCGGGCTGGAACACTGGCACCTCTGGCTGGAACTCTGGCACCTCGGGCTGGAACTCTGGCACTTCAGGCTGGGATACTGGCACCGGAACTTAAAGCTGGGACAGATTGGTGGGTGTGGAGGCAGGTTGGGTTAATGGCAGGATCATTTTGGTGGGAAAAACTTTAGTTTTTTTCTTAAACTTAGCCACTGAAGCTCTGTAAGTGACTGCAGGACTGTAGGTAAGGGGTGCAGCAGACTGGAAAGGAGGATTGGGATATGGCAGAGAAGAGGTAACAGTAGCTGGGGGAAGTTCTTGTGGGTTTGTAGGCAGCTGAGAAGAGGCAGGTGGGTTGAATTCAGGATAGGTACAGGGAGCAGAGACCAGATATGAGTATTTGGTTGGGAGCAGCATATACTGGGCTGCAACTGAGGTTGACATGGGAGATGGGGAAACATACATTTGCGTAGGCTGGTGTCTGATGGCAGAGGTGGTTTGTTTGGCTGGGGCTGATTGCACCATGTCAGACCATGCCGAAAGTATAGATTGTACAAACTGTAAATCTCCCTGTCTAACAAAAGACTGAGCAGACACAATGCACTCAGCAATCACCTGTCAGAAACAGGCTAAGTAGTGCTCACAAAAATCGGTGGGATCACCTTCAAAAAGGAGGAGTGAAATAATTATGGCCCTCTGGAATACAGGGTAGGGTCAGCTCAGTACAGATTTTGATCAAAGGCTGCACCTCCCCAAACAATATATAATCCTGATCGACCAGGGAGTGAGCCAAACAGATAGTTGCAAACAGTGTAATCAGCGGATGGAAACTTCCCTGACACCTGAAGGGCCACCAAACACACAGAAGGAAGAGGAGGAGGAGGATTGTGTCGGCATGGATGTGAAGGATAACATACAGCAGTCTTCAAGGGATGGATTTCAGTCCCCAGAAACCCAAGGAGTTGTAAGTGGCTGGGAGGAGGTAGTTCCTGACAATGTCATTCTTAGTGACCCAGAGGACACAGAATTTCATGCCTCTTTAAACTTATGCTGCATGGCCTCCCTGATTTTGCAAAGCCTGGTGTCAACGAGAGGGATCATTACTGGCTGGCAACCCTTCTTGATCCACGTTTCAAGGGTAAAGTTGCAGAGCTCATCCTGACTTCACAGAGGGAGCAGAGGATGAAACATCTTCAGGACGCCTTGAAGAAAAATTGTGTAATGCCTTTCCAGACCCTGGGAGGTTACCATTTCCTGGACAACGTGTTTCTGAGGCTTTGTTTGGTCAGAGGAAGAGCGGTGGACAAGGTGGCCAGCTGACCGATGCCTTTAAACAATTCTTTAGTTCTCAGCGCCCAGGGCTGTTAGGTTTAAGCAACCATCGGCAGCTAGACATGTGCACACTGAAATATTTTGTTTCGGAATTTCTGTTTCGTCCGAAAAATACATTTATTTAGTTACTCCCGAAATTTGTTTTTATTTATTTTGTTTCATTAAAAATGCATTTGTACGAAAATCCAAATTAATTAAGGTTGAATCTGTCAATTGAAGGCATATGGTATCTGTCAGATGTTCTAAGAAGATTTGTGGAAGCAGCTAAACAGTATGATGCCACGATCATACATTTCCGGTCGAATGCTCAGCCCACAAGCTATAGTACAACTCTAATGTTGTTTGACTAGTAATAATTATAATTATGAATTATTATTAGTAGTGGTCAAACATTAGAATTCTTCCATAGCCTATGGGTGGAGCATTTGACCGTAAATGTCCGCTCCCAGCAATCGTATGTTTTTAGCTGCTTTTTCATGTCGAACTACATATTTTTGATAATATGGAATGATACGATACTTGTTTGTTTCTGTTCATGTCGAATGGTCTACCCCAACAGCCAGTGGAATTGCGTTGTGTCAAAATTCAAGCATTAAACTTCCTTCCCATTAGAGCTGCACTCCTAACAGTTCTGGTTCACACTGGCAGCATCTGACGGTGGCTCCAGGCAGTTCTACCCAAAGGAGGTTCCTGGCCCTTCTATAGGGGCAGCAGCAGCACCGCCACCACCACCAGCAAAAAAGCATAACATTCAAAACCATCTTCACCACCAAAACCAGTTATTGCTGAAACTTATTGCATAGAGCCGTCTACCTCTAACTGTTCTCTTGGGGCAAGGAAAAAAATCTTTCTCTGTCTCTGCCGCTGTCTCTCTCAATTGCTTCCTTTTTGGGCTGGGCAGTGGCTGGGCAGTGGCACTGGCAGTGGCATTGGTGGTGGTGAGTGTAAAGGCAACTCCACTTGTTTAATATTGTTTTCTGACCTATGCCATAGAAATAAGAAGCCATGACACCTGTAGAAGTAGAGGCTGCACTGGCAGTGGAAGTGGCAGCAGATGTTGGTGGTCTGGCAGGAAAACTAGTAGAACTGGTGGTGGTGGAACTATCTTTGCTGGTGGCAGTGGTGGTGACACTCACAGTTGTGGACAACATGTTTGTGGCGGCAGAAGTGTCAGCAATACTTAAGGAAGAACTAGTAGCAGAGACCTTGCCACTTTTTTTTAGCAAGGCGTCCACCACGACCGCGACCTCTACCTGCCCTCACTTTTCCATTAGAACTAAATATACAGCAATGTACTGTTCTAACAGAAAATGGACTGGTGATAGTGATCAGACCTGCAAGCAGGTAACAATGTAAAATCAAATGAAAAATAGATCACAAGAAATAGAACAAAGACAACAAACATGCCAGAGTTGTCAAAACTACCTGCACGCAAGTAACAAATTAGGGTATATAGAGTCTATATAGAATCTATAATACATAATAAATCCCCCCTAAAACACAGATAGCCTCTGAGGCTATCACAACACTAACAACACTAGTATCAGTATCAAGTTCAAAACTAACACAATAGCAGATGAATAGCAGGTGAAATGAAAAGCTAAGTTGAACTATAGTTTGCTTCACTATTTGTTCTGCTGCTGTGCTTATTGCTTAATAATTCAGGTTCTCTGTTAACAAATGCTGATATTGACTGTCAAATGATTCAGTGTGTCTCTCTCTGCTAGCCTGTCCTGCATCCAGTGTGCTTTCTGAATGGACATTCAGTGCTGCTGGAAGGTTTGTGGTGGATCAAAGAGTGTGTCTGTCCACAGACTCCGTTTATAGGCTGACGTTTATAAAAATGGATCAGTCCTGGATCAGCAGCTATCAAGCCCCTGATGCTGATGTAACTGTTTGAATTTACTAGGGATCTGGGATCCCTTGAAGACTGCCTATCCTATTCCTGAATCTTTATTATGCTAGCTTCCAACAATATTTTTGGTTTAGGGCACCACCAACACCTAAGGCCCAATTTTTCTGTATCTGTTTTGCAGGTGCAGGTAATTTCAATAGTTTTCAATTTTTTAACAGCAGAGCCCATTCCTGTACCCAACAAGTGTAACTGTGAGGGGTTACAGTGTTCAGGCACCACCAACACCCAAGGTCCAAATTTTTCTGCACCTGTTTGACAGGGGAATGTAATTTCAATTATTTTACTAATTTTTAATAGCAGAACCCGTTCCTGCGCCCAACAAGAGTAACTGTGAGGGGTTACAGTGTACAGACACCACTTGATTGGGCGAAAGGTTTGGGTTGAGCATAAGTTTGGCCTGAATATCACCCATTCAGGTATTCGCCTAACACCCGAACTTTCTGGGCACTTAGTGGGATGTTCGCCCGCCGAGTGCACAGTCAATAGGTTGTTAAGGCTTCCCCTTGAGAGCTAAATTAAAAAAAAAATTATTGTACAAAAAAGAATGTACATTTAAGAAAAATTGGGGGAAAAAATGGTGGTTGGGGACCCTTTGGGTCTGGTATGAATTTTAACCACTTCCCCACCGGCGCATTGTAAAATGACACCAGCAGAAACATTCCCTCCCTACTGCAGCCCATCATAGTACCTATCTGCAGCCCATGCCTCATAGAATATATGTTGGGGTGTTTTCTTTCTAAAATGGGGTCATTTTGTAGGTAATTCCATTGTCCTGGTGCTCCAGGACCTTCAAAAATGTGATAGGTAGGAATGCAATTTGATGTGTAATTCATGCTCCTAGAACGCCTCCCTGCATGTTGGGCTATGAGGCTATGTTGTGAAAAAGTCTCACATGTGGTATCGTCATACTCAGGAGTAGCAGAATGTATTTTGGGGTTTAATTGGGAGTATGCATATGCTGTGTGTGAGAAATAACTTGTTATTCTGACAATTTTGAAATTTTGTGTAAAAAAAAAAAAAAAAATTTCTTAATATTCCCAAGAATTGTGGGAAAAAATTACAACCTCAAAAAACTCACTATGCCTCTTACTAAATACCTTGGACTGTCAACTTTCCAAAAAGGAGTCATTTGGGGGGGGGGGTTATTGTTACTGTCCTGACATATCAGGGCCTCAAGAAATGAGGCTGTCAGTATATCAGGTGTGATCAAGTTTTTAGGATTTGCACCATAGCTTGTAGACTCTATAACTTTCACACAGACTAAATAATATCCACTAATTTGGATTATTTTTACCCAAGATATGTAGCAGCATAAATTTTGGCCCAAATTTATGAACAAAAATTACTTATTTGTAAAATTTTATAACAGAAAATAAATAAAAGTGTTTTTTTTTTTTTTTAATCTTTGCTTTTTTTTACTTATATCACAAAAAAGAAAAAAAACCCAGTGGTGATTAAATACCACCAAAAGAAAGCTCTATTTGTGTGAAAAAAAATTATACAAATTTTGCTTGGGTACAGTATTGCACGACTGAGTAATTGTCATTGAAAGTGTGAGAACACTGAAAGATAAAAATTGGTCTGGGCAGGTAGGGGTGAACATGCCCTGTATTGAAGTGGTTAAGGGGAACCCTATGACAGAATTAAGAGAGAAAACAGCATCTGGTATAGATTTTTAAGGGAAACTCCACGCCAAAATTGGCGCGGGGTCCCCCCAAAATCCATGAAATCACATGAAGATGTGCATCATTCACCCCCAGACCTATCACTTAAGCCAGAAAACTGACATACATTCCTCAGGGCCATAATGCTTTCATCATCCAAAAACTCCTGCCTAGCCCCCCTGGCAGTATTCCCGAGTCTGGCTCAGGGTGGATTTTCAATACCAAAAGCGGTATCCCCGAGCCAGACTCGGGATCGCATCGCAGGATCCAGGAAGAGTTTAGTCCCCTGGATCCTGCGATGTCTCTCCGCTGTGATCGGCGAGCCACCGTGTCTCGCTCGATTCACAGTGCTGAGCTCCGTTCCCTGCGACCGTTGCGACGCACGGGGACGGAGTTCGGCGGCAAATTCAAAAAGTGAAACACACAGTATAGATACAGTATACTGTAATCTTACAGATTACAGTACTGTATCAAATAATTACACATCCCCTTTGTCCCTAGTGGTCTGTCCAGTGTCCTGCATGCAGTTTTATATTATAAATACTGTTCTTTCTGCCTGGATACTGGAGATTGTCCATAGCAACCAAAACTGTCCCTTTACATCAAAAGTGGCTTTAGAGCAGATAGAAAACAGCGATAATAAATTAGAATCACTTGCAGAATTGAGTGATAGTGATTTGTGGGAAAATCCGTCATCAAACACTAAAAGTAACGAAAGTGACAATTCTGCAACTGAGCAAATTTCAGTGTTTTTGATTTGATTACAATATTGAATAATTTTTATTATTATTATATTATTATTTGTTATAATTATTTATAGTTATTTATTATATTATAATTTTTTATTTCGTTTTTCAAACTTTATCATACCCGGGATGTCTACTAGACTCTTGTTTGGACAGATTTAAGTGAGTTATTCCTAAGAATTACAGGCCCACAATATAAAACGCCAAATTTCTGTGCAAAATAATTGTACCGCTTTCAGCACCTAAAATCTGAAATAATCATACCGCCAGGGAGGTTAAGCTACAATATGGCCAGCTGAAAAATTTCTAGAGTCCACGGACTTAGTGCTGGTGATTCTACCTCCACTCCAACATCCCCCAGGAGCTCAAAAGGGGTTACTTGTTTCAATTCCAGCTGTCTCTATTTTTAATTTCTTAGACCTTCTCTTCTTAGGGCTCTCCAAAACGTCCACCCTGGTCTTGGCACCCAGTGTCTCCATCTTTTCCACCTCCTCCTCTTGGTCTTCCTGCACCTCCGGCTCCCACTGTAAGGCTGCTGCCAACTCCTCCATAGCCTCCTCCACCGCCCTCTCCACCTCTGCTCCACTCTCCGCTGTTAATGGCTCCACACTGATGGGTGGCACTTCTACTCTTTCCTTTACTCTCTCCTCCACACCCTGGTGCCCACTTTCTTCCTCTTCCACCACCACCTCATCTTCCTCCTCTTGCCTTTCAGGAGAGTCAGACAGCACCTGTGTGGACACTGGTCGTCCACTCTCAGCAGTGCGCCTGACAGCTTCAGCATAAGAGACATATGCCCTTCTTACTTTTGGACAATTCTTCACTGTATGATCATGCTGTCCACATACAGTGGGGCAAAAAAGTATTTAGTCAGCTACCAATTGTGCAAGTTCTCCCACTTAAAAAGATGAGAGAGGCCTGCAATTGTTATAGGTATACCTCAACTATGAGAGACAAAATGTGGAAACAAATCCAGACAATCACATTGTCTGATTTTTGAAAGAATTTATTTGCAAATTATGGTGGAAAATAAGTATTTTGTCAATATCAAAAGTTCATCTCAATACTTTGTTATATATCCTTTGTTGGCAATGACAGAGGTCAAACGTTTTCTGTAAGTCTTCACAAGGTTGTCACACACTGTTGCTGGTATGTTGGCCCATTCCTCCATGCAGATCTCCTCTAGAGCAGTGATATTTTGGGGCTGTTGCTGGGCTGTTTTTTTAACTCCCTCCAAAGGTTTTCTATGGGGTTAAGATCTGGAGACTGGCTAGGCCACTCCAGGACCTTGAAATGCTTCTTACGAAGCCACTCCTTCATTGCTCGGGCGGTGTGTTTGGGATCATTATCATGCTGAAAGACCCAGCCACGTTTCATCTTCAATGCCCTTGCTGATGGGAGGAGGTTTGCACTCAAAATCTCACGATACATGGCCCCATTCATTCTTTCATTTACACGGATCAGTCGTCCTGTTCCCTTTGCAGAGAAACAGCCCCAAAGCATGATGTTGTCACCCCCATGCTTCACAGTAGGTGTGGTGTTCTTTGGTTGCAACTCAGCATTCTCTCTCCTCCAAACACGACGAGTTGTGTTTCTAGCAAACAGTTCTACTTTGGTTTCATCTGACCATGTGACATTCTCCCAATCCTCTTCTGGATCATCCAAATGCTCTCTAGCAAACCTCAGACGGGCCCGGACATGTACTGGCTTAAGCAGGGGGACATGTCTGGCACGGCAGGATCTGAGTCCCTGGCGGCGTAGTCTGTTACTAGGGATGAGCTTCGTGTTCGAGTCGAACCCATGTTCGACTCGAACATCGGCTGTTCGCCCGTTTGCCGAATTCCGAACTTTATGGGCCGTTCGCGCTAAATTCGTGTGGCGCGTCACGCCCCATAATTCACTGCGGCATCGCAGTGCATTGCTGGCTGATGATTGGCCAAGCATGCACTATGACCCGCATGCTTGGCCAATCACAGTGCCGTCAGTAGAGAGAGCTGTAATTGGCCAAAGCCAGGGTGGCTTTGGCCAATTATGGCTCAGGGGATTTAGTACACACCCCACACTATATAAGGCCGCCTGCACGGCGGCCCTGTGTAGTGTGTGTTCCGGTGTGCTGAGAGATAGAGAGAGAGAGAGACAGTGTCATTTGATTTGAGTTAGATAGATTAGGCAGAACAGTCAGTCAGTTAGCTGCACTTACAGTGTATTGTGTATATATATGCATCCCAGGTGTTGCATATATATATATATATACACTGTATTCAGTTTAGCTAGATCCGTTCCTGTTATCTTCTATCTAGACTATTTACATTTAATGCAGTGCGTCCTGCTCACAGTGTTCAGCTAGATCCGTTCCTGCTATTTACATTTAGTGCAGTGCGTCCTGCTCACAGTGTTCAGCTAGATCCGTTCCTGCTATTTACATTTAGTGCAGTGCGTCCTGCTCACAGTGTTCAGCTAGATCCGTTCCTGCAATTAACATTTAGTGCAGTGCGTCCTGCTCTCAGTGTTCAGCTAGATCCGTTCCTGCTATTTACATTTAGTGCAGTGCGTCCTGCTCACAGTGTTCAGCTAGATCCGTTCCTGCTATTTACATTTAGTGCAGTGCGTCCTGCTCACAGTGTTCAGCTAGATCCGTTCCTGCTATTTACATTTAGTGCAGTGCGTCCTGCTCACAGTGTTCAGCTAGAGCCGTTCCTGCTATTTACATTTAGTGCAGTGCGTCCTGCTCACAGTGTTCAGCTAGAGCCGTTCCTGCTATTTACATTTAGTGCAGTGCGTCCTGCTCACAGTGTTCAGCTAGAGCCGTTCCTGCTATTTACATTTAGTGCAGTGCGTCCTGCTCACAGTGTTCAGCTAGATCCGTTCCTGCTATTTACATTTAGTGCAGTGCGTCCTGCTCACAGTGTTCAGCTAGATCCGTTCCTGCTATTTACATTTAGTGCAGTGCGTCCTGCTCACAGTGTTCAGCTAGATCCGTTCCTGCTATTTACATTTAGTGCAGTGCGTCCTGCTCACAGTGTTCAGCTAGAGCCGTTCCTGCTATTTACATTTAGTGCAGTGCGTCCTGCTCACAGTGTTCAGCTAGATCCGTTCCTGCTATTTACATTTAGTGCAGTGCGTCCTGCTCACAGTGTTCAGCTAGATCCGTTCCTGCTATTTACATTTAGTGCAGTGCGTCCTGCTCACAGTGTTCAGTTAGATCCGTTCCTGCTATTTACATTTAGTGCAGTGCGTCCTGCTCACAGTGTTCAGCTAGAGCCGTTCCTGCTATTTACATTTAGTGCAGTGCGTCCTGCTCACAGTGTTCAGCTAGAGCCGTTCCTGCTATTTACATTTAGTGCAGTGCGTCCTGCTCACAGTGTTCAGCTAGATCCGTTCCTGCTATTTACATTTAGTGCAGTGCGTCCTGCTCACAGTGTTCAGCTAGATCCGTTCCTGCAATTTACATTTAGTGCAGTGCGTCCTGCTCACAGTGTTCAGCTAGATCCGTTCCTGCTATTTACATTTAGTGCAGTGCGTCCTGCTCACAGTGTTCAGCTAGAGCCGTTCCTGCTATTTACATTTAGTGCAGTGCGTCCTGCTCACAGTGTTCAGCTAGAGCCGTTCCTGCTATTTACATTTAGTGCAGTGCGTCCTGCTCACAGTGTTCAGCTAGATCCGTTCCTGCTATTTACATTTAGTGCAGTGCGTCCTGCTCACAGTGTTCAGCTAGATCCGTTCCTGCAATTTACATTTAGTGCAGTGCGTCCTGCTCACAGTGTTCAGCTAGATCCGTTCCTGCTATTTACATTTAGTGCAGTACGTCCTGCTCACAGTGTTCAGCTAGAGCCGTTCCTGCTATTTACATTTAGTGCAGTGCGTCCTGCTCACAGTGTTCAGCTAGAGCCGTTCCTGCTATTTACATTTAGTGCAGTGCGTCCTGCTCACAGTGTTCAGCTAGATCCGTTCCTGTTATCTTCTAGACTATTTACATTTAGTGCAGTGCGTCCTGCTCACAGTGTTCAGCTAGATCCGTTCCTGTTATCTTCCTACTGACAGGCAGGCTTGTCTGGTTACAGTATATAAAGCTACCTGAAGAAAATTACAGGTGTTTTATCTTTGATCCTATTAGTACCACGGTCAGGCAGCTAGACTATTTACATTTAGTGCAGTGCGTCCTGCTCACAGTGTTCAGCTAGATCCGTTCCTGTTTTCTTCCTACTGACAGGCAGGCTTGTCTGGTTACAGTATATAAAGCTACCTGAAGAAAATTACAGGTGTTCTATTTGATCCTATTAGTACCACGGTCAGGCAGCTAGACTATTTACATTTAGTGCAGTGCGTCCTGCTCACAGTGTTCAGCTAGATCCGTTCCTGCTATTTACATTTAGTGCAGTGCGTCCTGCTCACAGTGTTCAGCTAGATCCGTTCCTGTTATTTACATTTAGTGCAGTGCGTCCTGCTCACAGTGTTCAGCTAGATCCGTTCCTGCTATTTACATTTAGTGCAGTGCGTCCTGCTCACAGTGTTCAGCTAGATCCGTTCCTGCTATTTACATTTAGTGCAGTGCGTCCTGCTCACAGTGTTCAGCTAGATCCGTTCCTGCTATTTACATTTAGTGCAGTGCGTCCTGCTCACAGTGTTCAGCTAGAGCCGTTCCTGTTATCTTCCTACTGACAGGCAGGCTTGTCTGGTTACAGTATATAAAGCTACCTGAAGAAAATTACAGGTGTTCTATTTGATCCTATTAGTACCACGGTCAGGGAGCTAGACTATTTACATTTAGTACAGTGTGTCCTGCTCACAGTGTTCAGCTAGATCCGTTCCTGTTATCTTCCTACTGACAGGCAGGCTTGTCTGGTTACAGTATATAAAGCTATCTGAAGAAAATTACAGGTGTTCTATTTGATCCTATTAGTACCACGGTCAGGCAGCTAGACTATTTACATTTAGTACAGTGCGTCCTGCTCACAGTGTTCAGCTAGATCCGTTCCTGTTATCTTCCTGCTGACTCGGTTGAATTGATGATAGGCAACTCCTATCCTCATATTGATTAGTGGTTCCAAATTAATAATAACTACTGCAGTAGGGAACAGACACAAAAGATACGCTCAGCATCTTTCCAAATTACTGTTCTGCTTTATTATGACGCAATTGAAGGTTTTTATGCACATGATTACGTAGGTATCACATTAATATTACAATTGTAGGTTTATCATAACAAGGGGCGTTACATAGGCAGGCTTATTCTAATCAGGACTCGAAAGAATGTAAACATTTACTGAAAACATTATTAGTGCTGTTGCACAGTGAGGGCAGTGTGCAATACATACAAAATACAATACAATTATATACAGAACTTACAAATTTCCATTACAGTCTCCCCTCTTTTGATCAATATTTTGATCACTAACCATACCTGCTATCACCTTTAACCTGGAACCTCCACATGCTTAGGTGGAGGTAGTCCTGGCCAAAGAGGCAAAAAACTCCATTGTGGAGAAGATAATAGCTGAGCAACTTTTTCATTACCAAATGACGTTTCATTGTGAAAAACAAATGATTGATAAGACATATTTACAGAGTACTGGCTGTACACTCCTGTGGCCAGAATGGCCTTCTAGCTTAATTGTTGGCATGCTGACTTATCAGCATATGTAAACACAGACAATTCTACATAAAATGGAAGACGTACAAAAGACAAATATGACTTCAACATGGCTAAACTATTTTTCAAATATATATATCCCTTACAATTAAAGTAACTGAATCAAAAAGTACCCTAGACTGTGATCACAAGAGGGAAACAAATCAAACACAGAGATTTCTTTAATTAAGTCATTTTTGCAGTGTCTGGTGTGGATCCAGGTGACTTTTCCTTCAAGTTTTGCAAAAACTGTACATGAAATAGATGCTGTATTGAGTCTCCAAACATTTCCTTATATATAAATGTCTCTTAACAATCCAAAAGTCACCTGGCTTTAGTTTTAGATCCTTCCAAACTTTTAGGATCTGGAATTAGGGAGAAAACACATAAATGAGTTTGTAAAAAACCTTAAAAGATCAGCATTCTCCGTGAGATCCGAATGGAGGACTTCAGCTGCTGAGACAAAATATAAGCAAGTGAGTAACACACTCCCAAACAAAATCCCATAGGGAGAGAGTCCAACATCCCCTTAGGGGCTTGATAAAATTTAAGAAAACATTCAGGCAAAAGTTTTCTAGTTTCTTACTTTACTTTGTCCGCTATATTGTAGACAGTAGGGGGTGTAAAAATAAAACCTCAAAACTTCTAGTAAGGACTCTCCTATAAAAATTATTTCCTCTGTTACTCTCTGTACTTTCTGCACTATGTACTTACAAACTACTTCTGATAACACTTTTTACTGTGGCCTTTGCAGTAGCATTTGCCACTGGACATCCAAAAAACATGTCCATACAGACAAAATGCATACTCGTAAGATCCTGACTTGGGCATCTGGATATATCTTTTATGTAATCTCTGGGAGGGATGTTCAGCTTTTGGTAACACCTTTGGTAACAGGTAAAACAAGAAGTGGTGTGTTATAAAAACAACTGTGGTGAACCCTGGCTCTATCCCACGCTCATTTACTAAGGCAGCCATAACTTCTTGTGACTGATGACACGGTCCATGTGTCAAGCTGAAGGGAAAAGAGTGGCTGGCAGACATAAATGATCACCTTTTCCAAAGTCCTGTTTCATAAGAAGTTGCCCCCTGTGGACCACTTGTTCTTCTCGTTCTGGGGTCCTTAAAGTTGAATTATTAATCCCAGCTATACTGGGCCAGAACTAGGGTGGAATCTGTGAGTTGCACAGACCCATCAAGTGTCCGGGGCTGTAAATGCAGCATCCTTAGAGTCACCTGGTCTGCTTCCATGTGTGAAAGTTAATATGGCTACCTCAGCAAGAAGCTGGAAGGCTGAAAACAGCCGATCAAATTAACTTGGCATGCTTGGTTGGTTTACCTGCCGAAGTAAAAACAAACTTCTGGCCCTTTAAATGGAACCAAAAGCACTCTATATCTCGACTATCTATATAAATATACACTCTTTTTATAGCTCACAGGCTTTGCTAAAACATGGAGCTCTGCTTCTTGAGCTGGGCAAAAAGGATCCAATGACTTTGAATACAGAGTATCCTTCTGGGTGATAAACTGCATACTCAAATCTACAAAAAAATTAAATATCTGGGTCTTCAGGGAGTGTGTCCTGCACTGGACTCACAGCAGCTGATTCCTATGTCATCAATTTAACACATGCGTCTTTTCCTTTCTTTTGAATAAATGTACGCATTTTTCATTGTTAGATTTGTACATAAACAAACTCATATTTTAAACCTTTCATTAGACAAACATTTAGTTAGCTGTAAATTTGCTGCACAGAATGTCGGACCATTGACCAAAACAATATCTAACTTTGTCTAATAGCACCTTTGCATAAAAGCTACAGCTCTGATATATCGGGGTGAACCCTTCATTACTGGGTCCAGCTTGCATAAATATATTACAATGTCTTGTTTTCTATCACACTGTTTGTGTAAGAACTCCAGTTTCATGTTTCAAAAGACAACTTCTTCCTGGCAATATTATAATAAATGATAACAATACCCTGCGGTCATGGAGAGATGCCCATAAATCCAAAACTATTCTTCTGCTTATACCACTGTACTTTACAAGAAAAAGGGGCACATCATTTCACAATCCACACATTCTGCTTTGGATTTCAAAAATAAAAATAAATAAAAACAAAAGGACCAAGAATCTGTATGATGGACCAGAAAGCATCAAAAACTATAAAACAACTGGCTGCAGGCGGCATCTATCCTAACAGGGTGTGTGGACTTGATGTGATGGGTCTGTTATATTTAAATTTTATTTATTATTACTCTTACATCATGGACCGCACATCAAGTTATTATCAAAAACCTTAAAATTTCATTTTTATAGAAGAACTTCTTATGTATTCCATCCATCTTGGCTTTGTTAAATATTATGGCAGCTTTATTCAAAATAACAACCTCATCTTAATCTTTTTTTTCTCTCAATAAGGGCTTATTGTATAAATGTAAAATTACAAAATTGTTATCTTAATCTAAACTAATCTCATTCATTACAAATTTCCCCATTAACCTGGACTTCATTTCCAACCAAAGGTTGTCTAAACCAGTTTCAATATATCTATATTATTGTTAAAATTGTTAAACTCATATTAGAAATGAATACTCATTACTACTTAATTTTACTTAATTTCCCTTTTTTAAATGCACTGTTTCCACTATCAAAGGATATTCAATTTGTGTAATACATGGTTAAATGTAACCTTCATTTTACCATGTTTGGAAAACAGATTCAAAATAATTGTGATCACATTGTTTACCATTAGATTCGTTAACCCGGCACATTTTGTTATAAATGTTTTGTCTAAAAAAAACTGGAATTGGCGTGATGTCCTTCCAGCTTATCACTGACCTCTCATCCCAGCCACATTTCTTTCATGAGAGCACAAAGGAGGGGGTCACATCTGCGTACATGACACACACAAGGGATAGAACTAAAGGTCCCAGCATTCGCACACACATACACCAATATCTCTCTAAAATCGCTTACATTTTCCCATTTGTACACAACACATGCATATCATTCTCTCACTTTCTTTTAACTTTCATATCTAGCTTCTATGATTCTATGATCAGATGGGGAGCCACAGTGCTCATCCCATCTTCCCTCTCTGACAACATATAAAGTATTCTGTTTTACCTCTCATTTCTCTGTTTCTGACTTTTACTAGTTGTAGTGCCTGATCCCAAATTCATCCCACAACTTAGCATGAAAATGTCCCTTTCTGTCTAGTTCTAATGTCACCCTTGATCCATCCTGCTCACATTGATAGCTGTTTCTCTAGCTGTATACTCTGCATGATTCTTAGTCCCTATGGCCTTTGGTAACTCAGTTACCCATTGTGGATCCCTGTCCACTCTAACCATTAATCTAGGGGCTCAGTATAGGCGGAACCGCACCTTTGGTTCATATGTAGCGCTCCTCTTGCGCTGGGCATTTTTGAGGGTCTCTTACCCTTCATTCCCTTACTTAATTCAATGCCCATAATGACTGGCCAGTCTTCTCTCTTCTCTACTTGTGCCTATACCCTCTTGCCTCTAAACTACTTTATCTAGCAGATGTACTACATATACCTGTGAACAGCACTATTCTTCCCTTTCTTATTTATAACACTCCGATGGACAATAGACAGGGACAACATAACATATAACCACCAATCAATACAGTTCGATTAAGGGGAGTAAAATAGGTACCCTTTGTCCCGAAAATGCCTTACCGATCAAGGAAGTCTGATAACTCAAATGTAAGCAAAAGGCTTACCTCAGCCGGCTGATTATCAGAAATTCCCGGATCGTCTCAAGCTCCTCGTTTCGGATACTCAGGGTCACCTGGAATCCCCTCCTAAGGCAAAGCTCGCCATGCTGACTCGGTTGAATTGATGATAGGCAACTCCTATCCTCATATTGATTAGTGGTTCCAAATTAATAATAACTACTGCAGTAGGGAACAGACACAAAAGATACGCTCAGCATCTTTCCAAATTACTGTTCTGCTTTATTATGACGCAATTGAAGGTTTTTATGCACATGATTACGTAGGTATCACATTAATATTACAATTGTAGGTTTATCATAACAAGGGGCGTTACATAGGCAGGCTTATTCTAATCAGGACTCGAAAGAATGTAAACATTTACTGAAAACATTATTAGTGCTGTTGCACAGTGAGGGCAGTGTGCAATACATACAAAATACAATACAATTATATACAGAACTTACAAATTTCCATTACACTACTGACAGGCAGGCTTGTCTGGTTACAGTATATAAAGCTACCTGAAGAAAATTACAGGTGTTCTATCCCAGCTTAGTGCAGCTACAGGCCATTAGTATGTCTGGAAGGCCAAGAAGGAGAGGCAGACAGTCACAAGCCAATAAGAGAGGGCAAGCAGGCTCTGTGTCTAGTGCTGGTCGTGGAGACGGTGCATCCTCATCAGCACGTGGCCATGGGACACGCTTGGCCTTTTTTTCGGCAGCTGGCCGTGTTGAGCCGCAACATGCGGAAGACTTGGTCGAGTGGATGACCAAGCCGTCCTCATCCTCCTCATCCTCTCTCACCCATGCCCAGGGTGCTTTGTCTGGCAAAGCAGCGGCCTCTTCCCTCAGCTCAATGTCAACAGTGACTCCTTCCCTAGCTCCACCATGTCCTCATGAGGATTCCCTCGAACTGTTTGACCACAGTGTTGGGTACATGCTCCAGGAGGATGCCCAGCGTTTGGAAGGCTCTGATGACGATACTGAGCTCGATGAAGGCAGTAACATGAGCACGGACAGAGGGGGTGCCCAAGAAGGACAGCAATCTGGCAGTCATGCTCCCCCTGCTGCAGCATACTGCCAGGTTTGCTCCAGTGATGAGGAGGGAGGGGATGATGAGGTCACTGACTCAACGTGGGTGCCTGATAGGAGAGAGGAGGAGGAGGAGGAGGAGGCGGCGGCACATCACCAACGAGGCAGGATGCCCTCCAGGGGCCAGCCTAAGGGCAGCACATTGACTGCATCACACCCCAAAGCTCCACATGTGCAGGGCGCTGCAGTCTCTGCGCGTTATTCAAAAAGTTCTTTGGTGTGGGCCTTTTTTGAGACGAGTGCATCAGATCGCACCGCTGCTATTTGCAACATATGTCTCATGCGTATCTCGCGTGGCCAAAACATCTCCCGCTTGGGTACCACATGCTTGACCAGACATATGTTGACCTGCCATGCAGTTCGTTGGCAAGCGTATCTAAAAGAAACACACCAAAGAACAAAGAGGATCTCTCCTTGCTCCTCATCAGCTGAGATTTCCAACCCCACTAGACCTTCAGTCCTCTCTGAGACCTGCAGTGAGAGGAATGAAGGTGTAGAATTAGGTGTGTCACAGCCAAGTACTTGTGGGCAATCTGCTTTTGGTACACCGACGTCAGATTGTACCAGGCAAATTTCCCTGCCCCAGCTGCTGCACCGCCGAAAGAAGTTTGCTCCCAGCCATCCACATGCCCAGCGGTTGAATGCTAGCTTGGCAAAATTGCTAGCACTTCAACTGCTGCCTTTTCAGTTGGTAGACTCTGCCCCCTTCCGTGAGTTTGTGGAATGTGCGGTTCCTCAGTGGCAGGTACCCAAACGCCACTTTTTCTCACGGAAGGCGATTCCGGCTCTCTTCCGGCATGTGGAAGGCAATGTCCATGCCTCGCTGGGCAGGGCGGTCAGCGGTAAGGTGCATATTACCGCTGACTCATGGTCCAGCAGGCATGGACAGGGACGTTACCTAAGTTTCACGGCGCATTGGGTGACTCTGCTGGCAGCTGGGAAGGATGCAGGACAAGGTGCAGTAGTGTTGGAGGTTGTTCCGCCACCACGCCTCCAAAATGCTGATTGTGACACACCTCTCTCCTCCACCCCCTCCTCTTCTTCTTCCTCCATGGCCTCTTCCTCGGAACTAGCGGTGCTCCGTAGGCGTTCAAGGGGCTACGCAAGTACGCAGGCCAAAAGATGCCATGCGGTGCTTGAGCTGGTGTGCTTGGGGGACAGGAGCCACACTGGGGCAGAGGTTCTGTCAGCTCTGCAGGGGCAGGTTCAGAGGTGGTTGACGCCACGCCAACTTAAGGCAGGAATGGTGGTTTGCGACAATGGCACCAACCTCCTCTCTGCCCTCCGACAGGGACAAATGACCCATGTGCCCTGTTTGGCTCACGTCCTTAACTTGGTGGTGCAGCGGTTCTTGGGCAGGTACCCGGGCTTACAGGATGTCCTGAGGCAGGCCAGGAAAGTCTGTGTGCATTTCCGCCGGTCATATAATGCCAGTGCTCGGCTGACGGACCTCCAAAAGGAGTTTAACCTGCCCAAGAACTGCCTAATCTGTGACATGCCCACCAGGTGGAACTCAACGTTGGCCATGCTGCAGCGGCTGCACACGCAGCAGAGGGCCATCAATGAGTACCTGTGCGACTATGGCACCAGGACAGGGTCAGGGGAGCTTGGTTTTTTTTCCCCACGCCAGTGGGCCATGATCAGGGATGCATGCACTGTCCTGTCACCATTCGAGGAGGCCATGAGGATGGTGAGCAGTGACAGTGCATGCATCAGTGACACTGTCCCCCTTGTCCACCTGTTGGAGCACACGCTGCGTGGAATAATGGACAGGGCACTTGAGGCAGAACAGAGGCAGGAAGAGGAGGACTTCCTTAGCTCTCAAGGCCCCCTTTATCCAGACAGTGTTCCTGCGTGCCCGCCGATCACACAGGAAGAGGACGAGGAGGAAGAGGAGGAGGAGGAGGAGGAAGATTGTGTCAGTATGGAGGTGGAGCCTGGCACTCAGCATCAGCAGCAGTCTTTAAGGGATCAGTCCCAAGAAACACATGGACTTGTACGTGGCTGGGAGGAGGTGGCTGCGGACCATGTCGTTCTTAGTGACCCAGAGGACTCCGGACCGAATGCCTCAGCAAACCTACGCTGCATGGCCTCCCTGATCCTGCAAAGCCTGCGTAAGGATCCTCGTATTCGTGGTATCAAGGAGAAGGACCAATACTGGCTGGCAACCCTCCTTGATCCACGTTACAAGGGTAAGGTTGCGGACCTTATCTTGCCATCGCAAGGGAGGAGAGGATGAAACATCTTCGGGAGGCCTTGCAGAAAGGTCTGTGCAACGCGTTCCCAGAGACTGGGAGGTTACAAACTCCTGTTTCTGGACAACGTGTTGCTGAGGCTTCGGTCAGTCAAAGAAGGAGCGGTGGAGAAGGTGGCCGTCTGACCGATGCGTTCAGACAATTTTTTGGTCCGCAGCCCCAAGGTATGATCGGTTCCAGCAACCATCGCCAGCGTCTGTTTTACATGGTGCAGGAATACCTAGGGGCAAGATCAGACTTGGACACCTTTCCCACCGAAAATCCTCTGGGTTACTGGGTCTTGAGGATGGATCACTGGCCAGAGCTTGCACAGTATGCAATTGAGCTACTGGCCTGTCCTGCATCCAGCGTTCTTTCGGAACGCACATTCAGTGCTGCTGGAGGCGTGGTAACCGATCACAGGGTGCGTCTGTCCACCGACTCGGTCGATCGGCTGACCTTCATAAAAATGAATGAGTCTTGGATCACCACCAGCTACCAAGCACCTGATGCTGATGTAACCGAATAATTTTTTTTGAAATCTCAGATCCCTTCAAAGACTGCCTATGCTGATGCTGAGTGACTATCCCTGAGTAATTATCCTCTTCCTCCTCAATCATCACGCTGATAGCTTGTAAGAACATTTTTGGTTCTGGGCGCCACCACCAGTGCCTAAGGCACAATTTTTCAGCCCCTGTTTAACAGGGGCGTGTAATTACAATTTTTGATGTAATACTTTGCAGCAGGGCTCGTTCCTGCATTCCAACTAGAGTGTCTGTGAGGGGTTGCAGTGTTGTGGCACCAGCACCAGTGCCTAAGGCCCAATTTTTCTGCCCCTGTCTAACAGGGGCGTGTAATTACAATTTTTGATGCAATACTTTGCAGCAGGGCGCGTTCCAACTAGAGTGTCTGTGAGGGGTTGCAGTGTTGTGGCACCAGCACCAGTGCCTAAGGCCCAATTTTTCTGCCCCTGTCTAACAGAGGCGTGTAATTACAATTTTTGATGCAATACTTTGCAGCAGGGCTCGTTCCTGCGTTCCAACTAGAGTGTCTGTGAGGGGTTGCAGTGTTGTGGCACCAGCACCAGTGCCTAAGGCCCAATTTTTCTGCCCCTGTCTAACAGGGGCGTGTAATTACAATTTTTGAAGCAATACTTTGCAGCAGGGCTCGTTCCTGCGTTCCAACTAGAGTGTCTGTGAGGGGTTGCAGTGTTGTGGCACCAGCACCAGTGCCTAAGGCCTAATTTTTCAGCTCCTGTTCAACAGGGGCATGTAATTACAATTCTTGATCTAATATTTCACAGCAGGGCCCTGTGAGGGCTTACAGTGTTGTGGCCACAGCAACACCTAAGGCCCAAATTTCTGCTGAGTATATAGGGCAGGACCCTACTTTCAAACATCTAACTTACAAACGACTCCTACTTGCAAACGGAAGGAGACAACAGGAAGTGAGATGAAATCTACCCCTAGGAAGGGAAATTCTCTCCTGTAAGAGTTAATATGGGAAAACAATTTCTCCTTTCCACTGATGCTTTCCAATCCTTGTTCCACAAAAAAACCCAAATTTTCAAAAAACATTTTTCATTGGGACAAAAAAGTGAGGTGAAATCTTCTGAAGAGGAGGAAAGACAGCAAAACAAATGTCACAGGGGTGATAACCCTTCCCTATGTTTTCCAAAAAGCTTAGAAAAGATTTTTTGGCTGGAGCTAAACACGTTAAAAATGTTCAAAATTACAAACAGATTCTACTTAACAACAAACCTACAGTCCCTGTCTTGTTTGCACCGCCTGTATACTGCTGTTCAGAGTATATAGGGCCTGGTGGCCCCACACCTTTCCTTATTTTAATTTGGGTGCAGGGTTCCCCTTAATATCCATACAAGACCCAAAGGGCCTGGTAATGGACTGGGGGGTACCCATGCCGTTTGTCTCACTGATTTTCATCCATATTGCCATGACCCGACATGACATTAAACCCGCAAGCAGTTTTAAATGAGATTTTTTCCTTTAAAAATGACATTTGGTGCAGGGACTGTTCTAAACATGGGAAACACGCGTCACTTTACAGGCATACTATAGACACCCCCCAGGTACGATATTTAAAGGAATATTTCACTTTTTTTTTTTTTACTTTAAGCATCATTAAAATCACTGCTCCCGAAAAAACGGCCGTTTTTAAAAGTTTTTTTTGCATTGATACATGTCCCCTGGGGTAGGACCCGGGTCCCCAAACCCTTTTTAGGACAATACCATGCAAATTAGCCTTTAAAATGAGCACTTTTGATTTCGAACGTTCGAGTCCCATAGACGTCAATGGGGTTCTAACGTTCGTGCGAACTTTCGGTCCGTTCGCGGGTTCTGGTGCGAACCGAACCGGGGGGTGTTCGGCTCATCCCTATCTGTTACTGATGGTAGCCTTTTTTATGTTGCTCCTAGCTCTCTGCAGGTCATTCACTAGGTCCCCCTGTGTGGTTCTGGGATTTTTGCTCACCGTTCCTGTGATCATTTTGACCCCACGGGGTGAGATCTTGCGTGGAGCCCCAGATCGAGGGAGATTATTAGTGGTCTTGTATGTCTTCCATTTTCTAATTATTGCTCCCACAGTTGATTTCTTCACACCAAGCTGCTTGCCTATTGCAGATTCAGTCTTCCCAGCCTGATGCAGGTCTACAATTTTGTTTCTGGTGTCCTTCGACAGCTCTTTGGTCTTCACCATAGTGGAGTTTGGAGTGTGACTGTTTGAGGTTGTGGACAGGTGTCTTTTATACCGATAACAAGTTCAAACAGGTGCCATTAATACAGGTAATGAGTGGAGGACAGAGGAGCCTCTTAAAGAAGAAGATACAGGTCTGTGAGAGCCAGAAATCTTGCTTGTTTGTAGATGACCAAATACTTATTTTCCACCATAATTTGCAAATAAATTCTTTCAAAAATCAGACAATGTGATTGTCTGGATTTGTTTACACATTTTGTCTCTCATAGTTGAGGTATACTTATGATGACAATTGCAGGCCTCTCTCATCTTTTTAAGTTGGAGAACTTGCACAATTGGTGGCTGACTAAATACTTTTTTGCCCCACTGTATATCATAGGCCCCCTTAATCAAGCAAGCCCCAGCCTCATGTCCCTCCTTCCCACAGTTCCGGCAGTGCATCTCCACATTACATTCATCTCTGGTATGCCCAAACTTATAACATCTTCTGCAGTATGTCGGTTGACCAGGGTAGTAGAGAAACACTCTATTTCCTGTTATTAAAAAATTAGCTGGTGGATGCCACACTCCACCAATCCCTTCAGAATCCACCTTCAGCTTGACAAAAAACTTTAATTTGCCATTAAAGATCCCCAGACGATTAGTCAGCCTGAAGCCTCCCTTCACTGCAGAGCAGTATCTCTTCAAAAAGGCCATTACCAAGGCAATGTTCGTGAAGGGGTTAAACAGGTGACCACCCAATGGTTTCGCCTCCATAGCACACAAGGGTTCCACTATGAAAGGCCTTATAGACTCATGGTTAGCTTTCTCTAATTCCTTATGCCGCGTACACACAAGCGGACTTTACAGCAGACTTGGTCCGGCGGACCGGATTCCGTCGGATAATTCAATCGTGTGTGGGCTCCAGCGGACTTTTTTTCCCAAAAGTTCGACAGACCTAGAAATGAAACATGTTTCAAATTTTCCCGACGGACTCAGCTTTCTAGCGTACAAACCGTTCGTCTGTGTGCAAGTCCGACGGACCAAAACTGACGCATGCTCTGAACCAAGTACAAGACAGAAGCGCTCGGTCTGGTAAAACTAGCCTTCGTATTGAAGCTAGCACATTCCTCATGCTGCTAATTCTGTGATCTTTTAATACAGAAGAATGAAGTTGTTTTGCTGCTTATACACAGAGTTCTCACAAACTACTTTCTTCATTATTTATCCTCATGTCATGACTAATATTATAGTTTTTAAAAGTCAGATCTCCATAAATAATGTAGCAAAATATTTTTTTACTCATCTTTTTAACTTTAATATTTCATCAATATCTATTTTACAATTTGTGATAAATTCTCAAAAATCTATTGATTTAAATGTTTAATTTTTTTATGGAGTTTTGTTACCACAATAACCTTATTATTTTGTTTTGTTTTAATGAACCTTAATGAGGTTGGTGTCCCTTGTTAATTTGACATAGGGGGGTTATTTTCAAAAGGCATTTAGCACTACAAGTGCAAAGCGCACTTGAAATTGCTCTGAAAGAGCACTTGGAAGTGCAGTCGCTGTGGATCTGAGGGGCACATGCAAGGAAACCACAAATAAATAATTTTATCTTGCACATGATTGGATGATAAAATCAGCAGAGCTTCCCCTCATTTGAGATCTTCCCCTCAGATTTACAGTGACTGCACTTCCAACAAGTGCACTTGCCGTGCAATTTATAAAGTGCACTTTGCACTTGTACTTTGCACTTGAATTGAAAAATGATTTTGCCTTTTGTAAATAACCCACATAGTCTTTTTGACATGTACCTGCCTACTCACAAACAAAATGTCCTTTTTGAATAAAAACACATAGTAAATAATTTTAGGTAAATAAAATAGCCATTTATTCTGGGAAAAACATAAATGAAGAAGGCAACACTGGAGACACTTTTGGAATGTGTGAAGCCTTTTGTCCCCCAAGGCACACATCAAGTCAGTGGAAATCAAAATTGAGATCTTGCGGAGTCCATAGAATAGGGAGCACAATCTGCGTCTTCTGTCAGACCAAACTGAAGCCAGGCAATCACTTTTGACTCTTCCGTGGAGCCTTCCCTGCACGCTGCCCTGCAGCCTTCCCTCCACGCTTCTCTGCAGCCTTCCTTGGAGGCTGTGCCTCTCGTGGTGTACTTGTGGCAGGAGGAGGAGGGGCTTCATCTGAAATATGGCTTGTTTGAGTAAGCTGGCCCCTCAACCCCTTCTGAAGGGCCTCATAAAAAAGCCCCTCAAATTCCATTAACCTGGTGGCCAAATAAGTACCATAGGCCTCTTCAGCATTGGGGGGTTACTCAGCATTTGGCTGGCTTCCCGAATGAGGGCAAGTGATTCCTCAGCTGTTCGGGTCATCTTCCTGGGCCTATTGGTGGTAATGCGAAGGGGAGGCACCTGGCATTCGGTGAGGCTTCTACTGGGCCCAGCCACCTCCTGCCTGCCACTGGGCATGGCCTCCTCCTCTCTACCACTGGGCAAGTCCTCCTCCTCTCTACCACTGGGCACAGCCTCCTCCTGGCTGAGCTCATCCTGTGTATAAAAAAAGGGACATAGTTGTAATTTTTTGCTTCCTCAATCACACACAATTTTCAGCTCATGACTTTCAAATATAATTATAAACAAATAGAAAAGGCTATCATTTTGACCCCACCATTATTCTAGCTGTTCACCAATCTTTGAAGTACATTTTTGGCCACTACTGTCTAGTGATATGTATACATAATAATAATTGTGAGTAAATCATTGATTTTTAAGCAACTCAAACATTTTAGTTTACATCATTAATATTTACACAATCCAAAATTCCCCAAAAAAGTATACCTGGCTGCAGCTGGGTGCATCCACTTCATCAAGGATGAAAGGGCCCGGTTCTTCCTGGGACGCCTCAGCTGGGGTGGAGGGAAGGGTGGAGGTGGAGGGAAGGGTGGAGGGAAGGGTCGAAAGCGATTGCCTTGCTTCTGTCTGGTCATCCAGAAATCTCAATTTGGGGTAGTACCACAGCTTGGGGATATAAACCTTGTTGGCTGCTGCTCCTGATTTGAGGGAATCCTGTATCTTCTTGTGTTCCTGCCTGTACATATTTCGTAAGATCCCAATTTTATTTTCCATTTTCCATATTTATTTTTTTAATGTCTGCCTGGGGGACTCAAGTCTTTAAAAACTCCAGAAGTCTCCCCAGTGTTGCCTGCCTTGCTTGTTTATTCAAATACAAGGGGTGCTTGACCTCCCACAGGTTTTGGTTCTCTTGATAGAGGTCAATAAACTGAGTGAAAAAATCCTCCTCCTTAATGGGATTCATTTTTTCTGAAAGACAAGACACAAGATAAAAACTGTAATGTCAGTCCAAACTCCCAGTATTATTTTTTACAGAATATAGGGTGCATACACACGCACACACACCAAACACATACACAAAACACACACCCACGTTCAATATTTACCTTCGTTTATGACGTTCGCTACTTCCGTTCGGACATGCGTAGGCCAGTGTACTAGCTTTATATACACCGCGCATGTGTCATGTTCCGCCTGCGTCGCCCACCCCTGACGTTCTTTAGGACGATTTTTCCCCATCCCTTCACTCTTTGTTGCGCAGTGGGAGTATATAGAGAAAGATAGAACTAGCGTGGAGGAAAGCCCGGAGCCACAAACATCCAGATCTGCTCCATCTGCTAAATTTTGCTTTTACATGGGTGACATCACCAGCACAGTTTTTGACAAGTTGAACTTTGTAAGTTCCTGTTTTTTTTTTTATTATGTGTGAACAAACCCTGTTGTCAAGCCAACAAACAAATTATATTGTTAAAAACAAAAAATTGTTAAAAAAAAAAAAAATAATAAAAATAACACGTTTTAAAAAAATGCACCTTTGAATGTGCGCACAGTAAAATGTTTTTACTACTACAATGTGTGTGTGGCTTATTATTTCTCAATACCAGTTTATAAATTTTTTTGGTGTTTACAGTGACAAAGGGCCTTATTGACTAAAGGGAAATGCACTTGCCACTACAAGTGCACTAGGAGACAGCCAAAATAAATACAAACAAGAATAAAAACAAGAGATTTGATCCAAAATAATTTTTTTTTATTTTGTAAAATTTTAAAGATGTTCTGGTATTGCAATGGCCCCCTTACCATTAAAATAATTGACATATCTGTCCCGCACTTGACAGGCAGTTTGGGGGACCAAGCCAGTACGGATATGTTGTAGAATGTGTTCTTAAAAAATTATGGAGAATGCAACAAGCCATGATGACATAATTGATTTTATAGTCTGCCATATTGATGGCCGAGAGGAACAAACGGAACTGGCTGGCCATAATCCTGAAGGCATTCTCCACAACACTTCTTGCTCTGGCCAACCGGTAATTAAATACTCTCCTCTCCGGGGTGAGGGACCTTTGGGGGAATGGCCTCATCAGGTGCTCGCCAAGAGCAAATGCTTCATCTGCAATGAAAACAGAGGGGAGACCATCAACGTTCTCGTCATCAGGTGGCAATCCCAGGCCACCAGTCTGGATACACTCGCACGACTCGGTCTGTGCGAAGACTCCTCCGTCCGACATCCGGCCGTTCTTCCCCATGTGCACGAACATAAAATCCAACTGTGCCAAGACCACCGCCATCAATACTACACTATTAAACCCCTTATAATTAAAGTAGTAAGACCCCAAATGGGGCGGTGGCACAATGCGGACATGCTTCCCATCGATCGACCCGACACAGTTGGGAAAGTCCCAACGGTCAGCAAACTGGAAGGCCACAGTCTGCCATTCCTGTGGGTTGGTAGGAAACCGTGGAGTCAAACAAGAAAAAAAAATATAAGTACTTTTAAACATTACTTTGCTAGCAAATTACACAAAAACATTCTTGAACAACAGCAGTCTAACATTTTTTAACTGTATTATTTATAAAAATCTAAAACATGAGGCCCACTTATAAGATTACTCACCCCCTCTGATGGCCCATTGATCAATTTGTATGTGGGGGGTGGGGGGGGTTCAAATTTAGTAGAAGACCACACATGACATTTAGAGACATTTGAGGGGGTGGGGGGGTTCTAATTTAGTAGAAGACCACACATGACATTTGGAGACATTTGAGAGGGTGGGGGAGGGTAAAGCAGTACAATGGAGCTGACAATATACATTGTTAAAGGGGCTATAGGCTATAGGCGTATATGGGCCCAGGATTGCATGGTGGGGAGGTTAGTAAAGGCAAATATGCATGTAGGGCAAAAAATGATTTACGATAAAAAAACATGCATGCATGCAGATAAAGGGGACATTCACAGCATATTCCAAGCATGGTAATTAGGTAATGATGAAATTAATACAATACATTAGCAAACATTAAATACATATCATGTAATGTTAAAGGATAAAAAACTTACCTTCATATAGTCCTTCTGCAGGACCTGAATTATGGCAGAACAGGTCTCTGGGATTATGATCCCCAGATCCTGGGGGAAATGCCTGTCGAGAACTTCAGGTCCTGAAGGCTCCTCCCAGTCGCCAAGTAACGTAATGTGGCAACTAGCCTCTGGTCCGCAGTGATGGCTTGCCTCATGCAGGTATCCTGCCTGCTGATATAAGGGGTTAGCATAGCCAACAGACATTTAAAAACGGGGTCTGTCATCCTGAGATAATTCCTGAAATCCTCAGGATTATTCTCACGGATCTCACGGAGCAAAGGCATGTGCGAGAATTGGTCACGCTGGCGCAACCAATTCTTCGTCCATGAACTCCGCCTTGCCCTGTTCATGGACTGGGCTCAGGTCAAAGTATGAACCCGCACCATGGCTTCAAAACGGTCAGCTGGTCAAATAAACAAACTTAGAACAAATGCACTGAAGAACAGCAAGGCCTATGAAGAGCGACCTGAAGATCAGGAACGAGCGGACCAGAGCGGCCTGCTATACAGGTTACGAACTAACCAACACGCACTGAAAACTAGATACAAACCTCACAAGCACAAACTGAACCACAGAAAATGATCGAAATAAGCTGAAGTCTGAAAAGCGTGAATCGTCTCCAACCAAACTTCTACTAACACGCAGTAAACACGAGATTAGCAGAAGGAGCCCAAAGGGTGGCATAATGGGGCCTGAACTTCCTTTCTTTAGTCCCATCGTACGTGCTGTACTTCACCACATTCAAAATGGACTTTTGGAGTGGTCGTGTGTGTCCAAGTCCGTCCGTTTGTAAGTCCGGCGCACCTACGCTACAAAGTCCGTCGGAAAGATCGTCGGACCCAGTCTGCCATAAAGTCCACTCGTGTGTACGCGGAATTACACTTCTCAATAACTCCCATGCAAAAATTGCTATGCACAAAAGAAACATCATAGTACCTTGGTGCTGCATGGTCCTGGATACAATAGATGTGATGTGGTTCCACTCTAACTGATTTCTCCAGCAAATCCTGAACAAGGAACTCCAAACTCACTTTATGCAAATGACCAGGCATAACCTGAAACCGCAGGGTGTTCTGAATCCCCTTTCGCTCCATTAAGCTCAGCAAAGAAAAATTCAGACCATCACACAATCTTGCCTCTTTTCAGGGCAAGGTAAAGAATGCTATCTGCAAGCTTTATATAACATAGGTTTGTGTACTAATGAGGCAATTGAAAACACATGCACAGTTCACGAAACACACAAAATGCAAGTTCGCCCAATGTAGAGACAGAATTTGAAAGTGGGTACACCTGTTAAGGATGTCCTTAAATTACTAACCCAAAAAGCACACTCTCTAAGCATGCCCAGAAACATCCAAGTGCTGTTCACACACAAAAAGCACCCAAAAAAACGAAGTCCCTGATCATGCCCAGACCAACCCAAATGCATTTCACACACCAAAAGGCACAGGAAAAAAATCAAAGTCCGTGAGCATGCCGAGACCAACCCAAATGTAGCTAGCATAAAATAAGCCACCCCCTGTTCAAAATGAAGCACATCATTGAGCATGCTACAAAATTAGAGATGGGACAAACACCCCCCCGTCCAGTAGGGTTGCCACCTCATCACTTTAAAACCGAACACATATTATTTACACAGGTTCTACAGCTGATTAAGGTGATAATTAAACTCACTTGGTGCCTTATCTGAAATAAATTAGCCTCAGAACCTGTGTAATTCATATGTGTTTGGGTTCAAAGGGATGAGGTGGCAACTAGGCGGTTCAGGGGGGCAAACAAAGTGCCTAACATGTACAAAAGTTATACAACAAATACCATTGCAGTCTATGGGAACTGACTTGTTAATTTTGTGAGTCCCCAATTGGCTGGCTTATCTTCTAGTTATTGGCCTTAAAATGGGTATGGGGGCCCAGGTCCTACCCTAAGGGACATATATCAATTCTCAACAATTTGGAGAACCCCAAAAACGCAACAAGGAGAAATGCCTTTAAATATGCAAGATTGCTTAGACATGCAGTCCAGTGCATTTTTTATGCATCAAAAACGCATGGAAAGTAGGTTATATGTTTTTTAATGGCATAGTTCACACCATTGCTTGCAGTTCAAGTGCGTTCCAGTTCCAGAAAATAAAGTAGAACATGCTGCATTTTTCCTGCACTGGACTGTACTGGAACGCTGTAAAATGCAAAAAAAAAAAAAAAACGCATCAGAAATGCACAGGAACACATCAAAAAGGTGCATACAGAAAATCATCTGGACTGTGTTTCTATAGAGTGAACTTGCCCTAAAGCTATTACCTTGGGGGGGTTACTCTGCCTGTAAAGTGGTGCATCTGTAGCATGTATCTAAAATGCTGCTTCAAAGATATACGGCTTTAGAGCAAACTTACAAATCGACATTTTAGCTCCAAGATTTTAACACAAAAAAAATTAGCCTGCCCCCCTCCCCCCAATACATACAAGGCCATTTGGGTCTGGAAAGGCTTAAAATGAGAACCCCCATGTGAAAAATACCACCCCCTCCCATGCACTAACAAACCCCTAGCCAAACACAGCAAGCCAGCTAAAGAAAAGGGTGGATGCTTGGGGGCAGGAGGGGATCGAGCACCCCAAAAGTGGTTTGGATTGTGAAGGCAGCTCACAGCCTTTGAAGAATGGAGTGGAGTGTAGAGTTCCCCTTTAAAAGCAAAAACTAGCCCAAACAAAACATATGCATTAGAAGGGGAGACAAGAGCATTAGAGTGTAGAGTTCCCCTTTAAAAGCAAAAACTAGCCCAAATAAAACATATGCATTAGAAGGGGAGACAAAAGCATTGGAGAATGGAGTGTAGAGTTCCCCTTTGAATGCAAACGCTAGCCCAAAGAAATCATATGCATTAGGGGGGAGGTTAAATGACCTTTTAGAAGGAGCTAGGGTAGCGAGAGTCTTTTTACAACATTTTAACAAGGTACATGTCACATGTTAAGAACGTAGCACGCTAACATGACCTGTGTGCAAAAAAACACATAAAAGTGAACCAGCATAAAAAAAAAACAAGTTTAGAGGTGCGTTCAACCCGCGCAAATGCATTTACTTTGCTTGACATTTACTAAGATTACTAAGATTTTGCCAGCGCACTGAACCAACGCATTTGAACGTGCGCAAATGCCGCTTGTGCATGCGCAGTGCATAAATTGACCTCACACAGTTCTAAACGTACTTGCAGGCGCAGCAGGCTTGTTCAGAAAAAGATACTTTCTCATTCTATTTTGGACATATTTGTTACTTGGGCAGTTATTACTATACTTCCTCACCTCACCCCCATAATATTGGCACGTCTAGCTCCTTTTAATTTTGAGTTGAAGATGCTGTGCACCATGTCCATAGCCTCCTCCCGTGCGCTGAGATTACTATAGTAAATGGGGAATAGTGCTGTGTTACCGGCACAAACGGTTCGTAAATCAGCCCCAATGCCACAACAAAATGACATTTCTAAAGGAAAAAATTTTACCCAAAACTGATTGCGGCTGTAAGGTATTGTCAGGTCCTGGCAATATAGATGAAAGTCATTGAGAAAAAATGGCATGGGTCCCCCCCAGTCCACAATCAGCCCCTTTGGGTCTGGTATGAATATTAAGGGGAACCCGCACCCAAATTTAAAAAAAAATGGAGTGGGGGTCCCTCAGGCCCCCTGGCACTATATACTCTGAACAGCAGTATATATATTATAAGGCCTGTCCTATATACTCTGCAGAATATTGGGCCTTAGGTGTTGGTGGTACCAGAACACTTTAAGCCCTCACAGATACTCTTGTTGGGCGCAGGAACGGGCCCTGCTGTGAAATATTATATCTTAAATTGTAATTACATGCCTCTGTTAAACAGGGGCAGAAAAATTGGGCTTGGGTGGTGGTGCCCTAAACCAAATATATTGTTGGAAGCTAGCATCATCAAGATTTAGGAGGAATAGGATAGCAGCATAGGCAGTCTTCAAGGAATCCCAGATCCACAGCAAATTCAATCGAACAGTTACATCAGCATCAGGTGCTTAATAGCTGTTGATCCAAGACTGATTCATTTTTATGAATGTGAGCCTATCAACGGAGTCTGTGGACAGGCGCACTCTATGATCCATTACAAACCCTCCTGCGGCACTGAATGTGCGTTCAGAAAGAACGCTGGATGCAGGACTAGCCAGTAGCTTAATTGAATATTGAGCAAGTTCTGGCCAGTGGTCCACCCTCAAGACCCAGTAACCCAGTGGTGCTCTGTTGAAAAGGTATCGAAGTTTGCTCTCGCCCCTAGATATTCCTGCACCATGTAATGCAGACGCTGGCGATGGTTGCTTGTACCGATCAGACCTTGGCGCTGAGCGTCGGTCAGTCGGCCACCTTCTCCCCCGTTCTTCCTCTAACTGAACAAAGCTTCAGCAACACGTTGTCCAGCACCAGGAAATTGTAAGCTCCCAGGGTCTGGAAATGCATTACACAAACCTTTCTTCAAGGTCTCCTGGTCAACTCCTTGGGTTTCTGGGGACTGAAAACCATGCCTTGAAGGCTGCTGCTGAGTGCTTTCCTTCATGTCCATGCTGACACAATCCTCCTCTTCCTCTTCCTGTGTGTTTGGCGAGCCCTCAGGAATGCTATCTGGATAAAGGGAGCCTTGAGAGGTAGGGAAGTCCTCCTCTTCCTCCCTCTGTTCTGCCTCAAGTGCCCTGTCCATTATTCCACAAAGTGTGTGCTCCAAAAGGAAGTTAAGAGGGACAGTGTCACTGATGCATGCAATGTCGCTGCTCATCATCCATCCTTGTGGCCTCCTCAAATGGTGACAGGACAGTGCATGCATCCTTGATCAGTAGCCAGTGGCGTGGCAAAAAGAAGCCAAGCTCCCCTGACCCTGCCCTGGTGCCATACTTGTACAAGTACTCAGCGATGGCCCTCTGCTGCATATGCAGCCGCTGCAGCATTACAAACATTGAGTTCCACCTGGTGGGGGGCATGTCACAAATGAGGCGGTTGGTGGGCAGGTTGCATTCCCTTTGAATGTCAGCCAGCTGAGCACTGGCATTGTATGACTGGTGGAAATGACCACAGACTTTTCTGGCCTGCCTCAGGAGATCCTGTAAGCCTGGGTATCTGCTCAAGAACCGCTGCACCACCAAATTCAGGATGTGTGCCATGTGTGCTGTCGGAAGGCAGAGAGAAGGTTGGTGCCATTGTCGCATACAACCATTCCTGGCTCAAGCTGGCATGGCTACAACCACCTCTGAGCCTGCCCCTGCAGAGCTGACAGAATCTCTGCTCCAGTGTGGCTCCTGTTCCCTAAACAGATCAACTTAAGCAGCGCATGGCATCTTTTTGTCTGACTGCTTGCGTAGCCCCTTGAACGCTTACGTTGCACCGCTGGTTCAGAGGACAAATCTGCAGAAGAAGCCATAGAGGAAGAAGAAGAGGGGGTGGAGGAGAGATCTGTGGCAGAATCACCACTAGCATTTTGGAGGAGTGGTGGCGGAACAAGCTCCTACAATACTGAACCCTGTCCTGCATCCTTCCCAGCTGCCAGCAGAGTTACCCAGTGCACCATGAAGGAAAAGTAACATCCCTACCCATGTCTGCTGGACCATGAGTCAGCGGTAATATGCACCTTGCTGCTGACCGCCCTGTCCAACGAGGCCAAAACATTGCCTTCCACATGCCGGTAGAAAGCTGGAATGGCCTTCCATGAAAAGAAATGGCATTTTGGAACCTGCCACTGAGGTACAGCATATTCCACAAATTCACGAAAGGGGGCAGGGTCTATCAGCTGAAAAGGCAGCAGTTGCAGTGCTAGCAATTTGGCCAAGTTAGCATTTAGACGCTGAACATTTGGATGGATGGGACCAAATTTCTTTTTAGGGTTCAGCAACTGGGGTTGGGAAATTTGCATGCTAAAATCAGATGGTGGTGTACTTCTAGCAGATTGGCTGCAAGTACTTGGGACCCCTATTGCTATACCTCCATTCCTCTCAGTGCAGGTTTTTGAGAGGACTGGAGGTATAGTGGGGTTGGAGATCCCAAATGAGGAGCAAGGAGAAGTCCGCTTTTTTCTTTGATGTGGGTCATTCAAGTGCTGTTGCCAATGGACTGCATGGCAGGTTGTCCTGTCTGGTCAAGCATGTTGTGTCCAAGCAACTGCTGTTCTGGCCATGCTTGATCCACTTAAGACATAGATTGCAAACAGCAACGGTGCGATCTGCTGCACACGTGTCGAAAAAGGCCCAAACCAAGGAACTTTTAAAAGTCAGTGGGGAGTCAGCAGTACCCTGCACCTGCTGAGCTCTGTGGTGTGATGCAATAGGGTGTCTGCCCTTAAGCTGCCCCCCAGAGGACATCCTGCCTCATTGGAGTTGTGCCTCCTTCTCCTCCTCTCTTCTCTCAGGCACCCAAGTACAGTCAGTGACCTCATCATCCCCTCCCTCCTCATCACTGGAGCAAACTTGGCAGTATGCTGCAGCTGGGGGAACATGACTGCCAGTTTCTTGTCCTTCTTGGGCACCCCCTCTCTCTAGGCTCACATTACTCCCTTCCTCAACCTGGGAACCAACATCAGAGCCTTCAAATCGCTGCTCATCCTCCAACAGCATGTACTCGACACTGTGGTTGAATAATTCTGGGGACTTCTCCATGCATGATGGTGGGGCTATGAAAGGAGTGACTGGACAAGGAGCCGGTGGAATAGGCTGCTTTGGCAGCTGCGTTGGAAGGCAAACTACTCTTAGCCTGGGTAACAGAGGATGAGGAGGTTGAACACGGCTTTGTTATCCACTCCACCAACTCTTCTGCATGTTCTGGCTCAATAACATGGCCAGCAGCAGAAGAAAAGGACAAGCGTGCCCCACGGCCACCTGCAGAGGATGAACCATGTCCACAACCAGCACTGTTGACTGTAGACACAAAGGCTGCTTGCCCTCTTTTAGTTGCCTGTGAGCATCTGCCTCTCCTTGGTGGCCTTCCGGACATGATGTATATTTTGTTTTGCAACACCACACTACACTGAATTAGACACTGTGTACACCACCAGAAAAAGTAGTGGAAACTGTACTAAGGCTGCACTGTATTGTGTACACCACCAGAAGTGTAGTAGAAACTGTGCACACTGTATTAGATACTGTGTACACTGGTAGAAAAGTAGTAGAAACTGTACTACGGCTGCACTGTATTGTGTACACCACAAGAAGCCTAGTAGAAACTGTACACACTGTATTAGATACTGTGTACACCGCCTGCACTGTATTAGCAACTGTACTTCGGCTGCACTGTATTTTATACTGTGTACACCACCAGAACTGTAGTAGACCTTGTACACACTGTATTAGATACTGTGTGCACCGCCTGCACTGTATTAAAGACAGTACACCACAGAACGTACTGTAGATATAGGCTACACTGGATGCAGAGTATATATATATATATATATATATATATATATATATATATATATAAATATATATATACACACACACACACACACACACACACACACACACACACACACACTAGACTGACTGTAATTTTATATATATATAAAACAACAGGACACGTTCTCCAATGCAAAAATATGTTTATATCAGATGCTCTTCAAGGCATAAAATAGCTACATGCTACTGTACAGTTACGAGCATGCCATGCTCTTCATCAGGCTTCGTGCGCAGGCTTCATCAGGCTTTGGCACGAAGCCTGATGAAGAGCATGGTATGCTCGTAACTGTACAGTAGCATGTAACTATTTTATGCCTTGAAGAGCATCTGATATAAACTTTTTTTGCATTGGAGAACGTGTCCCGTCATTTTTTCTATTGGATATTGGTGGAATATTGGGAGTCCACCCTGATACTGATGTCTACATAAAGAACCAGAGGAATAATAGAAGTAACCCACCCAAACTTTTGATATACAGTATCTCACAAAAGTGAGTACACCCCTCACATTTTTGTAAATATTTTATTACAATTTTTCACGTGACAACACTGAAGAAATGGCACTTTGCTACAATGTAAAGTAGTGAGTGTACAGCTTGTATAACAGTGTAAATTTGCTGTCCACTCAAAATAACTCAACACACAGCCATTAATGTCTAAACATTAAAGTGAGCACACCCCTAAGTGAAAATGTCCAAATTGGGCCCAAAGTGTCAATATTTTGTGTGGCCACCATTATTTTTCAGCATTACCTAAACCCTCTTGGGCATGGAGTTCACCAGAGCTTCACAGGTTGCCACTGGAGTCCTCTTCCACTCCTCCATGATGACATCACGAAGCTGGTGCATGTTAGAGACCTTGCTCTCCTCCACCTTCCATTTGAGGATAGCCCACAGATGCTCAAGAGGGTTTAGGTCTGGAGACATGCTTGGCCAGTCCATCACCTTTACCCTCAGCTTCTTTAGCAAGGCAGTGGTTGTTTTGGAGGAGTATTTGGGGTCGTTATCATGTTGGAATACTGCCCTGTGGCCCAGTCTCCAAAGGGAGGGGATCATGCTCAGCTTCAGTATGTCACAATACATGTTGGCATTCATGGTTCCCTCAATGAACTGTTGCTCCCCAGTGCTGGTAGCACTCATGCAGCCCCAGACCATGACACTCCCACCACCGTGCTTGACTGTAGGCAAGACACACTTGTCTTTGTACTCCTCACCTGGTTGCCTCCACACATGCTTGACACCATCTGAACCAAAAAAGTTTATCTTGGTCTCATCAGACCACAGGACATGGTTCCAGTAATCCATGTCCTTAGTCTGCTTGTCTTCAACAAACTGTTTGCAGGCTTTCTTGTGCATCATTTTTTAGAACAGGCTTCCTTCTGGGACGTCAGCCATGCAGACCAATTTGATGCTGTGTGCAGCATATGGTCTGAGCACTGACAGGCTAACCCCCACCCCTTCAACCTCTGCAGCAATGCTGGCAGCACTCATATTTCTATTTCCCAAAGACAACCTTTGGACATGACACTGAGCACATGCACTCAACTCCTTTGGTCGACCATGACGAGGGCCGGTTCTGAGTGGAACCTGTCCTGTTAAACCACTGTATGGTCTTGGCCACCATGCTGCAGCTCAGTTTCAGGGTCTTGGCAATCTTCTTATAACCTAAGCCATCTTTATGTAGAGCAACAATTCTTTTTTTCAGATCCTCAGAGAGTTCTTTGCCATGAGGTGTCATGTTGAACTTCCAGTGACCAGTATGAGAGAGTGAGAGCGATAACACCAAATTTAAGACACCTGCTCCCCATTCACACCTGCGACCTTGTAACACTAACGAGTCACATGACACCGGAGAGGGAAAATGGCAAATTGGGCCCAATTTGAACATTTTTACTTAGAGGTGTACTCACTTTTGTTGCCAGTGGTTTTTGAGGGGACAGCAAATTTACCATGTTATACAAACTGTACACTCACTACTTTACATTGTGGCAAAGTATAATTTCTTCAGTGTTGTCACATGAAAAGATATAATAAAATATTTACAAAAATGTGAGGAGTGTACTCACTTTTATGAGATACTGTATATATCAAATGCACTGTCACTAACTGAATAACCTGCCTGCTTAATGTAACGCAAGCTATCTCTCTGTCCACACCAACAACACTACACAGGTCCACTGTGTAAGCTGTCTTATATAGTGTGGGGCATGGACTTAGTCCCCCTGAGCCATGATTGGCCAAAGGCACCCTGCCTTTGGCCAATTATGGCTCTCTTAGCAAAGGGCGCTGTGATTGGCCAAGGCATACAGGTCAGGTGCATGCTTTGGCCAATCATCATACAGCAATGCACTGCGATCTCGCAGTGCATTATAGGGCATTCTGCGGAGCTCCAATTTGCCGCGAATGCCCCTTAATGTTCATGTTCTGCACATCAAGCTCATCCCTAGTGGCCATATATAGGCAATTATGTAAAGTTCCTTTCCCTGCTCATTTTCCTACATGGCTGGGTATTATTGACCGTATAAGGTAATGGGTTGAGTGATGTCAGTAGTTGGAAAGGATGTGGCAGCTGCCAGCAGCCACTGTTTCCTTAAAAACCATTGACAGCATCATACAAATATGGCCATGTGACCATATTTATGCAATCATGTATCCCGCTTCTTTCTCTGCTCATTTGTTTACATGCCCAGGAATTCCTGGCCATGTAAGTAAATGGGCCAGGTGAGGTCAGCAACTGGTAAGGACACAGCAGCTGCTTTCTTAGCACTCATTGACAGCAGGGAGCTGTCATATTTATTTGCACCGTACCTTCTAAACAAATGTCAGAAGAGCCAGTGTTTGGTCTGGACTTATGTGCAGCCTGAACACTGAGCTCATCCAGCTTACATGCTGTGTAGTGTGTCTGTGCAATATTTATGGCAGCTGTTTCCACATTTCAGCATAACTGCCTCATCTCTGGAAATGAGGAGTTGTGTCTTTTGTGCACTGTGTTAGAAGTGTATTTAATCTTGTAGACAATAAAGTTTAACATAGAACTTGAGACATGCTATGCTACAAAACATGGTTTTCTATTTGGCAATTGATTTGAATTTTAGGGCTTTGGCTTTATTTTTTTTCTAAGTGTAAACCTTCTAATAGCTTGTAGACCTGTTGTGTTTGCTACTTTCAATGCTCAAATCTGGCTTATCACTGCTTGATAAGAAAAGAAAAAAAAAAATCAAGTGGCACAGCAAAAAATACCGAATAAAGATTTTTTTCTAGATGAAATTATCAGATTGGGGAGATGCTCATGTATGTTAACCAAGGAATAATGTCCAAGTAAATTCATGTGATTTATGTGTTGGTATTCAGTTTTTCTGATGTTGTCTGGGAGAATCCTACTTTTCCATAATACCAGATACAGCTTAAAGGAATCTCCAAAGCATGTTATTTGAAGAATTTGTGTTTTTCTAATGTCACCCTTGAAGTAACATAAAATGATGGGCCCTCTTCCCATTGAACACGATTACTTAAAATTGTGTTTGTTGGTTTGTTTTGTATTGGCACATTTCCCCATGGCAGTATCCAGCTGCCTATGCCCCTTGCCTATTAGCTTTAAAAATGTCCAGCAATATTTTATAAGATTTGCCCCCTTGTCATCAATGGCATTTGGATTAAAGTTTGCATTTTACTGAATTTATAATTGGGTTGATGAATGGCCTACAAATCAAGTCCAAGAACATTTGCTCACCACTACATGTTAGAATTCAACTTTAATTACTGCATTCAAATGGTAGTAAACAGTACTGTTATAGTGTTTCTTTTTACATAAAAGAGGCAGTAAAGAGCAACATCAGAACAAATCGTATTTTATATAAGTTGCGCATAAATCCCTTTTTAGGTACTTGCCTGATGCTATAGAGCATATGGACTGGTATCAGCATAGCATGGGGGCCCGCTCGCTTTTGGCTCCCTGCAGAAAAGGGACCCCCATACAAATACCTCATGTGCTGCACTTGTATTGTTTAGAGAAGGCATTTTTAATTTAAACAAAAATGTAAAAAAGGCTAAAAAGGAGAAAACACGGCAGAAAGTACTGACAGATTTAAATTGAGCAAAACAGATAACATTTTTGCCCAGTTTGCTCCTGCTAAGTTTACTCTTATCTATTTGAGGATATACTACAGGACATGATCTATTGGCCAACATTTTTTATATAAATTGTTTACGTAATGAAAACTAACAAGTAAACAAATATGCATTATCCAGTATTGACATAAAATATATAAAGTTAGTTCTTTGAAATAGTGATAGATAGTTGTCATGGAGGAAAATCTAGCATACTATTACTGCCCTTTACTTGTGACAATGAGCACTGCCTGAGGTCCGGTTCACACTGATGCGCTGTGATTTTGTTCCATTTTTTGTCCTTTGTGAGGTGCAAATTTACAGCGATTTTACCACGAATTTACAGCGAATTTCAGGAGTTGGATATAGCTGCGATTGATATTCTAGCCAATGGAATCATAATGTAAAAAAAAAGGTGTTAACTTCCTGTGTACTTCCTGGTTTTTGTGGAGAGTAGTGTGGTGGAATTCGCACATATGTGAACCATCAATGCGATTCAAGAAAGATTTTCATTGATGTCTATGGAGACTAAATTCGCAACGCAATGCAGTAAACTCACACAAGACCCTTTTTTTAATCGCATCACATTCGTAGAGGAATCGCAACGCATGTATGTGAATGACCATCATTGAAAACAATGACTTTAGGGATGACATGCAAATTTAAAGTGTTTTTGACGCATCACATTCGTCATGAATTTGCATCAGTGTGAACCAGGCCTTACTGTCATTTTCACAGTAATGCTTTGAATCACTGACCTTGAACAAAAGCGCTTTTTTCTTACTTTACTGGTCCACATATTTGTTCCAGACTCAGTAAGGCTAGGGGTTGGCATGACAGCCAAGCATTTAGCATTTTCAGAAGGAAGTCAGTGTAGTATATTGCAAGTGTAACTTTGTATATGCTTAAAAAAGTAAGTCCACATGTTTTCGTGTTACAACCAAAAACGTAAATGTATTTTATTGGGATTTTATGTGATAGACCAACACAAAGTGGCACATAATTGTGAAGTGGAAGGAAAATGATAAATGGTTTTCAAAATGTTTTTAAAAATAAATGTGAAAAGTGTGCCATGCATTTATATTCAGCACCCCGGATTCAATACTTTGTAGAACCACCTTTCGCTGCAATTACAGCTGGAAATCTTTTTGGGGATGTCTCTACCAGCTTTGCACATCTAGAGAGTGACATTTTTGCCTATTCTGCTTT
This sequence comes from Aquarana catesbeiana, assembly GCF_042186555.1. Taxonomy (NCBI): domain Eukaryota; kingdom Metazoa; phylum Chordata; class Amphibia; order Anura; family Ranidae; genus Aquarana; species Aquarana catesbeiana. Next base: position 199,443,124 of record NC_133324.1, read on the forward strand.
GCAAAATAGCTCAAGCTCTGTCAGATTGGATAGAGAGGATCTGTGAACAGCAATTTTCAAGTCTTGTCACAGCTTCTGTATTTGGCTCCATCCATCTTCCCATCAACTCTGACCAGCTTCCCTAGCCCTGCTGAAGAAAAGCATCCCCACAACATGATGCTGCCACCACCATGTTTCATCGTGGGGATGGTGTGTTCAGGATGATGTGCAGCGTTAGCTTTCCACTACACATCACATAGCGTTTTGCTTTTAGGCCAAAAAGTTCTTGGTCTCATCTAACCAGAGCACCTTCTTCCACATGTTTGTTGTGTCCCCCATATGGCTTCTCGCAAAGTGCAAACGGGATTTCTTATGGCTTGCTTTCAACAATGGTTTTCTTCGTGCCACTCTTCCATAAAGGCCAGATTTGTGGAGTGCATGACTAATAGTTGTCCTGTGGACAGATTCTCCCACCTGAGCTGTGGATCTCTGCAGCTCCTCCAGAGTTACCATGGGCCTCTTGGCTGCTTCTCTAATTAATGCTCTCCTTGCCTGTCAGTTTAGGTGGAGGGCCATGTCTTGGTAGGCTTGCAGTTTTGCCATACTCTTTCCATTTTCGGATGATGGATTGAACAGTAATTCATAAGATGTTCAATGCTTGGGATAGTTTTTTTATTACCTCACCCTGCTTTAAACTTCTTCAAAACTTTATCCCTGACCTGTCTGGTGTGTTCCTTGGCCTTCATGATGCTGTTTGCTCACTAAGGTTCTCTAACAAACCGATGAGGGCTTTACAGAACAGCTGTATTTATACTGAGATTAAATGACACACAGGTGGACTCTATTTATTAATTAGGTGATTTCTGAAGGCAATTGGTTGCACTCAATTTTAGTTAGGGATATCAGCGTAAAGGGGGCTGAATACAAATGCACGCCACAGTTTTCACATATTTATTTGTACAAAATTTGGAAAACCATTTATTATTTTCCTTTCATGTCACAATTATGTGCCACTTTGTGTTGGTCTATCACATAAAATCCCATTAAAATACATTTGCATTTTTTGGTTGTAACATGACAAAATGTGGAAAGTTTCAAGGAGTATGAATACTTTTTCAAGGCACTGTATATTCCTGATTGCATGACATGCAAAGACATGGTTCATTTGACCATTTACACATCAAAAGAGAGTAATGGCTCTCTGCTATGTTAATTTTATGCAAGAGGCAAATTCCTTATCTTGGCATTTGTGGACTGCCCTGTATATGGTTGGTTATAGGGGTTGTAAAATGCAGGTTAGATATGAAAAAGGTCTTAAAGATCCAGGGGACGAGTTAAATGTTTTTGTCATTGCTTGTGGTAAATTAACATTTCAAAGGGTACACTGTTTAGATATTTAAGGGTGATAAACAATGTGAACCATACATTTGACTATACAAGAAGTATTTAATGATGGTAATTAGACTTGTGGGGTATTCATGGCATTTAAAGGGTAACCTATTTACCTGATAGACACTATTTTTATTTTATTTTTTATTTATTTCAGGTACTTATATAGCACCGTGAATTTACGCAGAGCTTTACATATACATTGTACATTCACATCAGTCCCTACCCTCAAGGAGCTTACAATCTAAGGTCCCTAACTCACATTCATACATATACTAGGGACAATTTAGAAAGGATCCAATTAGCCTATCAGCATGTCTTTGGAGTGTGGGAGGAAACCGGAGTACCTGGAGGAAACCCACGCAGGCACAGGGAGAACATGCAAACTCCAGGCAGGTAGTGTCGTAGTTGTCTACCTTTTGACCTGCCCCTGTGGGAAGCAATACGTGGGACGGACGATTAGGTCCTTCACCACGAGAGTCTCTGAGCACATTAATCTTATCAAGGCAGGTAGTACCAAACACACTGTGCCCCGTCATTACAGAGAATTCCATGATCGTAACCCTGAGGGCACCCAGTTTCTTATTATTGATAAATATGTGGCCCCCTGGCGGGGGGGGTCAATACTTAGGGGGGTCTCCAGGTTGGAGACCTACTGGATTTATGAATTGGGTTCCCACTTTCCGCAAGGTATTAACGTGGAGTGGGACATCAACTCATTTATCAATCAGGCTTAGTTATTTTATCTACGACCTCCAATTTTTTTGGTACATTCATTTTATTCCATTTTTATCTTTGCACCTTTTGGAACAAATATTCGGAATTTATATCTACGGTAGCTTATCACTGCTAGTTGTAGTGTTTTGATTACTAACAATTTATTTTTGTTTTTTGATTCTCTTTCCCCATATGGCAAATGTTTCCCTTTGCATAGGATTTTTACTGTCAGTTCTCCCTATATATGTTGGAGTATATATGTTAGGTGGGATGCCCCTCATTGGTAGTGTCACCATCCTCCCAAATTTAATATTCACTCCCCGTTAGGCTTCATTATTTTGTTATTTTCGCCGGACCTTTTGACCCACGGCATATATGTTTTACATAATGTTTGTTTTTACCACCTTTGCTGACACTGCTTTTCATGGCCATAGCGCTATGACTCATTTCCGGCCCTCTCCGTCCAACTACGGCTCTCCATATAGGGAGTTTACATGCCATTGTGGACAGGAGGTTGGGCTTTGCTCTAGCTATGTGGGCGGTAATGTGGGCGGACCTCTAATGAGGCCGGCCGCACTTTTAATAGACATTGATGCGAGATCCGGGGGCGTGGTGTTGTGGTGCCTCGACCTATACGATCCACCGCCCAAAGCGAGGCGTGGTGCGCGGGCGAACTTCCTGTTTGTGAGTTCCGCTTCCGCGCATGGCTCCAGGGTCTGACTGAGGGAAAAAGAAGGGGGCGGAGCGTGATGACGCTCTGTCCTATACAATCTGGCCGTGCCGAGAAGGAGGCTTGGCTTTAACCCCGAACACTTCCGGACCGGCCGGCTACAATATCAGTATTTTTTACATTTTTTTACTTCTGACTATGAATCTTTTGATTGGCGATATAAACATCGCCTACTGTTTCTATGATACATTTTATATACAGTATGTACACACTAATTTGAGAACCGGAAGTGACGTCAGTCGGTCACTTCCTGTGTTGTGACACTCCCAGTGGGGGTCATTTTTAGTTTAAATAGCGGTGGGATAGGGGGGGTCCACACCCCAGATGAAGGCTTGGTAGCCGAAACATGTTGGGTGGATTCCCTATGATCACCGCGTTTGACATTATTTGAGCTGTTTATGATCATATACCATGTGAGTGTTTTTTTATTTGTTCCATTAAATGTATGCTTTTTAAAACGATATTATGCCATGTGAGTTTTTTCTTCTCATGGTTTTTAAATAAACATCCGGTGGGTCTGTGGATACGTTTGGACGGTTCGAGCTGTTGAGATCTTCCCCCCTCCTTGAATTGAAGTTGTGAATACCCGATGTTTTATCCTGCCAGCCCTGGCGGCTAAACAAGCGTTTTGAGACTTGTAAGACGTATGTCTTTTCAAGTCCCCTACTTCCGGTAAGCCTCCGCAGATGATTTGGTGATGGTCCTGTTACCTATTCAAGACGCCACATTTCATTTGGTGTTTTACCTCCTCACCCATCAGTGACATTCCGTTGTTGTTTTCATCAGTTAATCCTCAGAGACTGTCGGTGGTGGTTTTTGATTTTCACCAGGAACACAATTTTAACTATTTATAGACTTTTCTTTGGGTTGATTTCCCATCTAATTATAATTTGGTCCTGTCTTCACATTTTACTGGTGTATTGTTGATATTATTATGTTTTACATATCATTTTGTATTATATAGTGCACTTTTTGTATAGAGTCACTTTTATCTCATTCTTGAAGTATTTTTCATGTTCACTCCATTTTTTGGCCATTGAAAGATGGCTCCAACTTAAGTTTTTTTGTTTATACACATAGCGCTACACGTTATATTTATTTGTTGATCCAATTACTTCTGTCTTTGTCTTAGAGGTGTGTTAGCTGCTTATTGTGTAATTACCTTCATAACATCACTGGAGTAGCGCTGTACCCACTCCCTATTTTGATTCCAATACTCATTAGACATCTGGTATAGCTGCAACCCATATTCATTTTAACATGGATATTTTTGATTATCGTGCATCTAGAGTTGTAAACACTGAGGGTGTTTTTGTAGCCACTTCTAATGACACGGAAATAGGTGGCCTTTTTTTGAGGTTAAAAAATGTCATGACCTCTGAGCTCCACCTTCAGTGGGATCTTGTCTTCCTAGAACAGTATGTGTCAGAAGGCATGATCCCACGAAGTCTCAGATGGGATGTTCACCCTCAACAGGGTGAATCTGAACTTGACACCTGGTTCAAATTTTTTAACGATGCTGGTATTAAGTTCCTTGATTTCTTGATCTCAAGGAAGCGTATTCGACTTACCATCTTGGATCGAGAGATCAAGGAGCTTAAGGATAAATTACTCATGTTTAAAAACTCAGCTGAATACAATACTTTGTCATCCAATTTGCAAGCTCATCTTGTAAAGGAAGACAAAGAACAAAAAATCAAAAAACACAAAAAGTATTCCCGCGATACTGGCGATTATAAGGCAGGTAAAGTGTTTGGTTGGCAGAAATCCATCACAACACCTACCCTAGAGGTTGCAATGGAAATTAATTCCTCGAGTACTAATGTAACAGTTCCCTCTACGGAGCCCTCTGTTCGCCCAAAACTTCCTGCTAATAGAGGTCAGGTTCAGGATGGGGGCTCCTCTTCACGTAGGAGCCGACATCCTAGTACTCATTCCCCTAGAAAACAATTAAGAGGCAGAGGTAATTACTCTAGGAGCAGGGGTAGAGGTGGAAATAGGGGTGACCATCGTGGTCATGATGAACGTCGGTACTATGAGCAGGACAGCCCCTATTATAGAGGCTCCCCTGGTCGCAGTTATGAGTATTCCCATTACTCCCCATATCAGAACCCACCTCACTACAGGCATCCCCCTGTGTCCACATACAATAGATACTCTCCCCTGCGGGATCACTATAACGATAATATCTATCCATTCCCCAATGCTGGATATGGTCCATCTCCCTATAAACAACCCCACTCTGGATCACGGACCATCCGGGGTTTTCACGAGGACCCCCAAAACAAAAAAAGAGGTCCGGAAACAAGAGAGGGTCCAGAGGAGGGAGGAGGGTTCAGAGGCGAAAAAAGACAAAGGACTTAGCATGTCAAGGGGTTTTCAATCTTAGTGACACCATTCTCACTAATGAAGAGAAAATCATCTTAAATAAAGGTCTTAAGTTCGCCCCTCCACGCAAACTAAATAAGTTCGATACCTTTATCGACATTCAGAAGTTCGTTAGGAAGATTAATGTCCAGAGATATATTATCTCTAACCCTTCTAGGAATATTGCCAGAGCGGCAACGTCTGGTACAGTTCATTCGGGCCTATCCAACCCCTCTCTTTTTAGCCCTCCAACACAACTTCCACCAGCTATCAACTTGTTTAAGGAACTTGTGTTGAAGGATCTTGCTAATGTTCCACTTAAACGCAAATTCCACAACCCTCTACCTTCAGCAGGTTTGAATACTTTATGTGACAATAAAAATTTAGTCATACGCCCCGCCGACAAAGGCGGTGGCATAGTTTTATTGAACAAATCAGATTACATTCAGGAAATGTACCATATTCTTGGAGATCAGGAAACGTATGTTGAACTTCCCAACAACCCTACACATAAATACAAAAAAGAGTTACAAGCTTTGGTCTCTAAAGGGTATGATTCATACATTCTAAATAAGAAGGAGAGATCATTTTTAGTCCCATTAGCCCCGCGTATACCTGTTATGTACTACCTGCCTAAAGTGCATAAGGACCCTCAACATCCTCCAGGTCGACCAATTATTAGTGGCATCGATTCGGTCACCTCAAAAATCGGCAAGTACATTGATTACTTCCTTCAGCCATCTGTCACCAAGATGCCGTCCTATTTAAAGGACACTAAGGACGTGATTAATTTACTTTCCAAGGTTTCCCATTCCGGCGACCTGATCATGGCAACTGCGGATGTTGCCTCTCTCTACACCTGCATTCCGCATAATAGAGGTATTGATGCAGTTAAGTGTTTTCTGGATAAGGACGCTTCCCTCGCCTCACCCCAGGTGGACTATATCATCGAACTAATTGAGTTCGCAACTCAACATAACTATTTCTGGTTTGATGGGAAATTCTACCGTCAACACAGGGGTGTCGCGATGGGAGCGAAGTTTGCTCCCAGTCTGGCCAATTTATTTATGGCCAAATGGGAGGAGGATGTCGTCTATGCCATGCAATGCCCACACCTGTTGCTGTGGGCGCGGTACATAGACGACGTCCTCCTCCTATGGACTGGGAGCCAAGACGATCTGGCCGTCTTCTTCACGAACCTCAATGCTAACGATAGGAATATTGTTTTGTCCTTCGAGGCGAGTACCACCTCTGTCCATTTTTTGGATTTGGTCATTGATAGAAGGGAGGGCAAATTTGTATTTAGTACACACTTTAAGTCCACCGATCGGAATGGTTATATTCCTACCGATAGCTGCCACCATGTCCCTTGGATCAGATCCGTCCCTAAGAGCCAGTTCCTGCGATTACGCAGGAACTGTAGTGATCTTAATACTTTCAGGACCCAAGCAGCGTCTTTGAAGAATAGATTTTTAGAAAAGGGTTACAAAACCTCGGACCTAGATAAGGAGATCGATAACGCGAGTTTAGTTGACCGCCAATCACTTTTGGAGGACAAACCTAAGCGAGTAGATGAGGACTTTAAATGGTCCTTTATGACATCTTTCTCCATCCAACATAAACATATCAGAAGAATCCTTGAACATCATTGGGATGTTCTAAAAACGGACAGAATCTTGGGCCCTAGACTGCCCGTTACTCCCAAGATAGTTTTTAGGGGAGCTCCATCCCTCCGGAACAGGTTGGCACCTAATGTCGTTAACCCCCCAACTAAACCTTCTTTTTTTCACAACTTGATAGGGTTCTACCCTTGTAAGAAATGTTTAGTTTGTCAGTATAACACTAGCGGTAGACGCACTAGTTATACCTTCTCCTCCACGGTGAACGGTCGTACCCACAAGATAAAACAGTTTTGCACATGTGCCACGACAGGGGTAGTCTACCTTTTGACCTGCCCCTGTGGGAAGCAATACGTGGGACGGACGATTAGGTCCTTCACCACGAGAGTCTCTGAGCACATTAATCTTATCAAGGCAGGTAGTACCAAACACACTGTGCCCCGTCATTACAGAGAATTCCATGATCGTAACCCTGAGGGCACCCAGTTTCTTATTATTGATAAATATGTGGCCCCCTGGCGGGGGGGGTCAATACTTAGGGGGGTCTCCAGGTTGGAGACCTACTGGATTTATGAATTGGGTTCCCACTTTCCGCAAGGTATTAACGTGGAGTGGGACATCAACTCATTTATCAATCAGGCTTAGTTATTTTATCTACGACCTCCAATTTTTTTGGTACATTCATTTTATTCCATTTTTATCTTTGCACCTTTTGGAACAAATATTCGGAATTTATATCTACGGTAGCTTATCACTGCTAGTTGTAGTGTTTTGATTACTAACAATTTATTTTTGTTTTTTGATTCTCTTTCCCCATATGGCAAATGTTTCCCTTTGCATAGGATTTTTACTGTCAGTTCTCCCTATATATGTTGGAGTATATATGTTAGGTGGGATGCCCCTCATTGGTAGTGTCACCATCCTCCCAAATTTAATATTCACTCCCCGTTAGGCTTCATTATTTTGTTATTTTCGCCGGACCTTTTGACCCACGGCATATATGTTTTACATAATGTTTGTTTTTACCACCTTTGCTGACACTGCTTTTCATGGCCATAGCGCTATGACTCATTTCCGGCCCTCTCCGTCCAACTACGGCTCTCCATATAGGGAGTTTACATGCCATTGTGGACAGGAGGTTGGGCTTTGCTCTAGCTATGTGGGCGGTAATGTGGGCGGACCTCTAATGAGGCCGGCCGCACTTTTAATAGACATTGATGCGAGATCCGGGGGCGTGGTGTTGTGGTGCCTCGACCTATACGATCCACCGCCCAAAGCGAGGCGTGGTGCGCGGGCGAACTACCTGTTTGTGAGTTCCGCTTCCGCGCATGGCTCCAGGGTCTGACTGAGGGAAAAAGAAGGGGGCGGAGCGTGATGACGCTCTGTCCTATACAATCTGGCCGTGCCGAGAAGGAGGCTTGGCTTTAACCCCGAACACTTCCGGACCGGCCGGCTACAATATCAGTATTTTTTACATTTTTTTACTTCTGACTATGAATCTTTTGATTGGCGATATAAACATCGCCTACTGTTTCTATGATACATTTTATATACAGTATGTACACACTAATTTGAGAACCGGAAGTGACGTCAGTCGGTCACTTCCTGTGTTGTGACACTCCCAGTGGGGGTCATTTTTAGTTTAAATAGCGGTGGGATAGGGGGGGTCCACACCCCAGATGAAGGCTTGGTAGCCGAAACATGTTGGGTGGATTCCCTATGATCACCGCGTTTGACATTATTTGAGCTGTTTATGATCATATACCATGTGAGTGTTTTTTTATTTGTTCCATTAAATGTATGCTTTTTAAAACGATATTATGCCATGTGAGTTTTTTCTTCTCATGGTTTTTAAATAAACATCCGGTGGGTCTGTGGATACGTTTGGACGGTTCGAGCTGTTGAGATCTTCCCCCCTCCTTGAATTGAAGTTGTGAATACCCGATGTTTTATCCTGCCAGCCCTGGCGGCTAAACAAGCGTTTTGAGACTTGTAAGACGTATGTCTTTTCAAGTCCCCTACTTCCGGTAAGCCTCCGCAGATGATTTGGTGATGGTCCTGTTACCTATTCAAGACGCCACATTTCATTTGGTGTTTTACCTCCTCACCCATCAGTGACATTCCGTTGTTGTTTTCATCAGTTAATCCTCAGAGACTGTCGGTGGTGGTTTTTGATTTTCACCAGGAACACAATTTTAACTATTTATAGACTTTTCTTTGGGTTGATTTCCCATCTAATTATAATTTGGTCCTGTCTTCACATTTTACTGGTGTATTGTTGATATTATTATGTTTTACATATCATTTTGTATTATATAGTGCACTTTTTGTATAGAGTCACTTTTATCTCATTCTTGAAGTATTTTTCATGTTCACTCCATTTTTTGGCCATTGAAAGATGGCTCCAACTTAAGTTTTTTTGTTTATACACATAGCGTTACACGTTATATTTATTTGTTGATCCAATTACTTCTGTCTTTGTCTTAGAGGTGTGTTAGCTGCTTATTGTGTAATTACCTTCATAACATCACTGGAGTAGCGCTGTACCCACTCCCTATTTTGATTCCAACATTCATACATATACTAGGGACAATTTAGAAAGGATCCAATTAGCCTATCAGCATGTCTTTGGAGTGTGGGAGGAAACCGGAGTACCTGGAGGAAACCCACGCAGGCACAGGGAGAACATGCAAACTCCAGGCAGGTAGTGTCGTAGTTGGGATTCGAACCAGCGACCCTTCTTACTGCAAGGTGAAAGTGCTATCCACTACACCACTGTGCCGCCCCACTATAGTGACCTTAATTTGGTTTTCCAGTAATTACAGGTAGTGAGATCAACAGTGTTTCATCAGCCAATCAGAAACCCCTCCAGTATTAGACACTGGTATATCAGGGGAAGTTTACCTGGTAAAATGTTTTCATTGTCAGCATTATGGAAGCACAGGTCTAGATAGAAAAGTGACGGCAGAAAAAGACTGAGTAGTTCATTGAGTCTGCCCATTTTATTTTTTATGAGCTTTTTTTTTTGGGGGGGGGTTGTTTTTTTGGGGTTTTTGTATTTTATTTTTTCATTTTTGGTGTCCCCCCCCCATGAATCTTGTTGTCTGACTATAGCTCTATGTTTATCCCAAGCATGCTTGAAGCCATTTACTGTTGACTGTCTCACTACCTCTATTGGTAGTTTAGTACAATTATCAACTACACTTTCAGTAAAATAATACTTTCTAAAATTCATTTTGAACTTTCCTCCAGTTAGTTTGAGGTCATGTCCCCATGTTCTTCATTTTGGTTTCATATTGAAAATACTACCTTCCTGAACCTTATTCACCCCCTTGATGTAATTAAAGGTTTTAACCATGTCTCACCTTTCCCTTCTTTTCTCCAGATTGTACATAATAAGTTCCTGAAGTCGCTCTCGACATGTTTTATTTCCCAAACCTTTCACCATTTTTAATACCCGTCTCTGGACTCGTTCTATCCTATCAATATTTTTCTGTAAGTGAGGTCTCCAGAACTGGACACAGTATTCTAAATGAGGTCTCACTAAAGAGCTATATAAGGAAATCAGGACCTCCTTCCTCCTGCTGGTGATCCCTCTAGTGATGCATCCTGGTATTCTATTCACTTTGGCTACTGCCTGGTCACACGGTTTGCAATCATCTGAAGTGAGCACCCCCAAATCTTTTTTCTTCTGTAGTGCTGGCTAACACTGCACCCCCAATGTTGTACTCCCTCAGGGGATTCTTTTTCCCTAGGTGCATTATTTTACATTTAGAAATATTGAACAGCACTCCACTGCTTTGACCAATCTTCCAGCAATGCCAAATCATGTTTCAAGTTACAGACACCTCCAGGGATATAAACTCTATTACACACCTTTGTGTCATCAGCAAAAAGACATACCTTGCCCAACAGACCGTTAGTTATATCACAAACCTTTAGTAATATTTACAAATACTTGGCTGGATTTTGTCATCTGCGGCAAGTACTTTGTGGACTGTTCTGGAATCCAATAAATGCCTCGCTCTGGTAAAGAACTTAATTGCTGTGGAGATATTTATTAACCACTTTAGCCCCGGAAGGATTTACCCCCTTCCTGACCAGAGCACTTTTTACAATTTGGCACTGCGTCGCTTTAACTGCTAATTGTGCGGTCATGTAATGCTGTACCCAAACGAAATTTACGTCCTTTTCTTCCCATAAATAGAGCTTTCTTTTGATGGTATTTGATCACCTCTGCCGTTTTTATTTTTTGCGCTATAAACGGAAAAAGACCAAAAATTTTGAAAAAAAATGATATTTTCTACTTTTTGTTATAAAAAAAAAATCCAATAAACTCAATTATAGTCATACATTTAGGCCAAAATGTATTCGGCCACATGTCTTTGGTAAAAAAAATGTCAATAAGCGTATATTTATTGGTTTGCGCAAAAGTTATAGCGCCTACAAACTAGGGTACATTTTCTGGAGTTTACACAGCCTTTAATTTATGACTGCCTATGTCATTTCTTGAGGTGCTAAAATGGCAGGGCAGTACAAAACCCCCACAAATGACCCCATTTTGGAAAGTAGACACCCCTAGGAAATTGCTGAGAGGCATGTTGAGCCCATTGAATATTAATTTTTTTTGTCCCAAGTGATTGAACAATGACAAAAAAAAAAAAAATTTACAAAAAGTTGTTACTAAATGATATATTGCTCACACAGGCCATGGGCATATGTGTAATTGCACCCCAAAATACATTTAGCTGCTTCTACTGAGTATGTCGATACCACATGTGTGGGACTTTTTGGGAGCCTAGCCTCGTACGGGGCCCCGAAAACCAAGCACTGCCTTCAGGATTTCTAAGGGCGTGAATTTTTGATTTCACTCCTCACTACCTATCACAGTTTTGAAGGCCTTAAAATGCCAAGATGGCACAACCCCCCCCCCAAATGACCCCATTTTGGAAAGTAGAAACCCCAAGCTATTTGCTGAGAGGCACGTTGAGTCCATGGAATATTTTATATTTTGACACAAGTTGCGGGAAAGTGACCAATTTTTTTTTTTTTTTGCACAAAGATGTCACTAAATGATATATTGCTCACACAGGCCATGGGCATATGTGGAATTGCACCCCAAAATACATTTAGCTGCTTCTCCTGAGTATGGGGATACCACATGTGTGGGACTTTTTGGAAGCCTAGCCGCGTACGGGGCCCCAAAAACCAAGCACCGCCTTCAGGATTTCTAAGGGTGTAAATTTTTTATTTCACTCCTCACTACCTATCACAGTTTTGAAGGCCTTAAAATGCCAAGATGGCACAAACCCCCCCCAAATGACCCCATTTTGGAAAGTATGGTAAAACATTGCATATCTGAAAAGCAAACATGGTAAAACATAATAACAATAAAACATTGCAGAATAGAATACAGTAAAAAAGAGAAGAACAATAGAGAGAGAATAGAGAGAGAGAGAACAATAACACGACAACTATTTTTGTTTTTTTTATTTTATATTTTTTTTGTGTTTTTATTTTTTTATTTTTTTACACTTTTTTTTAGTAACGTTAACTTTTTTGTAACTGGTACCAGGTTTGGGTCTCTCAAAATGCGATGGCATCTTGGGAGACCCTGTGAAAGTGTGTCCTAGTCTGTGCAATGCTGTACCCTACGCTAAAACTCAACTAGTGTATGGTAGTGTTCAAAACATTCACCAATGCATAGACCAGGATTGTCAGGACAGGAGGGACAATAATACTGGGTGTCACGCCTAAATCCGCGCTTGCTACAGACACGACATCTTCTTTGGGAGGCTCGTTGGGTAGGGGTACTCGAGAGGACATAAGGAAAATGCCTCTCATGCAGCCGGCTTACTGCATTTGGTTGGGGAAGGTGAGGTGGAGCACCGTCTGGAAACTGAAGGGCTCTGACGATCTCTTCCTGGAATTTAAGGAAGGATCCAGTCCGTCCTGAAGCTCTGTATAGTACATGAGCGTTCAGCAAAGCCAATTGAAATAAATAAACAGACACTTTTTTGTACCAGCATCTGGCCTTACGGGCAACTAGGTATGGCGCCAACAACTGGTCATTGAGGTCCACCCCTCCCATATTTTGGTTATATTTGTGGACACAGGTGGGTTTCTCCACAACACCAGTCGCCCTAGTAATTTGGACCGCCGTGTCTGCATGAAGGAAGGTAAGAACGAAAACATTCTTATTGTCCCTCCACTTCATAGCAAGCAAATTATTACACTGCAAGCAGGCTCTCTCCCCCAGCCTAAGACGGGAATCTACAGGCCGCTGGGGAAAGCCCCGGTGATTAGGTCACACTGTGCCACATGCTCCAATCTGATGACCAAAAAGGTGACTAAAAAGTGGCACGCTCGTGTAATAATTGTCCACGTACAAGTGGTACCCCTTTCCGAATAAGGGTGACACCAAGTCCCACACTATCTTGCCAGCGCTTCCTATGTAGTCAGGGCAGTTTGTCGGCTCTACGTGACTATCTTTGCCCTCGTAAACCATAAATCTACATGTATAGCCTGTGGCCCTGTCACAGAGCTTATACATCTTGACCCCGTATCTGGCACACTTGCTGGGAAGGTACTGTTTGAATGACAAGCGGCCAGAAAATTTAATCAGGGACTCATCAATGCAGACAACTTGATGGGGAGTAAACAAGTCTGCAAAACGTTGGTTGAAGTGGTTTACGAGGGGCCAAATTTTGTAGAGCCGATCGTATCCAGAGTCTCCACGAGGACGACAGAGGTCATTGTCATTGTAGTGCAGGAAACGCAAAATCTGCTCGTATCGTGCCCTGACCATGGAAGCAGAGAACACGGGCATATGGTAAATTGGGTCAGTGGACCAATATGACCGCAACTCACTCTTTTTATTTTTGTCCATGTTGAGGGAAAGGCCCATAAAGATCTTAAATTCGGAGACCGTAATTGGTCTCCAATCTCTGGCAAGGGAGGACTGGGGATTAGCGGCAATGTGTCGACCAGCATATAAATTGCTTTGGTCCACAACAGATCTATAGAGATCTTCGGTGAAAAACAGCGAATAAAAATCCAGTGGCGTAAAATCAACTGTTTCCACCTGAATTCCAGGTTGGCCAGTGAGTGGGGGAAGTACGGGTGCTGCAGAAGTGGTGGGCTCCCAATTCGGATTGGCGAATGCAGCAGGAAGGGCACTATGGGCACGACGGGCCTGTGTTCATCTTCTTGGTGGCAGTGGGACACTACTAGTGCTTGCCACCTCGCCAGCTTGAACTGCACTTATGGGACTCGCCACATCACTACGTGATACTGCAGTGCTGGATATACGTCCAGGGTGTACTAGGCCGCTGGTGCTTGCCAGTTCACCAAAAGGAATAGCGGCGCTAGTACTTCTCTGCTCCTGCGGTTCTTGCACTTCAAGGACAGAAGAAGAAGATTGGGGTCTGGTACGCCTGACCTTAGCAGGGACCACAACTCCGTCGTCAGAGCTATCTGTCATGGAGCCGCTGTCCTCTACAGGTTCGTATTCTGAGCCTGAATCTGACAGATGAGTGACTTCCTCTTCACTATCTGTCATGCTCAGAAACGTGTAGGCCTCTTCACTAGTGTACTTTCGATTTGCCATTTTGGGCTCTAAATTTAGGGGTACACTAGTGAGACTCACAGGCAAAAAAGCTCCTGACTGTTAGCGACTGATTCAAAATGCTACCAAAAAACTGTTAGCGATCGCAGGGATCAGGCCTGACTCTGCGAACGCTGCAGTTATGTGTGCTAAGTGTGTTGTAAGTGTCAGTGATCGATCGATACTGCACTTGGGTGGGCTGGGCAGGGCTGGGCCGAGGGGCAAAACGCAGGTGCTAGCAGGTGTCTGGGCTGATCCCGCTAACACTGCGTTTATGGGAACCCTAAACTGCTGGGGAGTATAGATCTGATCGGATCAGATATCGATCCGTTCAGATACTATAGCACTAAGGGAGGTGTATGCTGCGTGCGTGGGTGTTAGCGGTACTGGCACTAAACTGACGCTGCCTGGAGTGATGCAGACCTTATCTGACCCTAAAAACTTAACTTATAGCACCGCCGGGCAATTAGGGGGTTAAACCTTTATAAGGTAATAAACGGCGGGTGCCCTAAAACTATAATAAACTATAAAAAACAAACTAACCAGCGTCACCCATAACACTTATACGGTGATCGCTGGTGAAAGGGTTAACTAGGGGGAAATCAAGAGGTTAAAACCTTTAGTAGGTAGTATATGGGGGTCCCTGATGCTATAAAACACTGACAGCGAACCTATATACTTACCTCCCTAACTAACGTCACCTGTGTCACTAATACAGCGATCAGAAAAATGATCGCTTAGTGACACTGGCGACGGGGGGTGATTAAGGGGTTAACCTTTATTAGGGGGGGTTAGGGGGGTACCCTGGACCTAAAGGGGGGTACCCCAGACCTAAAGGGGGCTAACCCTAACTGCCCTAACACTTATAACTGTCACAAACTGACACCAATGCAAAAAAAAAAACTGCTATTGGTGTCAGTGTGACAGGGGGTGCAGGGGGGGTGATCGGGTGGTGATCGGGGGGTGATGGGGGGTGAAAAGTGTGCCTGCCGTGTTCTACTGGAAGTGTAGTGTTGGTGTAACTTACATTGATGTCTTCTCTCCTCGGCGCCGGAACGAAAAGACCGGCTCGAGGAGGGATGACATCACTTCCTCTCCCTCTGTTTACATTACAGAGGCAGAGGAAGGATTTTCATTCGCCGGGAGCGATCGGGAGAGGGTGGCCACGAATGGATGGCCTCCCCCTCACCTCTCATCGCCCGCGAACAAATGACACCCGCCTCTGGCACCGGGGGGGGTCCGATCGGACTCCCCACCAGCGGGAGGCAGATCACGTACAGGTACGTGATTCTGCCTGCCCGTGCCATTCTGCCGATGTACATCGTCGTGAGGCGGTCGACAAGGGGGTAAATGCACACTCATAGATTATATTATAATATAAAATATAGTGGTAGGGGAGAATACTGTGCTAAATAAATAAAAAAAGAGCTGCTGACACTAAACCGAACAAAGTCCTAGCCAAATGTGAAAAACAAAGTATAGCGCTAAACATGAAGCAATAAAACAGTGAATAGCTGAAAATATTGGTGTATACAACATATATACATGTGATGCAGACATCAAGATATGAATCCAAATGTTTACAAATACAAAGGGCAAATCTGTGAAAATGAAATTCAAAAATGCATCAAAAAGATGAATTTTCTAAAGAGTGTGTCCATCAAATAAATGAACCGGTGAATCCTCTATCAAGGATAATAGTATTACAACAAAGTGTGTGTGACTGTGAAACAGAAAGGTCCTCTGTTATGGAGATATGGGTGGGTACTTTTACCAGACAAGTTGAACTCACTTGCCAGCAGTAGTGAGTCAATCAGGCTCATATAGGCCGAATGCCTTGGAATCTGAAGGTAGGCCGACATTGGTGCAGCAAACGCCTGGAAGATGGTCACTCCAAATGCGGCAGGTCCACTTGTCGGCAATATGGATTCAGCAAAAGACCCAGGGCTCGGCTATTTCTCATAGAAGGCTGCAAATACAGCTTTTCATCTTTTAGAAAACAAATTATAGAGGTACTTTTATAGCTGAAGAATATTTAGACATATCTGTTTATATTGGAAAAAAAATATTATTAAAAATGAATTCTCATGTGTTCGGTAGTAATTAATACTTTTATTCACCAAGGTGCATTCAATTATTAGGAAAACATAGTCTATAACCTAAAATATTATACCACTCTTTCAATTTCTTATGAATATTCTATTTATTAAACCTTACATTCCTCAAAGAATCCACCTGTCTCAACACTTACAGCTTTGCAGACTTTTGCTGTCCTAGATGTTGAAGATAATCAGAGACATGTTTAACCTATGACTGTAGCTGTTTCTAGGCGAGACTGGTTTACATGTTTTTTTTTTACTGTACAATGAAGTCATTATCACAAGGAACTTATAGAGTTGATATCTGACAAATGTTCCAGCCAGTCTATCAAAGAATCTGGCCTGCTATTTTTTACTAATAGGTGTTACATAGCTTAGAGGTATGTTTCATTGTCCTGCTTTGTGCTGAAATGTTCACTAGTCAAGCACTGGCCACGTTAAAAGGCATAGTAAAATAGTGAGGTCATCTTTCTGATCCATTACATGTCATTTACCATGCTTTAAAGAAAGCATCAAACACGCCTTCTTTCTTTCGTTTCTTTTGTCTCACACACATTATACTCTCCTCCCTTATCCAAATACTGCTTCAAAAGCCAGAATTCTGGAGTCATCTCTTTTTTTTTTGTATAAATGTTAAAGTGACACTAAAATGCAACATGTTTAAAAATGAGTAGAGTGTACCTTCTATCTCCCTCTTCCTTCATTTCATATCTCAACTAATTTTTTTTCTGCTAATCTCAGACTTCCTGCTCTAGGATGGCTACATCCTTTCTCCATGCTCCCCTTGTGCATATAAACATAGCCACTTTCCTGCTCAACCCCAAGATGGACCAAACATTCACATGCAAACACATTCAGATCTACTGGAATTGTAGTACACATAGAGCAAAGCATATCACCAGAAATAACAACACTGTTCACTGTACTATCAACGGAGCCTATCAACGTAATCTGTGGACAGGCGCACTCTTTGATCCGTTACAAACCCTCCAGCAGCACTGAATGTGCATTCAGAAAGCACGCTGGATGCAGGACAGGCCAGTAGCTCAATTGCATATTGAGCAAGTTCTGGCCAGTGGTCCATCCTCTGGACCCAGTAACCCAGTGGTGCTCTGTTGGAAAGGTCTCCAAGTCTGCTCTTGCCCCGAGATATGCCTGCACCATATAATGCAGACAATGGTTCATTAAAATTAGAAGAAAAGCATTAAAATTAGAAGAAAACCATTAAAATTAGAAGAAAAGAGGTTTAACCTTAAACTACGTAGAGGTTTCTTTACTGTAAGAGCGGCAAGGATGTGGAATTCCCTTCCACAGGCGGTGGTCTCAGCGGGGAGCATTGATAGCTTCAAGAAACTATTAGATAAGCACCTGAATGACCGCAACATACAGGGATGTATAATGTAATACTGACACATAATCACACACATAGGTTGGACTTGATGGACTTGTGTCTTTTTTCAACCTCACCTACTATGTAACTATGTAACTATGGTGATGGTTGCTTGAACTGATCAGACCTTGGCGCTGAGGACTGAAAATTGTTTAAAGGCATCAGGCAGCCGACCACCTTCTCTACTGCTCTTCCTCTGACTGAATGAAGCCTCAGCAACACGTTGTTCAGCACCAGGAAATGGTAACTTCCCAGGGTCTGGAAATGCATTACACAAACCTTTATTCAAGGCCTCCTGAAGATGTTTCATCATTTGCTCCCTCTGCAAAAACAGGATGAGTTCTGCAACTTTACCCTTGTAACGTGGATCAAGAAAGGTTGCCAGCCATTAATGATCCCTCTCCTTGATACCACGAATCCTAGAGCCCTTTTGCAGGCTTTGCAGAATCAGGGAGGCCATGCAGCATAAGTTTGCAGAGGCATTTGATTCTGAGTACTCTGGGTCACTAAGGATCACATCATCCGTAACTACCTCCTCCCAGCCATGTACAACTCCCTGGGTTTCTGGGGACTGTAAACCATGCCTTGAAGACTGCTGCTGAGTGCTATCCTCTACATCCATGCTGACACAAGCCTCCTCCTCCTTCTCCACTTCTTTCTGTGTGTTTAGCGGGTCCACAGGAATGCTATTTGGATGAAGGGGGCCTTGAAAAGAAAGGAAATGCTCCTTTTCCTCCCGCCGTTCTGCCTCAAGTGCCCTGTCCATGATTCCATGAAGCGTGTGCTCCAGCAGGAAGACTAGAAGGACAGTGTTACTGATGCATGCATTGTCGCTGCTCACCATCCATCCTTGTGGCCTCCTCAAATGGTGACAGGACAGTGCATGCATCCTTGATCAGTAGCCACTGGCATTGCAAAAAGAAGCCAAGCTCCCCTGACCCTGTCCTGGTGCCATACTTGCACAGGTACTCATTGATGGCCCTCTGCTGTGTGTGCATCCACTGCAGCATTGCCCACGTTGAGTTCCACCTGGTGGGCATGTCACAAATGAGGCGGTTGGTGGGCAGGTTGCATTCCCTTTGAATGTCAGCCAGCCGAGCACTGGCATTGTATGACTGGTGGAAATAACCACAGACTTTTCTGGCCTGCCCCAGGAGAGCTTGTAAGCCTGGGTACCTGCTCAAGAACCACTGCACCATCAAATTCAGGACGTGTCGCAAACATGGAACATGGGTCAAGTGTCCCTGTTGGAGGGCAGAGATAAGGTTGGTGCCATTGTTGCATACAACCATTCCTGGCTCAAGCTGCCGTGGCATCAACCCCCTCTGGGCCTGCCCCTGCAAGCTGCCGTGGCATCAACCCCCTCTGAGCCTGCCCCTGCAGAGTATTAGATACTGTGTACACTGCCTGCACTGTATTAGAAACGGTACAATGGCTGCACTGTATTGTATACTGTGTACACTGCCTGAAGTGTATTAGAAACTGTACACACTGTATAAGATACTGTGTACACCACCAGAAAAGTAGTACAAACTGTACACACTGTATTCGATACTGTGTACACCGCCTGCACTTTATTAGAAACTGTACTACGGCTGCACTGTATTGTGTACACCACCAGAAGTGTAGAAGAAACTGTACATACTGTATGAGATACTGTGTACACCACCTGCACTGTATTATAAACTGTACTACAGCTGCACTGTGTACACCAACAGAAGTGTAGTAGAAACTCTACACACTCTATTAGATATTGTGTACACCGCTTGAAGTGTATTAGAAACAGTACACCACCGAATGCACTGTAGATATAGGCTACACTGGATGTAGTATATATATATATATATATATTTTTTTTTTTTCATTACACTGCCTGTACTGACTGAATAACGAGTAAACACTGACTATATAGTCTATGCTAAATGAAGAGTGTATATATATATATATATATATATATATATATATACACACACACAGTATATATACACACTTACACACACATATATACACACAGTATCTCACAAAAGTGAATACACTCCTCACATTTTTGTAAAAATGTTATTATATCTTTTCATGCGACAACACTGAAGAAATTATACTTTGCAGTGTAAATTTGCTGTCCCTCAAAACAACTCACACAGCCATTAATGTCTAAACCGCTGGCAACAAAAGTGAGTACACCCCCGTGTAAAGTGAAAATGTCCAAATTGGGCCCAAAGTGTCAATATTTTGTGTGGCCACCATTATTTTCCAGCACTACCTTAACCCTCTTGGGCATGGAGTTCACCAGAGCTTCACAGGTTGCCACTGGAGTCCTCTTCCACTCCTCCTTGATGACATCACGGAGCTGGTGGATGTTAGAGACCTTGCGCTCCTCCACCTTCCATTTGAGGATGCCCCACAGATGCTCAAGAGGGTTTAGGTCTGGAGACATGCTTGGCCAGTCCATCACCTTTACCCTCAGCTTCTTTAGCAAGGCAGTGGTTGTCTTGGAGGCAGGGCCGTCTTTACTATTGATTGGGCCCTGGGCAAAAAAAATTCTTGGGCCCCCCCCCATGCAAATTGTCTCTCCACCCCAACATTCTAAAAAACAAAACACACACGTAAACTTATGTATTGTATTGTAACTGTACTGTCTGCCCTCATGTTGTAAAGCGCTGCACAAACTGTTGACACCATATAAATCCAGTATAATAATAATAATAATGATGGGGGGAAGAGATAGAGAAGTCCAGGATTATGGGTGTGGGGGGGGGGGATACGGGAGTCCAGGATGATTGGGGGGGAGAGATGGGGGAGTTCAAGATGATGGCGGGAAGGGGGAGATAGGAGTCCAGGATGACACACGGGGATTGGGGGTGTGTACTTTGAGGTGTTTGTATCATGCAGGGCACAGAAAAAAATCAGCACAAGGGGCAGTACTTGCATATCCTCCTCCCTCCCGCAAAGTTACCATCTATTGGTCACCTCTGCACATCACTTTGCTTACCTCTGCTCCCTCATCCACAGCTCATCTCTGTACCCCCCTCCACCCACAGCTCACCTCTGTATTCCACGTTCACGTCTGTATCCCTCCATCCACAGCTCACTTCTGTATTCCCTGTCTACCTCTTTCTCCCCCCCCATACACAGCTCACCTCTGTACCCCTCTATCCATAGCTCACTTCTGTATCCCCCATCCACCTCTGTACCCCCCCCATGTTCACCTCTATATCTTTCCGTCCACCTTTGTACTCCTCATCCAACTCTGTGTTCACCTCTGTACCTCCCCATGTCCACCTCTGTACCCCCCATCCATGTTCACCTCTATATCTTTCTGTCCACCTCTGTACCCCCCCATGTCCACCTTTGTACCCCTCATCCACAGCTCACTTCTGTATCCCCATCCACCTCTTTATCCCCCCATCCATGTTCATCTCTATATCCTTCCGTCCACTTCTGTACCCCCCCATCCCCCTCTGTACATCCCCATGTCCACCTTTGTACCCCCGTCCACCTCTGGGTTCATCTCTGTAACCCCCCTCCACCTCTGTACCCCCCATGTCCACCTTTGTACCCCTCATCCACCTGTGTTCTCTACTCTGTACCCCCCTCCACAGCTCACTTCTGTATCCCCCATCCACCTCTGCATCCCCCATCCACGTTCATCTCTATACCCTTCTGTCCACCTCTGTACCCCCCCCGTCCACCTCTTTACATCCCCATGTCCACCTTTGTACTCCCGTCCACCTCTGGGTTCATCTCTGTATCCCCCCCATGTCCACCTCTGTACCCCCCCATGTCCATCTTTGTACCCCCATCCACCTATGTTCATCTCTGTACCCCCTCATGTCCACCTCTGTACCCCCTCACCACCTCTGTTCCCCCGTCCACCTGTGTTCACCTCTGTACCCCCCATGTCCACCTTTGTACCCCTTCCACCTCTGTACCCCCCATGTTCATCTCTGTACCCCCCCATGTCCACCTCTGTACCCCTTCCACCTCTGTACCCCCCATGTCCATCTCTGTACCCCCCCCATGTCCACCTCTGTACCCCTTCCACCTCTGTACCCCCCATGTCCATCTCTGTACCCCCCATGTCCATCTCTGTACCCCCCATGTCCATCTCTGTACCCCTTCCACCTCTGTACCCCCCATGTCCATCTCTGTACGCCTTACTCCTCTGTACCCCCCATGTACATCTCTGTACCCCCCATGTCCACCTCTGTACCCCCCATGTCCACCTCTGTACCCCTTCCACCTCTGTACCCCCCATGTCCATCTCTGTACCCCTTCCATCTCTGTACCCCCCATGTCCACCTCTGTACCCCTTCCACCTCTGTACCCCCCATGTCCATCTCTGTACCCCTTCCATCTCTGTACCCCCCATGTCCACCTCTGTACCCCCCATGTCCATCCCTCACTTCTGTACCCCCCCCCATGTCCACCTTTGTGCCAGCAATTCTCTGCAGTCTGCACATATGGATCCCCTGCCCCTTCTCTCCACGTTGTTATTTTTTACCTGGTCACACGGCGGTGCAACACAGTCTCCGCCTATCAGACCCAGCACACAGCCAGAAAACTTCACTCGGCTGTGTGCTACACAGGTCTGCCAGGCGGGGGTGGGGGCGGGAGGAAAACAGAGTGCCGCTCTCGCTCTGTCATTGACTCTGGTGCTCAGCTCCTGACAGAGGGAGAAGCGGGACGAGCGGGCTCAAACACATGAAGCCCGCAGCTGTCCCGCTCTCCTGTATAATTAATGTAGCCGCTTGGGAGAGCAGGGGGGGGGATCGGCTCCCCCCGCTACTCCGCAAAAACTGCGGGCAGCGCAGGGCTTAAGTGGCAGCTGCTTTGGGCCCCACAGCAATGACAGGGCCCAGGGCAACTGCCCCTTTTGCCCTGCGTTAAAGACGGCCCTGCTTGGAGGTGTGTTTGGGGTCGTTATCATGTTGGAATATTGCACTGTGGCCCAGTCTCCAAAGGGAGGGGATCATGCTCTGCTTCAGTATGTCACAGTACATGTTGGCATTCACGGTTTCCTCAATGAACTTTAGCTCCCCAGTGACGGCAGTCTCATGCAGCCCCAGACCATGACACTCCCACCACCATGCTTGACTGTAGGCAAGACACACTTGTCTTTGTTCTCCTCACCTGGTTGCCACCACACATGCTTGACACCATCTGAACCAAATAAGTTTATCTTGGTCTCATCAGACCACAGGACATGATTTCAGTAATCCATGGCCTTAGTTTGCTTGTCTGCAGCAAACTGTTTGCAGGCTTTCTTGTGCATCATCTTTAGAAGAGGCTTCCTTCTGGGATGACAGCCATGCAGACCAATTTGATGCAGAGTGCGGCATATATTCTGAGCACTGACAGGTGTTGTAATATGTTCACCGATTTATGTGGGACATTATATTATTATATGTATGTACACATACAGTCAATATTGACCAGGCCAGAATTCAATTGACAATGGTTGATTTGTCCAAACCAACTGAATTTTAACATAGCAAGCGGACAGCTGAAGACCCTTTGATGTGTTAATCTTATGCTAGTCTATTTGAACATTTCAAAGGGTGTTCAGGTGGTATCTGTTAATCTAATCTAATTACAAATATCTAAGGGGACTTGTTGATATTAATATGCAAGAATACAGATTAGGAATGTAGGTATTCCAAGGGCTCAAAAGGGTGTTCAGGTGGTATCTGTTAATCTAATCTAATTACACATGTCTAAGGGGACTTGTTGATGTTGATATGCGGGAGTGCAAATTGGGGCGGTTTATGACTGCAGCTGTTCACGGCTGGGAGTTGTTGTTTGTCTGAAAGACTAGAGTATATCAAAGTCCTAATTTGAAATGGCCAATCAAATTGCTCAGTCATTCAGTGTCTAGTGAATATAACAAGGCATTCAGTCTATAGTTTAAGTTAGCCTTGTCTGTGTATTAAGACACAGACCTAAGATATGGGACTCTGAATTATATCTACTCTGTCGGATTTTTTTGTCATCTGTGGACTTTGGACTTTGTTCTGTGTTGGAAGTCAATAAAGTGCATCTCTCTGAAAGAATTGGGTTGCTGCGGAAGAGTACTTACTAATTAATTATCATACCCATGATACTACTATACGCTATATAATATTATATCACTACAACAGGCTGACCCCCCACCCCTTCAGCCTCTGCAACAATGTTGGCAGCACCCATATGTCTATTTCCCAAAGAAAACCTGTGGATATGACGCTGAACACGTGAACTCAACTCCTTTGGTCGACCATGGCGAGGCCTGTTCTGAGTGGAACCTGTCCTGTTAAACTGCTGTATGGTCTTGATCATCATACTGCAGCTCAGTTTTAGGGTCTTGGCAATCTTCTTATAAGAAACAATGTAAAGTAGACACTCCACGCTACCCCCAATTTAAATCTAACAATGTGGGAAAAATGTGAAAAAACTAATTGATGAATGTGAAAAATTAATTGAAAAATGTGAGAAAAAAAAAATTATATAAGAAATATGATCACGGGTGCTGCAACCTAAAAAAACCTTGAACATGAGGTTTGAACAGACAGTATAAAAGAAAAATAAGTGCGCTACCCAAAATATTGCAATGATACTTAGATAAATATACAAACTTTATAAATTAGATACATGTGAATAAATATGCAGTCCATTTAGGAGCTAATGGTGCAGTTCCTCAGTGAAAACAGTGTTTTCTTCAGTATGTCTTCATTATATCTTCATAAGTGGTGTAAAGATAAAGAAAAAGGGGGGCTGCTTACCAGAAGTGCTGGACCCCGTTACAGGGATTGTACAAGCTCAAACAGGTTGTCTCCTCTGTCAGGAACAGCTGAAGTTGAAACAGGATTCCCTCCACGTCAGACAATTCAAACTTCCAGGGCGGCAATCATGAATATTCCCTTCTGTTCACTACTCCGGCAGAGCCGCTCAAAGCATGTGATAAGGTGTTTAAGAGAAAAAGAGGCGCTTCATTGTGCAGTAGGTTTAAAATCCTTTTAATCCATACAATGGACAACTGACATCAAAGGCACAAGCAGAGCAAACACAGTTGCAGTTAAAAAAAACACACAGCCGTGGCCAAAGCTGATCAGTTGTAAAGCGATGACGTCAGGTCCTCAGGCTCCACCCAATGCTGCGTTTCTCCATAAGAGGCATCGACTGGGAGAGGAGGCTAGGGCTGGACGTCACCCACCACATTATATATACCTCAGCAAGAGACTGACACCGGAAACAAGTTTGGGATCACTTCCCAATCAGTTTTTAATGTGAGCAGATATAGAAACTACTATTTCCTTGGTCAGCAAACAAAACTGGTATATACTAACAAAAGCACATCTTATTTACCAAAATAATGACAAATGTATATTATTAGTATAGATCAAAAACATGTTAAAACAATAAAAAATATTAAAAATATTAAGGAATACTATATTTTATTAATAAAACATATAGCGAAGTTGAATAGTCCCAAGTTTTCAGTTGTATATCTACCATGTTAGTATGTACTACCTAAAGCAACTTCTCTTAAAAAGAAAATTTTTTGAACTTCATAAAAATGACATTAACATGCATTTATAATAAAAAGAATTACTCATTAGTGCATAAACTTGTGTCATAGCTACCTGCATGCTCTGGAGGGAAAGGCATGCTAAAGGCAGCCACGACACAAAGATACATGTGAATCATGATTGCACCTAGTATAGAGAAGATAGGATACCCAGAATTTTTGGAGGAAAGTGGCAGTGTCAGCAACAATCTTCTTATAGCCTAGGCCATTTTTATGTAGAGCAACAATTCTTTTTTTCAGATCCTCAGAGAGTTCTTTGCCATGAGGTGCTATGCTGAACTTCCAGTGACCAGTATGAGAGAGTGAGAACGATAACACGATAACACACCTGCTCCCCATTTACACCTGAGACCTTGTAATGCTAATGAGCCACATGACACTGGGGAGGGAAAATGACTAATTGGGCCCAATTTGGACATTTTCACTTAGGGGTGTACTCACTTTTGTTGCCAGCGGTTTAGACATTAATGGCTGTGTGTTAAGTTATTTTGAGGGGACAGTAAATTTACACTGTTATGTAAGCTGTACACTCACTACTTTACATTATAGCAAAGTGTAATTTCTTCAGTGTTGTCACATGAAAAGTTATAATAAAATACTTACAAAAATGTGAGAGGTGTACTCACTTTTGTGAGATACTATTATATGTTGTAAGGCTGGCAGCAGGCCAGCCTGGATTTGTGGGAGGAGTCCGGGGCTATATAGCCCTCCTTCACAGCCAGAGTCAGCGTCGGCTCGAGTTCCGGGTTGCCAACGTCACTTCCGGTGGATTCACTTCCTGGTATTTTCCTTCCTAGGCATCTCCGTGCACTGCGGCACCTCGTAGAGACTATCCAGTCTGGTGGGTGGAAGGTAGGTGGGGGGTGCCCCTCTTTGATGGCTCCGGGGGTGTCAGGGCATGTTGCTGGAATGCTGGCCTCGATCAGGCGGCCGAGAAAGGGGGAGGGGTGGTCTGTCAGTTCATGCACAGTGGGTGATGGATGCATAGCTGGACGGCCGGAGGGGGGGTGGGAGGGGTTTGCAGGCTTGCCAGGTTTCCTCATCAAAGTACAAAGGCTCAAGCGGGCTGGGTGATGCTGGATGGCGGCAGTCCTGGGGGAGGCGGGGAATCATCAGAGCAGCCTCCAGGTCCACTGGGGGATGCGGCACCCTTCTTCATGTGGTCTGGTCACTGGAGATTCGGACGAGGCTTGGTGGAGGGGGTGGTCACAGCAGGAGTCGCTCCCTGTATTGTCAGCATCCTGTGTGTGGGTCTGCAGGCATGGGCAGGCTCTGCGCAGGGGGTCTAGTCCAGCGCTACTCCTTCTGGTGGGCCATGCACTGCGGGGGGGGGTTGGCCACAGCATATCTGGGGTGTCCTTGCTGACATGTCGTTTCTAATATTCATTTTTCAGGTTCTGTTCCTGTACAGTGTTTGTTCACAGGGATCATTGTGTTGCTCAGGAAGCATCAGGTGTGTTCAGGTTTTGAAAAAAAAAAAAGTGCAAGGGGGGTTGGAGCAGTCGGCTTGTCAGGGGTTGTTATTGGACACATTTCTTTTGCTGGGTAAGTGTTTCAGTTTGGTTTTCCCTGTCTGTCATTTTCCGTTCATGTGCATCACCTTGCGGGTGATTCGTATGTTGGCCCAGCTTTTACGCTAAAGCAACAGGTGTGTGTTTGTCATTCTGGGTCACGAAGGGTTGCAGTCAGTTCACAAGTCAGGATCTTTCACGACTTTAGTTCCTTACGGGCCAGAATTTACTTGTAAGTGTCAATACAGGTTCTCGGCCGACATTCATACGTCATACGTTGCACTTTCACTTCCTACTCTCATTTCTGTACCCACCACGCTCTGTGGGTATTTGTAGCCCTGAGTGTTCATTTTTAATTGCCTGTCTTGGCACTTCAGGTTGCTTGGGCTCACTCAGTACACACACGTAGGGTGGTTGCGCATTAGGTTTCATGCATTCGCTGTTTGGCACATTACTGCACCCACGTTTCTTAAGGTTTGATCATTTGGGGCGGGGGGGAGGGTTGGATAGGCGGTACTTATCTTTTCTTAAATGTTTCTTGTTATTTTTCATCCTAGATTCAACCATGTCACACGTGTCAGAAAGCGATGAGCTCACCTTGATTCCTCCATCCCTTACTGGGGGTTCGGAGCACGGCAGCACCCCGTCACTAAGAAGTTAGACTGTGCCCAGACTCACGGCAGAACTTCGCCGTAGGTGCATTTCTTTTCCAGCTACGGCCAGGAAGGCGGAACTTTTTAGGTGATTGTTCCCCAATCTGGTGCAGCCACTCCCTTCTACCAGGTTGAGTCAGGGGTCAGTGCACAATGCACTTATGCAGATCCATGCGTTTCTGAATACACTTTCCACTTCCATGTCTCAGATGCAAGACAGAATGGAGGTGGTGGAAGCACATGCGGCTAGAACCCAGGTGTCACCTGCACCCCCAGCTCCAGTTCTTCTCAGTGCTCCTGCAGGTAATGTTGCTGTTTCCTTGCCAGTGGCAGCTCCATCACCTTTAGCAACATTCCCGTCTGTTTCACCATCTCATTTCATTCCTGCCAACCTGAAGAAAAAGATATTGGAAGGACGTTAATTTGGCTTCCCTGCTGATAGCTTCACAAGATATAACGGAAAACAAGTCCTATGCTTGCGGTGATGTGTCAGTTGTCTTGAAAACCAAAGATCCCAGGCTCAACCGCAAGCTTAGTGTGGCGGAATTCGTGCTCGCATTCGGCATCTTCCGTGATATCATTTGTGCGGTCAGTCCAGATAGGAGGGTGGAGTTAGATTTGTATCTTCACAAAGTGGTGGATCTGGCGCACAAATACGGAGGGTGTAGTTTTTACGACTATCACCGGTCTTTCTCGGCCAAAGCGGCAGCCACTTGGGCTCAGTTCCAGGTGGTCATGTGTTGGAGCAACGTCGATATGGAACTTTTCTGTAGGCACTTTGCCAGCCAGAAGTCCCCGGTATGCAGCACCTGCCAGTCCTCGGCGCATACTTCCGCTTGGTGTCCGGTTTTTGAGGCCCCAGGTCCGTCAGGGGTTAGCAAGCAGGGGGCCGGTGTGTCCTCCACAGGACCATCCGGACAGGTGGACAAGTTGGGTAGGACCATCCATTTCTTAGGCAAATCACAGGTATGCAACAATTGTAATCTTTCCGGCTGCAATTACAATCAGTGTAGGCTCCTGCATGTGTGTTCTAATTGTTTTCGGGCACATACCAAGTCTTCCTGTTTGGTCAAACCTTTCAGTTCGGCATGACTAAGCTGAGTGGAGGTTTACATTTTAGGGATTATCTAGAAGGTCATCCATCCTCTGGTGTCAGGCAATTTCTGTTAGATCAGGTTCACGTTTGGGTTCCACACAGGGTTAATCACGTTGCCTACTGAGACCTTTGAATGTAGGAATCTTTTGTCTGCAGACCACCATGCTTCGCTAGTAGACGATCTGTTGGCTATAGAGGTGGATAAAGGGTTTGTGGATGGGCCTTTCAAGTCATCACCTTTCGGTCAGCCCGATTGGGGTTGTGTGTGGAAAATTTTCTAATAAACATCGTCAATGCCTTCAAGCTTCTGCCTATTAGTCCTGCACTTTGGCAATGGCACAGCATCATTTGGTGGGGCCATTACTACTTTGCTACCAAATTAACGTTTGGATCAAAGAGTAGTCCCTGGTTGTTCGACATTTTCTCGAGTCGAACGGGCGAACTCCCGATGTTCGACTCAAACTTATGTTTGACCTGAACATCGAGCTCATCCCTATACACTAGTAGCGGTGATGTGATTTAGTAGGGGATAGGTAGTGAGCACAGGACAAAAAAGAAGCCTGAAAACAACATTATGAGACTTTAAGGAAAGAAAAACCAAAGCCATGATACAACTGTCCGTGATTTTGAGGGGCTATCCCTTATTTGAAACAAAGTACCTCTGCCCCTCTTTCCTCCACTTTTTTCCCTTATTTTGGTCTGTTCTATATAGTTGTATATAAAATGAATTATATATATATCTTTCAAAAAGTGTTTCCAGTGCTAGAACATTCATCCAAATCCTAAATTGCTCCATTTGTAAATTTTAAAAGCCAATATAAAGGAATAGTGGTGGTAAAAAAAGCCCTTGTAGGTTTAACAAATCTTTTTTTTGTATAATTCTCCTTTAACCACTTCAGCCCCGGAAGGATTTCCCCCCTTAATGACCAGGCCATTTTTTGTGATACGGCACTGTGTCACTTTAACTGACAATTGCACGGTCATGCAACGTTGTATACAAACAAAATTGATGTACTTTTTTTTCCACAAATAGAGCTTTCTTTTGATGGTATTTAATCACCTCTGTGGTTTTTAGTTTTTGCACTATAAACAAAAAATAATGACAATTTTGAAAAAAAAAACTATATTTTTTTATAATAAATATCCCAAAAAACTAATTAAAAAAAAACACATTTCTTCATCAGTTTAGGCCAATATGTATTCTTCATCATATTTTTGGTAAAAAAAAAAAAATCGCAATAAGCGTATATTGATTGGTTTACACAAAATGTATAGCGTCTACAACATAGGGGATATATTTATGCCATTATTATTATTATATATATATATATTTTTTTTTTACTAGTAATGGCAGTGATCAGCGATTTTTTTTTTAACATTGCGACAGACAGATCGGACACGTTTGACACTTTTTAGGGACCAGTGAAATTTATAGCGCGATCAGAGCTAAAAATAACCACTGATTACTGTATAAATGTCACTGGCAGGGAAGAGGTTAACACTAGGGGACGATCAAGGGGTTAACTGTTTCCTGGAAGGTGTTTCTAACTGTGGAGGGAATGGACTGACTGGGAGTAGAGAGAGAGATCGCTGTTCCTGATCACTGGGAACAGCAGATCTCTCTCTCCTCCCCTGTCAAAATGGGGATCTGTCTGTTTACATTGACAAATCCCTGTTCTGGCTCTCTGAGGAGTGATTGTGGGTCGCTGGCGGACATCGCGGCCACTGGCGACACGTATCGGCTCTGGCGTCGTGCTGCGGACATGCATGCCCCTATAGCTCTTAAAGCGACCGCCATACACCTACGGTGATTTGCGCAGCCATGACAACTTGCCGCCATAGAATGACGGTGGCTGGTCGGCAAGCAGTTAAGGGGGCATGGCAGGGGTGTGTCCTATGTCTACATACTTTTTCTAATTTCGGCATCAAAGGTCCGATGGTCTTTCCAACGGACTTTCGACGGACTTTTGACGGACTTCCGATGGACTTTCGAACGAATGGACTTGCCTACACGCAATCACACCAAAGTCCGATGGATTTGTACGTGATAACGTACGACCAGACTAAATAAGGAAGTTGATAGCCAATAGTCAATAGCTACCCTAACGTCGGTTTTCGTCCGTCGGACTAGCATACAGACGAGCAGATTTTTTGACCGAAAAAGTCCGCTGCAGGTCCGATGAAGCCCACACATGGTCGGATTGTCTGACGGATTCGTCCCGTAGGACTAGTCTGGTTGAAAAGTCCACCCGTGTGTACATGGCAAAACTCATTCCTCATCAGAAGGCTCAGCAGGTGATTCAGTCAGACAAAATGTACAGATGTCGATACAACAAAGCAATAAAGAAACCAGAAACTTACAGTATTAACACACTGGATCTAGCCATCCTGGAGCAATCTAGTGTCTGTGTGGAAAAACAAAAACAAAAAACATATCATAGCAACACATGTTTGATCTAACCACAAATTAACTGATTTTCGCCACATATTTTCATGTTTCCCAGTCTAATTCTAATGCCTGGTACACACAATGAGATTATTGGTCAAATGATCATTGATTTTTTTTTGCATGCTAATCTCATATTGAAAATGAAGAGATTACTGGAGTTACGAAAATTCTCATATGACAAAATAAAAATTCGGAAGTGATGTAATATATTGCATTGTATTTTTGGATGACAACTGTACTGATTGAAAGGAAAATTCTACGATCTGGTATCGTACGAGAAAAATTTTTGTGTTTGTCCCTTCGAATAACATCTGATGAAGTAACGAGATCAGCTCTTAAAAACTGTGTACTAATGATCAGATTATCGTACGATCATTTCGAAAATTGTATTTTTCATACAATTTTCTGATCGTGTGTATGGGCCATAAGGACCCTTTCACATAGGTGTTTCGTTTGTCCGTTTTTTCATTCATTCATTGATGGACATCAATGAATGCAGACATCAATGCATCTCTATTAGGGTTGCCACCTCATCCCTTTAAACCCCCAACACATACGAATTACACAGTTTCTGAGGGTAATTTAATGCAGATAAGGCACCTGTGTAATTAATATGTGTTTGGTTTTAAATGGATGGGGTGGCAACCCTAATCTCTATGGAAAATTGGATGCAAACAGATAATTATCCATTTACATCGGATTACATCCACTTTCGGCAACATCCATTTTTTGGAATGGATCAAAGCCCTATTTGTTTTCTGTTAAAAAAAACGAACAGAAGGAAAATGGATACAACAGATACATGGTTCAGTTTTTGCATTGGCAGTGGATGCAAAAAACTGACATAAGAACTGATAAAATACTGATGTTAAACTGATGTAAACTGAATCATTTTTTTCTTTTAAAAAACGTGACTGAAGTGATGACACAAACGGAACGCTCATGTGAAAGGACCATAACATGCACAGAGGTTCCAGGGTGCAGTTCCATTCTTAATTAAGCTGAATGTTTTATGTCCTATCCACACATCCTGCAGAAACCTGCATGTTATTGCACTGGAAGAATGCAGATCATAGCAAGGACACATAGAAAAAAAAATAGTTTCATATGTGTCCTATTCACACCAAAAGTCTTCATACTCACCACAACTCTTCGTGGAAGGAGAAAGCAGCATGCGAGCAAAACATCTAAAGCTGCATGTTTTCATATGTGTTTAAGAGCCTTTAGACGCGCTCAGACGCATGAGCATTTTGTCATTCATTAATTTCATTGGCAGTTAGGCATTCCCAGACACACTTAGACGCGTTTAGGTGCGTTGGGTGTTTTTTTGCTGTAAAACACTCCTGTCCTAAACACACTGGCCCTGCTTTTTGTTTCTGCCTCTAAACACCCCAGCCTCTAAACGTATGTAAATGCATGCATAGACACATAGGCTAACACAGAGGGGCATTAAGAAACAGAAAAAAGTCAAATGCACTTAAAAGTGGAGTTTTTGATGTTTAGCGTGCATGAGATCCATTGTTAGTGTCATGTGCAGCAAGATGCATTGCATTAAAATGCTACATGTATGCACATAAATGCACATCAACGCAATACAAGTCTATTGAGAGCCAGAGTTTATAGAAATAGATTAGTGACATTGTAAATCCTGGTATAAGGTCCAAAACTGTCCTTCTCTCATGTTGTGTGAGCAATGGATGAGCTCAAAAGCGTCAATTGGCTTGCCTCAATCTCCTCATCTGCTTTCTTCTCCTTAGTATAGCTAGTGCATTCACAGTGATTGTTATGCTAGGCATCCCGTTTGCCAATGCCGTTCCAAAAGGAAAATATTTGTTTCTGTCCCTCTCTATTTTTCTTCCTTACTCCTTCTCTCAACCCATAGGAAAAGGATGTGTTGACAGAGGAAATAACCTGCAAAATGCACAGCAATATAACGCACACAAAAACGTGTGTCAATGTGCTTAAAATGAATGTCAGAGCACGTCAATGACAGGAAATACACATTCATTTTTTAAGCATTTTTTATGTGCCGTATTTATTGGCGTATAACACGCGCCGGCGTATAACACGCACCCCAACTTTAGGAGGGAATTTTAAGGAAAAAAATGTTTTAAGGAAAAAAACTTACATTTAAATGCCCATCAATGCAGCCTTGCACAGCGTCCATCTGCATGCTTGTCCAGTGTCATTTGCAGCCTTGCAGTCATTTGCAGCCTTGCAGTCAGCAGCCTTGGTGTCATTTGCAGCCTTGCAGTCATTTGCAGCCTTGCAGTCAGCAGCCTTGATGTCATTTGCAGCCTTGCAGCTTTGCCAGTGCCGATCTGCAGCTTTGTCTGTGTCCTTTTGCAGCCTTGCCCAGGCTGCAGTTAAACATGTCAGTGTCACTGCAGTTTGAAAATGGCGCCGCCGGCGCCGAAATACACAGAGCCGGTCCTCGGCTCTTCTCGGCGGCTCTCGTTCACTTTCAGCCACTTTCGGCTCCACTCGTAGTCCCGCCCGGGATGGGCGTGACTGTGAGCAGAGCTAGCCGAACCTAGCCGAGTACACTCGGCTAGGTTCGGGCAGCGCTCGAGTGAAGCCGAAAGTGGCCGAGAAGAGCCGAGGACCGACTCTGTGTATTTCGGCACCGGCGGCGCCATTTTCAAATCGCGGTCAGCGATCGCTCCGCTAAATCAGCGGGGGATCGCAGGGGATCGGCGTATAACACGCACCCGCGATTTTCCCCTGATTTTAAGGGGAAAAAAGTGTGTGTTATATGCCGATAAATACGGTATTTTAATACACATTTTTGTGTGAACAGACCTTAAGGCTGGGTTCACACTGCTGCGGTGCGGGAACGCAGCGAATTTACTGCGGGTTCCCACATCGCACCAACTCGCACGGCAGTTCACACTGCCATATGCGAACTGCTGGGGAGTGTCATACAATGTTAATGACACCCCCAGTTCAGCCCGCATATCGCAATGCGAACTGACAATTCGGACATTTTCGGATCGCATAGGTGTGAACACCCATGCGATCCGATTTTGGTCCGAACAAAAAAAAGGGTCCTGTGCGAGTTTGGACCGAATGCGGTGCGATATCAGCCAAACTATCTGTATGGCTGATATCGCACAGCACAGACATCGCATGTGATGTGAACAGCAGTGCGCTGCGAATCACATGCGATGTCTGCCACCGCAGCAGTGTGAACCCAGCCTTATAGAGCTCAGAGTAGCCAGACCTCAGCTGGGCTCATTAACTAGGCTCCCTCGCTTAGGAAACCAGTCCTCATACTGCCAAAACCTTACAAACATTGAATCTCCTAGTGATATGGCATTTGATCAAAAATAATTCTCAGAATGTTTTCTTTAATCTTGCAAACCTTAAAGTAGTACACAGGGGAAATAAACAAATATACAGATTAATGTATATATGAACCCTTCTTATGCAGTAAAAAAATAATAATTTTTGGGGCTAATTTTACACATGGTCGCATGACCACTAATTAGCTATGCATTCAAAGTGTGCAGGCAAAGACGGTTTGTGACAGTCTTCTGTTGACATCGCCCATCGTGCATATAAATATACGTACATAATATGCCAGATAAATGTGTTGGAGGAATATTATGTCACTTAGGCTCGATTCACATCTATGCATGTTGCTTTTGGGTGTTTCTGCAGTGCTTTTTGCGGTGCAGAAACGCTTTTTGTTTTTGGACACACATTTTTACTGCGATTTTACCGCGATTTTGCCACGATTTGCCTTTTTTATTTTACACTTTATATAGCTGGTTGCTAAGGAGGGGGCCGGGAAGCGGTGACGTCACAAGGGGAATAGGAATGTGGCCGTCCAGCCTTCTTTTCTTCTAAGTATCTGTTTGCATACAGGGCTCGCACCCTCCACGTGGGATAGAGGCTTTTTGGAGCAGCAGGGTAAGAGAAACTGCCATAGTGCGATGTACATGTACATTTTTGGGAACAGATCGGACACTTTTGACACATTTTTGGGACCATTGACATTTATATAGCGATCATTGCTATAAAAATGCACTGATTACTGTGTAAATGTCACTGGCAGGGAAGGGGTTAACACTAGGGGGCAATCAAGGGCTTAACTGTGTTCCCTCAGTAAGTGTTCTAACTGTAGGGGCAAGGAACTGACTAGAGGAGAAGACAGATCGTTGTTCCTAGCTAGTAGGAACACACAATCTGTCTCTCCTCTCCTCACAGAACAGGGATTTTTGTGTTTACACACACACACACACACACACACCCCTGTTCTGGCTCTCGTGCCCACGATTGCAGGTGGTCAGTGGTCATCGTGACCGCTGGCCATGCGCATTGATTCCCCCGCAGTGCAGCTGGCATGGGTTCACCTGCTACCCCTGATTAAAGGGCCGACATACAGCTAGGAACGTGCCGACCTGCCACAGTATAATGACAGCGGCTGATCGGCAAGCAGTTAAAATGACCACGTTGTGTAAAAAAAAATAAAAATAAAATTTGTTGGTATATTCCACAAACTTGTGGCAAAAAATAAAATCTTCCACGGACTCAACATGTCACTCAGCAAATACCTTGGGGTGTCTACTTTTCAAAAAAGGGTCATTTGGGTGGATATTTGAACTGTTTTGGCATTTTAGGGTCTCTAAATATATTATGTGTATGGCCAGCATTAGGAGATTCTGCCACACTCCAATTGATGTGGATGAAGAAATCTCTGCCAGAAAAAAAAAAGTGTATGCGCCCCCCCACACTTCTAATGTTGGGTATACATGTAATGTTCTTTTTTTCACTCGGCCAGTGGGCTGAACGAAAAAAAGAACCCAACATATACCTCCATTCACATCGAATGTGGATGAAGACATCTCTGCCATAAAAAAAAGTGGAAAACGTGTATGTCGAGCATAGGAGCTACTGTCACCTGACCACCCAGTGCTCCTTATGCTGGGCATTCATGTTCTTTTTTTTTAACTGCTTCTTAACATGCAGCCAGCTAACTGCATCTGGATTTGGACTTTGGGTCTAGCTCTGGGGGAGGCTAAATGTAGCTTCATTGTTTGGTCATTGAAGTTTAAATCTCCTATTTTTAGATTATAGTTGTGGACATAGAGAGGCTTTTCAATTACAGCAGACGACGTGTGAACTTGAACCGTCATGTGTGGTTGAATGGAAGACAGGATGAATACATCACATTTGTCCTTCCATTTACTGCTAGTAGTTCTTTATTTCACAAGCAGGCTTTCTCCCCCTTTCTAAATGGGTGTTAATGAGCCATTGGGGGAAGCCCCTGCAATTAGGTTGCATGGTGTCACAGCAACCAATTTTTTTTTTTTTAAGGAACAAATGCCTAAATAGTGACATACATGCATAAAAGTTGTCCATGTACAAATGGTACCCTATACAGAACAAGAGCGACAACAAGTTCCACACTATCTTACCACTGCTCCCCAGTAGTAGTCTTGGCATCTGGGGGTTCCATTTGACTGTTTTTACCCTCATAAATTCTAAAGTGGTATGTATAGCCTATGGCCCTCTCACATTCCCCTGATGAAGTCACATCTGACTAAACATGTAGGGTGAAGTCTATGTCTGTCAACACTATGCAAGTCTGATCTCTGTACCAGTGGATCCCAGCCCAGCAATCTTTGTATGTATATGCTGGCATTTTATTGGATCTGTGTATGTTTTTAGCAGCTCTTTCTCTTAATAAATCATCATACGGTTTTACACTATGTGGATACTTTCATCTTCTTTATGGGACATCCATGAGAGCGATTAGCAATCTACATTGTCTGCCATTATACTATCTTCACCTTTTGCAAAAGGATGGATTTGCCATGATTGATTTGTAATTCCA
Source organism: Aquarana catesbeiana (assembly GCF_042186555.1). Taxonomy (NCBI): domain Eukaryota; kingdom Metazoa; phylum Chordata; class Amphibia; order Anura; family Ranidae; genus Aquarana; species Aquarana catesbeiana. The sequence continues at coordinate 199,480,135 of NC_133324.1, forward strand.
TGCTTATTTAGACTCCTATAATTTGGAGTTTAGGGATCTTGTAAGCGAACATCTTACACAACCACGGTGAAGGTGCATTTTCTCTTGGACACGTCTTTAAGAATTTGTTTCCATACACTATGTTTACTTATGCACATATGGAAACACCCTATGGACTGTTGTTTTACACTTAATTTGCATTATAAACACTTTGCACAAATCTTGCACAGAGGCAAATGCAATCCCCGTCCCTAGAAATACATTACCTTTCAATTTGTTTTTTCTCACTGTCTCATGCATGCTATACCAGCAAGCAATGCTGTTAATTTATTGAATTTAATCTTATAATGATCCTATAATAGGCAGATAAAATGATATCTGTACTTCTTAATGTGCCAAATGCCTTAAAGATATATTAATATTTAAACAATAGTTTAAGCATTAGTATTATATACACATGTAGCAGTTCAAGCAGAAGTATACATTTTTGATGTGTAACCATGAAATCCCAACTCGGAGATTATATTGGTACAAAATCGCAGTGTTCAATTAATTTAAAGGGCAATTTCACCTTGATGTCCTGCTCTGCCTTGTGTCCTTTTCAGCCATATCAACAAAATGAATGAATGTCCTTGCTTCAAAACAACATATACAAATAACATTTCATGTCATGACAAAAGAACATTGCTACCGCAATACTAATTACAACCAATCAAAAAGGAGAGTTTGTGCAGACTGTAAAGCACAAGAGCTTGATTAAAAGCCAAAGAAAGTTTGTTCTTGCCAGTGCCTTCTTTTCCTTCTTTTCCTTCTTCCTCTTTAGTAATAAAAGTAAAACTGAGCAATGAAATAAATTACTTTAAACATTTTATACAGAAGCAAGCAGGGGGTAATTACGGTAAATAAATCTATTTTTTTTTACAATATTATCAACACTGATGGCAAAGACAATTTCTGGTGGACCTGTACTTGTCCTATTCAAGGAAAGGCAACAGGTTTGCTTTAATCCTCCCACGTCATCCCAAGCAGCATATACTCACTTTTTCTTTTCCCCCGACTGCTACATACAGCCAAAGTAAATATGAGGTACTTATAGGAGCACGTGACTCACTCAAGGGGACAATGTTGAGCCAATTACTGCTGTCACAGGGTAGTTCATAGTCCAGTGTGAGATATAATTCCACAACCTGTAGCTTACACAAGACTTTGGTTTACTACTGGTGGCTGAACAAAGCCACAGAAGAGTAAAAGAAAGTTAAGTATAAGCATTTGTAGCAGTCTGCATTAAAGTGAATGTGCATTGGAAAAGCACTTTTTCCTTTTAGAATGAGGATGATGATGATGATAATAGGCTCTTTGGTTAAAATGATAATAATAATATTCTCATTATTACCCTGAAGGTGCTCAACACCTCCAGAATCTCACTACAATGCAGCAATTACTAATACAAGATGTGTCATTTTGCTGACCTTTGGGGTCCTTAAAAGCAGGTTCCACTGTATCTCACTATCTGGTGGCGCTATAGGCCAGAAAAAGTTGGCAATATGTTTTAGGCTTGCTTCGTCCTTTGTAACTTAACCCATTATGCCAGATTGCTTCTGGATATTGAAGTTCAAGCCATTAATGAGAACTCTATTCCACCAGTCCCCGAATCCTATCACGATAAGCATGGCCATGAAGTCTGACAGCTCTTCATACAAAGCTATTTTTCAAGGTATGCAACAACTATTACTCTGTACATCTTACCATGTTGTTTTTGGTGAAAAGGTTGTGGTTGTTACAAAAGAACACATGACGCGGCCCAATATCAGGCTGTCTATTACCCTCTCACTTCAACACAAACTGTTTGTTTCAGCAGCTTCTGGTGAAGCTCTGGGCCTTAGGTTTTCCCAGGACAGTAATTTGTGCAATGATTTATTGTTGTGAAGTGTTATTGAAGTGCTCCTTTAGGCCTCTTGCGCATGGACATAATCATACTGATGTTTATATGCAGGATCTTGTTGGCAGAAAGATCCATAGTAAAAAACACAGTGCAGAGTAAAGACACTGCATATCTCTGGTGTTGCAGATGTCCTAGAGCTGTGTACAGCTGTTTATAGATATGATGGGTGAAGGCAGGTGTACGCCATTATTTGCATAAAGTAGCACACAGATGTAATGCACTGGTATCTCACGGGCAGCTGAATGCAACTCTAGGACATCTGGAACACCAAAGGTATGCAGTGTCTTTTCACTGCATGGACAAAAACCCCCATGTGCATGTAGCCTAAAAAACTTTGATAGGTGCATACAGGCGCATAAACGTGCATATGCAAACACACGTGTATAAAAATTCTTCTTTCTCTTCTAGCTACCAGATTTGCAATTTATGCATATACACTCATATATACTTGTGCATACATACAGTATGTGCATAACTTACTGCATTGAAATGTAATTTTTTTGGGGGGGCTCTGAACATATTGCTCCATTACAGATCTTTACCCAGTTGTATACATTCGTGTATACATTCTGCCATAGACAACAATTAACCTTTTTCCCACCAGCATACCAGAATATAATGAGAACTGTAATGGTTGTTAATCATATATCAGTCCATTTCAAATAGCATCTGGACAGGATAACTAGTTGTTTGAACCCAATCGAGAAGAGAATTTTTATTTTCCTTATATTTAGGTGCACTGTGACAAAATAACATGTGTGCTTATGTTACCGTTTTTGTTTTGTTTTTTTGTTTTTTTATAAAATTTATCAAATTGCTTGAAAATGATCTAATATTAGTTAAGCCTTTTGTCTGTAGCTTTTTACATAGGAATGGTTCTCCTTGGAGAGCTTTATGTTGGTGGCAAGATTACTTTTATAACAACCTTTTCCTCTACAATGTTCAATACTTTCCTGTGCATTCAATAGAGTTAAACAGAATTTCACAGTTGAAATCAGTTGCAAAAAAGTAAAAGGAATACATATTATATTAGACATGACTCACAGCCGGTTTTCATGAATGTACAATCACAAGCTGCTGTATGAAAACTATCCTTGACCTTTAAATTACAGAATTGTTTAATCTTCTATATAAGTGAACAGCAATCAATATTTGATTTAGTATTTTGTTTTTTTTCTTTCAACATAAATAAAAGTGAATCAACTTGATAAATAACAGCAAGGAGCAAAGTCTGCTGCACAGGAACTGCTACATACATCTTGGAATTCATCTACATTAGTGTGCAATACTTCAAAGCCTGTGATGTTTCTGGATGAGATGCTTTCAGTTATTTAGAATGTGTGTCATTCTGATGAAATATGAATGCCATCACTCTTCAGGCTGACAGTAGACAGAGAAAATGGATGCCTTTGTTTAATGCATAGAAAAGTCATTTCTCAAATATATTAGAGTACTGTGGATGGCATAAGGAGTTATTATACTGAAGAATTTTTTGACTTTTATAAGTTTTATCAGTACTTCAAAAGAATGTAAAATTTTAAATACATTTCCAATACCATAAAATGTAATTTCCATTTATAGTACAAGTTAAATAAACTGTCTTATTAGATGTCAATGCTGTTAGAGTTCATAGCCATGCAATGCAAAGCAACAGTATGAGCCAAATTATGTAATATTAACATGGCTTCTATTGAAAGGGGAATCTACCTCCTGTATAGAATGCCTTTCCATGTCATGTATTTCTTTATGCCTAAGTAGCTATGTAAGTATAAACTTACGATGTAGTGTTTTTTTTTTTTACTTTTGATAAATTTTAGCAGCGCTTATAAATGCAACATTTTAATTGCATTTACAATACCATAAATAACCATATATATAGTGTTAAACTGTATTATTAAATGTCAGTGCTCTGTGATAATTTGTAGGCATCCACTACAAATAGCATTTTAAACCAAATTATGTATTATTAATATATGATTATTATTATTATTATTATTATTATTATTATTATTACACAGGATTTATATAGCGCCAACAGTTTGCACAGAGCTTTACAACGTTAGGGCAAACAGTAGGGTTACAATACAAGTCAATACAGGAGGAATCAGCAGGCCCTGCTTGTTAGAGCTTACAATCTAAAATAATATTTACTTCTATATGACTTCTATTAAAAGAGGAATGTAAAGTGTATAAAAACCTAACAATGGGCATATCTTATTAGCTCCCTTTCCACCTGTTAAATATACCATTGAAAGATTGAAAGTGTTTTGGAATATCTGTTCAATAAAAAAAAAATACCCCTCAATCCTGCCAGAAATCCAGTGTTCTCCCGACTAGTTAAAGATTAGTGGGTTCTGTAGCCTGGTTCACTGGTTTACAGAACACCTCCCCCCATGTTATGGAGTTGAAAGGGAGAACTACTGTAGTCCAAATCAGGACTGAGCGGCCAATGATGAACCTAGAGCACCGTGGATGAGCTTAGGACAGGATGCGTGTTACTAACATGGGGCTCTGTTCACTAAAGTATATTGAATGCATCATTTAGGTGTCCAGACACATTTTCCCTAAATATCACATGCAATCCTGAAACTGTCAATTCACTATGGCGTATTTACTGCAAAACGCTGAAAACGCTCAGTAAATACCGCATGAAAAAGTGTTAAACTCAATTTACAGATTGAAATAATTGTGAATAAATAAGTGCAGCGCTAAGGTTGCAAAAAGCAAATTTGCATAAATAAATGATATAAATGTGACTTAAAAATAAATATATCAAATAAAAAGAGATTCATACGTGGTGAAATGTGAATCAAACAAAGAAAAAGTGAAATTTGTGAAAAAAATGCTGTTATGGTGACAAATGTGCTAGTATGGTGACTATACCATAAGTAAAGTGAGAGATAGAAATTAGGGTGTTAATGTTGAACAGAAACACAACAAGTAAACAAGGATTAACACATAATGAATGTGAGTCCAAACTCAGAAAAAATGGGAGTAATTTTTGAAAAATGTGCTAGTATAATAATGTGCTAGTATAATAACTGCACTATAAACATATAAGTCCAAAAAACGAAAATAGTGAATTATAAAGTCCAAAGAAATCCAATTAGATGTGCAGTCCCATTAGACATATGGGGGATTCCAATCACCGGTATGAATTGTGAAGGGTAAAACAGAAGAACCACCACCATAAACAGGGGGAGGCTTACCATATCTTATTGACTTGGCGGGGCTTACACCACCCAATTCTGCAGAGCTTATTAGGTTGAACACATCTGTTGGAAACAACTGGTCCTAGATCTGTATCAATCAATCGTCCTTGGACTGTCACTGAATAGTGACTTGAAGGCTCCAATCATCGTGAGGAGGGTGGAAGGTAAATGCCAGGAGGGATGTATCATGCAATAAAAAGATGAGCTAACATAGCGTGATACCGTATAAAAAAGGCAATTTATTAAAAATAGGATAAAACACTCACATTTGGAAGAGTAGAAAAAAGCATGTATATAACAAAGAGCGATGCAAGCAGGAGGTCCACCCGATGCGTTTTGACTCCACAGTCGTCATCTGGGGTGTGGACCCCCTGCAACAGCATCGCTTATAAAGTGAAAATGACCCCAGAATCTGCTAAACGCCGGAAATGGCTCCACAAAACATTACTTTGGTTCCTGTGTCACAATCCTGGAAGGAAATGGATACCTAGATATTTCAGGTCAACGTTATCTGCGTGTATCCATAGTATATGACATGCATGACATAAAATAAAAAGGCGGCTAAAGTACAGTGCCCAGTACAGTGCCCAGCCCTGCAATTACAAGATGTCCTTATGTCGAGCCAACACTTCCTCGTAATGAAAACGAGGCTTGGTGATGTCTGTGATACAATATGACCAAGCCTCATTATGAGAACGAGGCTTGGAGTTAAGAATATGTGTAATGGCCGTCGAATAGGCTAGACAAGCCTTGCTATGAAAACGAGGTTTGGTTAGATGGTGTCTGTTTAATATGGGAAACCAAGCCTCCTCATGAAAACGAGGCTTGGTATAGTAACCTCCGTGTGACTAGATGGTGTCTGTTTAATATGGGAAACCAAGCCTTCTCATGAAAACGAGGCTTGGTATAGTAACCTCCGTGTGACTCGGTGAGATAAGCATGGTAGCATAGTAACCAAGCCTCACCATGTACACAGAGGGGCCGATCACATGCCATCCCGAGCCAATCATAAGAGAGTAAATCACAATAACAAAAAAATGTCCACCCGCCCCACAGAATGAAGAAAGTGCACATAATTAAGTTATTGATACTAAAGCCAACTTAGAGGATCAAAGTGTTCTATTGAATGTAAGTCCAACAGTGGCTGCAGCAAGGTCTGGGGCCAATGGTCACAAGTCAAATAAATGCCGATAACTAAATAAAATATAGACAAAAATGACCCTAGTCCAAGAATTAAATGAGAAACTTAAAACTAACATTGTTGACAACAATAGAGGGTGGGTTAGAAAATAGCCCATATACACAAATAAAATAATAAAATAAATTTATGTATTGAAAAATTCATAAAAGGGGGGGGGGGGGTTTCCAGGTGATCTCAAAGCAAAAGTAGGCAGTTAAGCTTTATTTAAAAAAGAGTTAATGTCCCACTCAAAGTTCATTCCCTGTGGATGGTGGGTCTGTAATTCATAGATCCAGAAGGTTTCTAGTCTGGATACCCCTTTCGTCCTAGCTCCACCCCTCCATGGGGCAATATATCTGTCAATAATAAGAAATTTAATCCCTGTAGGGTCACGTGCATGATGTTGTCAGTAGTGGCGAGGAACTGTATGTTTAGTACTAACAAGTTTTATTAGATTGATATGTTCAGTAACTCTAGCCGTAAATGTTCGTATAGTTCTACCGACATATTGCTTCCCGCAAGGGCAAGTCAGTAAATATATCACATGGGTTGTGGCACAAGTACAAAAATGCTTGATGGTATGAGATCGACCAGATTGAAATAATTAAATAAATGCATGCAGTAAATAATTAGTGGTCCAGGCATGCGGAACAGATGGAAGTGATGACTTTGGTCACCACACCTGCATGGGCAGGGCATGGAAATGTTTAAAAAAGGGTGCCAAATCACATTCTAATAAGCATTTGGCTAGCCTACACTCACATTTGGCAGCCGAACATTGCATTGCTCTATCCTTCATCCTTAATTGAGCTTTTTGAGGCTGATTTGTTGAGGTTTCAGGCCAGTTTAAGGAGAGCGAGGAGAAGAATAAGAGTGGTTGTCATGCGTCCACGTTCCTTTAAGCAGAACACCTTGCTGGATGATTTCCGTGAAGCAGAAGTGCTCACTAAATTTTGTCTGTCTAAGGAGCTGATTATGCTGCTGTTTAGGGATTTGCATAATTTTCTGGAGCCCACCACACTGCACAGTCACACTATTCCACCCATGGCCAAGTTGTTGGCTGTCCTGCACTTTCTTGGCAAGGCCTCCTATCAGATGGTAGCTGAAGGGGTGGTTGGAGTATCACAGCCATCTTTTTCACATTTGCTTGCTAAGGCCCTGCGGGTTTCAGGCAAATTGCCCCCAAATATGTTTACCTGCCTAACACAGGTCAGGAGTGGGATCAGATTAGGAACAATTTCTATGTGGTAGCTGGGATTCCCAATGTCATGGATGCTATAGGATGTACTCATCTGCCTTTTTTTACCACCTCTGATAAAGAACACATCTACTGAAATAGGAATGGGTACTACTCTCTGAGCATCCAGGTTGATTGCGATGCAAATATGTTCTTCAGAAATGTGGTCACTGGCTTCCCAGGATCTGTCCTTGGAAGTATATGTTCATATGTTACACTCCTGTGTTCACTCACACCTTGCAGACAAAGAATGAATAGCAGATTGTTTGTCTTGACTCAACTAAAAAGCTAATGGTGGCTGTTATGCCCTGTACACACGGGCGGACTTTTCGACCGAACTTGTCCGCCGGAACGAATCCGTCGGACAATCCGACCATGTGTGGGCTTCATCGGACTTCCGACGGACCGGTTCGGACGAAAATCCGATGGACTTTAGATTTTAAACATGTTTCAAATCTTCCCGCTGGAACTTCGCCAGAACCAGTTCCTACTGGGAAGCCCGTTTATCTGTATGCTGGTCCAATGGACTAAATACGATGCAAGGACAGCTACAGCACCTGCCTGTGAGAATGTTTCCAGCACAATCCTATCAGGCAGGTTCTCGGCGACAGGGTACTATACATCTTGCGCTCGCTGCAATAGGAAAAACACATTTTCCTATTGCAGCGAGTACGAGAAAGAGGCGGCAATGTCCCTTAGGTCTGGTATGGATTTTAAGGGGAACCCCCTACGCCGAAAAAACGGCATGGGGTCCCTCCAAAATCCATACCAGACCCTTATCCGAGCACACAGCCCAGCCGGTCAGGAAGGGGGGTGGGGACGAGCGAGTGCCCCCCCTGAACCGTACCAGGCCGCATGCCCTCAACATGGGGGGGTGGGTGCTTTGGAGAAGGGGGCGCCCTGCGGCCCCCCCACCCCAAAGCACCCTATACCCATGTTGATGAGGACAAGGGCCTCTTCTCGACAATCCTGGCCGGGTCTGCGGGCAGGGGGCTTATCAGAATCCGGGAGCCCCCTTTAATAAGGCGGCCCCCAGATCCCGGCCCCCCACCCTATGTGAATGAATATGGGGTACATCGTACCCCTACCCATTCACCTGGGGAAAAAAGTGTCAATAAAAAAACACGCTAGACAGGTTTTTAACGTAATTTATTAGGGAGCTCCGGGGGTCTTCTTCCGACTTCGGGGGGTCTCTTCCAACTTCTCCGCTCTCTCCGGCCTCTTCTCCCGGTGTCCAATTCTTCTCCCACTCTCCGGTTCTTCTGCTGGGCTCCCCTGCTATCTTCTGCTCTTTTGCCACTCTCTTGCTAGCTGTGACCCGGTCTTCTCCATTGTCTTCTTCCCTGTTCTCTTCTTCCAATGTTGACACGACGCTCTCTCCCGCTGTAATGCTGTGTTCACGGTGCGCAACGACTTATATAGGCATGGGGCGTGGTCACCAGGCATGCCCCGGGACTGTGACGTCATAAGGGGCGGGGTCACCGGGTGAATTTTTGCTAAAACAGCATTATATTCTGTAGAAGGGGGGTTCCTCCTGACAGCATACAATAGGGCTGGAAGGGAGAAACCAGCATCAACACTAAACATGCATAGTTAACATCTACAGTATAATATTAACACGGTATACTTACCTTTACTGTTGAGAAAGGTATCAAAACCTTTGCATAGCCCTGAAACTGTCTCTTCATGGATGAAGGGCATCAAACTTTTTTCCCATATTCCAACATCTGAACAGAATCAGGTATTTCACCACCAGTTTTTTTTCCTAAAAGAAATGAGATAAGCAATCAAGTGAAAAAGTTAGACATCTAAGCTGTACATTAGAAAAGATGAAGTGACATTTACTTAAAATAAATTCTAGATATTTGCAGTCATTTGTTCTACTGTCAGTACAAACAATGAGACTAACCCTTTTCTACTTGACATTACCCTTGATATCTAGGTACCTCTTTTTCACATGCTCTTCACTACAGGGTGCTACTCCCCCTCAATTGACAACTCTTGTAATTTTGTTCCACTGTTTTCTTTTCCAAGCTTGATCATGTGGGGACCCAGCAACATGTTGTACACAGGAGTCAGATTCTTGACCAACGCCACATTATCTGCATATGTGAACTTCAGATTTTGTTGTTCACCATCTGATCATTTCCACTTCTTGTCAGGGGTAGTGGATATTTGCTTGACAAAATTGTCACTGAAACTTTCCTGATTTCTGTTTTTTGGCTCTTGAAAGAGCTGTCTTCATGCAACCATCACTGCTATCACTTGAGTGTTCCTCAGTACAGGGCACATAAGTTTGGTCTGCAGCCTCAAAATCCACTTCTGTACTGCTATCTTGATTCAGAGTTAAATGGCGTTTTCTTCTCTCTTCTGCCCTTTGTGACTCTTCTTCTTCATCACTTTCCAAGATGGTGGAATCTTGCAAAAGACAAATCTGCTGAGAGATTTTCATGACATTAAAAAAAAAGCTTACTTGTTTGACTGTAACATTCTCAGAGGTTTAGACTAACCTTGTTTATGTTTCTTCCAGATGAGCGAGACTTGGTGGGTGATCTGCCAATTCCAGGATTGCTTGCTTCTGTGACAATGTTGTCTTTGGGGCACTATGACAAACACAAAGATACTTTTAAGTTGCTGAGTATTTCACTTTACATATGACATGTAAAAACACCTATTGTTTACCATACACTTGCCTTATTTTAACAATCCTATCCTTCTTGCGATAGTTTTTGGGAATGAATCCTTCAACTACAATAGAATCACAAAGTTATGCACAGTTATGCCCCGTACACACGGTCGGATTTTCCGACGGAAAATGTGCGATCGGATCGTGTTGTCGGAGATTCCGACCGTGTGTGGGCTCCATCGGACATTTTTCATCGGATTTTCTGACACACAAAGTTTGAAAGCAGGCTATGAAATTTTCCGCCAACAAAATCTGATCACGTCAATTCCGACCATGTGTGGACAATTCCGACGCACAAAGTGCCACGCATGCTCAGAAGAGATTCCGAGATGGAATAGCTTGGTCTGGTAAAATTAGCGTTCGGAATGGATAGAGCACTTTCGCCAGGCTGCAATGTTTAAAATTGTTTAATACAGCGCACTCGCTTCTTCTTTATAATGCTAGAAGAATGAAGTATTTTTGCTGCTCAATTCCACACAGACTTATCATAAACTTCTTTCTTTATTATTTATCATGATTTCATCAATATATTTAGATTTGTCACATCGGAAAAAATATATATTATTATTTTTTTTTTTTTTGGTTTGTATTGTTTTCAAGCCTGATCTTGTTTTAATTTTTTTTTTTTTTATTTTAGATCCTGAATATTTTTGTGTGTGTTTTGTGTGTCAAGTTACCACAACACCATTATTATCTGGTATTATGTAATCTTTAATCGCAAGGAGATTGGTTGTTGTTGGTGTCCCTTGTTAATTTCACATTGTATTTTTTAAATGTACCTGCCTCCTCACAAACAAACTGTCCTTTATGAAGGAAAACACACATATAATATAATTGAAACAAAAAATCCTTTATTAAGGGATCCAAACCAAACAAAGAGGGAGGCAACACTGGAGAAACAGCAGAAATTGGTGAAGCCTTTGGCCCCCAGGGCACACATCAATTATTTCATGGCAAAATTGGTGGCCTGAGGAGTCCATATCTAAGGGAGTGCAGTCTGGTCCAGAAGTCCAAGAGATCATGAAAGCAGCAGATGACATGTATGTTCCCAGGCTGTGGTCATACAAGAGCCTGCATCTTTTGTCATACCAGACTGAACCCAGGTCATCACTCTCCGGTCTTCCTTCCATGCTTCCTTCCACGCTGTGGCTCTGGTGGTGGAGTTGTGGCAGGAGGAGGAGGAGGAGGAGGATGGTCCAACTCACTCAGGTGGGTTTTGGGTGTGATTTCGCCCCTCACCACCTTAGTTAAGACTTTATAAATAAGGTCCTCACACAGGAGGCGTTGACCCTCCTGCATGCCCTGCAGTTTGGTGGCAGCCATGCAGGCAAAGGCCTCTTCAGGAGTGGGGGTGGCTCTGAGGGACGCAGAAGCCTCCTGAATCAGCCTAAGTGCTGAATCCTGCACGTGACTCCCCTTCCTGGGTCTTTTGTTTGGAAGGCGGAGGGGAGGAACCTGCGATTCGGTCAGGCTCCTACTGGGCCCAGGCTTCTCCTGGCTATCACTAACCAACGCCTCCTCCTGGCTGCCACATTCCACAGCCTCCTCCTGTGTGGCACATTCCACAGCCTCGTCCTGGCTGAGGTCTTCCTGTGTATGAAAAAGGGACATAGTTTTAGTTTTTGATTCATCAATCACACACAATTTTCACCTCATGATTGTTGCAAATTGAATGTTAACAAATATAACAGACTAACATTCCGAGCCCAGCATTTTTCATTCTTGTCCCAATTATTTTTGCCCACTACTGTCTATTGATATGTAAAACACTTTATTAATTCAGCAATTAGTGGTCAATAATAACATCTAGTAGACATCATTTATTTATTGACCAGAAATCTGTAGAACAACACTATACCTGGCTCCAGCTGGGCTCCTCCACTTCTTCCTGGCTGGAAGTCCCAGGTTGGACATCGGAAGCCTCAGCTAGGGTGGAAGGAAGAGTGGAAGGAAGGGTTGAGAGGGATTCCCAGACTCCAGTCTGGTCTGACAGAAATCGCAGATTCTCATAGTACCACAGCCTGGGGACATAAATGTCATCTGCTGCAGCTCCAGGTCTCTGGGAATCCGTGACCTTCTTGCGCTCCCTTAGACAAGTGCTCCTCAGGCCACCAATTTTGGCTTTTAAATAGGGGATGGTTGCCGTGGGGACCACCGGCTTCACCAACTCCAGCAGTTTCTCTAGCGCTGCCTGCCTATTTTGCTTATGATTATAATGTGGGTGTTTGACCTGCCACAGACAGGGCAGCTCCCTGTATTTGTCTATGGACAGGGGAAGGAAGTTGTGATCATTGAAGCCATCCATTTTATCTGCACAACATCGACACAAGACAAGACAAACCCTAATGTCAGGCGAAACTCTCCTAATCTTGTTACAATATAGGCCTCAATCTAGAAGCAGTATAGGCCCAAGTTTAGATCTTACCTTCGTTATCACGATCGGCGCCTCCGATACTCCTTCCTCCGCTCACAGATCGTACGTACTACGCACGCGTGTTATGCTTTATATACACCGTGCATGTGTGAAACTCCGCCCGCCCCTGACGTTCTTTCTAGTCTATTCCCCGCCCCTTCTCGTTCGGCGCAGTGAGGGAAGAGCACATGGCGGAGACAGAGCAGGTGTCTGTTAATTACAGCAACGAGGAGGAGGAGGAGGAAAGTCCGGAGCCTGAAATGTCCCAATCTAGAAGGAGACAATTTAAGGCCTCAAATATGTCCTTTGGGGAGATGGTGGAGATGGTCGACATACTGAACAGGGCCAACTATGACTGGAAGTATGGACCTTGCCCCAACCCCAATGTCCAAAAGGCCAAGATAATGGCGAAAGTAGTCAAGAGTCTGCACAGGAATTTCCAAGGATCAGCTCAGGAAGCGGTGGTCGGACCTGAAATTAAGGGAGCACGAGCAGTACAGAAGGATCAGGAGAGTGCTGCAAAAAAGTAAGTAGTTGTGCTGTGTTCCTATTCTTTATTTTTATTACGTTCGTGCTGCTCCATGTGCTTTTCTTAACTATTGTACAGTTTAAAATGGCAACTTTCATGTTCATGGGCACATTATTCGTTCGTATGAAACATTGTTCGTTCGGCATAGAAAACACAATTTTTTTGGCCATATGCATTTGAATAGATTTTTTATGGCCTACTTCTCTTAAAATAATTTGGTTGTGTAGATGGGTTTGTAACTAGAATGAAATGCAAACTAGATTCTGGGTAAGGAGAGGACACTGTTTACACATCTGGACGCTGGAGCACTAGTGTGGGACACCAGAACACCCTTTTTATTAGGGGGTCCCACACAGGTGCTCCAGTGTATACTATAGGGGTGACTCCATCTGTGAAGCTTGTACAAAACAGGTAAATATTCAAGCTTGACAAAGGACAAAAAAATGTCTTAATCTTGGAACTCTGCCAAAATAGACAATTGTACCCCACTTCCAAGCAATGTTTCATATTCCTATTTCTGCCATCAAATATCTGTGTGCTAAGTATACCCATTTTTTTTTACATAGGGGATAAAAGACTCGGAGGACACCCCTCATCCGAGGAGACAACAGACCCCCCACCTCTGGAAGAAGTGGAGACCCACCAAAGACAACAGGAGGAGAAGGAGGAAGGAGATGTGGTGGAAATAGTCACCACAACAGGTGAGTGTCTGTGACCACAGGATCAGGTAAGAGATGGATGCCGGCATATTTATAATACATGGTGTGTTTTTGTTTCTATCTTTTTAGGTGATCGTGATGTTGTGGATCCAGATCATTTCACCTCTGAAAGTGCACAGATCCTGATCAGGGAGATCATGAGGTGTAATAGGGACTTGGAAAACATCCAGAAAAACATCAATGATGTTAAAAAAAAATTAAGAACATCATTGATGTTTTAGGGAGAGTTTAAAACCCCTCTAAATCCCTTCCCTTTTTTGTGCTTTTTGGGCTCTAAAAATTTCAAACATTTTTTGACATATTCTCGAAAAGCCAAATTTTGAAGATGCACACAGTGTGTCAACATGTGCTATCTGCCATCAAGGGAGATCAATGGACGCGTTTTGGGGGTGCAACCCCTTCCTCAATAACAAAGATGGGAGGAAGGGGTTGCACCCCCAAAACACGTCCCTTGATCCCCTGTGATGGCAGCTAGCACATGTTGACATTCGGCAATTTGTGTGCATCTTCAAAATTTGGCTTTTCCAGGGGTGACTTCACCCCATCTGAACGCAATATCAAACACAGTTTAGAAATACTCATGTCTGATATTGCCTTTACTTTCTTGAAAAGTTGAACTTTGTAAGTTCCAGATTTGTGTCTTTCTTGTTGTTTTTAAACATGCCTGTTTTATCTTAAATGGACATTTCTACTTTTAGTAATGTGACCCAAAAAATTGTTATACAACAAACATGTTGGTTTGTTTTTAAAACCTTTTATAAATGCACATGTGATTGTGCTGGTATTAAAAAAATTGATACTCAAGAATGTGTGGATTATTGTTTGAACGCTCCAAAAATTTTGTTGTGCTCAAATTGGTGTTTTGGTGGTCTTTTCTCAGTTTCAAGTGCACTTGTAGTGCAAAGTGTCTTTGCTTTTAGTAAATAACACCCAACAGTGCTTTGTAATGTTACACAATGACCCCATTTTCAGGCCACATTTCTGTCAGGGTCAGTTAAAAGAAACACAAGCAGTAAATGTCACCAAAGATTTTAGTAGTTCAAATGATTTTTTTATTTTAAAAATGTTTCAGACATTGTCTGGCATATTGATGGCCCCCCTACCCGCAAAGTTTCCGGCCTCAGGCCCAACTGAGCCAGCATAGTTGGCAGAATTTT
This sequence comes from Aquarana catesbeiana, assembly GCF_042186555.1. Classification (NCBI taxonomy): domain Eukaryota; kingdom Metazoa; phylum Chordata; class Amphibia; order Anura; family Ranidae; genus Aquarana; species Aquarana catesbeiana. The sequence continues at coordinate 199,495,189 of NC_133324.1, forward strand.
GCCATAAATAGTTGTGTAGAACACAGCACGCCAGGATAATATGATTCAGTTTGTACTCCACCATGTGTATGGGTGTAAGAAATAGGCGGAACCGGCTGACCATGATTCCAAACGTGTTCTCCACCACTCTTCTGGCTCTGGCCAGCCGGTAATTAAAAACCCTCTGGTCTGGGGTGAGGGTCCTCATCAGGAAAGGCTGCATAATATGGTCCCCCAGTGCAAACGCTTCATCAGCAACGAAGATGAATGGGAGTCCTTCCACATTGTCTTCTGGAGGTGGCAAGTCCAAGCTGCCATTCTGGAGACACCTGTAGAACCCCGCTCGGGGCGATGACTCCACCATCGGACATCCGGCCATTCTTCCCCACGTCCACATACAGGAACTCGTAAGTAGCCGACACCACTGCCAACATCACAATTCTATTGAACCCCTTATAATTATAATAGTATGACCCCAAATTGGGTGGTGGGACGATGTGGACGTGTTTCCCATCAATTGCCCCTCCGCAGTTAGGAAAGTCCCACCGCTGGGCAAAGTGGGAGGCCACAGTCTGCCATTCCTGTGGGTTGGCAGGAAACTGTGGAGTCAAACAAGAAAAAAACAATCATTTTGCACCTAAACAGGGAAAGCAGATTAGACACAAACATTCTTGGCCAACATCAGTATAACATTTATTTTAGGGAGTTTGGAAGGACCAAGGTATAAGGTCCACCTATCAGATTCCCCCTCCCCCCCACCCTCTCATGGGCCATTTCTGACATTTTAGGGGGGGGCTCTTGGACAGGTAACCCTCTCCACTTCATTGAGAGATGAATGCCTAAATAATGTGTATTACTTTGGCCAGCCCCTCCTTACTTACACTATTGACAGCCCACTGGACAGGTAAGACGTGTCATAATACAAAGAGAAAAATACACACTGTACACATTTTAGCACATTTGGACATTCTCCTATTACCTATCAAGATAATAATAGTATACAAAAACTTGAAACAGTACCATTTGAAAGTATACAGGCAGGCCCTTGCACTACATGCTTTTGGGAATTCATATATACATCTGACCACAAAAGAGATGGGTATAGTGTGTATGGGTTTGGCAAAGTCAGCAGATAGATGATTGAGGATAGATAGAGAATTGGTATCAGCTGACTTAGCAGTTGGGGGGAGGGAGGGTTCCAAATGATTTGGGAACCCAAACAAAAAGCCTCTGACACTCTGCCTGAATTTAAAGCACACATCACATTTTTAAAAATTTTAGGGGGTATTTAGGGTAAAGCACTACTATGGAGCTGACAAAATACATTGTTAAGTGACTACATGAGGTGAATATAGGGCCAGCAGAGCATGCTGGGGAGGTAAGTGAAGGCAAATATGTATGATGGACAAAAAAAATATGTACATAAAAATCCAGCATGCATGAGGACTAAGGGGACATTCACAGTATATTACAATCATGGTAATTAGGGAATGAGGAAAGAAATACTATATATTATCAAACATTATATACAATAAAATGATAAATAAAAGGGTAAATCTTACCTTAATATACTCCTTCTGCAGGACCTGAATGATGGCAGAACAGGTCTCTGGGATAATGATCCCCAGAGCCTGGGGGGAGATGCCTGTCGAGAACTTGAGATCCTGCAGGCTTCTCCCAGTCCCCAAGTACCAAAAGAGAAGAAGAGAAGAAGGAAGAAGAGAAGAAGATGAAGAAGAAGATGAAGAGAAGATCGGGAGCCTCCCCCCATGCCATGGAGAGAAGAAGACGCCGCGGAGGAGATGCTGGACGAGGACACCGGAGGAAGAACCAGAAGAAGAACCAGAAGAAGAAGAAGATGAAGGAAGATAGAAGAAAGAAGAAGCACTTAAATAAAGGAATTGTCAAAAACTGTTTCTTGTAATTTTTAACATTTTTAACAGTTTTTTAGTGAAATGGTAGGGGTAAGTACCCCCTTACCATTTCACACAGGGGGGGGCGGGATCTGGGGGTCCCCTTGTTAAAGGGGGCTTCCAGATTCCGATAAGCCCCCTGCCTGCAGACCCCCACAACCACCGGCCAGGGTTGTGGGGATGAGGCCCTTGTCCTCATCAACATCGGGACAAGGTGTTTTGGGGGGTTACCCCAAAGCACTCTCCCAATGTTGAGGGCATGTGGCCTGGTATGGTTCAGGAGGGGGAGGGCCGCACTCTCGTCCCCCCCTCTTTTCCTGCGGCCTGCCAGGTTGCGTGCTCAGATAAGGGTCTGGTATGGAATTTAGGGGGAACCCCACGTAATTTTTTTTAAAATTTTAGTTCGGGGTTCCCCTGTGGGGAATTCCCATGCCATTTTTATCAATGAACTTCTATGTGTATTGTCGGCAATGCAATAGCCGCGAGTAGTTTTAAATGGGTTTCTTCCTTCGAAATGTCATTTTGCTGTCAGACTGTTCTAAACACGGGAAACATGCGCCCCTTTACAGGCATACTATAGACACCCCCCAGCTACGAAATTTAAAGGGATATTACACTTTTATTGCTTGACTTTAAGCATTATTAAAATCACTGCTCCTGAAAAACTGCCATTTTTAAAACTTTTTTTTGCATTGGTCCATGTCCCCTGGGGCAGGACCCAGGTCCCCAAACACTTTTTGTGACAATAACTTGCATATAAGCCTTTAAAATTAGCACTTTTGATTATTCATGTTCGTGTCCCATAGACTTTAACGGTGTTCGCGTGTTCGAACGAACTTTTTTCCTGTTCACATGTTCTGGTGCGAACCGAACAGGGGGGTGTTTGGCTCATCCCTAATAAGCATGTATGTATGTACCTTTGCTGTTGAAAAGTCTGTCTCAAAGATGGATGTTTGCAGGTGTAAATAAATAACAAATATTGGTACGATTACATGTAGTGTGTACTTATCTACTTTTCCTATTCTAAACTATATCAAACAACTGCACAGCAAACATGTGAGGAAATGCTTCACAAGTCCAAGCATATGGGGAAGAAAGAGTGAACATTCACACTGGGCATTTTGGGGCAAGTAAGCAGCAAGCAGTGAGGGACACAATAGAAGTGTACAGCTAAAAACGGGTCTAAACATGCAATAATGAGACATATATGTACCAGAATACAGAACAAACATGTGTCACAAGCAAAGCATTAAGCTGAAATGATTCATGTGTCCTAGAATACAGAACAAACATGCCACATATATAAAAGGATTAAAAGTGCTTTACCATGTGCTCCACCAGATCCAGAATGTTCAGATTCTCTTCTCCTAAGCTCTCCTCTGCCATTGCTCAGTTCTGCCAAGGCCCTGAGAAGTGTGTGTGAACCAGAAAAGAAGAAGCTGCCCACTGGATATGATGACACATGTGGTAAATTACTGCATGGTTTCATGCCTTAAATATAGCAACATACAACAAAATACTACATGCATTATTTTAGAAGCATTTTTTCATGAATGGCAAAAAAAAAAGTTTGAAAAACGCTGAGCGCTATTTTACTTTATTTCTTAAAGTGGTAAATACTGCTTTGTGAATGGAGCCCAGGATCACTAGGTGAAAAAAAACACTAATTCAGCCACCATATCTAAGAACTGGTAAACTGCAATACCCAGGGCCTCAGGGCGGCAGTGGTACAGGGGCGGCCCGGCGCCGCTCCTGCAATGACTTCTCGGCCGCCCCCCACACTAACCTAGCAGCATGCAGCGCACCCGGGCACCAGAGAGGTGGGGGCGCTGAAGCGCTAGAGTGCTCCTCTCCCTCCTCCTACTCTCTGTGTCCAGACGCGGCTCCCTCCGCTCCCACCGCCGCCGCTGCTGTTTTTTTCGAGGCTTCAGCCTGTCCCCCCTCCCTCCTCCTGTCAGAGAAGGAGAGCAGCCGCCGGAGATCGGAGCGGCTGGTCTCTGTGCGGGGGGCGGGGGGGCGCGTGTTCTCTTGTGTCTCTCACTCCCGCCCAAGCCTGTCTCCATCTGTTCCATCTGTTCACTTATGGAGGGGGAGTTGTCCTGGGAGGGGGAGTTGTCCTGGGAGGGGGGGTTGTCCTGGGGCTCTGTACTAGTGAAGGGGGGGTTGTCCTGGGGCTCTGTACTAGTGAAGGGGGGTTGTCCTGGGGCTCTGTACTAGTGAAGGGGGGGTTTGTCTGGGGGGGGTTGTACTATTGAAGGGGGGGTTGTCCTGGGGGTCTGTACTAATGGAGGGGGGGTTGTCCTGGGGGGGTCTGTACTAATGAAGGGAGGGGTGGTTTGTCCTGGGGGGTTCTGTGCTAATGGAGGGGGTGGGGGTTGACCTGGGGGGGGTTTGTACTAATGGAGAGGGGGTTGTCCTGAGGGGGGTTTGTACTAATGGAGGGGGGTTGACCTGGGGGGGTTTGTACTAATGGAGGGGGGTTGTCCTGGGGGGTATGTACTAATGGAGGGGGGTTTGTCCTGGGGGGTCTGTACTAATGAAGGGAGGGGGGTTTGTCCTGGGGGGGTCTGTACTAATGAAGGGAGGGGGGTTTGTCCTGGGGGGGGTCTGTGCTAATGGAGGGGGTGGGGGTTGACCTGGGGGGGTTTGTACTAATGGAGAGGGGGTTGTCCTGGGGGGGGTTGTACTAATGGAGGGGGGGTTGACCTGGGGGGGTTGTACTAATGGAGGGGGGTTGTCCTGGGGGGTTGTCCTGGGGGGTATGTACTAATGGAGGGGGGATTGTCCTGGAGGGTATGTACTAATGGAGGGGGGTTGTCCTGGGAGGTTTGTACTAATGGAGGGGCGTTTGTCCTGGGGGGTCTGTACTAATGAAGGGAGGGGGGTTTGTTCTGGGGGGGTCTGTACTAATGAAGGGAGGGGGGTTTGTCCTAGGGGGGTCTGTACTAAGGGAGGGGGGTTTGTCCTGGGGGGATCTGTACTAATGAAGGGAGGGGGGTTTGTCCTGGGGGGGTCTGTACTAATGAAGGGAGGGGGGTTTGTCCTAGGGGGGGTCTGTACTAAGGGAGGGGGGTTTGTCCTGGGGGGATCTGTACTAATGAAGGGAGGGGGGTTTGTCCTGGTGGGGGTCTGTACTAATGGATGGGGGTTTGTCCTGGGGGGGTCTGTACTAATGGAGGGGGGTGGTTTGTCCTGGGGGGGTCTACACCCAGGAAAGTACACCCAGGACTCCAGAGGGAGAGGGCAGTGCTGAGCGAACACCATCAGAGAGAGAACCCCGCTGCCCTGCGCCACCAGAGGGAAAGCCACACAGCCTGGCGCCATCCCTGGCGGAGAAAGGAATGGAGTCATTGCAGGAATACAGATCTGGGTGCTACCCAACAGACTCGCCACGGGCAATTCAGAGTGAGCTGGCTCCTGATCAGAGGGAACCGTTGCTGTATCGCTGGGTCAGGTGAGAGGGCCTATCGGCCATTATCTACTAATGTCCATAGGAACTGCAGTCTCTGACCGTCTCCTGTATCATGTCTGCAATCTCTGACCATCTCCTGTACTATGATTGCAGTCTCTGACCATCTCTTGTATCATGTCTGCAGTCTTTGACCGTATCATGTCTGGGGGCTCTTTCTGGTGGTGTGTGTGTGGGGGGGGGCAGCATTGAAGGGCCCGGCCTTGGGGCGGCAAAGGGAGTAAATCCGGGCCTGGCAATGCCTGTTTATATTTAAATAGAAGATTTCCTGGAGAGTGGGCCTAATGTTTGCATAAATCCCAGAGAATTGCAGTCTGCTTTATAAAGGAATGTTTTTCACTGATTTAGGGCAATATGTGAAAAGTCATGGTGTGCTTAAGCAGGAACATTGCTAGGTCTACAAAAGATCTGGGGCTACAGCCCATAGCAGCAAAGTAAAGAAAGTCATATGCTTGGGCAGGCATACACATTTATATATATATATATTAGGGATGAGCTTCGAGTTCGAGTCGAACTCATGTTCGACTCGAACATTGGCTGTTCGCAAGTTCACCGAACAGCGAACAATTTGGGGTGTTCGCGGCAAATTCGAATGCCGCGGAACACCCTTTAAAAGTCTATGGGAGAAATCAAAAGTGCTAATTTTAAAGGCTAATATGCAAGTTATTGTCATAAAAAGTGTTTGGGGACCTGAGTCCTGCCCCAGGGGACATGGATCAATGCAAAAAAAAGTTTTAAAAACGGCCGTTTTTTCAGGAGCAGTGATTTTAATAATGCTTAAAGTCAATCAATAAAAGTGTAATATCCCTTTAAATTTCGTACCTGGGGGGTGTCTATAGTGTGCCTGTAAAGGGGCGCATGTTTCCTGTGTTTAGAACAGTCTGACAGCAAAATGACATTTTGAAGGAAAAAACTCATTTAAAACTACCCGCGGCTATTGCATTGCCGACAATACACATAGAAGTTCATTGATAAAAACGGCATGGGAATTCCCCAAAGGGGAACCCCGAACCAAAATTAAAAAAAAAAAATGACGTGGGGGTCCCCCTAAATTCCATACCAGGCCCTTCAGGTCTGGTATGGATATTAAGGGGAACCCCGGCCAAAATTTTAAAAAAAAATGACGTGGGGTTCCCCCTAAATTCCATACCAGACCCTTCAGGTCTGGTATGGATTTTAAGGGGAACCCCGCGCCAAAAAAAAAAAAAAAAAACGGCGTGGGGTCCCCCCAAAAATCCATACCAGACCCTTATCCGAGCACGCAACCTGGCAGGCCGCAGGAAAAGAGGGGGGACGAGAGTGCGGCCCCCCCTCCCTCCTGAACCGTACCAGGCCACATGCCCTCAACATTGGGAGGGTGCTTTGGGGTAGCCCCCCAAAACACCTTGTCCCCATGTTGATGAGGACAAGGGCCTCATCCCCACAACCCTGGCCGGTGGTTGTGGGGGTCTGCGGGCGGGGGGCTTATCGGAATCTGGAAGCCCCCTTTAACAAGGTGACCCCCAGATCCCGGCCCCCCCCTGTGTGAAATGGTAAGGGGGTACATAAGTACCCCTACCATTTCACGAAAAAAGTGTCGAAAATGTTAAAAATGACAAGAGACAGTTTTTGACAATTCCTTTATTTAAATGCTTCTTCTATCTTCCTTCATCTTCTGGTTCTTCTGGTTCTTCTGGCTCTTCTGGCTCTTCTGGTTCTTCCTCCGGCGTTCTCGTCCAGCATCTCCTCCGCGGCGTCTTCTATCTTCTTCTCCTCGGGCCGCTCCGCACCCATGGCATGGGGGGAGGCTCCCGCTCTTCTCTTCTTCTCTTCTTCTTTTCTTCTTTTCTTCTTTTCTTCTCTTCTTCATTTTCTTCTCCGGGCCGCTCCGCAATCCATGCTGGCATGGAGGGAGGCTCCCGCTGTGTGACGGCGCTCCTCGTCTGACAGTTCTTAAATAACGGGGGGGCGGGGCCACCCGGTGACCCCGCCCCCCTCTGATGCACGGTGACTTGACGGGACTTCCCTGTGACGTCACGGGGAATGCCACAGGGAAGTCCCGTCAAGTCACCGTGCGTCAGAGGGGGGCGGGGTCACCGGGTGGCCCCGCCCCCCCCGTTATTTAAGAACTGTCAGACGAGGAGCGCCGTCACACAGCGGGAGCCTCCCTCCATGCCAGCATGGATTGCGGAGCGGCCCGGAGAAGAAAATGAAGAAGAGAAGAAGAGAAGAAGAGAAGAAGAGAAGAGCGGGAGCCTCCCCCCCATGCCATGGGTGCGGAGCGGCCCGAGGAGAAGAAGACAGAAGACGCCGCGGAGGAGATGCTGGACGAGAACGCCGGAGGAAGAACCAGAAGAACCAGAAGAGCCAGAAGAACCAGAAGATGAAGGAAGATAGAAGAAAGAAGAAGCATTTAAATAAAGGAATTGTCAAAAACTGTCTCTTGTCATTTTTAACATTTTTGACACTTTTTTCGTGAAATGGTAGGGGTACTTATGTACCCCCTTACCATTTCACACAGGGGGGGGGCCGGGATCTGGGGGTCACCTTGTTAAAGGGGGCTTCCAGATTCCGATAAGCCCCCCGCCCGCAGACCCCCACAACCACCGGCCAGGGTTGTGGGGATGAGGCCCTTGTCCTCATCAACATGGGGACAAGGTGTTTTGGGGGGCTACCCCAAAGCACCCTCCCAATGTTGAGGGCATGTGGCCTGGTACGGTTCAGGAGGGAGGGGGGGCCGCACTCTCGTCCCCCCCTCTTTTCCTGCGGCCTGCCAGGTTGCGTGCTCGGATAAGGGTCTGGTATGGATTTTTGGGGGGACCCCACGCCGTTTTTTTTTTTTTTTTTGGCGCGGGGTTCCCCTTAAAATCCATACCAGACCTGAAGGGTCTGGTATGGAATTTAGGGGGAACCCCACGTCATTTTTTTTTTTTAATTTTGGCCGGGGTTCCCCTTAATATCCATACCAGACCTGAAGGGCCTGGTATGGAATTTAGGAGGACTCCCATGTCATTTTTTTTTTTTAATTTTGGTTCGGGGTTCCCCTTTGGGGAATTCCCATGCCGTTTTTATCAATGAACTTCTATGTGTATTGTCGGCAATGCAATAGCCGCGGGTAGTTTTAAATGAGTTTTTTCCTTCAAAATGTCATTTTGCTGTCAGACTGTTCTAAACACAGGAAACATGCGCCCCTTTACAGGCATACTATAGACACCCCCCAGGTACGAAATTTAAAGGGATATTACACTTTTATTGTTTGACTTTAAGCATTATTAAAATCACTGCTCCTGAAAAAACGGCCGTTTTTAAAACTTTTTTTTGCATTGATCCATGTCCCCTGGGGCAGGACCCAGGTCCCCAAACACTTTTTATGACAATAACTTGCATATAAGCCTTTAAAATTAGCACTTTTGATTATTCATGTTCGTGTCCCATAGACTTTAACGGTGTTCGCATGTTCGAACAAACTTTTTTCCTGTTCGCATGTTCTGGTGCGAACCGAACAGGGGGGTGTTCGGCTCATCCCTAATATATATATATATATATATATATATATATATATATATATTATAAAATATTGTTACATTTCTGCATTTCTGGGTGTGGATCCCCTCTTACATCAGGGTCCCCAGAGAGCTCCCCCACCTACATCAGGGTCCCCAGAGCCCCCTTCATTACATAAGTGTCCCCAGAGAACCCCCCTTACATCAGGGTCCCCAGAGAGCCTCCCTACTTACATCAGGGTCCCCAGAGAGCCTTCCCCTTACATCAGGGTCCCCAGAGAGCCCCAGGGCTCATTAATGCGCTACATAAAGAATGCAGGGCTCAGCTGTGCCCATCTATGCAGCCTTACCAGTGCCCAGCAATGCAGCTTCACCTGTGCCCAGGATGCAGCCTCACCAGTGCCCAGCAATGTAGCCTCAACAGTGCCCAGCATTGCACCTCCACTGTAGTGCCCTTTGACCCCTGCACCCCCCCACACTGTAGTGCCCTCTATCCCCTGCATCCTCCACTGTAGTGTCCCCTGTCCCCTACACCCCCCACTGTACTATCCTCTGTCCCCTGCACCCCCCACTGTAGTGTCCTTGTCACCTGCACCCCCCTACTGTAGTGTCCTCTGTCCCCTGCACCCCCCACTGCAGTGTCCTCTGTCCCCTGCACCCCCTACTGTAGTGTCATATATCCCCTGGACCCCCAACTATAGTGTCCTCTGTCCCCTGCACCCCCACTGTAGTGTCCTGTGTCCTCTGCACCCCCACAGTAGTGTTCTCTGTCCCCTGCAACCCCCACTGTAGTGTCCTCTGTCCCCTGCACCCCCCCAACATAGTGTCCTCTGTCCCCTGCGCCCCCACTGTAGTATCCTCTGTCCTCTGCACCCCGTAAACACACACTGTGTAGGTAGAACTCTCCTACCTTACACAGGTGTACAGCAAGCAGAGCAGCAGAGATCGACATTACAGGGCTGGATGGAGCGGGAACTACTGAAGTTAACTTTTCACATTACCAGGCTGGTGATTGGTTGCTAGGATTGGTTGTCGCTGTCCCCTGCACTAGAGACTCTGTGCTATGGGCACCAGATTCGGGGCTATAGCCCAGTAGCCATCTATATTTTATTATGGATGCAGTAAAGAACACAAGTCTATAATGTTTAATGATGGATCTTTTTAAGTTTTTAATATTGATTTCTTATGTAATATCACTAAGTAATAAAGACTGCATTTATACAGAATAATGTAAATACAGAAAATAGCTTGTACACCAAAAACCCATAGTTATTTTGTTTTTTTGCTGCCCTACTTTGAGATCATTGGCTAACTATGCAATGCTAAAAAGGAACCACACAACTCCAAACTACCATGTTAATTCCACGTTATGGGATTTATTTATAAAAATGTTGCCATGCAATTGTCCCAGGCATTCTCCCAGCTGTCAGCTCACAAATAATCCCCATGATTTCCGAATATGTTTGTATAGTATGAGTATCAACTCTGTCTGGTGGCTAAAATGTGGTATTTGCCTGAAATACCTGAATGAAGAAATTCCACAATATGGCCAAGAGTTGGAGCTGATGAACATAGGAAATAAATGTATTAGGCACATTATAGAGATTATTAGTAATGGTTGTGCAAATGTTTGAGGAATTAGCAGAGCAATTTTTTAAAATAAACTTGTTTTTGTGAAATGCCTGGGTTGTTTTATATTGACAGTTTAGTTCATAGCGCTTAGTTGAGCTCTACTTTAACCACTACAATCCCGGACCATTTGGCTGGCAAAAGACCAGAGCACTTTGCGATTCGGCACTGCGTCGCTTTAACTGACAATTGCACGGTCATGCGACGTGGCTCCCAAACAAAATTGACATCCTTTTTTCCCCACAAATAGAGCTTTCTTTTGGTGGTATTTGATCACCTCTGTGGTTTTTATTTTTTGCGCTATAAACAAAAACAGAGCGACAATTTTGAAAAAAAAACGCATTATTTTTTACTTTTTGCTATAATAAATATCCCCAAAAAATATATTAAAAAAAAATTTTTTTTCCTCAGTTTAGGCTGATACGTATTCCTCTACATATTTTTGGTAAAAAATTTGCAATAAGCTTTCATTGATTGGTTTGCGCAAAAGTTATATCATCTACAAAATAGGGGATAGTTTTATGGCATTTTTATTAATATTTTTTTTTTACTAGTGATGGCGGTGATCAGCATTTTTTATTATGATTGCGACATTATGGTGGACAGATCGGACACTTTTGGCGCTATTTTGAGACCATTCACAATTATACAGCGATCAGTGCGATTAAAAATGCATTGATTACTGTGTAAATGTGACTGGCAGTGAAGGGGTTAACCAGGAGGGGGCACTGTAGGGGTTAAGTGTGCCCTAGTGATGTGTTCTAACTGTAGGGGGGATGGGCTATGTGTGACACGACACTGATCACCGCTCCCGATTACAGGGAGCGGTGATCAGTGTCAGTGTCACTAGGCAGAACGGGGAAATGCTTGTTTACATCAGCATTTCCCCATTCTTCCTCACTGTGAGACGATCATGGGTATCCCCGCAGACATCGAGTCCGCGGGACCCGCGATCACACTCACGGGGCTCGCGGTGGGCGCGCCCACAAGCCATGTCTTAAAGGGCAACATACAGGTACGTTAATATGCCTGTATGTGCCCTTCTGCCGATGAATATCGACGTGAGGCGGTCAGCAAGCGGTTAAATGGAACCTCTCAGAAAGTAAGCAAACTGGCTGTCATTGCATATGTGTTTTCTGAAAGTAAAGCAATGAACCTATCATCCATATGCTTGCTTTTGTATTTAGTGAGTCATAGAACCAAACAAGCATGAGCATATAAAGTGTCCCAACACTTTATTGGCTGCATGCCTAATCATGTTGGTTGCAAATTAAATAGACATGGCAGTCCTATTGCTAGTAGTTTTGAAAACAAGTTAGCAAAGGCAGTTTCCACACTTCTACAGTGATAGGATCCCTGTATGGTTATAAATGACTGTACAGCTCCCATTAGTAACTGGGTAGTTTCCTAAATAGCATAGACTACACAGCTTTATAATCATCCTATCATTACCAAGGACTTTCAGTAGTAAATGCTTAACACACCAACAACAGATACTGTGACTTCGTCTATTTCAAAGGCAAGACATGCATTGCTAAAATGGAAGATTCCCCCATGGGATTTTTTTTAGCAGCTAGGTGTTCTAATCAAGGAAGTTTGTATAGTTTAAATTATTGTAAAATCTTTATTGGACAAAATTCATACGAAAAGGAATAGGAATTAAAATATGAGTTCTGGCTACAGGTGTATGTAGTCATGTTCAATTACAGCTGTCAAAATATTAAACAATGCTACTATCAATTGACAATACATTGCAAAAATGATATCCACATGGGCACCCCAGCGCATTTTGACTTATTTGGTTGTAGTCTTCTTCAGGGGTTTTTTTTGCCTCGCTCAGGAAATTGAACTATACTATAGCCAGAATTTGTTTCCCAGCGATCCAGTAATCTCCACACGCCGTTTTCATCTCCTTAAGATGAAGTCCGGGTCCAGAAGGCTTGCAAGGAGCCACACATGTGGACCTTCTTAGGATGGGGGAATGTGCCGTACTTTTAGGACTGTGATCTTTCATGTGCAACAGCTGTCCAGGACAGCTGTTGCACATGAAAGATCACAATTATATAAACTATACAAACTTCCTTGATTAGAACACCTATCTGCTAAAAAAAGCCCTTGGGGGAATCTTTCCATCTTTAACAATTTTCTGGGGTGTGCAGCTCTTCAAACTCCCTGATATGCGTTTTTCTATTTTAGACATGCATTGTTTTCCTAGGCATGCCAACAAATAAAAACCCCATTTGTCAATTACATGACACATGGTAGTCTATGGATTTCTGTGCGCTTCCTCTATTGGTTGTGCTAGCCTTTATATTTGTACCTACATTGACTTTCCCTTCACCATTTGCTGTATATGTCTGAGGCATAGTGAGACAGTAAATGCATAGGCACTATTGGCACATACTGCTGCTGTTCAAAATCTTATGCCCTGTACACACGATCAGACATTGATCGGACATTCCGACAACAAAATCCATGGATTTTTTTCTGACAGATGTTGGCTCAAACTTGTCTTGCATACACACGGTCGCTCAAAATTGTCGGAAAATCCAATAGTTCTGAACGCGGTGACATAAAACACATATGTCGGGACTATAAACGGGGCAGTAGCCAATAGCTTTCGTCTCTTAATTTATTCTGAGCATGCATGGCACTTTGTGCGTGGGATTTGTGTACACACTATCGGAATTTAACCGATCGGATTTTGTTGTTGGAAAATTTTATACCCTGCTCTCAAACTTTGTGTGTCGGAAATTTCCGATGGAGCCCACACACGATCGGAATTTCCGACAACACAATCCAATCGCACTTTTTCCATCGGAAAATCCACCCGTGTGTACAGGGCATTAGTCTGTTGTAGCTTAAAGTGAATGTAAACCCTCGCATATACCCAGTGAAGTGAACAGCCACAGATGATACACAGGGATGAAACAAACCTCCCTATATAAGTATTAAATCTATATCTACTGTCTTCAGCTTTAAATACTGTTTAGAAAGTGCCCTTTGTGTTAGGATTTCTTCTCTTCATGAATATTGTTGCAGAGAAGCCTGGGCACACAGCCAAGACAGCTGATTGGAGGAAAGGCACACACCCCCTCTACACATAGGTGGAGACTCTCAGCTCTCTCCGTTGTATAGTCCAGGGCTGTGCTAATCTATTTATAGATAAAACTCCGGCTGCTCTTATTATAATGTGACGGAAACTTGTCAGGCTGATAACAGAGGAACGCATTTTATGTATTGAGGTGAAAAACTTCTTGTAGTGCACCAGCCCCCCAGAGCCCCCCTTTTACTTACCTGAGCCCGATCATTCCTGCACCGGGGACGAGCACAGGTGTCTCAGGTCCTGATTGAATAGATTGATAACAGCGCAGCCATTTGCTCCCACTGCTGTCAATCACATACAATGACGTGGAAGTCAGGGGCAGAGCCGAGTCCTGCTGTCCGTGTCAATGGTTTCAGCAGCAGGACACAGGAGTGCACCTGCACGGGTGCCCTGAGGTAGAGCGATTCTCCGATGGGGCACTCAAGAAGAGGAAGAGCCAGGAGCGCCGCTGAGGGGCCCCAGAGGAGGAGGATCGGGGCCACTCTGTGCAAAACCATCTGCACAGAGGGAGTAAGTATGACATGTTTGTTTAAAAAAAAAAAACGAATATTTACATATCCTTTAAGTTATTATGTCTAGCCTATATTAGTCCATGTGTTATCACACTACTACTTTAAATGCTGTATCCAATACCATTACTCCTTCAAACATGCATACCACATATCCTATAGATGGAGTGACATATACTGTATAGTCCACAGTATTATTAGGCAGTTCTCATAGTCCTTCCAATGCTGAAAAAACCTGATGGATATCAGATAATTATTCACACTTACTAAGGCATAAATCTCAAACTACTAAAAACACTACTCAAAGCACTACCCCTTTAAGTTATTATGTCTGGCTTATGTCAATCCATGTGTTATCACAATACTACTTTTAATGTTGCATCCAATGCTATTACTCCTCCAAACATGCATAAATCATATAGATATATTAACCTATATAGTCCACTACTGTATTATTAGGCAGTTCTCATAGTCCTTCCAATGCTGAAAAAAACCTGATGGATATCAGATAATCATTCAGACTTCAGACAGTGCCTGGCTTCACAAATGCGCTTCTGGAAGAATGGTCAAAAATTCCCATAGACACACTCCTAAACCTTGTGAACAGCCTCCCCAGAAGAGTTTAAGCTGTTATAGCTGCAAAGGGTGGGCCAACTCAATATTGAACCCTACGGACTAAGAGAGGGATGCCAGTAAAGTTCATGTGCGTGTAAAGGCAAGTGTCCCAATACTTTTGACAACATAGTGTATATACCCCACAGTATTATTAGGCAGTTCTTATAGTCCTTCCAATGCTGAAAAAACCTAATGAATAACAGATGATCATTCAGACTTGTTTCATCCATGTTAGTGTGGCAACACCCGTACAGTCTCTCGTGCCAAAACATCAATGATGTGCTGTGCAGACACAATTCTGTGCTCCCCTCTTGTGTCCACACTCATCAAAAGCATGCGGGTGAGATGTGCCTGAGCAGGAAGTACACTGAAGGAGAGCATACATCTAGATATATCAACATAGGCGCATCTGACTCGCATGCTTATGCATAGGGTCCATACCTTTTTGATAAGTGTGGGCACAAGGGGAGCACGGAATTGTGTCTGCACAGCCCATCATTGATTTTTTGGCACAAGAGACTGCACGGGTGTTACCACACTAACACGAATGAAACAAATCGGAATGATTATCTGTTATTCATTACGTTATTTTAAACATGGGAAGGACTATGAGCACTGCCTAATGCCGCGCACACATGGTTGGACTTTCCGACGTAAAATGTGCAATCGGAGCTTGTTGTCGGAAATTCCGACCGTGTGTTGGCTCCATCGGACAGTTTCCATCGGAATTTCTGTCGCACAAAATTTGAGATCTGGTTCTCAAATTTTCCGACAACAAAATCTGTTCGCGTAAATTCCGATCGTGTGTACACAATTCCGATGCACAAAGTGCCACACATGCTCAGAATAAATTACGAGACGGAAGCGCTCGGTCTGGTAAAACTAGCGTTCGTAATGGACATAGCATATTCGTCACGCTGCAAATTTTGAAATCTTTTAATGCAGCACATTCTCCTCTTCTTTAGAATGCTAGAAGAATGAAGTTGTTTTGCTACTCATATTCACACAGAGTTCTCATAAACTTCTTTCTTTATAATTTCTCGTGATCTTGTGAATAATATTAATTTTTTTTTGTCAGATCTCCATAATACTTTTTTTTTTGTTTTTTTATTTGTTTTTTTATCAAGCTCTGCATTTGTTTTTATTTTTCCAGTGCGCTCCATAATATTATTTCTCGTTTTGTGTGTCAAGTTACCACAACACTATTATTATCTTGTATTTTTTTAACTCAAGGAGGTTGGTTGGTGTCCCTTGTTAATTTGACATTGTATTTTTTAAATGTACCTGCATACTCACAAACTGTCCTTTTTGAAGCAAAACACATAGGCAAGTATTTCTGAAAAATAAATATCCATTTATTCTGGGTTATAACAAAATAAAGAGGAAGGCAACACTGGAGAAACTGCTGAAATTTGCGAAGCCTTTGTACCCTAGGGCAGACATCAATAAATTTACAGTCAAAATTGGTGGCCTGAGTAGTCCATATAATAGGGAGAACAAATTCAGTCCAGGACTACAAGAGATCAGGAACAACAGTAAATTACATATCTGTCCCCAGGCTGTGGTCATACAACAGCCTGCATCTTTTGTCAGACCAGACTGAACCCAGGCCATCACTCTCTGGTCTTTCCTACATGCTTCCTTCCAGGCTGTGGTTTTGGTGTTGGAGGTGTGGCAGGAGGTGGAGGAGTAGGACCTGGAGGAGGAGGAAGACCTGGGGGAGGAGGACCATGGTTCGACTCACAAATGTTGCTTTGGCTTGTGAGTTCACCCCTCAACCCCTTATTTAGAGCTTGCAAGATCACTTCCTCACATAAGAGGCGTTGGCCCTCCTCCATTTCCAAGATTTTGAAAGCTGTCATGTAGGCATAGTCCTCTTGAACACTGGGGGGGGTTCTGAGGGCTGCAGGAGCCTTCAGGAATAGGCCAATAGCTGCCTCCTTCAGGTTACTCCTCTTCCTGGCACTTTTTTGTGGAGGGCCGAGGGGAGGGACCTGGGATTCAGGCAGGCTACTGGGCCAGCCACCTCCTGGCTGCCAGTTACCCCCGCCACCTCCTGGCTGGCACTTTCCACTGCCTCCTCCTGGCTGAGACTTTCCTGTGTATGAAATAGGGACATAGTTTTAGTTTTTTTCTTCATCAATCACACACAATTTTCAGCTCATGACTATTGCAAATTGAATGTTAATAAATAGAAAAGACTATCATTCTTACCCCAGCATTTTTCATTCTTGTACCAATCATTTGTGGCCACTACTGTCTATTGATATGTAAAACACTTTGGGAAATCAGAAATTAGTTATCAAAACTAACATATATTTAACATCATTAATTTGACAACCAGAAATATTTTGAAGAATGCTATACCTGACTCAAGCTGGGCTCCTCCACATGTGACTGCCTGGAAGGCCCAGGTTGGTTTTCGGAAGCCCCAGCTGGGGGGGAAGGAAGCCTTGAAGGAAGACTGGAGAGTGCTGGCCTGGGTTCAGTCTGGCCTGCCAGAAAATCCAGTCAGCCATAGTACCACAGCCTGGGTACAAAAATGTCATCTGCTGCAGCTCTTGATCTCAGGGTATCCTGGACCTTCTTACACTCCCTAATATAAGTGCTCCTCATGCCACCAATTAGGGCCTTCAGATAGGGGATGTCTGCTATGGGGATCACCGGCTTCACAAATTCCAGCAATTGATCCAGTGCGGCCTTCCTCTTTGGTTTATTGTTATAAAAGGGGTGGTTTACCTGCCACAGACAGCGCAGCTCCCTGTACATATCAATGAATATGGGGATAAAGTCCTCATTGTTGAATAGATCCATTTTCTCTGCAAGACACAACACAAGACAAACCCTAATGTCAGGCAAAACTCTCCTAATCTTGACCCAATATAGGCCTCAATCTAAAATTGTACCTTCGTTATAACGATCGTCGCTTCCGTTACTTTGTACCCCGCTCACAGATTGTATGTATGACACACGCATGTTCCGCTTTATATACACTGTGCATGCGTGAAACTCCGGCTGCCCCTAACGTTCTTTCTAGTGTATTCCCCGCCCCTTGTCTTTCGGCACAGTGGGGGGGGAACATGGCGGAGAGACAACATGTGCATGCAGAGGAGAGCAGCAAGGACAAAAGGCCAGAGCCCCAAACCTCACGATCCCGGAGGAGATTGAAGGCCTCAATTATTTCCTTTATAGAGATGGTGGAGATGGTGCACATCTTGAAGAGGGCCGACTATGATGGGAAGTATGGACCTTACCCAAACCCAAGATCATGCCTAAAGTTGTGAAGAGTCTGCAGAAGAATTTTGGGGTATGGCGATCCAAGGAGAAATTGAGGAAACTCTGGTCAGATCTCAGATTGAGGGAACAGGATTAGTACAGAAGAATCAAGAGAGTGCTGCAAAAAAGTAAGTATTTTGTCATGTGTTCCTATTCTTCTTCTTAACGTTTGTGCTGCTTCATGTGCTTTTCTTTACTGTTGTACATTTTTAAATGGCAACTTTCATGTTCATGGGCACAGTAATCGGTCGTAGGAAACATCGTTCATTCGCCCACTTATAATATGTTTTAGGCAGATACAGGTTAACTACATTTGTTCGTGCCTGTTTGTATTAAAATAAGTTTGTTGTCTAGATGGGTTTGTAACTAGAATGAAATGCAAACTTGATTCAGTGTAAGGAGAGGACACTCAGCAGCTGTTTACACATCTGGATGCAAGAGCACTAGTGTGGGACACCAGAATCAAACCTTTAGGGAGTACCACACAGGTGCTCCAGTGGGTACTGGGGGTGGGTACTCCATGTGTGCAAATTGAACAAAAAAGGGAAGTATTCCAGCTTTGGAAATGAAATAAAAATGTCTTCAGCGTGGAACTCTGCCAAAATAGACAATTGTACGACACTTCCAAGCAATGTTTCATATTACTATTTCTGCCCTCCAATATCTGTGTGCTAAGTATACCTTTTTTTTATTCACATAGGGGAGAAATGACTTGGGACATCAGAGGTCACCAGGGACCCCCCACCTCCGAAAGAATGGGAAGTCACCAAAACACAAGCAGAGGATGAGGAGGGAGAGGTTTTGGAAGTGGGCGAAATTGTCATCACAGCAGGTGAGTGTCTAAGACCACAGCTTCAGGTAAGAGATCTGTTCCTGCATATTTATAATACATGGTGTGTTTTTTTGTTTTTTTTAGATGATGTGGATGTTGTGGAAGAGGAATCTCATTTCACCAGTGAAAGTGCCCAAATCCTCATTGGGGAGAGAATGGGGTGCAATCGCAATTTAGAAAAACTAAAGCAAAACATCAATGATGTTCAAAAAAAAATGAAGAACATCATTGATATTTTAGGGAGAATCTAAAACACACAAAGATTTTACTCTTTTTTTCATGTATTTTAAAAGCCAAATTTTGAAGATGCACACAGTGTGTCAACATGTGCTATCTGCCATCAGGGGATATCAATGTACGCGCAGGAGCTAGCACATGTTGACCTTAGGCATGGGATCAGGAGGGAAATCCCCATTTTAAATCCCAATTTGTGTGCATCTTCAAAATTTGGCTTTTACAGGGGTGACATCACCCCATCTGATGAAGGCAATATCAACACAGTTTGGACAAACTAATGTCTGATATTGCCTTCACTATGTCAAAGTAGAACTTTGTAAGTTCCTGAGTTCTGTATGTTATGTTTTGAAACATGCCTGTTTAACCAAAAAGGCTATTTCTAATAAATGTGACAAAAAATAATTGTCATGAGAGGGTTTACCCATTGGTGGCGCTATCGGTCTCTTGGATCGCAGTACCAGTGTCCACCAGCGGGTGTCTTCCAACACCTGGGACCTGTAGTAAGGGGTCTCTCCTGCTGGTGGCACTGTTGCATCCTTGGGCCATAGTACCGATGTCCACCAGCGGGTGCACTCTGGCAGTGTGGCGCAAACAGCACACTCTGCGCTCAGCTGTAACATGAGGTCAATTACCACAGCCTTATAAATACCCGGCAAGCCCTGGTTGTTAGAGGATGATCCAGCCTATTTCATAGAACATTATTCCTCCTGTTCACAGCAGGTGTTGTCTAATTGCAATCCTTGGTTAGTCAGGCTGTGTGTGAATCAGCGTTTGTTCAACCTGTGCTGCAGGCATGGTCAGATCTCCTGTCTTTAGCTAAGCCACAATATTCCAGCCCTGCCATTAATCATCTGCCTTCCCAAGAATCTACCTCCCTGTCGCCTATGGCAACCTCAGCTACAGCCCAGTTTAATCAGCCCCCTACCAAATACTACTACCCAGTCTCCAAGTGTAGCACCTATCCTGCCTTCAATCCACCTGTCTCTTCTCCTCCACCTGTAACAGTCCCACAAAACCCTCCTCCAGCTATAGTTCCCTGGTCTTCCTTCTGCCCAGCTACTTCTTTCTTACAGCCCTGCACCTACATACAAAACTGCACGGGCTAAACCAAAAAAGAAACAAAAATTCTTCCCGACCCACACCATCTTGCCAGTAACCCAACCTGCTTCCACTTTCCCATCTGATGTGCCTGCCTCCCAGTCTGATGTCCTGATGCCTGCCTTCCAGCTGGATGCCTCGATGCCTGCCTTCCAGCTAGATGTCTCGGTGCCTGCCTTCCAGCCGGATGTCTCGGTGCCTGCCTTCCAGCTGGATGTCTCTGCCTTCCAGGCTGATATGCCCGCTTCTCAGTCTGATGTCTTGATGCCTGCCTTCCAGCTGGATGTCTCGGCGCCTGCTTCCCAGCTTGATGTCTTTGCCTCCCAGTCTGATGTGCCCGCTGTCCAGTCTGCCCTGATGCCTGCCTTCCAGCCCGAAGTCTCGGTGCCCGCTTTCCAGTCTAATGTGCCTGCTATCCAGTCTGATGTGCCTGCCTCCCAGTCTGATGTCCTGATGCCTGCCTCCCAGCCGGATGTCTCGATGCCTGCCTTCCAGCCGGATGTCTCGGTGCCTGCCTTCCAGTCGGATGTCTCGGTGCCTGCCTTCCAGCCGGATGTCTCGGTGCCTGCCTTCCAGCCGGATGTCTCGGTGCCTGCCTTCCAGCCGGATGTCTCTGCCTTCCAGTCTGATATGCCCGCTTCTCAGTCTGATGTCTTGATGCCTGCCTTCCAGCTGGATGTCTCGGCGCCTGCTTCCCAGCTTGATGTCTTTGCCTCCCAGTCTGATGTGCCCGCTGTCCAGTCTGCCCTGATGCCTGCCTTCCCGCCCGAAGTCTCGGTGCCCGCTTTCCAGTCTGATGTGCCTGCTATCCAGTCTGATGTGCCTGCCTCCCAGTCTGATATCCTGATGCCTGCCTCCCAGCCGGATGTCTCGATGCCTGCCTTCCAGCCGGATTTCTCGGTGCCTGCCTTCCGGCCGGATGTCTCGGTGCCTGCCTTCCGGCCGGATGTCTCGGTGCCTGCCTTCCGGCCGGATGTCTCGGTGCCTGCCTTCCAGCCGGATGTCTCGGTGCCTGCCTTCCAGCTTGATGTCTCTGCCTTCCAGTCTGATATGCCTGCTTCTCAGTCTGATGTCTTGATGCCTGCCTTCCAGCCCGAAGTCTCGGTGCCTGCTTTCCAGTCTGATGTGCCTGCTATCCAGTCTGATGTGCCTGCCTCCCAGTCTGATGTCCTGATGCCTGCTTTCCAGCCGGATGTCTCGATGCCTGCCTTCCAGCCAGATGTCTCAGCCTTCCAGTCTGATGTTCCCGCTCTCCAGTCTAATGTGCCTGCTTTCCAGTCTGATGCCTTGATGCCTGCCTTCCAGCCTGAAGTCTCGGTGCCCGCTTTTCAGTCTGATGTGCCCGCTTCCCAGTCTGATGTCATCATGCCTGCCTTCCAGCCTGATGTCTCAAAGCTTGCCTTTCAGCCTGATGTCCCAGTGTCTGCATTTCCACCTGATGTCTCGATGCCTGCCTTCCAGCCTGATGTGCCAGCTTCCCAGTCTGATGTGCTGGCTTCCCAGTCTGATGTGCCAGCTTCCCAGTTTGATGTGCCAGCTTCCCAGTTTGATGTGCCAGCTTCCCAGCCTGATGTCTTGAAGCTTGCCTTCCAGCCTGATGTCTCGATGCCTGCCTACCAGCCTGATGTGCCAGCTTTCCGGTTTGATGTGCCAGCTTTCCAGTTTGATGTGCCAGCTTCCCAGCCTGATGTGCCAGCTTCCCAGTCTGATGTGCCAGCTTCCCAGTTTGATGTGCTAGCTTCCCAGCCTGATGTCTCGATGCCTGCCTACCAGCCTGATGTGCCAGCTTCTCAGTCTGATGTGCCAGCTTCCCAGTTTGATGTGCCAGCTTCCCAGTTTGATGTGCCAGCTTCCCAGTCTGTTGTCTCAGTGCCTGCCCTCCAGCCTGATGTCTCGAAGATTGCCTCCCAGTCTGATGTGCCAGCTTCCCAGTCTGATGTGCCAGCTTCCCAGTCTGATGTGCCTGCTTTCCAGCCTATTGTCCCAATGCCTGCCTTCCAGCCTGATGTCTCAGTGCCTGCCTTCCAGACTGATGTGCCAGCTTCCCAGACTGATGTGCCAGCTTCCCAGACTGATGTGCCAGCTTCCCAGACTGACGTACCAGCTGCCCAGCTTGGAGTGTCCGTGGCCGCTGCCCAGCTCGAAGTGCCCGCTGCCCAGCTCGAAGTGCCCGCTGCCCAGCTCAAAGTGCCCGTGCCTGCTGCCCAGCTCGAAGTGCCCGCTGCCCAGCTTGGTGTTTTCCTGCCCGCTGTCATCTTGGATGTGCCCGCTGTCTGCCCGGATGTGCCCGCTGTCTGCCCAGACGTGCCCGCTGTCTTCTCAGATGTACCCACTGTCCAGTTTGATGTACCCGATGCCCAGCCTGATGTGCCCTCATCTGTTGTTCGGTTTGAGGCCATGAACTTTGGACAATTTCACCTTGTTGGAGCATCCAGAGGCCGCTCCTTTGGGGGGGGGTACTGTCATGAGAGGGTTTACCCGTTGGTGGTGCTATCGGTCTCTTGGATCGCAGTACCAGTGTCCACCAGTGGGTGTCTTCCAACACCTGGGACCTGTAGTAAGAGGTCTCTCCTGCTGGTGGCACTGTTGCATCCTTGGGCCGTAGTACCGGTGTCCACCAGCGGGTGCACTCCGGCAGTGTGGAGCAAACAGCACACTCTGCGCTCAGCTGTAACATGAGGTCAATTACCACAGCCTTATAAATACCTGGCAAGCCCTCATAGGCTTACCTTGGTATCTTTCTTCCTTGCGCCCTGACCTGTTATCCCGTATCCTGTAAACCTGTATCTGAACCTGAGCCTGCTCCTGAGCCTGTATCCTATCCCATCCATTATCCCCCTCTCCTAACCTGCCCTTGTTCAGTTGCTTATCTCCTGTGCATGACCTTGGCTTGGCTAAACGTTTATGTTTCTGGTATATCCCTTTTCCTGCTGACCTGCTGTGTATGACCCTGGCCTAGCTGACATCTGTGATTCCGGTATTGCCCCTTGCTGTATATATTGTTGTTTGTAGTGGATTTGTTGTGTTGGTTTTGCACTGTTTGTATTTTCTGAATTATCACCTATTTTAATAAATATTATTTATTCACTTACATGCGTTTTGGGTTATCTCCGTGCAGTCCACACAGTCTGGTCTACTAGTCTCCTGACAATAATGTTATACACCAAAGATGTTGGTTTGTTCAAAAACACTTTTCTACACACACATGTGAATGTGCTTTGAGTAAAAAGTTTTCTCAACAATGTGTGGCTTCTTATTTCAATGATCAAAAGCAGTTTTTGGAGTAAAAGTTGGTGTTTACAGTGACAATGGGGGTTATTTACTAAAGGCAAATCCACTTTTTACTACAAGTGCAGTTTAAGTGCAGTTTTAAGTGCACTTGGAATGCAACGTGGATTTGCCTTTAGTAAATAACACCCACGGTGCTTTCTAATTTGCCACAATCATGCCATTTTCATGACTCCACAAAATTAATTCATGGTGCTGAAAATTATGAATATTTTTGTCAGTAATGCATTACATACATTAACAACAAAAACAAGGCTTGTGTGTAGCAGACCCACAACATAATAATAGTTCGCTGAAGAAGAGATTGTCATATCATGTATCAAATAAATTACATTTGCACTATTGAAGAAAATGTCCAAAAAGAAAAGCCGATTGGAGAACCTAGGAGACAGCTAAAAGAAACCCAGGCAGTAAATCAATGGAAATCTTATTTCAGTTTAAGTTAAAAAATTTAGGATAAAATGTTTCTTAAACAGTTTCTGGCATATCAATGGCCCCCCCTACCCGCAAAGCACTAGACATACTTCTGTTTTACTTGGCGGACGCTTTGGGGGGCAAGCCAGGATGGCCAGCTTCAAGCGCTGTCAGGGTTTCTTGTTGAAGTCCGGCCTAAGGCCCAACTGAGGCCACACAGTTCATTGAATTTCTCCTTGCAAGGATTATCTGGTTAAGTTTATATTCCGCCATATTGATTGGCGTAAGGAATAGGCGGAACCAGCTTGCCATTATCCCGAAAACATTCTCCTCCACTCTTCTGGCTCTGGCCAGATGGTAGTTATAAACCCTCTGGTCCGGGGTGAGGATCCTCATGGCTTCAAAATGGTCGGCTGATGAGAACGAACTAACAGAAAGCACTGAAAAACAGAAAGGCCTGAGCTGAAAATCGGGTACGAGCGGACAAGAACACAGTGAAAATCAAATACGTAATATAAATAGGAACCCACAAGCACAAACTAAAGAGCAGTAATGATCGTAAAAGCAGGAGGCTGAAAAGCGCAAACTTCTACTAACACGAGATTAGTGGAAGGAGCCCAATGGGTGGCGCACTTGGTATTTAACTTCCTCTTTCTAGTGCCGTCGTACGCGTTGTACGTCACTGCGTTCTTGACGTTTGGAAATTCAGACAACTTTGTGTGACCGTGTGTATGCAAGACAAGTTTGAGCCAACATCCGTCGGAAAAAAATTCATGGATTTTGTTGTTGGAATGTCTGATCAATGTCCGATCATGTGTATGGGGTATTATAGTACTGTGGGCTATATACCTTATATTGTCAAAAGTGTGGGAGGAAACGGAGTACCAGGAGGAAACCCACGCAGGCACAGGGAGAACATGCAAACTCCAGGCAGATGGTGTCATGGTCGGGATTCAAACCAGCGCCCTTTTTGCTGCTAGGTGAAAGTGCTAACCACTACACCACTGTGCTGCCCAATACATGAACTTTAATGGCATCCTGGTCTTAGTCTGTAGGGTTCAATATTGAGTTGGTCCACCCTTTGCAGCTATAACAGCTTCAACTCTTCTGGGAAGGCTGTGCACAAGGTTTAGGAGAGGTCTATGGGAATGTTTGACCATTCTTCCAGAAGCGCATTTGTGAAGTCAGGCACTGATGTTGAACAAGAAGGTCTGGCTCACAGTCTCTGCTCTAATTCACCCCAAAGGTGTTCTATCGGGTTGAGGTTAGGACTCTGTGCAGACCAGTCAAGTTCCTCCACCCTAAACTCGCTCAGCTACACTATATTGCCAAAAGTATTGGGTCAACCCTCCAAATCATTTGGTGGAGGGGGGATTATGGCATGGGGTTATTTTTCAGGGGTTGGGCTTGGCTCCTTAGTTCCAGTGAAGGGAACTCTTAAGGCATCAGCATACAAGACATTTTGGACAAGTTCATGCTCCCAGCTTTGTGGGAACTGTTTGGGGATGGCCCCTTCCTATTCCAACATGACTGCACACCAGTTCACAAAGCAAGGTCCATAAAGACATGGATGAATGAGTTTGGGGTGGAGGAACTTGACTGGCCTGCACAGAGTCCAGACCTCAACCCAATAGAACACCTTTGCAGTGAATTAGAGCAGAGACTGCGAGCCAGGCCTTTCCGTCCAACATCAGTGCTTGACCTCACAAATGTGCTTCTGGAAGAAAGAGCTGAAGTCCACCCCTTACTGACAGAGAGGCGGTCTAGGCTCGGCGTCATCATGACCATGGAGTCGGGACCTGCCTAGATTCCTGGACCGGCACCAGCCTCCACCAGCGAGCCGATGAGAGCCTGAGCCAGCCGCTCCCGCCCCCTCCACAGCCCAGCACTCCAGTGAGTGAGGAGGGGGCAGAGCAGGAAGCTGTGACTAATAGCAGCTTTCTGTTTGGGGAGCTGTGGGATCCAAGCGATCGGCGGTGTTAGATCACACGGTCCTTAGTGTAGAGGCACCAGGACAGATGCAGCATTGGACCCAAGCTGCATACACCTAGGTAAGTATGAATAAAAAACAAAACATAATTCTCTTTTAAAGTTCATGTGCGTATAAAGGCAGGTGTCCCAATACTTTTGACAATATTGTGTATGTCACTACACCTATATGATATATGCATGTTTGAAGGAGTAATAGCATTGGATGCAGCATTTAAAGTAGTATTGTTATAACACATGGATTGATATAAGCTAGACATAATAACTTAAAAGGGTATCGCTATGAGTAGTGTTTTTAGTGGTTTAAGGTTTATGCCTTAGCAAGTGTGAATGATTATCTGATATCCATCAGATTTTTTCAGCATTGCAAGGACTATGAGAACTGCCTAATAATACTGTGGACTTATATGTCACTACATGTATATGATAAATGCATGTTTGAAGGCGTAATAGTATTGGATGCAGTATTTAAAGTAGTATTGTGATGACACATGAATTGATATAAGCTAGACATAGACAATAACACTCAAGGGGTAGCCCCGTGAGTAGTGTTTTCAATATAAGCTGAGTGTCTAAAATGACAAACCCCAGATTGAAACATAATAGTGAAGTGGTGCATGCTAAAAGGTAGTGAGCTCTGAGACAAGAGAGTGATATTCCTAGCAGCATGTTTGAGATACAGTAATACCTCGGATTGGGAGTTACGAGCGTTTCGCAATATGAGCTATTATTTTTTTTAACTCCCGACTCGGTTTGCGAGCGTTGTCTCGCAAGACGAGCAGGATTCAAGCCAATGGGGTGTGCAGTATTGCATTTGGCCAGAGGTGCGGGGGCACCGGTGACACTCGGGGCAGCTCAGAGACTCTCAGAAACACTCCATTCCCGAGTGTCCCTGAGCGGATCCGAGCGGCCCTGAGCAGTCTCCGAGTTTCTCCAGCACCCCCACGTCTGGCCACATTTGGTACAGCAGTCACTGTGGAACGAATGAACTGAGTTTCTATTGACTCCTATGGGGAGTCAATAGAAATTGATATGCGAGTGCTTTGGATTACAAGCATTCTTCTGGAACGAATTATGCTTGTAATCCAAGGTACCACTGTACTTGTTTTTCCCAGGAGAAGGAGAAAAAAACTCCTTGAGTCCCTTCCAACAGAATATATATATGTAGGGATCTGCTGCCCTCTACTGTTAGCTGCTAATGTCACAGTATTATGTATAATTACAGTATGTAATAACACTTCCTGTCTTGGGGAGGGGCTTTGAAAACCAAGAAGGAAGTTGAGTGAGAAACAAAGAGCTAAGCCGCATTGCCTTATACACACAGGGGGCTGCTACTACTGCTTTATTTTCACCCAGATCAGAAGCAAAGACCATTATGCAAGTACTCCTATGATCTGAAAGTTTACCTGCAGCTGCCAATAGCTTCTTGAGTTCATATCAAAATCCTTATGACAGACTTATTTCTGTCCTGTAGTTATTAAATCCCAGGCACAGCACCAGATAGCTAGGTCTGCGCTACTGTATGTGTGTAGTGGTCACTTTGCTGTATGTTAGCAGGTACATCTGTTTATTGTAATATAGTTTATACGCAGATCCTGTTATTTTATTTAACCTTGTTCCTTCTAGTCTGGGATTCTATAGGTAGTTTTAGCTTAGGACTCGAGAACCTGCTTAGGCTAGAGCCAAGTTAGGCATCTATTTGTAGTTAGAGGTCCAGTTGCACGTCAGATTGGCTGATTCTGAAATCCAGTGCCACACCACAGTCCCTACCAGTGAGATGCTCTGTTCCAGGCTGGTTGTACAACAGTTGGAGTTTCCCCCTGTGATCGCTGTTCTTATCTTCAGGTCTCCGACACAAAGACAGAGAGTGCATTAGCCTCAGGGGCCCCTGCAACTGGACTTTACTGCAATATTCATCTGGAGGTATCTCTATTAATAGCTATATACAGTATACCCAGGTATATGTGCACAATTCCACCAAGACTCATATTGGACCCTTTGCTGATAATACCTGTTTGTACATTGAATGTACTGTATGTACTAGTAAAAATCTTTTCTTATATAAAGCTTTTAATATTTCTATACTGGTGTGCATCTATAAACTTATGGTTAATGTTATATGCTGGTTGCAGTAGTTCTTCTGCTTGTCAAATAATTTGTTTAGATTACTGGTCAATTTCCAAGGAAGGCAATTTCCTCTGTTCACAGAGGCCCTGTCCTGGGTGGTGGCACTGCCAACTTTATTATCAAACCCTCTCTTTCACTTTGTGAAGATTCTGGTTCTCTTATTTACTTTCAGGTTTAGCGCAATAGCGCCAAAAGGACATTTTTCATAACCTCCTAAAAGTGGCTATATACTGTATATTTATATTTACAGCAGGTAAAATAAGTATTGAACACGTCACCATTTTTCTAGGTAAATATATTTCTAAAGGTGCTATTGGCATGAAATTTGCACCACATTTCGGCAACAACCTATGCAATCCATACATACAAAGAAGCCAAAATAAATACCTTCAGAAATTAAGTTATGTGTAATAAAATGGAATGACACAGGGTAAAAGTATTGAATGTGCTAACTGAAATGTATTTAATACTTCGTACAAGATCCTTTGTTGGTAATGACAGCTTCAAGACGCCTCCTGTATGGAGAAACTAGTTACATGCATTGCTCAGGTGTGATTTTGGCCCATTCTTCCACACAGTCTTCAAATCTTGAAGGTTCCGTGGGCATCTTCTATGAACTCTGATGTTTAGTTCTTTCCATAGATTTTCTATTGGATTTAAGTTGGGTGATTGGCTGGGCTATTTTAGCAGCTTTATTTACTTTCCTTGAAACCAATTGATAGTTTCCTTGGCTTTGTGTTTGGGATCATTGTCTTGCTGAAATGTCCACCCTCGTTTCATCTTCATCATCCTGGTAGATGGCAGCAGATCTTTATCAAGCATGTCTTGGTACATTTTTCCATTCATCTCTCCTTCATAAATACAAAGTTTGCCAGTACTGTATGCTGAAAAACAGCTCCACACCATGATGTTCCCACCTCCAAACTTCACTGTTGGTATGGTGTTTTTGGGGTGATGTGCAGTGCCATTTGACCTCCAAACATGGTGTGTATTATGGCATCCAAAGAGTTAAATTTTGGTCTCATCTGACCTGACAATATTCTCCCAGTATTTCACAGTCTTGTCTAAATGTTGTACAGCAAACTTTAAATGAGCTTCAACATGCTTTTTCTTCAGCAATGGAGTCTTGTGGGGTGAGCGTGCGTACAGGCCATGGGGTTGAGTGCACTACTTAATGTTTTTTTTAAACAATTGTACCCTCTAATTTCAGGACTTTCTGAAGCTCTCCACAAGTGGTCCTTGGCTCTTGGACAACTCTTCTGATCATTTTTTTCACTCCTTTCTCAGAAATCTGAGCAGGAGCACCTGGTTTATGGTGAAATTATGTTCTTTCCACTTATGGTCCCAACACTTTTTACTGGAACATTTAGAAGTTTAGAAATCCATCTGTAACCACTGCCATCAGTATATTTTGCAACAGTAGGGTTGCAAAGGTCTTGAGAGAGCTCTTTGCCTTTACCCATCATGAAATGTTTCTTGTGTGACACCTTGGTAATGAAACACCTTTTTATAGGGCATCAGTTGAGACTGAACCAGCTGATATTATTTTGCACTGATTACTGCTAGATTTCAGCTAGTGTCTTGGCTTTCCATACCTTTTTGTGAGGGAATTGGTGGGGTTTGTAGGGTTGTCTGGGAGAGAAATGGGGGAGGGATAAGACTGGGAAGTATCCGCTACATGGTCTGTGCTGTTTTTATATGTACTATTTAGGCATATGATTAATAAATGTGATGAGGTAGCCTTTTGGGTGTACACAATTTTTTGTTTTTTTTTGTTTCTATCAATATTTATTTTACCCGCTGGTATACATGATCCATGTCAAAGCCTCTGTATTGTTGTGCAGGCAGCCTGCAGGGAGAAATACCAGCTGCTGCAAAGAGGGAGATCACAGTGCTATGGACTTGGGGCACCCTGCAGGAGATGCGGGGCAGGTGCCCTGGCTGCTCTGCTAGTTTAATTTTTTTATTCACCTGCTGGATTTTGTTCCAGAACTGGGCTCTGTGCCAAGCTGCTGTCTTGCTGCATTGTGAACATAGGAGGTTGCTTGCTTGGCATGGGCACCATTCAGAGAGCAGTTAGTTAGTTGTGTGGGTGAGTGACCGTAAACTTATAGCACCCCATCCCTTAATATGGAGAGCTTGAGGACAGTTTGTAGGGACTGTAAAGATGCTCAATATAATTATAGACTTGCTCAAATATAAAATTCTAAGTTTATTCAAACGTGATTTAAAAATATTCCATATTAAAAACATGTATACTGATAAAATGATCTCATGTATTTTTTTTCTCACAGAGGGCATAAAAGGACCAAAGAGGTGTAATATTAAACCACATGGGGGTACAAGTTCCCAAAGCTACGGCGGCGGCCGGCCTGAGTCCATATCACACAGAGCCTTATGCCTTTAGAAAGCTGACTATGATTTCTCTGATGACTAGGTGTCCCCGTGTGGTTTTGGTTAATATTACATGTCTTTGGTCCTTTTATATCCTTTGTGATCACATGGAAACCTGGGGTTTGACACCATCTTGAGATTGATTTTTTTCATTGACCAATTGTTATTAAATTAGGAATACCAGCAGTTATTGTATCCTTCCCCTGAAGAAGCCTTAAGTTGGGCAAAACATGTCGGGAATATATATCTGTACACCTCTGTGACAAAAAAGAATACGGTATTCTATGTCAATACCAAAATGTGAGAAATGAGAGGCATGAAAAGAGTATCTCTGTCATTGTCCACTATCACAAGTGCTAAACAGATCACATTATCGTTTATTCCTTCTTTTACATTTTTTTGTAGAATCTTGCAATCAGCTTCCAGGTGTCAATTCATAATTGTTGTTGCTATAAAACACAAACCAATTTGCTGGAGGTGAACATAATGCAGGTAATGACTTAAGAACTTTTACTGCTAGATCTTTCAGGGGACAAAGTCAATGTTTAATTAATGTATAATATGCTGTTAGACCAGATAGTGAAATATCCACGGTAAATATCTTCCTTTTTGGGGAATATTGACATTTTAGCTAATGCTGAAAAATCTAAATGCTGCACTGAAAAATAAGCAAATAAAGCACAGCTACTGACCTTTTGTGAGTAAACAAGGGCAAGTGGATAAACTCAATGCAAACAGATTTTAATGAAAACAATCTAGATCCAACAATACTTTACAGCTCTTTAAGCTTTGAGTTTTTCTTATCATTCCATAGTAGCATGTTTTTAAATATTCATGATTGGCAAGAAAATGATTTACTTAGATTAAAAAGTTGAAAAGCAAATATAAACAAAGTTTTACACATTGAACCTTCAAAACAATTTCCTACATACTTTGTTCCTGTTCCAGTGCTGCAAGAATAAACTTTATTTAGATGGTTTTATTTAAGTTCACTTTAAACTAAAAGACAGCTATTTATTTTGGCACCAACCAGCTCACACGTTTATCCATAAAAACACCAGCGTTTGTAACTGTGCACAGAAGGATAATAAATTAATTTGTTTAAACACACACTCCAAAAATTGACACATTGCCATTCATATAGGAAACAAGTTCAGCAGTTGTGTCATTAAACAACAATATTGCATAGCTTAATAGCCATTCAAATGGTGTGATATTTGGCCAGAAGCAAAGAAAGGAAAATCTTTTAGACACTCCGAGCATACCTCTGTAAATAAAGAAAAATAAGATACTCATAAGTTAAACATATAAATATGAATTTGTGCATTCTGCAGTTTCAGAAATCCTGCAATAAACCCTTTGAAATAAAAGTTGTTGACAGTCCAGTATATTAATTGTGCTGATAACAATCTGCAATCATCTTATGCATACATTTTTCTCTGTGCTAGCGCCTGCACAGCAATTACCTAGACCATGTTGAAGCAGAAGAAACATGGTGAGACTGGATAATTCATGACCAGGTTTTTTCTTTCTTAAATTATACTGTATGTAAACCCCAACAATGAATTTCTCCTATTTGCAAATCTTTGGTCTGTTACATTTCCCATCTTTCTGTAGGCTACAGAACATCCACCCCCTATGTTATATACTCACTATTGCAGACTGACAGCACTGTTTCTCCTAGATATAGTTGAGTGAATGAGCGTTATCACCCTAGGAGAAGAAGTGTGTTACTGGTAGAATCACCAGATAAAAGTAAAAGGGAAAAACTGACCAAAGAAAACCACATCTAAGGACTGGTTTTAATGTAACTAGGTTACATTATATGTGAAAACAAAAATGAAACCATGCTAGTGATATAAAAATTCAAAATTATAAAATTGAAGCTGCACCACTAACGTGAGATATTACAAAAAACAAATCAAGAACAAAATGTGTTGCGCTAAATTCCAATTGATAAACAATGAACAAATAAAAAATCACTAGATAGTGGAAAAAATAAGCTCTATCTTGTATCCAAGATCAAACAAACTCCCTCCACCTTGAAACCATGTGTAAATTCACCGCCACCACATGAATAGATGTGCTCTTAGCAGAGAGCATAGATCTCCTATTTTGGGAGATCAAAGCAGGCTTGTGTGTATCATCCACTGTTTTAGCCAGCTAGTAGAAAGCCATAGGGATCACTTGGGTCATGACCAGGCGTGGCGGCAAAACCTCCTGCCTCAAGCCTCTACCTCCGATGATACGTCATCGCATCTATCCGGAATACCAGCGACTATCCTTTATTCATTGGATTTGTGTATGCTGATTTTAAACCTGGATTTTGGAAGTGCATTACTTTTAATAAAATCCACTCAAAAGAGGTTTTAAACTGTTTGGAGTTTATCTCTTTGTTGAGACATACCACTGGAGGTAACGGCTTGAGGCAGGAGGTTTTGCCGCCATGTCTGGTGATGACCCAAGTGATCCCTATGGCTTTCTACTAGCAGGATAAAACAATGGATAAAGATAAATCATTTCAGAACTTTTTCCACCTTATGTGACCTAAAAACAGTACAACAATTGAAAAACAAACTGAAATCTTTTAGGAGGGGAAGTAAAAATAAAAAAATAAAATAATGTGGTTGCATAAGTGTGCAAAAGCATGTGGGAAATGTGTTATGGTCTGATGAAACCAAGGTTGAACTTTTTGGCCAGAATTCCAAAAGATATGTTTGGTGCAAAAACAACATTTCACGTCACCAAAAGAACACCATACCCACTGTGTAGCAAGCATAGTGGTGGCATCATCATCCTTTGGGAAGGTTTTTCTTCAGCTGGAACAGGGGCCTTAGTTAAGGTAGAAGGAATTATAAACAGTTACAAATACAAGTCAATATTGGCACAAAACATTCAGGCTTCTGCTAGAAAGCTGAACATGAAGAGGAACTTTATCTTTCAGCATGAAAACAATCCAAAGCATACATCTAAATTAACAAAGGAATGGCTTCACCAGAAGAAGATTAAAGTTTTGGAATGGCCCAGCCAGAGCCCAGACCTGAATCCAATTGAAAATCTGTGGGGGGGGGTCTGAAGAGGGCTGTGCACAGGATATGCCCTTGCAATCTGACAGATTTTGAGTGTTTTTGCAGATATTGCCAAGTCAAGATGTGCCATGCTGATAGACTCATACCCAAAAAGACTGAGTGCTGTAATAAAATCAAAAGGTGCTTCAACAAAGTATTAGTTTAAGGGTGTGCACACTTATGCAACCATATTATTTTAGTTTTTTATTTTTACTTCCCTCCACCTAAAAGATTTCAGTTTGTTGTTCAACTGAGTTGATCAGTTTATAGATCACAATAAAGGTGGGAAAAGTTATGAAATTATTTATCTTTGTCTCATTTTTTGTATCACATAAACCTGACATTTTAACAGGGGTGTGTAGAGTTTTTATATCCAGAGTATATGTCTTTCTTATACTGTACAACACATAGCCAGCGCCCTAATGTTTTTTTTTGCAAAATGATTGGGTATTAATATGCTTCTCAAATCTCAAGTCCCTAACTTATGAGTGAAAATTGCTTAACTGAATGTAAAACATTGAATTGCTGTATGGTATTCTTAACCAAGTAATAAATATTCTTAATGGATAAGAATAACACCCTCATGAAAATGATCCGTAATAAGGTTCGATGTTTAATGCATCATAAAGAGACTATAGTCATATAAATCCATACATCAGCAATGTATAAACAGAGCAAATCCAACCGACATTACTTCAGATGAGGGCACATTAAAACCTTTGCTTTGCCTTATTTAAACTGTGTTGTAAAGATTTTTTTTTCAGGTCCCACCTGGCAAATGGTGTAATTTTTTTCCTAAAACACGACACTCCCGTTCTTTAAAACATAATCTGGACAATTGTGATTTTTTTATTACTACTCTCAATTCTAATTCCAATCTTATAAAAGTTCCCCTTTTCATAGCCATTAAACCAACACCCGTGTAATAGCCTAGTGTAAAAATTGCCTTGGAGACTCTTAAGTGGGATTATTTAACATGTGAAATATGTAGCAAGGCACTATGTGATTCTAATAGCTATTTGTTGATTTCTATAGCAATACAAATATCACTGTGATAGAGTGGATTCATCTAAAGGAACATTTCTGGAAATACAAAATATAATTTCTGGACATTATTGACAAATAATGACAGTGAGGTAAGGATAAGGGATTTTCTAAAATTACTCACATTAGTGGGATTTTTCCTAACCTAACTACAATATTCTTCCAAAGCAAAAGGATAGAAACCCACAATGCAATAAAAACACAACTACAACTAAAACTGTTTTTTTCTTTGTAAAAAGTAAGGAAGGATTAGAATGTCTGACAGGGTTCTATTTACAGACTGTTCCTCCCAGAGAGTTTTATCTTCAGAAGTGATGAGAAATCTTACCAATGACACAGGCAGCAAGAAAGCACATTTTTTCAGTAAAAAGAGTTATAACCTGAGGTTATTTTATTGCCTATGTCTTCCATAATACGTGACAACCTTTTCTTTTCGACACAGTCCCAGGCAGCAATAGAACAAAGTGCACTATCTCTTTGAATATGATAATAAGCAATCTGCATATACATAGATAAAGGAAAAATCCAATAAAGTCCACCAAAGTGAAATAAAGTCTCTAAATTATGACTTTTAAATTGATTGTAAATAATCATAATCCAGTACAAATCCCAAAGAAGCCAATGTGAAAAAAATCCACGCCACCAGGATGCACACACTTCTTACCAGAAATCTCTAGATCTCAGGCAAATGGGATCAAATGAGCTCAGCTGATATACAGCCATACACCATAAGACATCCCTTCAATCTGTGAGGCTTCAATGCTGACATTTGTTCTGTGGCTCCACCAAACTGGTTCCCTTTCCGCTCCACATCAGCATCACAGGTGATAAGTATTTATATAAAAGAGGAAGAACAGAACCTCATAGTGCAACCAATAAAATCATGATAAAATGTATTTAAATGATACACTTACATTAAAAATCAGAAACTTGCATAAACAAAAACAAAGATGGTTCTGCCGAAACTTCTGCTGGCGTGTGTAATATTTTTTTTTTTTCACAAACTATCATCAAAGCAAGTGCAGTGTCACTATGGTGACACTGTACTGCTGTAGTAGTGATTATGTACAATGGCTGGCTGCCCTGATATCACTGTATGTCAGTGCTGCCAGCCATTGTCTCAGATCGCCACCATAGTAGTACAATGTACCCAGACCAGTGCTGCCAGTCAGTGTCCCTAATCCCTGCCACACCGGTCAGCATCCCTGATCACTGCCTCACCAATCATAGTGTCCCTATTCCCAACCACATTAGTCACAATGTTACCCCTTCATCCCAACACCAGTCCCAGTGTCTTCGATTACTGCCACACCAGTCACAATGTCCCTAACCACCACCACACTAGTCCTGGTGTCCCAGATTACTGCCACATCAGTCTCAGTGTCTCTGATTACCACCACATCCCTCATAGGATCATCATAATTACTTCTTCACACGTGTAATGCTCTCTGAAGAGCCATCCGTGTTTGGATTGCTCTTCAGAAAGCATTTAACAGGCAGTGAGAAGGTGTTGTACCACCTCCTCATAACCTGCTTTAACCCCTTGAACCTGCACAAGCATACCCATTCACTTGAACAGGAGATATAATTCCAGCCACAGCTGCAAAGCATCACATATGTGGCATGTGTAAACCTTTAATCAGTGCCTCTGCAGCTAAAGGGGGTAGCAGTTGAGGAGCAGTAACATTGCTGATCAACCACAAGGTTTTACCAACCTCACGTGTGAACATACCCTAATACTGCAGGCAGTCACAGTTCTCTGATTACCACCACACCAGCCACAGTGTCACAAGACCAGTGTAGCTAGAATAATTGTTGCTGATTGCCACCACACTAGACCAGTGCATGCCAGCAACAGTATTCATTATCACTGCCACACCAATCTCAGTGTCAGCACACGTGAAAGCCAGCAATGGTGTCTCTGTTTGTCACCACACCAGTTACAGGGTCACAGAACAGAGTAAGTCAGCAGCAATGTTCATGGTTGCTGCCTCACTAGTCCCCAGTGTCACCAGGCCAGTGTAAACCAGCAACAGTGTTCGTAATCGCCCCTACACAATTTGCACTGTCACCATCACACCAGGGCAGTGTTAACTCTGTCTACTACCTGTACTACTCTGGCCTGTTTATTGACCATGTTTCTGCCTGCTGCCTGAACCGATCATTTACCTGTATACTGACTATGTCTTTGCCTGGTAGTCATGTATTTAGATTTTTAAGTTAAACTCCTAGAAATATAACAAGTGTTTGGCGCAAAGGTTAAAAGCAATAATCCACATAAATGACAATATTATGCATATAAATGATGAACTAGAACAAGGGATAAGAAAAGATAATAGTAGTCCATGATGGTGTGTATAAAGTTGATGATGAGGTATAAAGCCCACATTCACGGCAGCCTTCCAATGGGTATGGAACCATATTCACAAAAAGCACTGTAAGAAACAAAGAAAGGAGGTGCCTCTGGGTGCAGACTTAAAAACAATTTTAATAAAAAGAGCAGCAACAGAGATTGCACTCACATTTGTGTTGAGTTAAAAAGGTATATAAGAGTCCCAGATGTAACTGGAGGGGTCCATGAGGTCGATCATCCCTGCCATGGGTGTGTAATCAGACTGGTCTTTCAGATGCACTGTGTCCACCGGCCGGCAATGATGGAGGAATACCAGAATGACCAGTCTGATTACACATCCATGGCAGGGATGATCGACCTCACGGACCCCTCCAGTTACATCTGGGACTCTCATTTGCTTTTTTAACTCAACACAAATGTGAGTGCAATCTCTGTTGCTGCTCTTTTTATTAAAATTGTTTTTAAGTCTGCACCCAGAGGCGCCTCCTTTCTTTGTTTCTAAACTGCTAGAAAGCCTGAAGGTGCTCCTTGGATTTTGGTCCTCTCTATGTGGTCAGGCTGAGAAAAAGTCTCATACATTGCCACAGTCAGAAGGAGTAGCAGAATGTGTTTTGCGGTGTAATTGTAGGTATGCTTATGCAGTGAGTTAGAAATA
Source organism: Aquarana catesbeiana (assembly GCF_042186555.1). NCBI lineage: Eukaryota > Metazoa > Chordata > Amphibia > Anura > Ranidae > Aquarana > Aquarana catesbeiana. Next base: position 199,532,666 of record NC_133324.1, read on the forward strand.
TTTTATTGATTGAAACTTTGTGTAAAAAAAATACATTTTCATTTTCATTCTGCATTTTCCAAAAAGTTGTGGCAAAAAATGTCTTTACAGTGCCTCTTAAAAAATACCTTGGTGTGTTTGCTTTCCAAAATGTGGTCATTTTATTTCCACAGTTATGGTTTTCCAGGGCCTACAAAAATGTAATGGGTAGTAGGGAATTTAGATGCATAATCTATGCCCCTGGATTTTTAACCCTTCTAGGCTGAGAAAAAGTCTCACACATGTGGTATCCCCATACGCAAGAGGAGAAGCGAAATGTGTTTTTTGTAAGTGCAAGTGTTAATTATAAGTATGCCTATACTGTGTATGATAAATACCTTGTTAAATTGACAATTTTGTAAAAAAAAAAAAAAAAAGATTTATTTTCCAAAAAAAAGGGTAACAAAAAAAATTACAAGTTAAAAAAACTCACAATGGCTCTTAGTAAATGTTCTTGACTGTCTACTTTAAAAAAAATGGGTAATTTGGGGGAATTTGTACTGTCCTGGCATTTTAGGGCCTCAGGAAATGAGAAAGGCAGTCAGTATATCAGGACTGATCAATTTTGAAATATATATAACATAGTTTGTAGACTCTATAACTTTCACACAGACTACACAATATACACTGATGTGGGCTATTTTTTATCAAAGAAATGTAGCAGAATATATTTTCACTTACATTTATGAAGAAAGGTTATGTTTTGCAAAATAATATAACAGAAGTTACAATGTAGGGAAAACACTTTTCTTTTATTTATTTTTTCATTTATATATCAAGAAAAAAAACCCAGTGGGGATTAAATATCAAAGAAAAAAAAAGCTCTATCTGTCTCTAAAAACTGACAAACATTTAATTTGGGTACAGTGTTGTAATTGTCATTCAAACTGAGACAACACTGAACTCTGAAAAATTACCTGGGCAGGAAGGGTGAAAGAGTCCAGTCTTGAATGGTTAACCACTGAGTACCAGCCTGTAATACTACTTCATTACCAGGCCATTTTCAGTGTTCCTTTCTGTGATAGCTGGACTGGCATTTACTTGGCAAGTTAACACTGTACCCAAATTTATTTTACATAATTATTGAGACATAATACTAAAAGAAGAAATATGCACTATAAGTGCAACAAGGTCGCCCTTAAAGGATTTTTATACTGGCCAAAAATAAATATTTAATCTCATAAATTATTTTGTATAAAAGTGCACTACAGTGCCATCTTTATTGAACATGTAGAAAATATCTGTATATAAAAGGTAACAATAGAAAATGCAAATATACAAAGTGCAAATACAAACACTATACATCCAATTGCATACAGAAGATGTGACACCTGTGTGCCTACAGCCCGCAGCCTATATGTAGAGGATCAAGTGGATGAAGTATATAGCACGTAACCCGACATGTTTCGGAAATAGGTATGTATTACTCCTTCATCAAGGGATTTACAATTGGGTGCTCAAGTCTCTATCTGTAATGTAAATTACAAAAATAGTAAAATAGTAAAAAATATATCTATATCGTCATAAATTATATGCGACTGCAATTTTGCGATATATGCGATTTTGTGATTATAGAAAAAAGGTACAAAAAAGTCTAAGAAAAACTAGTCGTACTTACATCAATCTGATTCGTAAAAACAAACAGGAAATAGCAAAAATGACGGTTGAACAGCAGAAATAGGAGCAGGCTGGTTTAAGTAGTTCACAGAACACGAGATGGGCGGCCAGGGATGCAATGCAAAGTGCTGCAACACTTTCACAAGGGATGGCCGATAGAGATCTGTGTATTTAAGGTATGGTATCATGAGTATACAAGGCATATAATTAAGCCAGTGTTTCGCTGGAAGACTGAACAGCCATTCAGCTATAGTAGAAAAACATTTGAGGTAAAGTTTTTAGTATTCGAGTGTATAGGACAGAGTATTTTCAAGTTACCTTGTGGTTATTCAGTAATCTCCTGAGACGCAGACCTCCAGGCAGCAGTTCAAAACTGACAGGTGCCCAAGGAGTGTCTGTGTCTTATGTAGGACAGCTGATTGGACAGCAGCCAATCTGTGTCAACTCCACTGAATCAGCTGCATGACAAGCAGCTGTGTGTGTGGAGATCAGGCATCCCCCTGACGTCAAGGCGCGCAGCCACGCCCCTAGGGGCACGATGACGTCACGCGTCTCAACGTCACTGGCGGGTATGCGGTCCCAATGCGAGCAACGAAGCCAGCATGGGGAACCATCCAAGAGCTCATCCACATGCAAAAGGCCCAGGGGACAAGCAAGCAAGTGCTGCCCCATGGCCATGCATGTGTAGAGCTTACCAGCCGGGTGTCCGTGTGCGCGCACGCGCTCCGCATCCGAGAACCTGCGCCATCTAGCGGGTGGAATAAAAAGTGAACAGAAAGTGAACAAAAAAACAGCCTGCTGTACATAAATACGTCAGAGAAAGAACAGGAGAGAAGAGCATAATATGCTGATTACATATAGAAGATTGTAGAGTAGCAATCAATTCTATACAAGTACTGATGAGAGGAACAGAATACTTGAGTAATAATCAGTTTAAAGCAAATAATAATACAAAACATAAAGGACCCAGGTGCATATAGTATACAAACACATAATAGTATGGCAATAACTTTTAATCAGGAGCAGTCTAAATGTATATGGACCTAGTAGCCCATAACCGTTCCTGTATCTATTTAGAAATGTCTGATACAATGATGGTGAATGACATATGATAAAAAAGGAAAAGAAAAACAAAAATTAAATAAATAAAATTAAAATTGATATTAGATTGGGAGATGAGAACAGACAGCGAACCATATTTAGAAGTCCCTACAGATCCAATTCACGAACTCCCGATGCAAAACCGGGAAGGAACGGTTTGAAGTTGAAGGCCCCATTAAGGCCAGGTGGATGGTTTGCCCGTAAGTTGTGTATCCATCTCAGTTCGCACTGGAGAAGGCGTTTATTGAAATCGCCTCCTCTCGGATTGAAGTGGATGCAATCAAGAGCTAAAAAGTATATTTTGGGGATCGATAAAGGATGAGCCATTGCCATGTGATGACCAATCGGCAAGTCTGGATCGCGTTTGCGTATGGTGCCAAGATATTGGTAAATGCGTTTCCAGAACTCATTTATGGTCTTGCCAACATAGTAGCACCCGCATTCTCAGGTTAGCAAATATGCTATTGCTGAGGTTTTACAGTTGACATAATGCCTGGGAGTGAACAGCTGGCCATTGGGCAGAATGATATTTTTTCGTTTGTCCATATACTGGCAATAGTGGCACCCTCCACACATATATGTTCCCAATGTTTTGCACGGATCGCCTCTACAGGCTTTGTACTCACTGTTGACTACTTTGTCTCCTATGGATGGCGGTCTCCTGTAAATAACTGCTGGAGCACTAGGGACAAAGGGGGCCAAAGTTTGGTCCATTGTTAATAAGTGCCAGTATTTGTTCAAGATGCGTTTTACCTGCTTGTGTTGTGATGAATATGTTGTGATAATTCTAGTTGTTTCATCTTTACTGGGTTGTTTTTGTGCATTAAGTAGGTCACGGCGGGGTTGGTTAAGGGCTCGTTTGTACGCTTTTTTTTAAACAGGTGTTTGAATATCCTCTTTCCAGGAGTCTCTTTTTTAAAATATTGGCTTCCGTTTTGAATCCAGCATCATCGGAACAATTACGGCATGCTCTTAAATACTGGCTATATGGTATGGAGGCCAGGAGGGGCCTGGGGTGGAAACTACTTGCATGAAGCAAGGAATTGCCTGCTGTGGGCTTGCGGTATAGTTCACTGGAAAGATTGCCATTTGATGATCTTTTGATCAGCACATCTAAAAATGTAATTTCATTCAGACTGTGAGTCATCGTGAATTTTAAATTAAAGTCGTTCTTGTTAATGCAATTGAGAAATTCATGTAATAGTTCGATTGGCCCATCCCAAATGAGGAATATATCATCTATGTATCGTCGCCATGTTATAACATGGCGCATATACATAGACAGTGAGTGTTCCCACTCCCCCAGGTACAGATTGGCGTACGATGGGGCACAACATGTCCCCATCGCAACGCCCTGTACCTGGAGGTAGTGGGAACCATCAAAGCAAAAAAAGTTGTGATGGAGTATAAATTCAAGAGAGGTCATAATGAATTCAGTATATTTGGGTTCAGAATCACTGTACTGTTGCAAAATGTGTCGTATAGCCGCTAGGCCTTTGGTATGGGGGACAGTGCAATACAGGGATTCCACATCGATGGCTACCAGTTTATGAGATTAAATATTTATTTTTGGCCAGTATAAAAATCCTTTAAGGGCGACCTTGATGTACTTATAGTGCATATTTCTTCTTTCAGTAAAATTTCATAGGATATTGGCCTCTCTGTACATACTTTGCTCTCACCACTCTTTTTATCTAATTATTGAGACATAGTTTTCTTTTGATGGTATTTGATAACTGCATTTTTAATTTTTTTACTATATAAAGGGAAAAATACCAACAATAAACACAGAAAATTTATTATCAAATACTTACCATAATTTTCCTTTCCTGATGGACTCCATGGCAGCCTACATGTGGGTTAACCCTGCCTCCTCTCCAATGCCATAGGACCCCACTCCCATAAATTTGAGACTGCGTTCCCTAATTAGCCAACTCTTGACCAAGGGGTGGGACCTCCGTCTGCCATGGAGTCCATCAGAAAAGGAAAATTATGGTAAGTATTTGATAATAAATTTTTCATTTTGCTGACAGACTTCATGGCAGCCTACGTGTGGGAAATAACTAGCCAGTCCACATGGGTGGGTATGCTGATCAAAGAAAAAATTTAATCTAACCCGTCAACCAACAGGATTCTTAAATCAAAATACACAGAAGATAGAGAAGCAGGCTCTATGCAGTAATGTGACATCAAGGAAATGTCCGGGAAGAAAGTCAGAAAAGGTCCTTCATGACCAAAGGACCCAATCTCAGAAAAGTGATTGCAACTAGGAAGGCAACTTTTGCAGAAAGGTCCTTGACAGAAAGCGGAGCGGATCCTGAGGTACTGGAATCAGACAGCGAATCAAGAACAAGGGAAAGATCCCATTTGGGGAATCTTGGTCTTTTTTGGGGCCTGAGTCTTGTCACCCCACGGAAGAACTGCCGGATTAAAGGATGAACGGCCCATGATGTTCTGGAGAAGGCCGACAAGGCCGTGACTTGGATCATTAGGGAGCAGATGGATAGAGACAGATCTAGGCCAGATTGGAGGAAACTCAGGATATCCTGAACACCTGGAGCTCTGAACGATCTGCCCGTAGAAGATGAGAATCCTACGAACTTGGCCCATATTCTCCCATAAACTTTATTGGTGCTTGCCTTTCTTTCTTTCAGAGGGTAGAAATCACTCTTGAAGTGCACCCGAGCGATTCCAGCCTCTCCCTCTCAAGAATCAGTCTCAATTTCTCCAGACGAGGGTGCAGGACTGCCCCCTGAGAGAGAAGGTCTGACCTGAGAGGGTGAGGCACTGGCTCCCAGAAGCTGAGCAGGACCAGAACGGGAAACCAGGGCCTGTTCGGCCAGTAAAGTGCTTTCACCACCACTTCAACTGCTTCCGACTGGAGTCTCCGAAGAAACTTGAAGATGATTCGGAGCGTGGGAAAGGCGTATGCCCTGTTGAAGTTCCACTGATCCGACAGATCATCCACTCTAAAGGCCTGGCTGCAACGGTCCCGAGTGTAATACTTCTTGATCTTGAAGTTGCAGGGGGATGTAAATAGGTTCACTTCAGGATTGACTCCCAAAGACAGAATCCATTTGAACGTCTGCACATGAAGAGACTACTCATTGTTGTCCAACTGTGTGCGAGACAGGAAGTCCGCTTGGACATTCTGAACTCCGGAGACGAAAATCGCTGAAATATTGGCCAGGTTTTTCTGAGCCCAGGACAGGATGGGCTTGACTTCTTGGAGCAGGGTGGTGCTCCAGGTGCCCCCTTGCCTCTTCACAGACTTCCCTTTGAGGAGATGAGTGAAAGACTGGAGGGCACACCAGGCTGCCCGTAGTTTCAGGGCGTTTTAGCCCGGGTTGTAAATATGGCATCCCACTTGCCTTGAGCAAGTTCCCACCTGCAAAGGGCTCCCCAACCGGAACCGCTGGCATCGGTCGTGACTATGACCCATGAGACAGGGGCAATGGAGTGACAAGTGAGCCAATTTTTGCGCTGGAGCCACGAAAAGAGACTGTTCCTCTTCAGTGAGGATATGTGAATGGACTGATTGACGTCCTCTGAATTCCATTGATGAAGGAACACTGTTTGAAAAGGGCGTAACCTCCAAAGAGACCATTTGTGCCAATGATCCTTAGGCACTGTGAGGCCTTTAGGTGTGAGGAGCTCAGAGCCCGTAAGATTGTCCCTCGGATGATTGGCATCTTGTCCAGTAGGAGAGGGATGGTATTTTCCACCATGTCGAACTGGGCCCCTAAGTATACCAGGCATTGGGCTTGTTCCAGGTGGCTTTTTTCCAAGTTTAGGAGCCACCAGGAATCAGACAGTGTGGAGATAACTTGCTCCCTGTGGATCAACAGCCGCTCCTTGTCCTGGCACAGTAACAGGAGGTCGTTGGATAGTGGTACAAGTGTATCCCTTTTGTTCTGATGAGGGCCACCACAGCCAGAAGAACCTTCAAAAAGACTCCGGGTGAGGATGTCAGCCCAAAAGGGAGGCAGATGAACTGTAGATGTTCTTGCCCGACTCTGAATCAGAGGTATTCGTGGAATTCTTTTGCCACAGGCACATGAAAATAGGCATCTTTCAAATTGATTGATATTAACCAATTATCTGGCTGCACTGCTTGTTGGATGGTAGACAAAGTCTCCATTTTGAATCTTTCGGATATTATAAACTTGTTTAGGTAAGCTAGGTCTATCACTGGTGCCATGAACCATTTGTCTTCTGCACAAGGAAAAGAGGGGAGTATACACCCTGAAACTCTTCCTTTTTTGGAGCAGGCACCATGGTTCTCTGCATTAGCAGTTAATCCACGTAGGACAGCTTCTTATCTTCTGACCGTGGTAGCAGGGTGGAAATAAATCTGGGGGAGGAGCACTGATGAAGGACCATGTGTGGCCTGTGGAGACCATCTTGATGGTCCAGTAATCCGAGATTGAGGCCACCCAGATGTGCCGGAAGAGAAGCAAACATGACCCCACTCGACCCATCTGGGCAGGCCCAATCTCAAAATGACTTAGCTGGTTCTCGTCCACTGTATGCCTGGATCTTAGCAGACTTTTGGAAGGATGTCTGACATCTGCTCCAATTTCTTCTGAAATCCTGGCCGGGCCTGTTGAAGCGTGCTTCCCTTGAACGCTCAGTACTGCGTCTTCTCCGCTGGGGCTTCTTCTGACCAAACAGACGCCTATCCTGGGGTAGGAAGCCCAACTTCCCACCCGTGGCTCAGGCTATAGCGCCATCCATCCTGTTGCCAAACAATGAGGGTCTTTCAAAGGCCTGCTTAGATGCTGCATCAGCAAGCCAAGGGCACAACCATAAGGCCCGCTTAGCCATAACCGAGGACAGCATAGTCCGAGCCAACAGGTGGATCAAATCGATTGAAGCCTCCCCCAAGAAGGCCATTGCCAGCTTCAATTCCTGAACTGCCAAGCCCATGGCCAGTTCTTCTGAGATGCCTCTGAGTACAGAATCCACATTCTCTGCCCAGGCTTCCATAGCCTTGGACATGGCTGCGAGGGCCAAGGCGGGTTTGCAAGCCATACCAGCTAGCCCATAAATTCTCTTGAGACCTTGATCTATTCTCCTCTCAAGCCCATCCTTGAAGGATACCGCATCCTCTAAGGAAAGAGTGACGTGTTCAGCTAGTCGCATAAGTTCTGCGTCTACAAGGGGAGTGTTCTCCAGATGTTTCACTTCCTCTGCCTTAAATGGGTATAATCTGGAAGTTTTACTTGACATAGAAGTCTTCTTATCTACCTTGCTCCACTCTTCATAAATGATGTCCTTCAATTCAGAAAGGAGTAGAAAATTGGAGCGTTCATTTCCAGGTGTTTAAAGAACTTCCTCTGCTTAGCCAGAGGAGTGGAAGGATCTTCCCACTTAAGGACCTCTTTGACTGCCTTAATTAGTGGGGAAACCAGGGTGAAGTCGAAGGCACCAACAAATTCATCTCCCTCCAATCTGAAGAGCCACGGGAGACATTGTAAGGCTGGAATGGCCCTGATCCTCCTGGGCCTCGGAGCCAGATGGAGTGGTGGACTGGCTCTGCATGCGGGTTGTACCCCATGCCTTTAGGAATTGCTGTACCACATGCTTAACAAGAGACTCCATCTGTTGGTTTTCTGTCTCTTTCTCCCCAGCCGCCCAGGCATAACATGGATCACACAGTGATTTTCCCTCCGGAACTCATGTCCCACATCCCCAGCAGGTTCTGCGATCAGAGCGGCTGTCCTGGCGGTGGGTGTGGTGTCTGGAGGAGGAATAGGAACATCTCTTCTGTTGATGGGTCCTAGACGGAGAGTCGCGTCTGGACCTAGATGAGGAAGGTTGACGTTGCGGCCTGGCAAGGTCCCTGTTGTCTTGGAAAATTAACTGGTGATCTGACTTGGTAGGACTAAAAAGGAGAAGGGCAGAAAACGCATCATTTTAGGGGATACATCCATCCAATGTGAACCTGGCCCCCCTCCCACTCACACTCCACGTACCTAGAGCGTGAGGGCTGGCCGCACAGAGGCGGTGACTTGTCCATGGCATCCTGGCTGTCGATAAGTGACAATCCTGCAACCTTTTAGGAACACACACACATCCTGGGAGAAGGAGAGCAAATAGCATACAGCTTGCCCTTTAAGAGCCATCGCTGCCCCCCACCCTGTACCATGACACCAGGCTGGAGCTTAGCTTAAATCGGTGTTCGGCCCCCAAAAAAAAAATAAAAGCCAGCAACTACACATACTGCTGCTGGCTTTTAACAATAGGACACTTACCTGTCCTGGAGTCCACGGGTGTCAGCACCACAGCTGATGTTTCCATTAGCTGTCGGGTCCTGCCGCCGCCATTGCGGGTAGGGGTACCCATCAGTGTAGCCTTACAGCTTCATGCTGGGAACCCTACTGCGCAAGCAGCGACAGGAAGAGGAGGAGGGAGCCCTGCAGTGATGTCACGGGCCTGGACTCCCGGAAGTGGGAACAGGATACCTGCCAAAGACAGGTATCCTGTCCCCCCTCCCCCCCCAAAAGGTGCCAATTGTGGCACCGGAGGGGAAGAGGAGACAAATGAGCGGAAGTTCCACTTTTGGGTGGAACTCCGCTTTAACCTGAAACTCTGGTGCATGGAGGGGCTGTCACAAGGTGCCCACAGTGACCCCCAGTATGACAGGGCTCACAGGGATTTAAATTACCCCGCCGTAATGATGTCACCGCCATGTTAGCACACCTGCGCATCTGCAGGGACTCCGGCCATATCGCGCATGCACGAAACCAAGCCTCAGTTTCGTCCGAGAATGGTGAATGCGCAGAAGCGTACCGAAGCTGTGACCCAGAAGAGGGAGGGTTCGTTAATGATATTAACGAACATTCTTATTTTGTCCAATTCTGAATCTCCCATCGACTACCAGTACCAGTCTCCCACTCCCATATTAAAAAAGGTAATTTTCCCAACCCTCACTCAGCAGCAGAAGAAAAACCTCTGATTGGTCAACAAAACACCAGTCACGTTTCCGTTGTAATGGAATTTGGATCCGAAATTCGTCAACGAAATTTCGTATTTCATATACAATTCGGAAGCATAGAAATTCGTATTTCGGTTGCTTCCGAATGAACGAATTTTCAAAAATTCATACGAAACGAACCGCACATGTCTAGTCCTGGAGTGCACCTGCGTTCCAGAACCAGAGAGTGGAGAAAAGGGGAAAGAGGAGATACACACATGCATAACAAAAAAAACACTTGCTGCCATGGAGGAATCTTCAGACCTGCCAGCCGATCCGTGCCTGGGCATAGAGAGGCTGTTCCCACCACCGAACACAGAGACCTGGAGCCACACACCTGCCCATGGCTGGGCCCTGGGCTATCCTGACACCATTAGAAGATATGCATCAACCTCGGTCGAGTGGACATCTGTAAATGTAAGTGCATTGATTGTAGGTCCAATGAGGGGGACAAAAAATTGGAGAGGAGGCGGGGTTAACCCACACGTAGGCTGCCGTGGAATCTGTCAGGAAATAAAGGTTTCCCTTACTTTATATTAAAATACAAAATGCTAAGCTAAGTATAAACACACCCAAAATTACTCATTTTTGTGATCACATTTTTTGCCACAATTTCTTGGACATAAAGAGACATGCTGGTATTGGGGAGGTTACACCTCATAAGGGTCATAAACAGAAAGAGGAGGAGTTTAAGTTGTTAAGGTACAGGCCACATCCAGTGGGAGGATGGATATGAAGGGGTAATGTGCAGATATGCAGGATAAGGGAAGTAAAAATATTGAAGCTGTTAATGTGCAGATGTGCAGTATATGTGTTACTGAAGAGACTGGAGATCAGTTGTTTAGAAGACTAGGTTGAAAGGGTTAAAAAAATTACCTGAATCCACTACAGCTGCTGATCTATGCTGTCATTTGGAACTAATGAATGACTCATTCAGCCATTGGTTCCTCTTTAGTTTCCCTTTACCTCCTTCCTTCCATTGTAAAAGGAAGGGAAAGGCTCACAGGTAAATACTACACTGTTTACATCCAGACCTCTAAAACCAATCACAGCGATCCCAAAGTACAGGGTCAGTCAGCTCGGCTCTGTATAAAGTATCTGTGACCCGAGCCATCCGATGGCTTAGTTCACATGTATTTTTGGCCACACTGATGGTTATTTCTGCAGTGGTGTTTTAGATGAATTTTAGATGAACAGAGGTAGGCAAGTGGTGAAGTAATAATCAAATAAATAATCAAATTAAACATCGCACTACAAAATATTTTTTTTTTCAGTAAATGTTTTCTTATATTTTAGTTAACAGCTACAGTATGGTTAACAAGACAAAATGATTTTCATTTGTAAATATATATGTAAACATAAATTCCTGAATTATTTGGATAAAATCATTTCCAATGATGATTGGGCCAGAATGTATTAATGATAAACAGCACAATTCACAACCTAACTGTTCTTTATCAGTGGAAATAAATTGCACTTGACATTTGTGCTCTGGCCGTAGGTAGCAGTACAGCACTAGCTGCGTAGGTTTCTATCATTAGAACGGTTGTCAGAATGAATCATCCAGCCATTGCTCATTGTCTTGCACAAGCTTGCTTCTAAGTTATGAGCTTTCTTGTGCCTGGAATAATAAAAACATTTATTCACAATGTATTTTCTCTTTACTAGTCATAAAAAGGTTCACTATCTCGGCTGATTTTAATCTATAGATACATGTTAAAGTCAAGTACTTTGTTTGTTACTGTGGTTATACTGTCTATTCTCTGTGGCACTTGAAGAAAAACTTTACTAATAAAACTATGAACTAATATTGGTCACAAAGCTTAATATCAAGCTAGCACATATGAGATCATTTATATATAACATCCAGGTAAATAACTAGAAGTCATAGGGCCCAATAGCAAAGTTTGCAATGGCCCCCCAACAGCATGTATTCATGGTGCAGAACACTACGGTAATAGTTCATATTCCTAAATCAAGAGGTAAAGCAAAAAAGCAATAGTCGGTATGAGTAAAAATATGCCCCACATCAGTAGGAGAGAAAAAAGCCCGACAGTCAGTGGGAGGAAAGAAAAACTGTCTCCACACTGGTGGTCAGTAGGATATGGAAAACATGCTCTGGTTTCAGCGATTGATAGGAGAAAAAAAAAGCCCTGGTGTCAGTGATCAGCAGGAGGAAAAAAATACCTTGTCAGTAGAAGAAAAAAAATGAATCATTAGTGGTTAGTAAGGGAAAAAATGTCTATTCAATAATCAGTAATGGGGGTGAGGGATTTGCTTTATATTCGGGTCGAACACGAGTTCAACTCGAACATTGGCTTTTCGCCCGTTTGCCGAACAGCGAACAATTTGGGGTGTTCGCGGCAAATTTGAAAGCCGCGGAACACTCTTTAAAAGTCTACGGGAGAAATCAAAAGTGCTAATTTTAAAGGCTTATATGCATGGTATTGGCATAAAAAGGGTTTGGGGACGTTTTTTTCGGGAGCAGTAATTTTAATAATGCTTAAAATGAAACAAAAAAAGTGTAATATTCCTTTAAATTTCATACCTGGGGGGTGTCTATAGTATGCCTGTAAAGGGGTGCATGTTTCCCATGTTTAGAACAGTCTAAAAGCAAAATGACATTTCTAAAGGAAAAAAGGCATGTAAAACTACTATCGCTAGCGCCGGCTATAATGAATTGTCGGTCCGGCAATACACATAAAAGTTCATTGATAAAAACAGCATGGAATTTCCCCACAGGGGAACCCCGAACCAAAATTAAAAAAAAAAAAAGCATGGGGGTCCCCCTAATTTCCATACTAGGCCCTTCAGGTCTGGTATGGATATTAAGGGGAACCCCGGGCTAAAAAAATTTTAAAAATTGGCGTGGGGGTCCCCCTCAAAATTCATACCAGACCCTTCAGGTCTGGTATGGATTTTAAGGGGAGCCCCGCGCCAAAAAAAAAATGGCGTGGGGTCCCCCAAAAATCCATACCAGACCCTTATCCGAGCACGCAACCTGGCAGGCCGCAGGAAAAGAGGGGGGGACAAGAGAGCGCCCCCCTCCTGAACCGTACCAGGCCACATGCCCTCAAAATTGGGAGGGTGCTTTGGGATAGCCCCCCAAAGCACCTTGTCCCCATGTTGATGGGGAGAAGGGCATCATCCCCACAACCCTTGCCCAGTGGTTGTGGGGGTCAGCGGGCGGGGGGCTTATTGGAATCTGGAAGCCCCCTTTAACAAGGGGACCCCCAGATACCCCCCCTGTGTGAATTGGTAATGGGTTACAAATGTACCCCTAACATTTCACAAAAAAAGTGTCAAAAAGGTTAAAAAAACACAAGAAACGGTTTTTGACAAGTCCTTTATTAATTTCTTCTTCTTTCATCTTCTTTCTCTTCTTTCTTCTGGTCTTTCTTCGGTGTTCTTCTTTTTCCTCCAACTTCCTCTTCTACATCTTCTTCTTCCTCCGCTCTTTTCGTCCCGCATCTTCCTCTGGTTTCTTCTCCGCTCCATCAGCACGATCTGCCTCAGTGGGAGTTTTCCACCGTGTGACGCTTCGGTTCTTCTGACACTTCTTATAAAACATTTTATTAAAAGGGGTCACAAATAAACAAAGAGGGAGGCAACGCTGGAGAAACTGCAGAAATGGGTGAAGCCTTGGACCCCAGGGCAGACATCAATTATTTTCAAGCAAAATTGGTGGTCTGAGGAGTCCTTATCTAAGGGAGGGCAGTCTGGTCCAGAAGTCCCAGAGATCCGCAAAGCAGCAGATGACATCTGTGTCCCCAGGCTGTGGTCATACGAGAGACTGCAGCTTTTGTCAGACCAGACTGAACCCAGGGCAATCACTCTCTGGTCTTCCTTCCACGCGGTGGCTCTGGTGGTGGAGTTGTGGCAGCAGGAGAAGGAGGAGGATGGTCCAACTCAATCACGTCGGTCTTGGGTGTTAGTTCCCCACTCACCCCCTTACTTAGGACTTTATACAGAAGGTCCTCACAGAGCTTGCGTTGACCCTCCTGCATGCCCTGCAGTTTTGTGGCAGCCATGCAGGCAAAGGCCTCTTCAGGAGTGGGTAAGGCTCGGAGGGATGCAGAAGCCTCCTGAATGAGTCTGAGCGCAGAATCATGCACGGGAGTCGTCTTCCTAGCTCTTTTGTATGGAAGGCGGAGGGGAGGAACCTGTGATTCAGTCAGGCTGCGACTGGTCCCAGGCTTCTCTTGGCTGACACTTAGCCCTGTCTCCTCCTGGCTGCCACTAATCCCCACCTCCTCCTGACTGCCACATTCCACAACCTCCTCCTGGCTGAGGTCTTCCTGTGTATGAAAAAGGGACATAGTTTTAGTTTTTTATTCATCAATCACACACAATTTTCATCTCATGACTGATGCAAATTGACTGTTACCAAATATAACAGACTATCATTCTGAGCCCAGCATTTTTCATTCTTGTCCCAATTTTGGGTGCCCACTACTGTCTATTGATATGTAAAACACTTTTTGCAATCACCAATTAGTGATCAATAATAACATCTAATAAACATAATTTATTTATTGACCAGAAATCTGTAAAAGAATGCTATACCTGACTCCAGCTGGGCTCCTCCACTTCTTCATGGCTGGAAGGCCCAGGTTGGACATCGGAAGCCTCAGCTGGGGTGGAAGGAAGCGTGGAAGGAAGAGTGGAGAGGGATTCCCTGACTTCAGTGTGGTCTGACAGAAATCGCAGTCTCTCATAGTACCACAGCCTGGGGACATAAACGTCATCTGCTGCAGCTCCGGATCTCTGGGAATCCGTGACCTTCTTGCGCTCCCTAAGATAAGTGCTCCTCAGGCCACCAATTTTGGTTTTTAAATAGGGGATGGTCGCTGTGGGGACCACCGGCTTCACCAACTCCAGCAGTGTCTCCAGCGCTGCCTGCCTCTTTTGTTTATGATTATAATGGGGATGTCTCACCTGCCACAGACAGGGCAGCTCCCTGTACTTGTCTATGAACAGGGGGAGGAAATTGTGGTCGTTGAAGCCATCCATTTTCTCTGCAAGACATAACACAAGACAAACCCTAATGTCAGGCCAAACTCCACTAATCTTGTTACAATATAGGCTTCCATTTCGAAGCAGTATAGGCCCAAGTTTAGATCCTACCTTCGTTATCACGATCGGCGCCTCCGATGCTCTTTCCTCCGCTCACAGATCGTACGTAAGACGCACGCTTGTTACGCTTTATACACACTGCGCATGCGTGTAACTCCACCCGCCCCTGACGTTCTTTCTAGTCTATTCCCCGCCCCTTTTCATTCAGCGCAGTGGGGGAAGAGCACATGGCGGATACACAGCAGGATCGTGATAATTGTAGCAACGAGGAGGAGGAGGAGGAAAGCCTGGATCCGGAGACGTCCCGATCCAGAAGGAGATTTAAAGCCTCAAATATGTCCTTTGGGGAGATGTTGGAGATGGTGGACATCCTGAAGAAGGCCGACTATGATGGAAAGTATGGGCCTTACCCCAACCCCAATGTCAGAAAGGCCAAGATCATTGTGAAAGTGGTCAGGAGTCTGCACCGGAAATTCGGGGTACGACCATTGAAAGATCAGCTCAGGAAGTGGTGGTTCGACCTCAAATTAAGAGAACATGAGCAGTACAGAAAGATCCAGAGAGTGCTGCAAAAAAAGTAAGTAGTTGTGCTGTGTTCCTATTCTTTTGATGTTTAGTACGTTCGTGCTGCTCCATGTGCTTTTAGGAACTGTTGTACAGTTTAAAATGGCAACTTTCATGTTCATGGGCACATTATTCGTTCGTATCAAACATTTTTCTTTCGACCTATAAAACACCATTGTTTAGGCCATATGCATTTGGCCACCATTTTTACGCCCTATACTTGTCTTTAAAAGAATTTGGTTGTGTAGATGGCTTTGTTACTAGAATGAAATGCAAACTAGATTCTGTATAAGGAGAGGACACTCAGCAGCTGTTTTCACATCTGGACGCTGGAGCTCTAGTGTGGGACACAAGAACATCATTTTTATTAGGGGGCCCACACAGGTGCTCCAGTGTATACTATAGGGGGGTCTCCATCTGTGAAGCTTGTACCAAACAGGTAAAGTATTGCAGCTTGACAAAGGACACTGAAAATGCTACATTTTGGAACGCTGCAAAACTTGCCCATTGTACCCCACTTCCAAGCAATGTTTCCTATTTATAGTTCTGCCATCAAATATCTGTGTGCTAATTATACCTTCTTGTTTTACATAGGGGAGAAAAGACTCGGAGGACACCCCTCATCCGAGGAGACCAGAGCCCACCCCCCTCTGGAAGAAGGGGAAATCCACCCAACACAAGCTGAGCAGGAGGAAGAAGACGTGGTGGAACTAGTCACCACAACAGGTGAGTGTCTGCGACCACAGGCTCAGGTAAGAGATGGATGCCGGCATATTTTTGAGACCAAATTTTTTTTGGGGGTTCCTCTCTTTTTAGGTGATCGTGATGTTGTGGATCCAGATCCTTTCACATCCGAAAGTGCCCAGATCCTGATCGGGGAGATCATGGGGTGTAATTTACAATTGGAAAACATCAAGAAAAACATCAATTAAGTTATTGGAAAAACTAAAAACATCATTGATGTTTTGGGGCGAGTTTAAAACCCCTCCAAATCCCTTTGTTTTTTGGTGTGCTACAATGTGCAAAATGTTTTTGTGATTTTTCCAAAAGCCAAATTTGGAGGATGCACACAGTGTGTCAACATGTGCTATCTGCCATCACGGGAGATCAATGGACGCGTTTTGGGGGTGCAACCCCTTCCTCAATAATAAAGTAGCTGAGAGGAAGGGGTTTCTCACCCCAAACACGTCCCTTGATCCCCCGTGATGGCAGCTAGCACATGTTGAAATTCGTAAATTGCTGTGCATCTTCCAAATTTGGCTTTTCCTGGGGTGACTTCACACCATCTGAACGCAATATCAAACACAGTTCCTAAATACTCATGTGTGATATTGCCTTCAAGTTCTACAGTTTGTAAGTTCAAGATTTGTGTCTTTCTTGTTGGTTTTATACAGGCCTGTTTTATCGTAAATGGACATTTCTATTTTTGATAATGCTACCCCAAAAATTGGTATACAACAAACACGTTGGTTTGTTTGAAAAACCTTTGGTAAATGTACATGTGATTGTGCAGGTATAAAAAAGTTTGTTAATCAAGAATGTGTGGATTATTGTCTCAACGCTACAACACTTTTTGGGTGATGTCATTGCTGTTTTCAGAGAAAATGGGGGTTATTTACTAAGGGCAAATCCTCTTGGCACTACAAGTGCAGTTTCAGTGCAGTTGCAAGTGCACTTGTAGTGAAATGTGTCTTTGCATTTAGTAAATAACAGCCAACAGTGCTTTGTATAAGGTTACACAATCACGCCATTTTCTGGAATAAACACATTTCTGTCAGGGTAAGCTAAAACAAACACAAGCAGTAAATGTCCACATAGAATGTTTTTTTGTTTTTTTTATTATAAAAAGGCTTCGTATATTTGCTGGCATATTGATGGCCCCCCTACCCGCAAAGAACTCCAGGTATCATAACCGGACATCACGGGCACTCAGGGAGGGCAAGCCAGGACGGCCGTTTTCAAGCGCCGTCAGTGTGGTTTCATGTATCATTCCGGCCTCAGGCCCAACTGAGCCAGCATAGTTGGCCGAATGTTTCCTTAAAAATTTATGGAGAATACAGCACGCCAGTATAATATGGTTCAGTTTATACTCCGCCATATGGATAGGTGTCAGAAATAGGCGGAACCGGCTGGCCAGGATCCCAAATGTGTTCTCCACCACTCTTCGGGCTCTGGCCAGCCGGTAATTAAAAACCCTCTGTTCCGGGGTGAGTGTCCTCATCGGGAATGGCCGCATCAGGTGGTCCCCCAGCGCAAACGCTTCATCAGCCACAAACACAAATGGGAGTCCTTCCACATTGTCCTCTGGAGCTGGCAAGTCCAAGCTGCCATTCTGGAGATGCCTGTAGAACTCCGTCTGGGTGATGACTCCACCATCGGACATCCGGCCATTCTTCCCCACGTCCACATACAAGAAGTCATAATTAGCCGACACCACCGCCAACATCACAATACTATTGAACCCCTTATAGTTGAAATAGTACGACCCCGAGTTGGGTGGTGGGAGGATGTGGACGTGTTTCCCTTCAATTGCCCCTCTGCAGTTAGGAAAGTCCCACCGCTGGGCAAAGTGGGAGGCCACAGTCTGCCATTCCTGTGGTGTGGAAGGAAACTGTTGAGGGAAAAAAAAATAATTACTATTTTTGCTCAGAAACATGGCAAGCAGATTAGGCACAAACATTATGGGGCAACCTCCAGATAGCATTTATTAAGGGGAATTTAACAACGCCAAAGTATAAGGTACACCTATCATATTCCCCCCATCTCATGGGCCATTTCTAACATTATGGGGGGTGTGGAAATCTTGGACAGGTAACCCTCTTCACTTCATTGAGAGATGAATGCCTAAATACAGGGTATTACTTGGAACAGCCCCTCCTTAGTTACACTATTGGCAGCCCACTGGACAGGTAAGAAGTGTCATAATACAAAGAAATAAATACACACTGTACACATTTGAGCACATTTGAACATTCTGCTATTACCTGTCAAGATAATAATAGGATACAAAAACTTGAAACAGTACCATTTGAAAGTATACAGGCAGGCCCTTGCACTACATGATTTGGGTAATTCATTCATAAATCAGAGCAAAAAACAGATGGGTATAGTGTGTATGGGTTGGGCAAAGTCAGCAGATAGATGATTGAGGATAGATAGAGAATTGGGATCAGCTGACTTACCAGTTGGGGGAGGGAGGGTTACTAAAAATGATTTGGGGACACCACAAAAAAAAGCCTCTGGCACTCTGCCTGAATTTAAAGCTAAAATAGCATTTCTAAACATTTTAGGGGGAGTTTGGGGTAAAGCACTACTATGGAGCTGATAAAAAAACATTGTTAAGTGACTACATGAGGTGAATATAGGGCCAGGAGAGAACATGTTGGGGAGGTTATTGAAGGCCAATCTGTATGAAGGACCTAAAAAAATAATGACATAAAAATCCAGCATGCATGAGAACAAAGGGGACATTCACAGCATATTTCAATCATGGTAATTAGGGAATGAGGAAAGAAATACAATATATTATCAAACATTAAATACAATAAAATGTGATATTAAAGGATAAAAATCTTACCTTCATATACTCCTTCTGCAGGACCTGTATGATGGCAGAACAGGTCTCTGGGATGATGATACCCAGAGCCTGGGGGGAGATGCCTGTCGAGAACTTCAAGTCCTGCAGACTTCTCCCTGTCGCCAAATAAAGCAGGGTAGCGACGAGCCTCTTCTCCGGAGTGATGGCTTGCCTCATGCAGGTATCCTGCCTGCTGATATAGGGGGTCAGCGAAGCCAACAGACGGTGAAACACGGGGTCCGTCATCTTGAGAAAGTTCCTGAAATCATCAGGATTATTCTCACGGATCTCACGGAGCAAAGGCATATGAGAGAACTGGTCACGCTGAAGCAACCAATTCTTGGTCCATGAACTCCTCCCCACCCTGTTCATGGACTGGACTTGTGTCAAGGTCAGGACCCCAACACCAAGCCCCCGCACAGCACAAACTCTACGAGGAGTACGCATACGCAACATGGCTAGAAAACGGTCGGCTGCTCAGAACGAAGTAACAGAACGCACTGAAGAACAGCAAGGCCTGTGAAGAGCGACCTGAAAAACAGTAACGAACGAACAAGAATACAATGACTAATTAAAGTCACGCGGAACTTGCTTGCATGCACTGAAGAGCAGATACAAACCCACAAGCACAAACTGAATGGCAGAAAACGAACTGAAAACCACGAGTCTGAAAAAGCACGAATCGTCTCTCACCAAACTTTTACTAACACGAGATTAGCAAAAGGAGCCCAAAGGGTGCCGCGCTTGGTTCTGAACTGGCCTTTTCTAGTCTCGTCATACGTGCTTGACGTCACCGCGTTCTTAGCGATCGGAAATTCCGACAACTTTGTGCGACCGTGTGTATGCAAAACAAGTTTGAGCCAACATCCGTTGGAGAAAATCCTAGAATTTTGTTGTCGGAATGTCCGAACAAAGTCCGATCGTGTGTATGGGGCATAAGTGTAAGTGTGAAATGTTAGAGTCAGGTTAAGATTAAGGTGTTAGGAAATAGGTTTAGAGTCAGGACAATATTTTAGGAGTTTGGCTAAACCAGAACTTTATCTTTTACACAACAATTTGCGAACAGGAAGTTTGGGGGTTTATTATGCAGAAGAGACACATACTATGTCTTTCTGCAATAAAGCTGCTTACCTATCTGTTTGCAATGATTTTTAAAATTTACATCAGGTCAAACAATGCCAGTCTAAAGGCATTTTCAGTGGAATCTGAACTTTCTTTTCATTGTTTGCTTGATCCCCAGGAAAACAGTGGGTGGTTGTGTCCCATTCAAATTCATGCCACTGTGTTATTTTAATACTTTCAGTACTGAGAGGATACCTGGAGTCAGAAAAATGATCGTCTGAATAAACACTAGTTTTCATAATCTAACAAGGTTTCAGTTTTGAATAGAACTTTCTTTAAACTTTGATCTCCTGACACATTGGCTTAATAGGAACATCGATGACATCATCAAAAAATAACCCTGTCTTCTATAATTCTTACATGTAAATTTAACTCTGGCCAAAGTAACATAAAGTCCATGGTTGGCTATGGCTTTAAATTTCATATGTTTTTAGTTAGGAAAATGCAAGTACCATTATGTAATTTCTCTTCCTACTGTCAGTCCTCTGCCTCATAATAAATAGGAGTGTAAAAATCTATATATTAGTAACATTTTTTTACATCTCTTATTGTAAAAGTCCAGTGAATGCAAGGTTGCAATAAATAATGTGTCCTATCTCAGGCAGAACTGTCAGTGGTCAAATTTTATGAATGTCTGCCAATATTCAATACACATTTCTCAGAAAATCATGACAGAAGTTCTTTTCTCCAGAGGATGAACAGACTGGTGACTGACAATGCAGTAATTCTGAATATATGCACTTCTGAGTTTTTTAGGACACAAGGGACCCTCTAGGCAATTCAGTAGTGCAAAATTAGGTTTATTTGGCTCTCCCACAAGATTTTCAACGGTTTAGAAAACATTATTTTCCTCTGTGTAAAGAAAATATAGTTGACTTTACTTTATAGAACCCAAATTTCAGTTGTTCATTCATTTAAGTACATGCTCTCTCTTTTTTGCTGCTGACAGGATATAGTTTTCATTGTGCTGCTCCCCTGAAAGTGTGTTGGCTTTTTTGGTTTGAGTTTAACGGTATTTTAATTTGATTCAGATACTTTAATGAATGTTGGCCTTTTTTTATCCTACTGGGGTATTTAATTTGATAGATGTAGAGAGATAAACTACCTCTCCAGCATTTCGTATATATCCCTGGGACACCATTGCTGAGATCTGTGAACCGGAATCTGCAAACCTGTGCCAATTATGAAGGTGGTTACACGCTCCCTGTTGGTTCTCCATTTTACTTTGTATTATAAGGAATACAAGAGGAGTAATTGGAATGCACAAAGGTGAGAGCCAACACCCAAAAATCCCAAGTGGACAGGAACAGAGTCAGGAATTATGGTGGGGAGATTTTGTTGTTGGGGTATCCAAGACAAATAAATACTAAGCAGCTTACGCAGTCCTCCATGCTCCACTTTAACTAAAACATGAATTTTATGTGAACTAACAGTTGCCACAAACAGTACAACAGAACAAAATCTTACCTTCCAATCTTCCCTGCCAAAAAGTCTTATTTCACAGCATGGAGCTTCATCAGGAGAGTAGGGAATAGTTCCCTTCACTCCTGATGAAGCTCCATGCTGTGAAACATGTTGAGAGATAACCCCACATTTGCTAATAACCCACTGATACCTCAGGGGATCAGAAATGGAGTTACCATAATAATGTTCTGTTAAGAAAAAGTCATTGATTTATATGTAATAATGTGAGGCTGCATGCAAGGTGTCGTCTGTGAGCCTGTGGGAATCGATATTATAGTTTTTAAGGATTACACCGTGTGGTGTTTTTATCATGGATATACTATATATTTGATTTTATATTTCTTTTCCTTCAAAGTGTTTGGCACCTAAAAAATCCCGTTCTGTACTCTTCATTTTGTTTGCTGGTTATTTGCTACTTTGGGATGTGTTGCACAGTCCACATATTCACACCATAACACTTGCTGATACCTTTAGCATATAATATTATGAAAAAATAAAATAACATAATGTGGCAAATTAGTGCAGTGTTATTTTACCCTTCACTGGGTAAATGGAGGATTCCATTTATTCCAAAGCAGAATCAGGTTGGTAAAATTGAAGTAATAATAATCATATTGGTTTATCATGTTTGCTCATTTTAATGCAGATATTAAAGCTATTTTGTCCTCTGCAGCACATACATACATAATGTTAGTGTAATTGCTGTTAAGACTGGTAAAACAACTGTATCAGCAATCTGATACAGATTATTACTCGGATAATTATCCAGATCATTAAGATTACATTGAATAGAGTGACCTTTATGCGCTAGATTAAGAGCATAATAAATATAATATATTAAAACTAGTATACATTTCCTGATTTTGTTTTATTTTTATTCATTCCTTGTGTTTGCAGTTTCCCTTAAGCTATGTTAAACACAAGCACTTATATATTTTCCTTGAAGTGGACCTGCCGTCAATTCAGTGAAAAAAAAAATTGACATTCAGACCCTTTCTGCTTCTTCTTTTCGTATTTTTTTTTCTGTCACTTTGACCCCTTTCCAATTTCTTTAATGTAGAGTGTATGGTTATAGGCCCCACATAATGCTTACAAACTGCCTGTCACCTGCCTAGCACATGTTAAAGTTCAAAACAGAAAGTTTCCTTTGAAAATATTGTAACAAATAAGGGCATTCGGTTAAAGAAAGTAATATTTGTGGCTAAACAGGTTATGTTTGGATGAACTATTTCTGGTTATGTCACGCAAGGAAGATCAGACGTCCCTGATTGTAAGTCTTCATAGACAGCGCTTATCTGTTATGGCTGAGAGCTTTGGCACCAGTAAGATAAGAACACATTTTTCTGACCTATGCTTTTTTAGGTTTTAAAAGTTGAGCAGGTTCCAGGTTGGTTATGTTTTTTTATGAACTCAAATTACAGAGAACAAACAACAAAAAGTTTTGTACCACGTACAAACTGGAATCAAATGCATGCTAAACGCATGTATTTTTAAAAACACAGCTGAGAGATAGTGTCTTAAGCATACCGCCCAAGGTTTTGAGATGGGAACGATCAAAAGTATGTAGGCATAGCACAGACCCCCTTAAAAGGAGAATTATACTTAAAAAAAGTTTAGTTAAACCTATAAGTGCCTTTTATACCAATACTATTCCTTTATTATGACTTTTGACATTTACAAATGCAGCAATTTGGAAATTGAATGAAAGGTTTAGCACTGGGAAGCAGTTTTTGAAAGATAAATAGTGCATTTTATATACAACTATATTGATCAGACCAAAATGAGAGACATATAGGGAGGAAAGAGAGACAGAGGGATGTTATTCCAAATCAGGGACAGTCCCTCAAAATCAGGGACAGTTGGGAGCTATGTATTAAGTGTTAAAGTAGAACTGCTATGCATTTTCAAATATTTGCATATTCTTAAAATGCAGTAAATTAGTTTTAAAGCAAACCATCTGTGACCTCTGTAGCTACAGACACTGTGGAGCAAGTCTTCTTCAATGTCCACAAAAGAAGCACTGAAGTTGTTCAAGTCAGGTCTTAGTACTCTGCTCTTCTCTGTTCTTATCCACCTGTTCTATGTTTACATTAGAGATTACAGGGCTGGCAGGCTGTCAATTTAGTGCTGAAAGGGAAAAAGGGAAGCAGGGGAAGCTTAAACTAAAATGAAAATGGAAAATGTGTGTGATTTTGCTGTACACCTTGAGAATGACTTACTGGTCAATGTTGGCTTGTTTTAAAATTTCATTTATTGCTTATTCATGAAAAAATACATATTTTAGGATGCTTTTTAGTTGTCACAATGAATTTAATCTTTCAGAAAGTACAATCATAAAAATCCTCATTGCATAATTCACATACTCTATATATAAAAAAACTAATGTAAAATAACAAATATATCAGCTCCCCTGTTTCAATGTGGAGATGGTGTATATGAGCTAAACAAAACATCATACACTTCAATGCCAGAGATATCCACAACCTTAGATTATCCTTTCCCAACCACCTGCAAACCATATACACATTCAAGGAAAGATGTTACAAAGCTCACAAGTGGTTGATGGCAGATGCTTGACATGTTTCACAGATAAGCTGTAATCTGCTTCCTCAGAAGTCCCATGGAAAGGATATTTCAGGATAATATTACAAGGTACACAAATCAATCATAATGAAGCCAGTAATCATTTCACTTCTATTTACACCATTGAGAACTTACAAATGTAACCATCCGGAAAGCAACAAAGGTATGTCAAAGGAGAGTACAAGGGATATATATATATATATATATATATATATATATATATATATATATATATATATATATATATATATATATATATATGTATATATATATATATATATATATATATGTATATATATATATATATATATATATATATATATATATATATATAGACCACAGGATGGTTCTCTGTCTCACAAAGGTAATAGTCCTATAAACATCCACAATATCAATTATTAAGTACAAATAGAAACCATTACTGCCTTTATTAATCCAAGGAATTTATGATGGATCCATAATGTAAAGGGAGAAATCTCTCACATCTACAGTAGGAATAGGTCAGCCATATCTAAACACACATGACCAGGGGTAGAATCTTTCCAAGCTTCCAATCATTCCAATAAAATTATCAAAAAAGATGATTTATAACTTAATATTCCAGACACTTCAAAACAGAGAAATCTTTCCAGCGCAAAGAAACAAGCCCTGTGCCAGTGTGGTCCTATCTTTGATGTAAAACCTGCTTTCTGAAAAAAATTTACCCAGGTAAAATTAGTAAAATAATTAGTGAGCTTGGATGTAACAAATCAAATGGTCTCAATAAGGTATGAATTAAGTGAAACAGGACATACTAATGCGGACACGAGCAGACATGTGTATATAGAACACGAGGGTCAGGTGCCCATAACTGATCCATGCAACTACTGCAACAACTATATATACTATATATATGTAAATCCCCCACTACCCCGATGTTCACACCATCCGCCCACAGGCATTAAGTAACTTTGGCACGATGTGCGCAACACAGGCCATGCTTTTGCAGTGGCAAAGTGAAGAAATCCTCTCTGATGAAGAGACCGGAATTCTAGCAGTGAGAAAGGGGAGGGAAATGAGGAGGGTGGGCAGAACACTTACTGATGAGGAACAGGAGTGCTTTAAAAAGCCACCTGCTAAGTGACTGGACCCCAAAAAAAGGGACCAAGGTAGACAAAGGGCACGTGGGTATACACGGGGCCGGCCCTACCATGGGACCAGATGGAGTGATGGCTCCAGGCAGCACTTTCAGGGGGGCGCTAAATTGATGCCCACCAGCCAACCCGTTCTGCTCACTCTGCTGCAGATCCCACTGTGAGGAGCCCAGTGTTCTGCCGAGAAAGGTCCCCCATCAGATAGTGTCCACCCTGTACTGCGCAGGCGCAGCGCTTGCACAGGACAGAGGACAAAGGAGATGCCGAAAGTCTCCGAACATGACCAGCTGTTCATCAGCTCTACACGGTGCCTGCGCAGTTAAGAGTACATTGTGCCACATGCTCCCGCTGTTCATGTTCGGAGACTTTCGGTGTCTCCTTTGTCCTCCATACTGCGAATTACAGGGGGGACACTATCTGATGGGGGACAGGAGCGTGTGAGCAGAACAGAGGAAGTCAGTCAGTGGGCGGGACAGTCAGCTTGTGAGCGGGCTTGCTGGCCAATTAGCAGGCCGGCGGGAGGGGGAGAAGAGAGAAGACATAATCTCTCACTGCCCGCCCTGCATCACTGCAGTTCCGCCCTCACTGTGCAGCCGCGGGCAGCAGAGAGATTACATCATCTCTCTGCTACCTGCCTGTACTCTGGGACACAGCAAGTGGCAATACGCTACGTGTAGCAGGTGACATGGCAAGTGACAATCCGCAACGTGTGGCAGGTGATGTGGCAAGTGAAAATCTGCTATCCACTACATGTGGCAGGTGACATCATGGCAAGTGACAATTTGCAACATGTGGCAGGTGGCATAGTGGCAAGTAACAATCCACAATGTGTGGCAGGTGACATCATGGCAAGTGACAATCTGCAACGTGTGGCAGGTGGCATCATGGCAAGTGACAATCTGCAATGTGTGGCAGGTGACATCATGGCAAGTGACAATCTGCAATGTGTGGCAGGTGGCAAGTGACAATCCGCAATGTGTGGCAGGTGGGATCGTGGCAAGTGCCAATCCGCAATGTGTGACATCATGACAATCCGCCAAGTGTTGCAGGTGACATTGTGGCAAGTGACAATCCCCAATGTGTGGCAGGTGACATGGCAAGTGACAATCTGCTATCCACTACGTGTGGCAGGAGACATCATGGCAAGTGACAATTTGCAACAAGTGGCAGGTGGTGTAGTGGCAAGTAACAATCCACAATGTGTGGCAGGTGACGTCATGGCAAGTGACAATCCACAATGTGTGGCAGGTGACATCATGGCAAGTGACAATCCGCAATGTGTGGGAGGTGGCATCATGGCAAGTGACAATCCACAATGTGTGGCAGGTGGGATCATGGCAAGTGACAATCCACAACGTGGTGACATTGTGACAATCCGCCAAGTGTGACAGGTGATGTTGTGGCAAGTGACAATCTGCAACATGTGGCATCGTGGCAAGTGACAATCTGCAATGTGTGGCAGGTGGCGTTGTGGCAAGTCACAATCCGCAATGTATGACATCATGGCAAGTGACAATCTGCAATGTGTGGCAGGTGACATTGTGGCAAGTGACAATCCGCAACATGTGGCAAGTAACAATCCGCATCTGAAGGCAGGTGACGTTGGCAAGTGAAATGCTCAGGGCTCCCACTGATTTTGCATTGTGTTGAGTTAAACTATTTTATTTTATATAACAATGTAATAATAGAAATATTGCACTTCAATCATTTTTTTTTTGCGATATGGCACTGCGTAGATTTAAATGACAGTGACGTTGTATCCATACAAAATTTACGTCCTTTTTTTCTCACAAATAGAGCTTTCTTTTGGTGGTATTTGATCACATCTGCGGTTTTTATTTTTTGTGCTATAAACAAAAATAGCGACAATTTTGAAAAAAATATATATATTTTTTTACTTTTTGCTATAATAAACATCCAAAAAAATAAATAATGTCTTCATCAGTTTAGGCCAATATGTATTCTTCTACATATGTTTGGTAAAAAAATGCAATAAGTGTATATTGATTAGTTTGCGCAAAAGTTATAGCGTCTACAAAATAGGGGATAGATTTAAGGCATTTTTATTTTTTTTTTTTTTTTACTAGTAATGGCGGTGATCTGCAATTTTTAGCGAGACTGCGATATTGCGGTGGACGGATCGGACACTTTTGACACATTTTTCGGACCAGTGACATACAGCAATCTGTGCTATAAAAATGCACTGATTACTGTGTAAATGTCACTGTCAGGGAAGGGGTTAAATGTGTTCCCTAGGAGGTGTTTCTAACTGGGGGGATGGGACTGACTAGAGGAGGAGAGAGATCTCTGTTCCTAATCACTAGGAACAGCAGATCTGTCTCTCCTCCCCTGTTCAAATGGGGATCTGTCTGTTTACATTGACAGATCCCCATTCTGGCTCTCTGTGGAGCGATCGTGGGTGGCCAGCTGACATTGCGGCAGCCGGCCACGCACAGGTCCTTTTATACATCTATAGAGCCATGTGTAACAAATTTAGATGTGCAACCAAAATAATATAAATAAATGTATAAAAACAACATAGGTGTAGGAATGAAAAAAACACAAATAGTGCCACAATATAGTTAATAGTCCATAACAGATAACAATCCGGGTAAATCCCTGAGATTAATAACCTGAGATCCAACAGATCTGGTAAGTGGCCCTTTGGTCTTTAAAATCACTTTTTTGGCTGTTGTCTGGCTGCCCTTTTTGCGGGGTGAATAGAGCAATCGTTACACCTTCTGAAGAGTCCAATTTCAATGGATTTACACGGATTGATATCTGTTATGGATTATTAACTATATTGTGGCACTATTTGTGTTTTTTCATTCCTACACCTATGTTGTTTTTATACATTTATGGCTCTAGTTCGCGCTCATGAAGCTCCCGGCAGCAAACTCGTGCCGGCAAGCCACCTCTTAAAGGGCAACATACAGGTACGTGATTCTGCCTGTACTTTAATCAACTGGACATGGCTGCTATCTTTGGTGTTTGTCTTATGGTTTGTAGTTTTGTCTCCCCCCCTCCCTGTCAATTTACCCCTTTTTTTCCTTTTTTCCAATAACCCCTCCCTTGCCCCTCCCCCTTCCCTTCTTCCCCTTCCTCCACTTCCCAGTTCCCTTTCCTCTCCTTCCATTTTTCCCTTCCCCCCCCATCCCTCTTTGTTCTCTTTCCCTCCCCCCCTTCCCCCTTTCCCCCCTCCCCCCTCTTCCCCTTTTTTCCTTTCCCCCCCCTCCCTTCCCCCCCTCCTTCTTTCCTGTTCCTCACTATCTCCAATTTTTCCTTCATTCCTCCCCCTTTTTCCTTTTTCCCACTTCTTGGCTCTTTTTATCATTTTTTTCTTCCCTCTCCCTTTCCCCCCTTTTTGCTCCCTTTCCTTTCCTTCCCTTCCCCACTCCTTCCTTGTGTATCTTCTCACTTGTTGTTTTGTCCATTGTTCTTAACACTGGCCCATTGTCACTTTACCATTTTTCATTATTATTGCTCATAGTGTCTCCTGTTGTCCGCCCCGGGGGTACTACTGGGTGCCTCTTTTGGTATTGTGTGGCGCCTCCAGGGCCTTCTTTGGTAAGTTATTTTCAACTCTGTAAATTCTCCAAGATTAATCTACTATGTATTGTTATCTATGAGTTTGTTACTCGCAAACTCACTAATTTTGAAATTTGCATAACTGTTCAATCATGAAACTTAGTTTATTCACTCTTGTAGATGTTTTTAACTGACCCCTCCTGAAGAAGTGGAGGAAACTGCAAAACATGTAGAGGATCTGTCAGAATATACATCCAAGCCTTTTTGTATTTGGACCTACATGTCCACTACTTGTTTTCATTACTGTGCACGGTACCTCGTGCACAATGTGTGTATTCATGTATCAACTGTTTTTAACTTTGTCTATTTTCTAATAAATTGTTCAAATTTTCTTTTTGGTTCAATCCTTGGGTACCGAGATAGTCCTTGACGCTTTAGTGCTATAGAGTATGTTTGGAGCAGCTCTAAGTACTTCTCCATTTTCCAATATCTATTATTTAGGATGATGGTACCCACCCCTATCCCTTTATGATCTCGAATGAGGCTTTTTCTATTATTACAGTAAATATATGCAATTTATACAAAACAACCACATACAAACATTTTAGGGCTACAATACATGCTACTTACATATCACCTCTAAAATACCAGCAAGAAGATAGTGACTCAACGGTGGATGCCAGCAATATACATCTGCACATGTACAGTACATGGGTGCAATCATGGGTGCTTGTAATCATATATGGACATTAACTAGGGTACCGTTCTGGCCCTTTCCACTAGTCATATTCTACCTGCATTACACAGAGAAGCAGAGGACAAGATGAAGGGGGGAAGGTAGAGCCAGAGAAGACAAAATATAAAGAGAATAAACTTCAGCTTTCACTGCACAATCCTGCTATAATTTCGTGTTTCAGGAACTTGGAGCTGCAGAGGGAGCATTGTAGTGCTCATTAATATCTTGTAGGGCATCAAACAATTCATGCAATTCTTTTCAATTGTGTATTTAGCTATTTAGCTGGAGTTCCCCTTTAATTTCTGGGATTGCTGGAATGGACCTTTGATATTTTTACAGCTGTTCAAAGCAAATTACCACAAAATGAAAATGTTCATATGTTAAACAAATTGTAAATGCTATGAAGGAGTGAACTTTCAGCTTGAGTGAATCATTTGCTCCTACTATAGAATTTGTTTCATTTAGAAGGGACTAGGTTTCAAATTGAAAGCAATTCTTACATCTGTTTTTTTATTATTTCATTTAAAATGATTGGTATCACATGATATAACATGCTCACTTCAGTATTGTAAGAAATAAATTACATACAACAGAACAGATTTTAGATAGATTGAAAGTCACCTTTAAATTCCAAGGTCTTATGAAGTCACCTAATCTTCAGTCATGAGCATTTTATGGATACTAAATTTCATCTTGTACTTTACTTATTGCAAATAGGACATAAGAATTTTTCTTTCTTTTTCTTTCATATATCTTTTTCCCAAAATGCTTCATGGAATATAACATTTGTGCTATACAAATGCATGCTGGAAGAAACATAAGATGAAAATGAGTTAAGGTATTATGGAAGTGTGTTCGATGTGAAATCCTGTACGACAAGTAACACGCTGGGATCCTTCCAAGTTATGTTCTACACAAAATATTTTTCAGGAAATTACAAAAGATTATTAGGTTTGAAGAGGTATGATGAATACAAAATTGAAACTGCATGTTTTAATGTGTAAAGAAATGTAAAACTCATTTTATATAATAACCCACATGGAAATTTCATATCCAGAATATAATCTAAAGCATTTGGTTAATTCAGTTTTATTTAACATTGGACACCTGCTTTATTAAATAATCTAAATAGTTGTCAGTGTTGAGGTTATGGTTTAGTCTGGCTTTCAAAGGAATGTAATAGCATGTAATAGGTAATGTACAGATCGTGTTTGCTGTTATAGTAAGATTGGGCATCTAACCAATCAAGTGTTCTCATGTGAAAAGAGTCTAAAATGGACATGGCTTTATTCATTTGTCATTAGGCTGCACAATCATTTCTTAACACTTTGTCCAATAGATCAAAAAATAGTTTAAAAAATGATGGTTAATTAATTGTAGAACTAAGAACTTTATTTAATCTTTTCAGAGAAACCACAGCAAAAAATGTAATTAAATTATGATTTTCACAGCCAATTTAAAATCATCCACTAACAACCAAACAAAATTAACAGCAAAAAATATATGTATTTGTTTACATACAGTATCTCTCCTAACAAAAATGTGGTAAAATAATGTTGCTATGAGAGAAGTATAGGGGCTACTATTGCTGACCTCCTTCTGAATATGCTAACTGAATTGTGCTTAGGTCACTGCTTTTGTTTTAGTATTTTCTCCATCTTGGAACAGTTAGGCAGATTATGAAAAACAGATTCAAGCTGAAAATTCTTATAGACATACCTTTTCTAGGCTACTGACTCAAAGCACTAATAAAAAATGATCACCATGACAAAATCCAATAATTTCATTATGTATTCTTAAAATATCATTATTATTTTTTTATAGCTTGTCAATTGCCAGAATTGATCTTTATATAAGCCTCTAACAATGCCCTGAACTTTGGCACTCGGAGAAAGTATTCTGGGCATTATTGCAATTATTGCACTGTTTAGTGTTTAGTCACAAAATAAGCTAAACAAAATTTTAAATACATTGGCAAAAAAAAAAAGTTCACATATACAGATTTCAATTGTACATTTAGTTGCCAGACTGGTGTTCAGCTTTGTATTTCTTAGCCATACTGCAACTTAGTTTAAAACAAACCTGTATTCATCCTATTCAGGGTACTATAAAGGGGTTGTAGGATAGTGCTCATCCTATAGTGCTTTTTACTTATCTGCCACTAGAGATGGGCCGAACCCCCCCCCCCCAGTTCGGTTCTCACCAGAACTCTCGAACACCGCAAAAGTTCGGACCCGTACTCCGGAACCCTATTGAAAAGTCTATGAGACCTGAATTTGAAAAATCAAAATTTATTGGCCATAAAATGTGTATTAGGGTCCGGATACTGCCCTGGGGCACACGTATCAATGCAATTTTTTTTAAAAGATTGATATTACAGGAGCAATGGACCCCTTAGAGACGAACATCCTGTCGAGCGCCCCACAAATTCAGGTAAACACGCTATGTTCGGGCCAAATCTTTGCTGGACCCGAACGGTTCGCCCAACACTATCTGCCACTTGCGCCCCCAAATCTGATATAATACATGCTTAATTTAGTGTCCCTTTGTGTATAAGATGTATCCTGATATTAATTTACCTGTAGCTAAAGTGATTACCAATTTGATTAAATATATACATACATTCCACCTATAAAGTGACTTCATTTCACCATGATAATTCAAATTTTGAGGTTGATAATTCTAAATAGTTGGACAAAGAGCTAATTAGAAAGTTCAATATATAATTACCACTCTCTTGGACAGTTTAACACATGTTACTTTGGCAACAATCTTAGAGCCCTTTTGAGGGGTGTTTCCTTCCACATTCTTTCATGAGGGCAGTAAGTGAGAGAAAATCCACTGATCCAGGGCACAAACAGCAGCACAGTTTCATGGGGGTTATAATGCTTCCCCATTCTGTCCAAAGCAAAAAAAAAACTTTTGGGTGGAGATTCAGTTAAAAGTAGACCCGTGGACAGACTATGGAAATTAAAGTATTTACATATTCTTAACAACCAGCAAATGAACCCTCATGCCCCATACACATGATCAGAAATTCATCAGAAAAAACTTGGATAGTTTTTCCGACGGAATTCCACTCAAGCTTGCCTTGCATACACACAGTCACACAAAAGTTCTCTGAACTTTCGACCATCAGGAACGCAGTGACGTACAACACTACGACGAGCCGAGAAAATGAAGTTCAATGCTTCCGAGCATGTGTCAAATTGTTTCCGAGCATGCGTGATTTTTTGCATGCATTAATTGATGAATTGCATACAGATGAACGTATTTTCGGATAGGAACTTTTCCCGACCGAAAAATAGAGAACATGCTTTCAATAATTTGCTGGCTGGAATTCCGCCAGCAAAAATCCGATGGAGCATACATACGGTCACATTTTCCGACCTAAAGATCTCATCTGAGTTTTGCTGGCGGCATTTCCGATTGTGTGTACGCGGCATTACTGACTTTTGACTTTACTTTCAAGTTGTCCTCTCAGTAACAGTGTGTATACAGCTATCTGATAGAAAAAGTGATTGTAAATGATCACCTTGTAAAGCAACTCATTCAGTTTAAAATAGAAATGAAAGTCAACATTTTTTTTCTATAGGTAAAAAAATATATTAAAAATACCTTTTTTTCCCTTTTTTATAAGTAATCACATTCCCTCTGTTCTCAGCTGCATAATAGCTGGGGGGAGGAGAAGCAGCAGCACAGAGAGCTTCCCAGTGAAGGGCTGTACAGTGGGGGCATGTCAGGACAAGTCTGATCATTGAAGGAGATAGATAGCATAGATACAGAATGGACCACGGTGTGTTCTCTTGCTTAGTGTGGTCAGTTTTTAATAGGAAAGCAGAGGGAGTGGCAGGAACACACAAAGGAAACAATACAAAGAGAATCAGATACTTTCTCATACATTTACATGGTACAGCAGGCACATATCAGGAATATGAAGTGTTGGGGTAACAAACAATTTAAGAATATGTGAATACTTTATTGTCCCAGCTTGGCCAATAGACCTTTAAGTTTTTTGTCCCAGTTTGGCCAATAGACCTTTAAGTTTTTTGTCCCAGCTTGGCCAATAGACCTTTAAGTTTTTTGTCCCAGCTTGGCCAATTGATTTTTAAGTTTAGAATTGTTAAACACATATAAAGTCATAATAATAGTAATAATCATAACAACTTCTATTCAGAAACATAACTTAGAATGAAAAGACACTCATATGAGGAAAGACAAAATGGCTGCACACCCCGAGTGATAATATCAAATGAGAGGATTGTCCCCCATAAGGGGTTTTCTAGGCAGCGAAAAAAGGTTGAAACATACTATGGAAAGTAACGAAATTAGAATTTTTATTTTAACAAAGTATCAAAAAATAGTCAAAACATGAGCTGTGGTACAAAAGATAAAAACAACATAACTTAATACCATTGGTTCTGGAAACAGGGGGCCCCATTAAAGGTATACTATGATAATTTAGTTGGACTACTTCAACAACACTGCTATCATTTAATTCCATAAGGTGTTCTAATATATATTCTTGAGGTGGAGGAAATCTGAAGCCTGAATGAGTATATTTTAACTAAAGGCCTTCTATACTGTACACTGTTGTATTGCAAATGCTTGTGATATCTCAAGCCCTAATCAGCCATACCCAGCATTGCAAAAGCTGGCATTCACTGTAAGGGCCAGTTCACACTACTGCGTGGTGCGAGATGGCATGTGATTCTCACCGCACTGCAGTGCAAATCACATGTGATGTCCGTGTGATGAGATTTCAGCCATGCAGATAGTATGGCTGAAATCGCATTGCATTTGGACTAAACTGACACAGGACCCTTTTTTGGTTTGCGCCAGAATCGTTTTGCGTGGGTGTTCACACCTATGTGATCTGATTCATGTCCAAACTGTCAGTTCGTAGTGTGATATGCGAGCTGAAATGGGGTTGTCATTAACAATGAATTGACACTCTCCACAGTTCGCATAAGGCAGTGTGAACTACCGTGCTAGTCTGGTGCGATGGGGGGAACCCGCAGTGTATTTGTAGGGTTCCCGCATCGCACAAGTGTGAACCGAGCCTAAATCTGTCTCTGCTACTATGCTTTATTGACTGGTTCCCATGGGTAAATGATAACATTCAAATATTAATAACAATCTCTGTGAAAGGCCAATTTACATTAACCAATCACAATTGTAATGCCCTGTACACACGGTCGGATTTTCCGACGGAAAATGTGTGATAGGACCTTGCTGTCGGAAATTCCGACCATGTGTGGGCTCCATCACACAGTTTCCATCGGATTTTCCGACACACAAAGTTTGAGAGCAAGCTCTAAAATTTTCCGACAACAAAATCCGTTGTTGGAAATTCCGATCGTGTGTACACAAATCCGACGCACAAAGTGCCACGCATGCTCAGAATAAATAAAGAGATGAAAGAAATTGGCTACTGCCCCATTTATAGTCCCGATGTATGTGTTTTACGTCACCACGTTCAGAATGATCGGATTTTCCGACCGTGTGTATGCAAGACAAGTTTGAGCCAACATCCGTCGGAAAAAATCCTAGGATTTTGTTGTCGGAATGTCCGATCAATGTCCGACCGTGTGTACGGGGCATAAGAGTTACAAGTCTTTCTAAACTCCTATCAATTTCCCTCTCAATCTATAAGTTAATTTTACTTAAGTATGCATGTATTTATATGCACATTTTAACCGCTTCCCGACCGCCTTACGCAGATATACTGTGGCAGAAGGGCACATACAGGCAGATTAACGTACCTGTACATTGCCCTTTAAGAGACAGGTTACGGCGCATGCCCGCTGGGGGCTCCCTGAGCGTGATTGCGGGTCCTGCGGACTCGATGTCCATGAGGATACCCACGATCATCTCACGGAGAGGAAGAACGGGGAAATGCTGATGTAAACAAGCATTTCCCCGTTCTGCCTAAAGACACTTACACTGATCACAGCTCCCTGTAATCGGGAGCGGTGATCAGTGATGTGTCACACATAGCCCATCACCCACAGTTAGAATCACTCCCTATGACACAATTAACCCCTACAGCACCACCTAGTGGTTAACCCCTTCACTGCCTCACTAAAATTCACTGTCACATTTACACAGTAATCAATGCATTTTTAATCGCACTGATTGCTGTATAAATGTGAATGGTCCCAAAATAGCACCAAAAGTGTTCAATCTGTCCTCCATAATGTCTCAGTCACAATAAAAATCACTGATCACTGCCATTACTAGTAAAAAAAAAAATATTAATAAAAATGCCATAAAACTATCCCCTATTTTGTAGATGCTACAACTTGTGCGCAAACCAATCAATAAACGCTTATTGCGATTTTTTTACCAAAAATATGTAGAAGAATACTTATTGGCCTAAACTGAGGAAAAAAAATGATTTTTTATATATATTTTTGGGATATTTATTATAGCAAAAAGTAAAAATATAGCTTTTTTTTCAAAATTGTCACTCTTTTTTTGTTTATAGCGCAAAAAATAAAAACCGCAGAGATGATCAAATACCACCAAAAGAAAGCTATATTTGTGGGAAAAAAAAGGACATCAATTTTGTTTGGGATCCACATCGCACAACCGCGCAATTGTCAGTTAAATCAACGCAGTGCCAAATCGCAAAAAGTGCTCTGGTCTTTGGCCAGCCAAATGGTGCGGAGCTTAAGTGGTTAATCAACCATTTTCATCAAAATTTAAATAGAAAGCCCCATTAACAATCACCTCTATGTACCAAGCAAGAAAAAAAAAGTTGTTTTTTTTTTTTTGGCAGAGACAACCTACAAGTGTATTACATCTTTCATCTTATGTCATTTTCAGTTTAATCACCTTTCAAACGCATCCAAGTCATATGAGCTGTGAATGCATTATCAAATAATTAGAATTTTTTTTTTAAGCAAGGGACATGCATGAGATGGTAAATAGAGAATAATTTATGCAACAAAATCCAAAGTGAAAGTGTCTACTGTTGTCTTTTATAAATATTTATGATACTAATTAAAGGATTTCAGCGTGCTTTGCCAGGGAGCAGACCAACCAGAGCTCATTTGAAAACAGTAAATGCACAAGGCAGAATGTTATTACAGCTAAGCAATAAACTATAATAGTAGTAATCTGCAGAAAGCTTAGTCTAAATATTTTATATATATTAGTTGTATGGTTTAAACAAACTGAAACGTACAATTTGCAGAAGTGTGACAACATGCCTGAGCAGAGCAGTAAATATTCTAATTTATTATAAAATGTGCTTACTTGCATGGAACTAAAGGAGCATTCATTCCCCACATTCAGACAGTAAGTCTAATTGGAAAATATATGTACAGCATAGTGTACTTTATCCTGCAAAACAGAGCAAATTAAATTTTTAGAGGATCATTGTACAGTGGATCAGTACAGCCGAAACTTGTTCACATTGTTTACTGTTATTGGAAATACTTTTGCATGCAGAAGACAACTGCCCTTTTTTACTCACTAACAAAATGTGCATTAGCATTAGAACATTCAGAATTCAGCTTTTATGACCACTATGGGTTGTGTAACCTTCTATTGACAGATTCTAATTAAAACCTATTATTATTATACAGAATTTATATAGCGCCAACAGTTTGTGCAGCGCTTTACAATATAAAGGGAGACAATACAGCAACAATGCAATTTAATACAAGAGGGTTAGCTTGATTGCTTTAACCACTTAAGGTCTGCCCTATAGCAGTTTTACTGCTACATGTATGTGTATGTGATCCAAATCTACCGGGTAGGGAGCACATGTACCCACCGGCAATGGCTCGCTCCCGCTGAGTTTACACAGAGCGGGAGCCGATCGGCAGGTACCATGGACTCGATGTCCGCTGGCATCCACTGGTCATGAGGAAAAGACACAGAACTGCGATCTGCCTATGTAAACAAGGCAAATCGCCATTCTGGCAGGAGGGAAGAGAAGGAATTTGTGTCCCTGCAAAGCATAGAATAGATTTAATCTCTTCCCCTAGTAAAAGCACCTCCCACAGTACACATAAACACTGGTTAGGCACACAGTTAGCCCTTTGATCACCCCTGATGTTAACATCTTCCCAGCCAGTGTCATTAGTACAGTGACAGTGCATATATTTTAACACTAATCACTGTATTAGTGTCACTGATCCCCAAAATGTGTCAAAAGTGTCAGTGTCAGAATGTCCATGGCAATATCACAATCCGGCTATAAGTGGCTGATCGCCACTATTACTAGTTAAAAATAAAAAAACATACCCCATAGTTTGTAGACGCTATAACTTTTGCGCAAACCAATACTTTTTTTTACTAAAAATACAGTGGGGACGGAAAGTATTCCGACCCCCTTAAATTTTTCACTCTATTTATATTGCAGCCATTTGCTAAAATCATTTAAGTTCATTTTTTTTCCGCAATAATGTACACACAGCACCCCATATTGACAGAAAAACACAGAATTGTTGACATTTTTGCAGATTTATTAAAAAAGAAAACTGAAATATCACATGGTCCTAAGTATTCAGATCCTTTGCTGTGACACTCATATATTTAACTCAGGTGCTGTCCATTTCTTCTGATCATCCTTGAGATGGTTCTACATCTTAATTTAAGTCCAGCTGTGTTTGATTATACTGACTGGCCTTGATTAGGAAAGACACACACCTGTCTATATAAGACCTTACAGCTCACAGTGCATGTCAGAGCAAATGAGCATCATGAGGTCAAAGGAACTGCCTGAAGAGC
The DNA here is from genome assembly GCF_042186555.1 of Aquarana catesbeiana. Taxonomy (NCBI): domain Eukaryota; kingdom Metazoa; phylum Chordata; class Amphibia; order Anura; family Ranidae; genus Aquarana; species Aquarana catesbeiana. The sequence goes on from NC_133324.1 coordinate 199,570,909, forward strand.
ACAGATCTGGCCAAGGTTACAAAAATATTTCTGCTGCACTTAAGGTTCCTAAGAGCACAGTAGCCTCCATAATCCTTAAATGGAAGACATTTGGGACAACCAGAACCCTTCCTAGAGCTGGCCCTCCGGCCAAACTGAGCTATCCGGATAGAAGAGCCTTGGTGAGAGAGGTAAAGAAGAACCCAAGGATCACTGTGGCTGAGCTCCAGAGATGCAGTTGGGAGATGGGAGAAAGTTGTAGAAAGTCAACCATCACTGCAGCGCTCCACCAGTCGGGGCTTTATGGCAGAGTGGCCCGATGGAAGCCTCCTCAGTGCAAGACACATGAAAGCCCGCATGGAGTTTGCTAAAAAAACACCTGAAGGACTCCAAGATGGTGAGAAATAAGATTCTCTGGTCTGATGAGACCAAGATAGAACTTTTTGGCCTTAATTCTAAGCAGTATGTGTGGAGAAAACCAGGCACTGCTCATCATCTGTCCAATGCAGTCCCAACAGTGAAGCATGGTGATGGCAGCATTATGCTATGGGGGTGTATTTCAGCTGCAGGGACAGGACGACTGGTTGAAATCGAGGGAAAGATTAATGTGGCCAAGTACAGGGATATCCTGGATAAAAACCTTCTCCAGAGTGCTCAGGACCTCAGACTGGGCCAAAGGTTTACCTTCCAACAAGACAATGACCCTAAGCACACAGCTAAAATAATGAAGGAGTGGCTTCACAACAACTCCGTGACTGTTCTTGAATGGCCCAGCCAGAGCCCTGACTTAAATTGAGCATCTCTGGAGAGACCTAAAAATGGCTGTCCACCAACGTTTACCATCCAACCTGACAGAACTGGAGAGGATCTGCAAGGAGGAATGGCAGAGGATCCCCAAATCCAGGCATGAAAAACTTGTTGCATCTTTCCCAAAAAGACTCATGGCTGTATTAGATCAAAAGGGTGCTTCTACTAAATACTGAGCAAAGGGTCGGAATACTTAGGACCATGTGATATTTCAGTTTTTCTTTTTTAATAAAGCTGCAAAAATGTCAACAATTCTGTGTTTTTCTGTCAATATGGAGTGCTGTGTGTACATTAATAAGGAAAAAAAATGAACTTAAATGATTTTAGCAAATGGCTGCAATATAACAAAGAGTTAAAAATTTAAGGGGGTCTGAATACTTTCCGTCCCTATCCCAAAAAAATGGCCTGGTCATGAAGGAGTGCAAATCATCTGTAGGTCAAGTGGTTAATAAAAACTGTCGAAAAACAACTAAACAAATTCAAACTTGTATTAACGTATAACAGTTGTAGAAAGAAAGGAAAAATCTATATAATTGAGCAGCCCATACATCTAGTAGTTTGACTGTGGTGAAACTATTGCAGATACAGTGCCTTGCAGATCTGAAACTATTGCAGATACAGTGCCTTGAGACTAGATTGGGCTCAGCAATGTACATCTGCACCTGTCACAATGAAATTGCAGCTTCTGTACATAATTACAAAGTTACATAGTCGGTGAGGTTGAAAAAAGACACAAGTCCATCAAATCCAACCTATGTGTGTGATTATATGTCAGTATTACATTGTATATCCCTGTATGTTGCAGTCATTCAGGTGCTTATCTAATAGTTTTTTGAAACTATTGATGCCCCCCGCTGAAACCACCGCCTGTGGAAGGGAATTCCACATCCTTGCCACTCTTACAGTAAAGAATCCTCTATGCAGTTTAAGGATAAACCTGTTTTCCTCTAATTTTAGTGCGTGGCCACGTGTATTATTAAACCCCCTTCCACGAAAAAGTTTTATCCCTATTGTGGGGGCACCAGTATGGTATTTGTAGATTGAAATCATATCCCCTCTCAAGCGTCTCTTCTCCAGAGTGAATAAATTCAGTGCTCGCAATCTTTCTTCATAACTAATATCCTCCAGACACTTTATTAGCTTTGTTGCCCTTCTTTGTACTCCATTTCCAGTACATCCTTCCTGAGGACAGGTGCCCAGAACTGGACAGCATACTCCAGGTGAGGCCAGACCAAAGTCTTGTAGAGTGGGAGAATTATCACTTTATCCCTGGAGTTAATCCCCTTATTAATGCATGCCAATATTCTGTTTGCTTTGTTAGCAGCAGCTTGGCATTGCATGCTATTGCTGAGCCTATCATCTACTAGGATCCCCAGGTCCTTTTCCATCCTAGATTCCCACAGAGGTTCACCCCCCAGTAGATAGATTGCATTGATATTTTTAGACACCCAAATGCATTATTTTACATTTTTTTACATTAAACCTCATTTGCAATGTAGTTGCCCACCCCTTTAATTTATTCAGATCTTCTTGCAAGGTTTCCACATCCTGTGGAGAAGTTATTGCCCTGCTTAGCTTAGTATTGTCCACAAATACAGCGATTGAACTGTTTACCCCATCCTCCAGGTCATTTATGAACAATTTAAACAGGATTGGTCCCAGCACAGAACCCTGGGGGACCCCACTTCCCACCCCTGACCATTCCGAGTATTCCCGATTTATCACCACCCTCTGAACTTGCCCTTGTAGCCAGTTTTCAATCCATGTACTCACTCTATGGTCCATGCCAATGGACCTTACTTTGTACAGAAGAGTTTATGGGGAACTGTGTCAAATGCTTTTGCAAAATCCAGATACACCACGTCTACAGGCCTTCCTTTATCTAGATGGCAGCTCACCTCCTCATAGAAGGTTAATAGATTGTTTTGGGAAGAACGATTCTTCATGAATCCATGCTAAGTACTGCTAATGATACCATTTGCATTACTTAAATCTTGTATATAGTCCTTTATCATCCCCTCCAAGAGCTTGCATAATATTAATGTTAGGCTAACTGATTTGTAATTCCCAGGAATGTATTTTGGCACTTTTTTAAATATTGGTGCTACGTTGGCTTTTCTCCAATTCCAGTAAGTATCCTTGGGTTCAAGCCATCTGGTCCCAGAGATTTATTAATGTTAAGTTTCCCAACTCTATTTATAATTCTGTCCTCTGTTAGCCATGAGGATGCTTCCTGTGATGTGTCATGAGGACAAACACTGCAGTCTTGGTTACTGAGGCACCCCAATTCCCTCGTGAAGACTGAGGAGAAGAATAAATTCAATACCTTTGCCATCTCCCCATCCTTTGTAACCAGATGTCCTTCCTCAGTCTTTATGGGGCCAATATGGTCTGTCCTTCCTTTTTTACTGTTTATATACGTAAATAATTTTTTGGGATGTTTTTTGCTCTCCTCCACTATGTGTCTTTCGTGTTCTATCTTAGCCACCCTAATTGCACCCTTACATATCTTGTTGCATTCTTTGTATAGTCTGAATGCTGATGACGATCCCTCAGCCTTGTATTTTTTGAAGGCCTTCTCCTTTGCTTTTATATGCATTTTTACATTAAGTTAAGCCATCCAAGACTTGTGTTTGCTCTTTTAAATTTATTTCCCAATGGGATGCACTAGCTAATGACCTTATTTAATATGCTCTTAAAGCAAACCCATCTCTCCTCCGTGTTCTTTGTTTCTAAGATTTTATCCCAATTTATATCTTGTACCAAGGTTCGTAGTTTAGGGAAGTTGGCTCTTTTGAAATTCAGTGTCTTTGTGTTCCCCATGTGTTTCCTATTTGTGTAATTTATACTGAAGCCAATTGACCTGTGATCGCTGTTTCCTAAATGTCCCCGTATTTCCACATCCGTGATCAGGTCTGTATAGTTGGTAATCAGTAGATCTAGTAACGCCTTGTTTCTAGTTGGTACGTCTACCATCTGACCCATGAAATTGTCCTGCAAGACATTTAGGAACTGGCAAGCCTTAGACGAATGCGTGGTTCCCTCTGCCCAGTCAATGTCTGGATTATTAAAATCCCCCATTATGATAACACTGCACTGTACATTGTATATGTGCTTGGGATGGCACATGTTGTTATTATTATTATTATTGTTAACTATCAATGATGTTGCAACACTTGGGCCCTTATGGAACATTCCCTATATCTCATACTCAAAGCTATGGCTCCCAATCCTCCAAGTTCCACATACTTCATTGCATACAATCTCCACCCCAAAATATCAGGGATTTACTTTAATTACAAGATGAAGTAGTTAGGATGTGACTTGTAGCTTCCCTCCCAGATCCTAGATGGTCATTACTGCTGCATGTATTGATGCAAAGCATATTGAATACAGTAGCTGTATTATACATAACTGATGATGCACATGCTTCTATGCTGTTTTTTCCTGCATCACTATATATAAATATACTGACTAAATGCCTAAGAATTCATAGGTTGCGTCCTCAGCAATCTAACACATTAGACATCTGTTTGGCACCTTGAGAATGGTGCTCTCTGTGTCCCTAACAAGTCAGTGGGTTACACTGTTTGACGTGGATCTTCAGCAAATCTTAACAAAAATACATCACTTGGAGTGATGGATGTCTTCTGTTCTCTGTAGTAAAAGCATGTCATGATTTCTATCAGTATAACACACTGTAAAAAACAAAACTAATTTGTGCAGTTGGAATATAAAATACACACATTTTTGTATGCTGCATTAAACATTACCTCACACCATTTTGACTGATACTATCTGTCATGATCACTTAGTGCCCCTGTTCCTCATTCCAGCACCCGGGTGTTGGCTGTTGCTTTTCCCTTGTCAGTGTTCACCTGCAGGTAATCTCTATCCCTTGTTTGTGATAGAGACACAATTACCTGCATTGTTCTTGATCAAGCCTCCCATTTGTCTGCCTTGCTTGCTGTTTAATCCCCCTGTGTATGACCCAGATCGGATATCAGACTATTCCCTGAACTCAGCCTGCCTTATTAACTAAACTGTCATTGGATGTGACCAAGTCGAAGGCAGAGATCATCTGGACTGGACGGCTTAAGTAGGCAGGACTGACGAGTAGGATATCTTCAACAGGTGAGTCACTGTGGAGAGATAGGAGATGGCAATTAGCCGACAGCTGAGCGGCCAGCTCACAGAAGGAAGGGCTGAGCCCATCCCTGACAGATAGACATAGTTACCTGCATTGTTCTTGATCAAGCCTTCCGTTTACCTGCCTTGCTTGCTGTTTGATCTCCCTGTGTATGACTTGGATCGGATATCAGACTATTCCCTGAACTCAGCCTGCCTTATTACCTAGACTGTTATTGGATCGGATATTGGATTATTCCCTGAACTCAGCCTGCCTTATTACCTGGTCCGTCTTAGAACCACGCTATCTGTCTGTTAAACTGCAAGTAGTCTGTTGTTTGCTCTGCTCGCGTCTGCCCTAGTGTGGTAGGCAGACACTATAGCATTGTGTATACATTTCTGGGGGCAACCAAGTACCGGTAGGCCTGCTTGTCTTAAGGAAAAGGGGGCTGCTATAGGTGAAACACACAGTAGCTAGCTATAGTGTCTGACCACCTGCATTGAGGTAGATGTGACTATTGTGACACTATTACTATCTTCTAATAAGCTATTCAGCTTTACTACCATTTACATATTATCATTTCCAATGGAATTTTTAAAACAGACAATTGTGCTCTGTAATACTAAATCTAGCTCTGGAAAGTTGCCTTATCATTTCTCAGTTGAGCAGATAACTTACCCCGTACCACTGTACATGGTATTCAATCAGCTCCTAACTCTAGCTTGTTCAATTAAAGTAGAACTATACACAAAACTTAATTTTTTCTATTTGGATAGAGCAAGGGAAGGTTATAACCTCTGTCAGATTTTTTTGCCATCTGTATCCCATTGCAGAGACTTCCCTTCACTTCCTGTCCAAAAGCCAAACAGGAAGTGAGAGGAAATCTTGGCAAATTAAGGGAATTCTTTGGAGACCCCCAGGTCACCAGAACTAGTGTCCCCATTGGAAGATTTCCCCTCTATTACTTTTCTGGGGAAACCCAAAATTCGGGATTTTCTTTTACTTTCACTTTTAATATTAATGGTAAACAGGACGAATAAAGACGGTGAATATCCCTAATGGGGCACAGACAGCAATAAAACCTGACAGGTGTTATAATTCCTCTCCACTCTATCTAAACTAAAAAAAAAAAGTTTTCCCTTTAGTTGTACTTAGGCTTTGACAAAAAAACCTGAAAGCTGATTGGTTACTATGTACTAATGCACCAGATTTTGCACTCCCAAATTTTTGTAAATCAACCCCAGTATCTAACAAGAATTACAGGGAATGCATGTAACCCTCTCAAACTTTCCCAGAGGCCTATGGGGTAGGTTTTATATGAGGTTTCTCAGTAATTCACATCTTTATCAACTTCCTATAAGGAAGGAGACAAGAAGGCTGAAACCTGTAGTTGAACACTATTCACCAAACATTTATTATGCTATTAAGGGATTAACATTGGCTTTTTATCAGTGACATGCCTGTAAAAGCTCATAAATTTGGTAGCAAAACAGAAAAACGACTCCTGCGCACAGGTGGATCACCACTTAGCTTATATGTAAACACAGGCTTTGCTGCCCTCAAGGATGGGGAATCCTAATAGAGACCAAAAGAGAAGAGAAACAGGGGCGCACCAGCCTTGTGCATTACCTTTTAAAAACATTTCTTGAATACAAATAGTAAAAAGAAACAACTCACAAGCAATTGGTAGAGGAGGCACAACATGAAAGTGCACCGACAAACAGCATGCGACTTAGGATGAGCAAAACCTTCCAAGGGTGGTGGAGGAACGCACAGGCATCACAATCAGCTAACGCGTTTCGAAGGGAAGGTCCCCTCTTCATCAGAGCTATGCCATGAACCCTCCTTCAGCAGTCCCCATTTATAAGTGCCTGAGTGTCGGTAAAAGCAGGATGGGATATGGGGCTCCACCCCCTCAAATGACCCCTCCCTCCTGCGCCCTCCAATCATACGGGAAACAGTCCAATTTACATACAAAGGATTGGATCGTGGCGTGCAGTGCACACCAAATGCAGAGACAGCAATTGACATAAAATGTATCAAACTTGCAAGATGTAAAAACCATAGTGAACAGTACTAACCCTGACAAGTGGAAACCTCACTTAGAAGTCCCCAGTCACATCAGAGGATTACAAGAATGTGAGGCTATGAAAATATATAAAATTATACAAATGTATAAATAAAAACAATGTGTATGAAAGCATACCTACAGTTACTCTCAGGGGGTCACTGTGGGGCGCCTCTGCAAGACATGCGCAGCGGGCCGGTGGCTGCAGCATGGCTAAGATGAAGTGGAACGCATGCCGAGGTGTTTGCGTTCCAAGCTGGAGGAGGGGAGCGGGATACACATCGCCCCTTCCGCATCCCGTACAGTCCACTGCCAGAAAGAGCGGCATAATACCGCCCAGCGACATGCAACTGGGGGCGGGACCGGCCCATCAAAGGCCATCCAATCACTAGAGCCATCCTGATGTCAGTCTAAGCTGGCGGTCGCCCTACAAGCGGCGGCACGCACAGGGATAGAAGCACCCAGCAGGAGACAGAAGGGCCCCTGGACATAGTCAATATATGTACCAAATGATAAATTAATACTATAATAATAGTGATAATGCTAATGATGGTAAAACATACCATTAAATGCTGAAATTAGATTAGAATAAATGGCTAAAATCTTAATAAATATATATATATATATATATATATATATATATATATATATATATATATTTTAATGATTAAAATGATAAAGTACAATCTATTGGTATGTATATAATAATAAAAAGGAAATCAATAAATAATAATAATACTAATGATAATAATGTAATGGAATATCAATCATCTAAATGCCAGCACAAAACACGCGCCACATATACAGCTCTGCAAACGCATATTAATGCCCACAAACAGGCACGCCACGACTCAACCACAGGTCAACACTTCTAAAAACTGTGCAACCATTAATCAATCCAATAAAACCAACCCGATTGGAACTGCACTAAAATAAAGATCATGCTGAAGGAGATGTGCACATGCAGCAAAAAATTGCGACTGGAGAAGCAGTGTTAAGAACTGGTAACTAGCAAGATGCTAAACGTACATAATTCCCATTAGTAGTACAACTATTAATACATTGAAATGAATAATACATATATCATATATATATATATATATATATATATATATATATATATATATATATATATATATATATATATATATATATACACACATATACACATCTATATACACACACACATTTTTATATGTGAGAATTTCTACTATAATAAAAAGCTATATATGTGTATGTGAACATTCCCTCTCCAGTCACCATGTGCAATGGATGGTTGTGAAAGTGACTGTACAAAAGATGGCAAATCAAAACAATACATGTGTTTTACAACTAAATAATTGTCATGGATGGGATCCCTGCAGCAATAATATTGGTAATAATCATTAACATTGGTAATCAGCCAATATCCAAAAGAGGATGAAAACTGCATCAAATAGTATGAAATGGATGCTTAAAGGGGTTGTAAAGGTATTTTTTTTTTTTAAATAACAAACATGTTATACTTACCTTCACTGTGCAGCTCGTTCTGCACAGAGTGGCCCCGAACCTGGTCTTCTGGGGTCCCTCGGCGGCTGTTTCAGCTCCTCCCCGCAAGCATTTACCACCTTAATGCGAGCTCCCTCGCATGGTGGTGAGTGCTTGCGGGCGCGCTCCCGTGATACAGCCGGCGGCTATAGCCGCTCGCTGTATCACTCGGCCCCGCTCCCCGGCGCGCTGCGTCATCGGATGTGATTGAAAGCAGCGCGAGCCAATGGCTGCGCTGCTTTCAATCCATCCACTGCAGCCAATCAGCGACCAGGCTGAGCTGCAATGAAGATGACGAGAACGAGCAGCGAAGATTCGAGGCGTCAGGTAAGTAAAACGGGGGGGCTGGGGGCGGCGGTACTGTCAAAAGTTTTTTCACCTTAATGCATAGAATGCATTAAGGTGAAAAAATTTTTACCTTTACAACCCCTTTAACTGAACCTGTTGCAAAAAAAGGGTGGGGGGGGGATGGGCAGAAACAGGGGGGAGATGAAGACAGAGAAGTAGCCAACAAACTCTACATAGTCAAATGATTTTGTGGACCTCAGGATCCTCATTGAGCCCCCCGGGGGTCATGCTACCTAAGGTGAAGATCCAATAGGCCTCGCGTTTGCAGAGCCTTTGGTGTCTTCTACCTCTATCAAGATCACCCCTGATGCACTCAATTCCGAACACTTTCATACCAGACGGATCTCCGTGGTGTACATCATAAAAGTGCAGAGGAACAGGGTATTTGACTCGTGTGTTGGTTATATCACATTTGTGCTCACCAATGCACACTCTCATAGGGAGGTGCGGCCAACATAGAGGCACCCACATGGACAAATAATGCCATAGACTACATGATCCGTCCCACAGTTGATGAAATGCTTCAAATGGTGAATTCTACCATCACTACCAATGACAGACTTTTTCCTGTGCCACATGTATTGACAGGTGCCACAGTTCCTAACACTACACTTGTAGCTACCTTTCTGATCGAAAATATCAAAACAGTAGTGGACTTGTTCAGGGGTTTCTTCAACATGCTGGGAGCTATCAAGCTTCTTAGATCCCGTGGTTTTCTATAGACTATATTGGGTCTATTGGGAAGATGCTTACTTAGAATCGGATAGTGTTTAAGGTATCCTCAATGAGGATCCTGAGGTCCACAAAATCATTTGACTATGTAGAGTTCGTTGGCTACTTCTCTGTCTTCATCTCCCCCCTGTTTCTGCCCATCTCCCCCCCCCTCTCCCCCCTCCCCCTTTTTTGCAACAGGTTCAGTTAAGCATCCATTTCATCCTATTTGATGCAGTTTTCATCCTCTTTTGGATATTGGCTGATTACCAATGTTAATGATTATTACCAATATTATTGCTGCATTGATACCATCCATGACAATTGTTTAGCTATAAAACGCATGTATTGTTTTGATTTGCCATCTTTTGTACAGTCGCTTTCACAACCATCCATTGCACATGGTGACTGGAGAGGGAATGTTCACATACACATATATAACTTTTTATTATAGTAGAAATTCCCACATGTAAAAATGTGTGTGTGTATATAGATGTGTATATGTATATATATATATATATATATATATATATATATATATATATATATATATATATATATATATATATATATATATATATATATATATATATATATATATATATATATATATGATATATGTATTATTCATTTCAATGTATTAATAGTTGTACTACAAATGGGAATTATGTACGTTTAGCATCTTGCTAGTTACCAGTTCTTAACACTGCTTCTCCAGTCGCAATCTTTTGCTGCATGTGCACATCTCCTTCAGCATGATCTTTATTTTAGTGCAGTTCCAATCGGGTTGGTTTTATTGGATTGGTTAATGGTTGCACAGTTTTTAGAAGTGTTGACCTGTGGTTGAGTCATGGTGTGCCTGTTTGTGGGCATTAATAGGCGTTTGCAGAGCTGTATATGTGGCGCGTGTTTCGCGCTGGCATTTAGATGATTGATATTCCATTACATTATTATCATTAGTATTATTATTATTTATTTATTTCCTTTTTATTATTATATACATACCAATAGATTGTACTTTATCATTTTAATCATTAAAATATATATCTATATATATATATATATATATATATATATATATATAGATATATATTTATTTATTTATTAAGATTTTAGCCATTTATTCTAATCTAATTTCAGCATTTAATGGTATGTTTTACCATCATTAGCATTATCACTATTATTATAGTATTAATTTATCATTTGGTACATATATTGACTATGTCCAGGGGCCCTTCTGTCTCCCGCTGGGTGCTTCTATCCCTGTGCGTGCCGCCGCTTGTAGGGCGGCCGCCAGCTTAGACTGACATCAGGATGGCTCTAGTGATTGGATGGCCTTTGATGGGCCGGTCCCGCCCCCAGTTGCATGTCGCTGGGCGGTATTATGCCGCTCTTTCTGGCAGTGGACTGTACGGGATGCGGAAGGGGCGATGTGTACCCCGCCCCCTCCTCCAGCTTGGAATGCAAACACCTCGGCGTGCGTTCCACTTCATCTTAGCCATGCTGCAGCCACCGGCCCGCTGCGCATGTCTTGCAGAGGCGCCCCACAGTGACCCCCTGAGAATAACTGTAGGTATGCTTTCATACACATTGTTTTTATTTATACATTTGTATAATTTTATATATTTTCATAGCCTCACATTCTTGTAATCCTCTGATGTGACTGATGACTTCTACGTGAGGTTTCCACTTGCCAGGGTTAGTACTGTTTACTATGGTTTTTACATCTTGCAAGTTTGATACATTTTATGTCAATTGCTGTCTCTGCATTTGGTGTGCACTGCATGCCATGATCCAATCCTTTGTATGTAAATTGGAGTGTTGCCCGTATGATTGGAGGGCGCAGGAGGGAGGGGTCATTTGAGGGGGTGGAGCCCCATATCCCATCCTGGTTTTACTGACACTCAGGCACTTATAAATGGGGACTGCTGAAGGAGGGTTCATGGCGTAGCTCTGATGAAGAGGGGACCTTCCCTTCGAAACGCGTTAGCTGATTGTGATGCTTGTGCGTTCCTCCACGACCCTTGGAAGGTTTCGCTCATCCTAAGTCGCATGCTGTTTGTCGGTGCACTTTCATTTTGTGCTTCCTCTACCAGTTGCTTGTGAGTTGTTTCTTTTTACTATTTGTATTCAATAAATGTTTTTAAAAGGTAATGCAGAAGACTGGTGCGCCCCTGTTTCTCTTCTCTTTTGGTCATAAATTTGGTACTTCTGTTCACAATTGTTCTTTTACCTAGAACTTTAAATTTAAAGTATGGCACTCTGGATGAACTAGGGTTAAATGTGGGACTGAGAAACTATTGTTTGGGTCTTGTCTGAGTGGAATATGGTCAGCATCAAAATAGAAAAATAATTTTTATTTGAAAGGTAATATTATATGGATAATTTAAGTTATCTGGAAACTCAATTTAATATTAGTTTCCTAAGCCAAAACCTATGTAAGATGTGGTGAGATGATACAGACAAGTGTAAATATGATGTCATCTAATTATGACCTTACTCCCATATGTCTGCAATATAGATAGTATGATATATAGCCATGGAAGTGAGTATTTAATGATATTTAAAGGTAAAGTCTGAGTCATAAATATGACATCATTAATTGATTGTTAGGTTAATTAAGCTTTTCTGATGGTGTGTGGAAATGAATAATATAATATAAACAGTGAGAGGGAGGTTATAGGACATAGTTTTGCAGTCAAATCTCTGCTGTTTCATGCCACATAAATACTGTGACCGTACCTTTCAATTCTATATACCTCCTCTTGACCACTGTTGACCCAGGGTGCCGTCCCTTCCTCTTTCATATGTTAGCAATTCCTCCGTTTTGGATACATCAAGGGATTATTAACACCTACCACAACATGCCAGTGTGCCTCTTTCCCAGGATCCAGGTCTGATCATCCTAGGATCAATTTCCCCTTGGGAGCCAACTTAGCTCCACATCCTATTCACATGCATGCAATTTCTAAGTTTCAATTTATTATTGTTGCTCAGGATTGAAGATATTATACTTTCACATTCCTCGCTATATATATATATATATATATATATATATATATATATATATATATATATTACTGCCACTGGATAGGGGCAAGAATGGTGAACATTGAGGTTTTTATCATAGTATGATTGACACGTTGTGAATGATTCAGTTTTTATCATCTGCTATTCCATTTATGTGTTTTTGATATAATACATTTTGACTTTTTGTACTTGGACAGTGGGCTGTGTATTTCCTTTTCTCTTTTCCTTATCCCCTTTATGTCGGTTGAGCCCAAACAGGGTTTTTATTATGAGTTTTTGATGATATGATACCAAGATCTCCCACTATAATCCTTTTTCCCCCCTCTCTCCCTTTTTTGCAGTTTCAAGCATATAGGGGTTTATTTATATATTTATAGATGTATTCATAGCAGGGATTTGCACCTTGAGGGATCCTTATTTTTAGTTCTCAACAAAGGAATAATACATCTGACATCCGTTCTTAACCTCCCTGGCGGTATTCCAGAGTCTGGGTCGGGGTGAGATTTCAGTACCAAAAGCGGTAACCCCGAGCCAGACTCGGGATCGCATCACAGGATCCATGTAGAGGTTACTTACCTTGTCCCCTGGATCCTGCGATGTCTCCTTGCTGTGATCTGCGAGCCATACATACAGTACACTGTAATCTTATAGATTATAAATAATAATAATAATAGTAATAATAAATAATAAATTAGAATCACTTGCAAAATTGAGCGGTAGTGATTCGTGGGAAAATTCGTCATCAAACACTAAAAGTAATGACAGCGACAATTCTGCAACTGAGCTAATATTGAATAATTTTTATTATTATTATATTATTATTTCTTATAATTATTTATAGTTATTTATTATATTATATATACGATTTTGTGTTTCAAACTTTTTCATACCCAGGATATCTACTAGACTCTTGTTTGGACAGATTTAAGTGAGTTATTTCTAAGAATTACAGGCCTACAATATAAAACGCCAAATTTCCATGCAAAATAATGGTACCGCTTTTAGCACCTAAAATCTGACATAATCATACCGCCAGGGAGGTTAACAGCTCTAGCTACCTTATAACATTTCACAGCTGAGTATTAAGTATATGTAAATACAGGCACTAAACTCTCATCTAAGAGTTTAGTGCCTGTATGTTAATGTCATTTAAAACTAGTGTGCTAGTGTGCACTAGTGTGGGACAAAAGAACACCCTTTTTATTAGAGGGTCCCACACAGGTGCTCCAGTGTATACTATAGGGGTGACTCCATCTGTGAAGCTTGTACAAAACAGGTAAATATTCAAGCTTGACAAAGGAAAACAATATTTCTTCATCTTGTAACTCTGACCAAACAGACAATTGTACCCCACTTCCAAGCAATGTTTCATATTCCTATTTCTGCCATCAAATATCTGTGTGCTAAGTATACCTATTTTTTTTGGACATAAGGGAGAAAAGACTCGGAGGACACACCTCATCAGAGGAGACCACAGACCCCCCACCTCTGGAAGAAGGGGAAATCCCCCAAAGCCAAGCAGAGCAGGAGGAGGAAGACGTGGTGGAACTAGTCACCACAACAGGTGAGTGTCTGCGACCACAGGCTCAGGTAAGAGATGGATGCCGGCAGATTTATAATACATGTTTTTTTTTTTCATTTATTTTTGTAGGTGATCGTGATGTTGTGGATCAAGGTCATTTCACCAGTGAGAGTGCCCAGATCCTGATCGGGGAGATAATGGGGTGTAATAGGGACTTGGAAAACACACAGAAAAACATCAATGAGGTTAAAAACAAAATGAAGAACATCATTGATGTTTTAGGGAAAATTTTTAAAGACCTCCAAATCCCTGACTTTTTGGTGGTATTCGTAATGGAAGAATTTGTTACATTTTTTGACATTTTATAGAAAAGCCAAATTTTGAAGATGCACACAGTGTGTCAACATGTGCTATCTGCCATCACGGGAGATCAATGTAGGCGTTTTGGGGGTGCAACCCCTTCCTCAATAATAAATTAGCTGTGAGGAAGGGATTGCACCCCCAAAACACGTCCATTGATCCCCCGTGATGGCAGATAGCACATGTTGACATTCTGCAATTTGTGTGCATATTCAAAATTTGGCTTTTCCAGGGGTGACTTCACCCCATCTGAATGCAATATCAAACACAGTTTCAAAATACTCATGTCTGATATTGCCTTCAATTTCTACAAAAGTTGAACTTTGTAAGTTCCAGATTTGTGTATTTCTTGTTGGTTTGAAACATGCCTGTTTTATCTTAAATGGACATTTCTACTTTCATTAATGTGACCCAAAAAATTGTTATACAACAAACATGTTGGTTTGTTTTAAAAACCTTTTATAAATGCACATGTGATTGTGCTGGTATTAAAAAGATTGATACTCAAGAATGTGTGGATTATTGTTTCAATGCTCCTTAAATTTTGTGGTGGTAAAATTGTGGTTTTCAGTGACAATGGTGGTTATTTCCTAAGGGCAAATCCACTTTGCACTACAAGAACAGTTTCAGTGCAGTCTCAAGTGCACTTGTAGTGCAAAGTGGATTTTCCTTTAAAAAAACCCAACAGTGATTTTTTATGTTACACAATCACGCCATTTTCAGGACTTCCCACATTTCTGTCAGGATCAGCTAAAAGAAACACAAGCAGTAAATGTCACCAAAGATTTTAGTAGTTAAAATGCTTTTTTAATTTGAAAAATGTATCAGACATTCTCTGGCATATTGATGGCCTGCCTACCTGCAAAGTATTCAAAGTAGCTAAGACGGACCTCGTGGGCACTCAGGGGGGGCAAGCCAGGACGGCCAGCCTCAAGCGCTGTCAGGGTTGTTTCAGTTCCAGGAATTCCAGCCTCAGGTCCAACTGAGGCAGCATAGTTGGCAGAATTTTGCCTTAAAAAGTTGTGGAGAACACAGCACGCCAGAATGATATGATTCAGTTTATACTCCGCCATGTGTATGGGTGTAAGAAATAGGCGGAACTGGCTGGCCATGATTCCAAATGTGTTCTCCACCACTCTATTGGCTCTGGCCAGCCGGTAATTAAAAACCCTCTGGTCCGGGGTGAAGTTCCTCATAGGGCATGGCCACATAAGATGGTCCCCCAGCGCAAATGCTTCAATTGCAATGAAGACGAATGATAGTCCTTCCACATTGTCTTCTGGAGGTGGCAAGTCCAAGCTGCCATTCTGGAGAAGCCTGTAGAACTCCGTCTGGGCGATGACTCCACCATTGGACATCCGGCCTTTCTTCCCCACGTCCACATACAGGAACTCATAAGTAGCCGACACCACCGCCAACATCACAATACTATTGAACCCTACATGAGTTATGACACAGCACAAGGTAAACTATTACTTCCTTTGTACCATACCATTTCATTTCACACATTAAATCATTTATACACTGTCATATTTGGTTGGTTCTTCATTCCTTTCACTTTTTCACCTTTCACAGCTTTGTTTGTGTTTATTTTTGGTTTTTCACTTTTCACTCTCTGCCAACACTTGGCCTATTACACTATGCTTTCATCACATCATGCACTCCCTCAGGGACTACACAATTCCATCCACAGTACACACTTTCACACACACACTGGGCACTTCCTGTGTATCATAGTGTGCTTGGTAGTAACACCAATTCATTTGGATCATTCACCCATTTTTGTTTCATATTTTTAATTTTACTTTCACAGTTTTACTCCATGTGACGCAATTAATATTCTAAAATATGTACACACATTTGGTCTCAATACACTACTCAAGATAAACATTTACAACGATGACCTAAATAATAGTATACTACTTCATTAATGGCTACTAATGGATGTCTGTTGCATGTGTGCACTCCTTCACCCCCCGGGGGGGCGTGCATCAGTGTGGCTCCTTGTAAGCCCCTTGGGGCTGGCTCTCTCTCCCCATCTGGGCAGGTGGGGATGGCCTGCGTACCACTCGGACCCCTCAACAGCTCTTAATACCCCTATTAGGAACATCTTCTGCATCTTTAATGGTAAAACGCATCACCATGATCTATTTAATGTGATATTTTTTTTTAAATCTCTATAATTCTGACTATTTGTACTATTTTATAGATTCAAATGTGCCCCCTGAAGAGACCACAGATAGGTCGAAACACGTCAGGGCTTCGATATTTTACTGCTATGTAATGAAGTGTTAATACATTTTTTACGCTTTATGGACTATAATTGTATTTTTACCGTTTTATGGAATATGAACTTACCATTGGATCAGATCTTATATAAGCATGACTTTACTGGACACTCTGTCAATAAACTGTTTTCACAATACTAATATCAATGATTTTTGTAATGTTGCAATGTGCTGTTTTAAAGCCCCACTGGGGAATCCAAAAATCCTTTAGATAAATACTATTGAACCCCTTGTAGTTGTAATAGTATGACCCCGAGTTGGGTGGTGGGATGATGTGGACGTGTTTCCCATCAATTGTCCCTCCGCAGTTAGGAAAGTCCCACCGCTGGGCAAAGTGGGAGGCCACAGTCTGCCATTCCTGTGGCGTGGAAGGAAACTGTGGAGTCAAACAAGAAAAGAAAATTAATAATTTTGCACATAAACATGGAAAACAGATTAGACACAAACATTCTTGGCCAACGTCAGTATAAAATGTATTTTAGGGAGTATTTAAAAACAAAGGTATAAGGTCCACTTATCAGATTCCCCCCCCCCCCCCATGGGCCATTTGCTAAATTTTATGGGGGGGATATGTTTGGGACAGGTAACCCTCTCCACTTCATTGTGAGATGACTGTATAAATAATGTGTATTACTTTGGCCAGCCCCTCCTTACTTTACACTATTGGCAGCCCACTGGACAGGTAAGAGGTGTCATAATACAAAGATAAAAATACACACTGTACAAATGAAAGCACATTTTTACATTCTGCTATTACCTATCAAGATAATAATAAGATACAAAAACTTTAAACAGTACCATTTGTAAGTATTCAGCCAAGCCCTTGGACTACATGCTTTGGGGAATTCATCTATAAATAAGATCACTAAAGAGGTGGGTATAGTGTGTATGGGTTTGCCAAAGTCAGCAGATAGAGGATTGGTATCAGCTGAGTTAGCAGTTGGGGGGAGGGAGGGTCCCAAATGATTTTTGGACACCAAAAAAAAGCCTCTGGCACTCTGCCAGAATTTCAAACACACATCACAAATTTCTACATTTTAGGGGGTTTTTAGGGTAAAGCACTACTATGGAGCTGACAAAATACATTGTTAATTGAGTGGACAAGGTGAATATAGGCCCAGGAGAGCATGCTGGGGAAGTAAGTGAAGGCAAATATGTATGAAGGACAAAAAAAAACATAAAATTCCAGCATGCATGAGGACAAAGGGGACATTCACAGCATATTACAATCATGGTAATTAGGCAATGAAGAAAGAAATACAATATATTAACAAACATTATACACAATAAAATGTGATATTAAAGGATAAATCTTACCTTAATATAATCCTTCTGCAGGATCTGGATGATGGCAGAACAGGTCTCTGGGATAATGATCCCAGAGCCTGGGGGGAGATGCCTGTCAAGAACTTGAGGTCCTGTAGGCTTCTCCCCGTCGCCAAGTACCGCAGGGTGGCGACTAGCCTCTGCTCCACAGTAATGGCTTGCCTCATACAGGTATCCTGCCTGCTGATATAGGGGGTCAGCAAAGCCAACAAATGGTGAAATACGGGGTCCGTCATCCTGAGAAAGTTCCTGAAATCATCAGGATTATTCTCACGGATCTCACGGAGCAAAGGCATGTGAGAGAACTGGTCACGCTGGAGCAACCAATTCTTGGTCCATGAACTCCTCCCCACCCTGTTCTTGGACTGGACATGTGTCAAGGTAAGGACCCCGACACCAAGCCCCCGTACAGCATGAACTCTACGAGGAGTATGTATACGCAACATGGCTAGAAAATGGTCGGCTGCTCAGAATGAAGTAACAGAACGCACTGAAGAACAGCAAGGCCTGTGAAGAGCGACCTGAAAAACAACGAACGAACAAGAACACAATGACAGAGTCCCGCGTAACTCGCTGCATGCACTGAAGACCAGATACAAACCGACAAGCACAAACTGAACAGCAGAAAATGATCTGAAAACCACAAGTCTGAAAAAGCGCGAATCGTCTCTCACCAAACTTTTACTAACACGAGATTAGCAAAAGGAGCCCAAAGGGTGCCGCACTTGGTTCTGAACTGCCCTTTTATAGTCTCATCGTACGTGGTGTACGTGACCGCGTTCTTGGCGATCGGAAATTCCGACAACTTTGTGCGACCGTGTGTATGCAAAACAAGTTTGAGCCAACATCCATCTGAAAAAATCCATGGATTTTGTTGTCAGAATGTCCGATCAATGTCCGATCATGTGTACGGGGCATAATAGCGTCTTAGCTATTATTTATATAGCAGTTTATATCCCATTCAATGCTAAGGCCCAGGGGGCTATAACACTGCATGTCGTATATCTAGGTTTTCTCTGCGAGAAATATGGCATTTCAAATTATTTCCCCTCCAATGGGGGGTACATTTTTCGATGGCTATTAACTTTAGGAGAGACGGGTCCCGGTTATGAACTTAGCGAAAATGCAAACTATGTCCGATAAACCCCCTCCTTATATTGGACAGATGTTCATCTATTCTAATTTTTAGAGCACGGGTGGTCCTGCCAATATACTAGAAACCACATGGACAACTAAGGAGGTATATCACACCTATAGTTCCGCATGTGATAAAATCTTCTATGTGGTAAGTCTTGGAGATAACAAAAGACGTAAAAGTAGAGCTTTTTACAGTTTTAGACGACCTGCAGACAGCACATCTTCTACAGGGGAAATAACCTTTGAGTTGGCCAAACATTTGTACTTTGGGGGGAGGGTCAACAACGCTAGGTACCAAAAGAGCCTTTAGATTTTAGTTCTTCCTATATAGAACTTTAGGATGATTCGGAAGCACAGGGCCCAGAATTTTATCACACTTCAGGACCTGCCAGTGCTTATGGATTATTTTGTTTACCCATCAAAAATTAGATGAAAAAGGACCATTCCAAATCATTCTTGGTTTGGTCCATGTTCTTAGTCTTTGAAGCCAATAGGCTAGATCTATCCAAAAGGGCAACCTCCTGTAGATGTTTATCTAACTGGAGGGGTTTGTATCCTTTTTCCACAAAGCGGTTTCTAAGCACTTCAGCTTGAGCCTCAAAATCCGATAAATGGGAACAGTTCCTTCTGATACGTAGGAACTGTCCTTTAGGAATGGCTCTAAGCCAGCTGGGGTGGTGTCCACTGTCTATTGGGATATACTCATTACGATCAGTATTTTTAAGAAAAGTCTTGGTCAGAAGGGACCCTTGTTCCTTGAAAATAACCAAATCCAGAAAGTTGACTGATGTGGTGCTGTACTCATATGTGAATCTAATTCCCCAGTTGTTTTCATTGAGCTGTGTCATAAAAGTGCAAAGGGACTCACCGTCCCCTTTCCACAGAAAGAAGGTGTCGTCTATGTAACAGTGCCATAGTAGGAGGCGGGGCTCATTCAGGGAGAAGAGTTGATCATTTTCCCATAGGGCCATTAATAATCCAGCTAAAGTGGGGGCAAATTTAGCCCCCATAGCTACTCCGGAACTCTGGAGGTAAAACTGACCCATAGAAAAAATAATTATGCTCCATAGCAAATTTGAGCAGTGTCAAAATAAACTCCAGCATGGAAGACTTCACTGAAAGCTCTTTTTTGAGAAAGAATTCCGCTGCCTGGTAGCCTAATTGATGGGGTAGAATAGTGTAGAGGGAGGCGACGTCTGCTCTTACCAGCAACACGTCCTTCTCCACTGGGAGTTCAGATATTTCCCTGATGATTTGCATAGAATCCTTCAAAAAGGCCAGAGTATTGGTCACAACCGGCTGACAGAAATGATCAACAAATTTCTGGATGTCAAAGAGTCTATGCCGCTTACTATGGGGCAACCTGGAGGTTGTAAAGGGTTTTTGTGGATCTTGGGAATATAATACATAATTGGCGTTCATGGTGCCAGTGGGATGAGAAATTCACCTTCTTTTTCATTGATAACCCCCTTCCAAAGTCCATCCTGAACTAATTTATTAAGAGATTTCTTATATTTATCCACCAGGTCTTTATTGAGAATAGTATAGGTATTTCTATCTGACAATAAAACTCCAAGCCGCTTTCCATGGGAGCACCCATGCATGCTCGGTCTCAGGCTGCCCTGTCTGCATCTATTGACACAATTCAGGCGGCTCGGCCTCACCCCCCGCTCACTCAGCACAGCATTTGATTGACAGCAGCTGCTATCAATCTGCCCAGGAAGGAGGGAAACAGCGGCGAGAGCCGCTGCTTTTGTGCATATCACAAAAACATACATAAAATGGAAGATGTACAAAAGACAAATATGACTTCAACATGGCTAAACTACTTTTCAAATCACATTATATATATCCCTGACAATTAAAGCAATTGAATCAAAAAGTACTCTAGGCTGTGATCGCAAGAGGGAAACAAATCACAAAGATTTCTTTAATTTAGTCATTTTTGCAGTGTCTGGTGTGGATCCAGGTGATTTTTCCTTCAAGTTTTGCACAACTGTACATGAAATAGATGCTGTATTGAGTCTCCAAACATTTCCTTATATATAAATGTCTCTTAACAATCCACAAGTCACTCAACATTAGCTTTAGATCCTTCCAAACTTTTAGGATCTGGAATTGGGGAGAAAACACATAAATTAGTTTGTAAAAAAACTTAAAAGATCAGCAACATTCTCTGTTAGATCCAGATGGAGGACTTCAGCTGCTGAGACAAAATATAAGCAAGTGAGTAACACACTCCCAAACCAAATCCCATAGGGAGAGAGTCCAACATCCCCTTAGGGGCTTGATAAAATATAAGAAAACATTCAGGCAAAAGTTTTCTAGTTTCTTACTCTACTTTTTCTGCTACATTGTAGACAGTAGGGGGGGGTGTAAAAATAAAACCTGAAAACTTCTATTAAGGACTCTGCTATAAAAATGATTTCCTCTGTTACTCTCTGTAGATTCTGCACTCTATACTTACAAACTACTTCTGATAACACGTTTTACTGTGGCCTTTGCAGTAGCATTTGCCACTGGACATCCAGAAAACATGTCCATACAGACAAAATGCATACTCGTAAGATCCTGACTTGGGAACCTGGATATATCTTTTTGTAATCTCTGGAAGGGATGTTCAGCTTTTGGTAACACCTTTGGTAACAGGTAAAACAAGAAGTAGTATGTTAAAAAAACAACTATGGAGAACCCTGGCTCTATCCCACGCTCATTTATTAAGGCAGCCATAACTGCTTGTGACTGATGACATGGTCCATCTGCCAAGCTGGATGGAAAAGAGTGACTGGCAAACATAAAAGATCACATTTTTCCAAAATCCTGTTTCATAAGAAATTGCCCCCTGTGGACCACTTGTTCTTCTCATTATGGGGCCCTTAAAGTTGAATTATTAATCTCAGCTATACTGGGCCAGAACTAGGGTGGAATCTGTGAGTTGCACAGACCCAGCAAGTGTCCAGGGCTGTAATGCAGCATCCTTAGTCGCCTGGCCTTCTTCTATGTGTGAATTTAAGTTAGTATGGCTACCACAGCAAGAACCCGGAAGGCTGAAAACAGCCAATCAAATTAACTTAGCATGCTTGATTGGCTTACCTGCCAAAGTAAAAACAAACTTCTGGCCCTTCAAATGGAACCAAAAGCTCTCTATATCTTGATTATCTATAAAAAATATATACTCTTTTTATAGCTCACAGGCTTTGTTAAAACTTGGAGCTCTGCTGCTTGAGCTGGGGAAAAAGGATCCAAAGACTCTGAATACAGAGTATCCTGGGTGATACTCAATATGGGTATTGCCATCCTCTGTATAAAATTTGGATCAAATCTACAATATCTGGGTCTTCAGGGAGTGTGTCCTGCACTGGGCTCACAGCAGCTGATTCCTACGTCATCAATTTAACATACCTGTATGTGGTTTTCCTTTGTCTCCAGCCTCCTCCAATAGAGGCAAAAAGGTGACTTTATTCAAATGTACGTATTTTTCATTGTTAGATTTGTACATAAACAAACAAAACAAATTCATATTTTGAACCTTTTATTAGACAAACATTTAGTTAACTGTATATTTGCTGCGCAAAATGTGGGACCATTCAAAATTAAATATTTGTCATTATTTTGTTCCTTCCAAGTGATTATATATATTTGCACATCTACAGTCTCCATCTGAATAGGTCTAGTAGCAGCCACTAGAGGGAGCAAAGAAAGCTCGATGATTTAAAAAGCTCAAAAGCACACAAGTCCACATGAAGGAACTTAAAGCTCAAGGTCATAAATTGCACAAAGAGAACTGAGATCTTCTCCATGACCTTGGGCATATCCATAATAAACAGGAACTTCCCAGCAATCATACCCAAAATAGCAGGAAAGAGACTCTCTCATCACCTGGGAATACATCTCGATTGTCTGGTTGGGTTCCCAAGCAGTGTGCATGGACTGTGAGTCCTGTTCTTTCTAACTAATAGGCTGTAGCATAGGTATTTCCCATGGTTAAATGACTATGAGTACGGGAACCTTGAAGAACTACGTCTGTAAATGTAGATAAAACCACTGACCTCTCCCTACTGAAACCACCTATAGAGGTAAATTGAGCTAAGATGCTCTGCTAGGTTTGATTGAGTTTATTTGCTAAATGTTGCCTATTGATGTTATGTTTGTACTTGAATGAATACAGTCCTGGCTTGTCGGGGGCTCGCCTCAACAGGCAGGTCTCTAGATTCCGGCTCCAAGTTGTATTGGCACAAACTCACCTGGATGGGGACATCCTGGGGGAGGCGGCTCTCAAAGCAAAGCAGCCAACCAAGTCCAACCCTAGGTCTTTAATAAACGTGGTCCTTTACCAATGGTGTTGGGTGCTGGGGGATCCGGGATTGAAGCCTCTTCTATCTCCTTCTTCGAGAGGGGAGGGGCTCACCTGGTTCCCTCCTCACCCCCAAAACGATGAAGCCTTTAAAAATATATAAACTTTAGTGGCTGATTGCCCTGGTTTGCTGACTCTGTTGAAAAGTTCTGTGTTAGACCTTTGTTCCCACCTCAGAGAGGCGGGTTCCTTTTTGATAGCAGCCGGAACCCTTTCCCTCCCTCTCACTCTCCCTTCCCTTCTTAATTAGGTGGACTAGCAGGCCTGTTCCCACCTCCGGTAGTTGCTACCCGAGTTCTCAGCATAACAGGAGAACCTTGTATCCTCTGGTACTCACTCAGCTCCAAGCTGGGATAAGCTTCAGCCCCAACCTCACATTTACCCCCTCCCGCTTACACCCGTCCTGCACATATAATCATTTTTTTTTCTTCCTCCCCCCTCTCTCTTCTCTCTCTAGCCACCTCTCCCTTTAGCCACTTTTCATACTTTCTTCCTCTTCCTCTCCCCACCCTCCTCCCCCACCAGCAGCCCTCTCCATTCACCCACTCCATTCGTTATCTACCTTGTGGTAATCCCTCGGAGTCAACCCTACAGAGTTGACCGTGGCAAATGTAGTAGCATGCTCAGCTCCTCTTTCTCTCAAAATATACTCGCACAATGCCAAAGGACTAAATGTCCCAGAAAAACGCAGTAGCATGTTAACAGAAGCCCACAGACTTAGAGGGAGATCACCACAAAGCTTATCTTGTTCCAATCGGCCTTCTAATCTTAGAGGGAGATCTAAATGTCCCCCTAGACCCCTTAGTAGACACATCTACAGGCACTTCCTCCCTTCCCTTTTCGGCCCTGCGTCAAATCAAAACCCAATTAGCCTCCCTATCACTGCACAATGCGTGGAGAACGCTCTATCCCAAAGACTGGGACTATACCTTTTTTTCTCCTCCTCATAATCGATACTCAAGACTGGATTATCTATTTATAACTCAACCAGATTTGTCATACCTCCATGAGGCTACTATTGAGAGTATCGTACTGTCAGACCACCACCCTATCACAATGACCCTTGTATTCCCAGAAACAGTTACTACCAACAAGACGCCTCCTGAAGATGGATATCGAAACGTACATTGAGGCGTGCCTGGTTAAGCATTCCCTGAATCACATTCCGGTCACTGTGGTTGTCGGCAGTGAATGGTGAAGCGCACGCCAGCCACCACACGCAGGGCGGATGGTGAAGCGCACGCCAGCCGTCACGCGCAGAGCGGAACAACAAGACCCATTACGAGCAATACAGCCTCAGTGCCGGCCGAGGGCACTTTTCATGTAAGCAACCAATTGGCTTTTTGTTGTTAATATTTTTACATTATATATATATATATAAACGGGGTTACACTATTCCAGTCCTTTTTTGTCCCCTCTTTTTATACTTTCTGACATGCTACTGGGGGAGAGGAAAAGATATCTACAAGGCTTATCCATACCATGGCGGCAAGCCATATCTTGCTAAAGGCTTATATTGACCTCTTTTTAACTAAAAAGGTCAACAGCATCTAGTAAGCGGATATCCATATACTGAGCACATTGGGTGTTTATTACAGCTGGTGAAGGTGGTCTATCTATCAACATAGCAAAACATCTCACATCTATTTGATATATGGAATTTAATTTTTACTGTGGAGAATTCATATATATTGACCTGCATCAGAATTTATATTTTTTATTGCACGTGGACTCTTTTATGTACTTGTATGGTTTTTGTATAGAAAAATACTTTTGTAGGGTTTTTCCACAAGGACACTATAACCTTACACTTTTTTATAAATGCAGGGATTGCATGATTGTAAATCACATCTTTTTGGAATATATATACTAATTTAGGATTCTTGTATGTCACTTAGTTGTTTATTCAAATATTAACACCATACATACAATTTTGTTCACTTACCTAGCGCCCCTCACTATATATTTTTCTCACTGCACTAGAATATTCATCTAGCTTGGGGGATAGCAGCTTTATATTTGTGCATTCACATACAATTTAATTTAGTGGCGCGAGGTTTATAGAAATTAATTTTTTACTACCACCAAACTGTGGCGATTGGACGTGTCCACTCTGACAGATTCTAGAGACTTAGCTGACTTAAAGCGAGGGATTCAAGGCTTTTTTCTTCACAATGATACTCCTGACGTCTCGCCCATGACACATTGCGAGGCGCATAAGTATGTCATTAGAGGTCAATTATTAGCTATCTCAGCGAGAAAGAAAAGAGAACATCAAGCCTTGGTGCTTGAATTATCCTCCAAGATACGCAAATTAGAAGCCCAACATAAGCGTACCTTAGCAATTGATGTATCGCAGGAGCTGGTGGAAACGCGTTTACTATTATTGGATGATTTACACAAGCAGGTAAAGAGTCGTAATACCCTGTCCCAAAAACTGTTTTATGAACAGAACAACAGACCTGGTAGACATCTGGCTAGAGCCACCCAGCAGCGCAACGTAACTTCCACAATCCATCACATTGTAGACATAACAGGTAAGGTTCATTCTAGGAATGAAGACATTGCTAATCAGTTCCAACTTTTTTACAGTAAGCTATAAAACCTCCAATCTGGAAACCTAGACAGTGTCCCATCCATTAAGCGTGGCACACTAATCCGAGAGTTTTTACTTAACTTTAGTCCCGCCACCTTATCAGAAGCAGAGAGGCTGGAGGCCCCCTATCACCTGAGGAATTTGTGGAGGCATTAAAAGCCATTAAACAAGGCAAGAGGCCAGGCCCAGATGGCTTTACAGCCTTATACTAAAAAACGTTTTCAGACATCCTATCACCGAGCTTCCACAAAGTGTTTAACTCATTTTCCACTGGTTCCTGTGAGTCAGAGAGGCTATTGGAAGCCTATGTTGCAGTGATTCCTAAGAAGGGGACCCCACTAATGTAGCTAGTTTTCGTCGGATTTCCCTTTTAAACGCAGACGTGAAGCTATTTGCCAAGATTTTAGCTTCCCGTTTATCCTACCATGTGCCAGCCTGGGTTGGCCTGGACCAAGTGGGGATTGTCCCTGGTAGAGAAGCCAAGGATAACACGATTAAAGTGATTAACTTACATCATTGGCCTACATCCTTGCACCAGGAGGGTTTTTTTCTTGCAATGGACGCAGAGAAGGTGTTCGAAAGGGTGGCATGGGACTATATGGATGCGGTTTTGGGCTCAATAGGAATTTGACCGTGTATGCGGACCCGCATTATGTCCCTGTATACTAACCCTAGAGCGAAAGTTAAAGTCAACGGCCACCTGTCGGACGTCTTCTCTATCCACAATGGATCTACTGTAGGCAAGGATGCCCCTTGTCTCCCTTATTAAATATTCTTTTGCTTGAACCCCTCCTTCGCTGTATCTGGGCCAACCCAGACATTAGGGGCATACGAGTGCGGGAACAGGAATTCAAAATTGCCATTTTTGCGGACGATGTACTCTTCTTCCCCCTTAACATCTCTGCCTAATCTCCTGCTAGTCCTAGATCAATTTCAAAAACTTTCAAATTTAAAAATCAATTATACCAAAAAATTTTCATTGAATGTCTCCTTATCCCCAGATTTAGTTAACCAATGCCAACTCAACTCTCCTTTTCAATGGAAGTTGGATGCCATCCAGTACCTAGGTATTCAACTACCTGCTGACTTATCACAACTACATAGTAGCAATTTTCTGATGGAACTACAAAAGATAAGACAGGACACACAGAAATGGGATAAGTCGAATATCTCCTTTTTTGGGCGATCGTCCATCTTCAAAGTGATAGTTCTTCCACGCCTTATATATAAAGTTCAAATCTTACCAATTCATTTGCCTACCTCCTTCTTTGGCATGTACAAATCCATCTGTCGTGTCTTCATATGGTACAAGAAAACTGCAAGAATAAGCTGGGCTAAGTTAACACTATCGAAAGAAGGTGGAGGCATCGGCCTCCCCGACATGCAGCAATATTATTGGGCAGTTCATCTAGCACGCATAGTTGAAAGTACATAGCCATTGTAAGGACTGGGTGGGCCTGGAGAATCTGGTCTCAAACCCTGACCTATGATACCTACTGTGGCTATCTAGGGAACATATAGCTCCCTCAGCCTTATCACACCCACTTATAGGACCAATCCTCAACAACTTTAATAGGGCTTGCGTCAAACATGCGGTTTCCGCAAAAATATGCCCCATTACCCCAGTTCGTAACAACTCGGACTTTCCTCCGGGTTTAGCAAGAACCTTTGTGGAGGCAGAATGACCATACGCCAAAATGTTAGCTAAGCATTTCTTCTGTAGAGGCCGATTCTTGCGCCAAACTGAACTTGCGAATCTCTCCAATTCGGGCTTGTTTACGTTTTGGCCCTATATCCAGCTTAAGCACTTTTTAGATGACCCAGCACGTAAAGGAGGTTTTACCAGGAACTCTAAAATATTGGAGTCACTGTGCTCAAGCACACCCCACAGAGGCATGTTATTTCAGCACTTTATGCTTCACTTCATGAGAAAGCATCAGCAAGCTTATGCTCGGAGCATGCCTATTGGGAGTCAGTGCTTGGCATGGAGATAGAGGAGGGAAGCTGGGATAGGATTCATTTCTATCTCCACAAGGGTTCTTTAAACATTTTAGTACAAGAAAACAGCTATAAATTGAGAACACGCTGGTACAGAACACCAGACATAATACACAAATTTTCACCTACTGTGCCGGAACAATGCTGGTGATGTGGCAGAGAGACGGGCTCATTCCTTCATATTTGGTGGAGTTGCCCGTCACTACAACCTTACTGGTGGAAAGTTCATGAGGTGATAACGAAGGTGTCCTCTCTCCCGTTGGAGTATTCTCCGTACACTTGCACAGTACCTCTTACATTTATCTGAGATACCTAAAAAGCGATACCACAAAATCGATCGCACTACATATGATCAATGCGGCTAGGATGTGCGTACCAACTCACTGGCGATCGGCATCTGTACCGACATTGTCCGAATGGACCCACCGGATAAATTGGATTGCGGAGATGGAGGAGCTGATCTATACCTCACTAGATAAAATCTCTACTTTTACTGCGATACGGGGTGCATGGATCTCCTTTAAGACTTCTTAGTCATACCTGGAACTTATGAAGGACACAACCTGAAACTAAACAGTAACCTTGCAAAAACAAAATTTAAAGGCTAACTCAGTACCACGCTAACGGTGACTCACATGGATGGTCCCCAACATAGGAGATGGAGAGGGCAGCTGGTGATAATCTCACCCCCTTTTCCTTTCTCTCTTCTTCTCATTCCCTGAAGGACCATCCCCTATGCTCTAGCTAATCTTACCCCCTCCTTCCCCTCCCATCTCCCCCCTCCCCTTTTTTCTTTTTTTTTATTATATATATCCCCAGAAGGTTAAACAGAAGCTCTCCTAGCTTGCTTTTGGTCTGAACTCCATTAACTAATATGTTTGTGCTCAGGATTGAAAGGACCTGAGAAGGATCTTGATACAGATTGTTTGTGCTTGTTTACGCTTTTGTTCTCTTTACTGTTCCTTGTTCCCTTTGGGCCTTGCCCATAAAGTTATTGTCTTGTCTGTAAATGCGAAGGATTCATGGAATCCGTTTCTTTGTGTACTACTCCCATACATTTAATAAAATGTTTGTGGAAAAAAAAAAATTTGACCAAAATAATGTCTAAGTTTGTCTAATAGCACCTTTGCAAAAAGCTACAGCTCTGATATATCGGGGTGAACCCTTCATTACTGGGTCCTGCTTTCATAAATATATTACAATGGCTTGTTTTCTATCATGCTGTTTGTGTCAGAACTCCAGTTTCTTGTTTCAGAAAGACAACTTTTTCCTGGCAATGTTATAATTTCTCATTGCTTGCTCTGTTGTTGTTTTAGCTAGATAACACAAGTCCTTAGTTTCCATCTGACATTATTTTCCTGATGTCATAACATAATAAACGATAACAATACCCGTCCTGCGGTCATGCAGAGATGTCCAATAAATCCAAAGTATTCTTCTGCTTATACCACCATATTTACAAGGAAAAGGGGCACATCATTTCAAAATCCACACATTCTGCTTTGGATTTCAAAAATAAAAATAAATAAAAACAAAAGGACCAACAAGATGTATATGACAGAACAGAAAGCTCTCAGCCACATCAAAAACTATAAAACAACTGGCTGCAGGTAGGATCTATCCTAAACAGGGTGTGTGGACTTGATGTGATGTGTCTGTTATATTTAGATTTTATTTATTATTACGCTCACATCATGGACCGCACATCAAGTTAATGTCAATTTTTGTGGAAAAACTTCTTATGTATCCCATCCATCTTGGCTTTGTTAAATATTATGGCAGCTGTATTCCAAATAACAACCTCATCTTAATCTTTTGGTTTATTGTATAAATGTAAAATTACAAAATTGTTATCTTAATCTAATTTAAACCCATCTTACAAATTTCCACATTAACCTGGATTTCATTTCCAACCAAACGTTGTCTAAACCAGTTACAATATAGATAGATAGATATATATATTTTTTTTATTTATTTAATAAAATTGTTTAACTCATATCAGAGATTAATGGTTAATTATCACTCAATTGATAATCTCAATATCACATCCTAATTCTAATATATATCCACAGATATATTTCCTTTAATGAGGACATTTACTTAAATTCCCTGTTTTAAATGCACTGTTTCCACTATCAAAGGATATTCAATTTGTGTAATACATGGTTAAATGTAACCTTCATTTTAGCATGTTTGGAAAACAGATTCAAAATAATCGTGTTCACATTGTTTATCATTAGATTAATTAACCCGGCACATTTTGTTATAAATGTTTTGTCTAAAAATCAGAAATTGGCATGGTGTCCTTGTAGCTTATCACTGATCTCTCATCCCAGCTACATTCTTTCATGGAAGTGCAAAGGAGGGGGTCACACCTGCATACATTAGACAAACAAGATATTTTGGGGGCACACCCTAAAAGATGCATTAAAGATGGTGTAGCCATAAGACCATACAACAGAACAAAATATTACAGTGCACACATGCAAAAAAGACATTTACCTCCTGCAAGGCTTATTTAAAACACCTAGACATTTTCAAAAAACATAATAAAAAAAATGGGGATTTGGTCACACCATATTGCTATATGGTGCTTAAGCCCACTTACTGCGACAAAGTACCCCGTGATTAGTGGGTCCTACACTATCCATAGACTGGGAGATCCTGCTTCTCTGAACCATGGGAGCAATACACTCCTCTATATGGGAGAACTTGAGGTCTCCACCCATGACACAGGTGACCTGGTAAACACTGCTACAAGGACTGAAAGTGAGAAAGAATTGAAAATTCTTAGTTGTCACTAGAACAAGAATGGGGGGGGTGTTGAATTCTTCCACGGGAAGATTGATTTTTAGTGAAAACTGTCTTCCTCTTACTTACCCTTAGTGTGTAGAGATCTCGTCATATTATTCTTATGTCTCCAAGAGAGGTAGTAGAATCTCAATAATGGGACACAGACAGAAAGTAAAAAAAAAATGACAAGGGTCATGTCAGAGGACATCTGCTGCCTCTGTCCGCTGGGCTCCAGGTCACATGCGCAGAGGACTGGTGCTTCGGCACACACCCGTGCGCGGCCCAATGGTGCGGGTGCACAACGGTCCCCGTGTGCACGCCGTCGCCCGTGCGGGTGCACAGTAGCGCGTCACGCGGACGCGCGCACTGTGTGGGCTATTTCTGATGGCTCCAGCACCCAGTCGGGTTGCTGGTTTGTTGTCAGCTGTTCCCAGTTCTGGTTTCGCTGTGCACTCTACTCTCTGCTTGATACCTGTATTGACCCCTGGCTATTCATAAATGGACTCTGCTCTCTGCCTGATACCTGTACTGACCCCTTGCTATTCATAAACGGACTCTGCTCTCTGCCTGATACCTGTGCTGACCCCTGGCTATTCATAAACGGACTCTGCTCTCTACTTGATACCTGTGCTGACCCCTGGCTATTCTTGACGGACTCTGCTCTGTATCTGATTACCCGGTTCTGACCCCTGGCTGGCTCCACGGACTTTCTGTTACTCCTCACTCGATCCCCTGATCCTGCAGTGGCACCTTCATTGGCACCTTCAGTCAGCTCCTGGAGACTTCTACCTTGTCTATAGTTCCTCTACCTTTGGAGTACTCACCTGCTGGTGGCCCGTGCCTCTGCGTGCCCCCTGCTCCCTGTATCATCTCCGGGGGACAGGGTGCATGTGGTCGTAAGAGCAAGCCGCTCTTGGCATCTTGGCCTCGGTAAGTACTAGTCGTGACAGGTCATCTATGCCACTGTGAATAGAATGATACCAGGAAGAACTTGTCTATGAAACAATTGAAATATGCAGATGTGGGTACTTTACATGCAAGTATACTGTATGTTAGCTCCAAATATTGATCATTCATGTTTTCAGATCAATTTTCTTTTCACAGTTGTCAGAGTTCTTCTTCAAGGGTTATTGGTAGTATCGTAGATTCCATAAATCTCAGTATTTGGCTGATTTTTAGGGAGAAATTAGGACTCAGAGATCTTTCTTTACACATCTCAAGGCTTCGCTTAACTTTTGAGTGGAGTGTGCCTATAATCACTGAAATAAATCTCAGGTGTAAAACAAAAGAAAATTGTAAAAAAATGAATTGCACATAGCATATATGGAAAATATGCAGTTTAAAGTTGTTTAAATTTTATACAATAATACCCTAATAGATTAGATAGCTTAACATTCACTGTTCTAAAGGATGCCATAAAATCATAACCATTATACACAAACATTTTTAACATATCCCAAAGTAACACTTCTCTGTAATTGTCACAATCTATATGCTTTATTTTAGATATATGACATTTGTTTGCAATATGAAAGTACATTTTAGTGGCTTTGTTCAGCTATATTTCTTTTCACCATACAGCTCACATTTTTGTTGCAAAAAATATTTTAGAAATACATCTAAAAACATCATATAACAGTGCCATTACAGAAGAAATTTCTTGTGGGAATAAAGCAATCTGCAAAGATATGGCAATCAATATGTACTACAGAATTACATGCTGTAAGATGAGTTTCACTCTGCTCTTACAGATTAATGTTAATCAGCAACTGAAAAATTTTACACCAAGTCAAATGTCAGAAATGTAGAGTGTGTGCCTGTTCCAAAGCAGATACACTTTTAAAGCGTAACTCCACTTTTGTTGAGAAAAAAACATTCCCCTCTGGGTGTTCTATGTACATTGCAAGGATTATAACAAACTTTGTTGCAGATTCCTACCTTTTGTTATTCTGAAGAAATCCCAGTGTGTTTGTCTGTGCCTCTGTACTGAGTGGGTCTAATGGTATGGGAGTGGTTTCATAATTATCTGTCAGCTGTGCACCTGCAAGGCACTAATGAGGAAAGCTTCTGGGCCTGCATACCTTTAGAAATTTTCCTATTGGAAATATCTCACCAAAAATGAAATTTTTGTTGCAGGGGATGCCTGAAATCTGACTTGTATCTTAGTGCAGACTTCTGGGAAAATTGGTGAGCCAATCACACAAGCAGGAATCAATGTTTCTGAGGGGTGGTCAATACACATTCTGTGTACAGAACAACTCCAGGTAGCCATATTGCATTACATTTATAGAAAATTACAGCGTCTCCAGATTGAAAAGGAAAGGTCATTTTTAATAACATTCAATTACAATATGTCTTGTATTACAATTGTATACGCTATTTTTTTATCCCATGAAAGTGGAGTTACCCTTTAACTGAAAATGGTATGGCGGGACAGAATATTGTGTAATAATTAGGCAGTGCTATGACCAAACCTTAACTATACTAAATGTTCAGTAATTATGGCAAGTGTTGATTTCTCAGAACTATATCTTTGGCAGAAATTACTACTTTGGTCCTTATATACAAGCCAGTTGTCTGCTGATAAAAGTGATTTTTTTTAACATAAACTGATGATTCGAGGATTGATCCAGATCCAGACATTATCGTGCTGCTCTTTTGTGTTCTAGGTTCAGGGGGCTCGCACTTTCAACCTTGGACTGATCTTCCCTTTTCTGAGGCTGTTAAAGGTAATGTTTAAAGATATGCTCTATATATTCATTATTTTTTTTTAGAATATCATTATTTATTAGTATTTTTTTTTAGTAAGCTAATAATACATATTAAAGGGGTTGTAAACCCTCATGTTTTTTCACCTTAACCACTTCAGCCTCAGAAGATTTGGCTGCTCAATGACCAGAGCACTTTTTGCTATACGGCACTGCGTCACTTTAACTGACAATTGCGCGGTCGTGCGACGCTGTACCCAAACAAAATTGATGTCCTTTTTTTTCCCACAAATAGAAGTTTCTTTTGGTGGTATTTGATCATCTCTGCGGTTTTAATTATTTGCGCTATAAACAAATAAAGAGCAACAATTTTGAAAAAAACACAATATTTTGTACTTTTTGCTATAATAAATATCCCCATTTAAAAAAAAAAAAAAACTAATTTTTTTCTCAGTTTAGACCGATATGTATTCTATATTCAATAAGTGTATATTGATTGGTTTGCGAAAAAGTTATAGCGTCTACAAAATAGGGGATACATTTATGGCATTTTTATTATTAATTTTTTTACCAGTAATGGCGGTGATTATGGCGGACACATCGGACACTTTTGACACATTTTTGAGACGATTGACAATTATACAGCGATCAGTGCTATAAAAATGCACTGATTACTGTATAAATGTCACTGGAATGGAAGGTGTTAACACTAGGTGGCGATCAAGGGGTTAACTGTGTTCCCTATGTGTGTGTTCTAACTGTAGGGGGAGGAGACTGACTATAGGAGATGACAGATCGTGGTTCCTAGCTATTAGGAACTCACGATCTGCATCTCCTCTCAGAACAGAACGGGGATGTGTGTGTTTACAGGGAAAGCGCTTCTCCTAGGGGATGACAAAACTCGTAGGGCGGGGCAAGGTCGCTGTCATCATCATGCACATTGGTATCATACTTGCAGCTGGAATGCCACCCGGAGTCAATAGAATCACAAATAAGCGCTGCCACCCTAGTGTCGGGAATACTTTGAAAATGGGAGTTTTCTGAAATGTTTTTTAAAATAAAGCCTGGTTTTTAGACTTGCTTACACTATGGAAATCTCCTTTCTTCTAACCTCCTTTCATGGATGATCGCATTATGCACAAGAGTTCTCTGTGGGGAATTTTATCTTAAGTAGGGAATGTGGAGCCATTAATTGAGGAGATCAGCATTTTGCATATTAGCTGGTTTATAACTTGACCAGCCATGGTCTCCGGTGAGTCATTTTAGTGTGATCAGTGGTGGATGCACAACCGGGTGTTATACACACAGTGGCATAAGGAATATATATTTGAAAAGTTCACACAACACAGGATTGAACTGTTTCTGGGACTCTTTTTCTGATCAATATATTGTATATTTTTCATAATATTTTTCAGATTATTTTTTCATTGGTAGATATTGCAATATTTTGCATGTTATATTAATTGCATGATTTTGCACGTTGCACTTTTTTGGATACATACTGTTCACATATTGTATGAACAATAGCACTTTTTATATGCATCCTTTTTGACATAGTTTTGTATTATATGTGATGAAATAATTTGATTGTTTAGCACTAGCACTTTGAATAATTTGTTAGCGTATAGTTTAAGACATAAATGTAGACCAGCGCTTGCCAGTTTTTTTTATCTAGAAACCTTATGGTGCCTGCTATCCAACTACAGTATTAATCTATATAGTCTGAAAGCAATAAAGGTTTCATTTAAAGTGTTTTTAAAGGCTGAAGGTTTTTTACCTTAATGCATTCTATGCATTAAGGTAATAGACATGTGCACACTGAAATATTTTGTTTCGGAATTTCGTTTTCATCCGAAAAATAAATTTATTTAGTTACTCCCAAAATTCGTTTTTATTTATTTCGTTTTTCGTTAAAAATTGCATTCGTCCGAAAATTCAAATTAAGGCTGAATCTGTCATTGAAGGCTTATGGTGTCTGTCGAATGTTCAAAGAAGATTCGACGGAGCAGCTAAACTGTACGACGCCGTATAGTTTACCTGCTCTGTCAAATCTTCTTAGAACTTTCAACAGACACGTGTGTACTTAGTTCTAGCTATTTTACTGCTCCTCCTCTTTGGTTACAATCAGCCAATAACATTCATCATCATCATTATTTTTATTTATCTTTTCTCCCCTACGTCGAATCTTTTTTCCCCTACGTCGAATCTTTTCTCTCTATGTCGAATCTTTTCTCTCTATGTAGAATAATCTTGGACTAATAGAGTTAAGGTTAGGCACATTCGACCACAGGTTTGATGGACACAGATTGTTATTGTCATCATCATGTTGAATTTCCTATCTATATCGAACTGTTGTAGCATTTGTTTATGTCGGATCTTTCGTTTTTCGGATTCTGCACTTTCGTTATCGTTTGTTAAAACAATAACGAAAATACCTGAAATTCAGACGAAAATGCATTCGGACGAAAACGAATGCACATGTCTATAAGGTAAATAACTTTCGGTGCCAGAGGATCCCCCTAGCTCCCCCTTATACTTACCTGAGCCCGATCCCGAACAGTGATGTGCACAAGAGCAGCGGCTCTTTCCACTGTCTTCTCACTAGGCAGATTATTAGCAGTGGGAGTCATTGGCACCTGCTGCTGTCAATCAAATACAGTGATGAGGGGTGTAGCCAAGCCATCTTGTCTGTTTCAAAAGATGCAGACAGGGAAGCTTGGAAGTAAGCCCGCACAAGTTACCTCACTAAAAAGATGTAGTCATGTGCACCCGCGGGGAACCAGAGAAAGAATGATCAGGGCTTCTCTGTGCAATACCATTGAGCAGGTAAGTAGAACATTTTATTATTATTATAATACGAAAAAAAAGAGAAGCTTTAATGTCACTTTAATAACAGACATGTACAGGAGCCTGAAAATAGTTTTAGATTTCTTCCAGAGTTTCCCAGTTGCTTATAAAGCACATTATGCAAATACCAATTAGAGTCAGAAGGCTATGGTTCATCTACTCCAGCCTCTAACTCCACTCTATTGAAAGGTAAATGTGATGGGTAAATTCACTTATTAAAGCTTTTCTAAACCCAAAGATACTAATTTAATATATAGCAGCTTACTAGTCTTTAGCTGAGGTGGTTGCTGTACTTTCATTCTTTAGGATTTTTCCCCCTTTAATTTTACTTGTTATTCCTACAAATAACTCCCCTTTTATCCTTGTGTTAGAATGATCACTTGCTGCACTGTATTTTTGAAGGGAGCCATGGAAGTCCCTAGGATATCTTTATGATTTAAACCAGTAACTCCACCTCCATTTCTCATCTTCATAGGAAAGGATTAATTTATAGTTTACAGAAAGTAGGTGGGAAAACTGATAATATTGTTTGATATATCAGTTTAGAGCACGGGAAGGTATAAGAACACTGGAATTCTGGTACAGTTGTCATCTTTTTGTACTTGCAAGAAAATTCAGCCACCACATCTAAGCTCTGCCAATCAGCAATATATTACATTTTTGTTTCTGGGTTTAGATATCCTTTAAACAACGGAGAGGCACAAGGGGAGGCATGCCAGAGCTCCGCTTTTCAGATTCTGCTTGTGAACAGCATAACTAAGCCCTCTGCGTTTTCCTGCTCATAGAATGCTCTGGAAGAAATCTAAAGCTACAGTATATGCACGTAGCTTGAGGTGCCTGCTATTAGATCCAGGAGGCCATTTGCTATGGTTAACCTAACCATAGGTGCCCATAAGCACTTATAACAGGTAAACACAACTAACAAATAGTGTTGAGCGAATGTTTTTTTTGGCTGAGCAAAAGTTTGGCCAGAACATCGCCTGTTTGCCCGTTCAATGAACACCCGAATTTGCGGGGCACTCGGAGGGTTGTTAACTGAGCCACATGCTGCACAGTGCATTCTAGGGTTCTAATTGAATGAAGCCTTGCCAATTAGCGCACAGAGCACTATCAGAGTCCATGATGATGATTGTCTAGTCAATCCCACCACACACTATAAAAGGTTCCTTCCCATAGGAGGCTTTGCAGTGTGTTGTTGGATTGCAGACAGATAGAGCAGGGCTCATTTTGCTACTAGCGAGTTATGCCCCGTACACACGGTTGGACTTTGTTCGGACATTCCGACAACAAAATCCTAGGATTTTTTCCGACGGATATTGGCTCAAACTTGTCTTGCATACACACGGTCACACAAAGTTGTCGGAAAATCCGATCATTCTGAACGCAGTGACGTAAAACACGTACGTCGGGACTATAAACGGGGCAGTGGCCAATAGCTTTCATCTCTTTAATTATTCTGAGCATGCATGGCACTTTGTCCGTAGGATTTGTGTACACACGATCGGAATTTCCGACAACGGATTTTGTTGTCGGAAAATTTTATAGCCTGCTCCCAAACTTTGTGTGTCGGAAAATCTGATGGAAAATGTGTGATGGAGCCTACACACGGTCGGAATTTCCGACAACAAGGTCCTATCACACATTTTCCGTCGGAAAATCCGACCGTGTGTACGGGGCATAAGTGTGTTCACCTATTGTGATTCTGAGTCTAGAGTGTTATGCCCCGTACACACGGTCGGACTTTGTTCGAACATTCCGACAACAAAATCCTAGGATTTTTTCAGACGGATGTTGTCTCAAACTTGTTTTGCATACACACGGTCACAGAAAGTTGTCGAAAAATCCGATCGTTCTGAACGCTGTGACGTAAAACACGTACGTCGGGACTATAAACAGGGCAGTAGCCAATAGCTTTCATCTCTTTATTTATTCTGAGCATGCGTGGCACTTCCGACAATGGATTTTGTTGTCAGAAAATTTTATATCCTGCTCTCAAACTTTGTGGGTCGGAAAATCTGATGGAAAATGTCCGATGGAGCCCACAGACGGTCGGAATTTCCGACAACACGCTCCGATCGGACATTTTCCATCGGAAAATCCGACCGTGTGTACGGGGCATAAGTCTAGTATTAGCATAGTGTGAGTATAGTGTGTCAGTATAGTGTAGTGTGAGTATAGAGTGAGAATAGTGTGTCAGTATATTCTAATATCAATACTGTAATACATTTTCTTGAAAGGCGCCTTTCAGAACACCCAAAGTCACCTTACAAAGATAACAACAAAGCAAAAAACAGTAAATAAGTTAAATAAAATACAGTTGTGCTCATAAGTTTACATACCCTGGCAGAATTTATGATTTCTTGGCCATTTTTCAGAGAATATGAATGATAACGCAAAAACTTTTCTTTCACTCGTGGTTAGTGTTTGGCTGAAGCCATTTATTATCAATCAACTGTGTTTACTCTTTTTAAATCATAATCACAACAGAAACTACCCAAATGACCCTGATCAAAGTTTACATACCCCAGTTCTTAATGCAGTGTATTGCCCCGCTTTGACATCAATGACAGCTTGAAGTCCTTTGTGGTATTTGTGGACGAGGCTCTTTATCTTCTCAAATGGTAAAGCTGCTCATTCCTCTTGGCAAAAAGCATCCAGTTAATGTACATTTTTGGG
Source organism: Aquarana catesbeiana (assembly GCF_042186555.1). Taxonomy (NCBI): domain Eukaryota; kingdom Metazoa; phylum Chordata; class Amphibia; order Anura; family Ranidae; genus Aquarana; species Aquarana catesbeiana. The sequence continues at coordinate 199,610,113 of NC_133324.1, forward strand.
GGTGTCTTGCATGAACTCCACGTTTGAGATCTCCCCAGAGTGGCTCAATGATATTGAGGTCAGGAGACTGAGATGGCCACTCCAGAACCTTCACTTTATTCTGCTGTAGCCAATGACAGGTCGACTTGGCCTTGTGTTTTGGATCATTGTCATGGTGGAATGTCCAAGTACGTCCCATCCGCAGCATCCTGGCTGATGAATGCAAATGTTCCTCCAGTATTTTTTGATAATATACTGCATTCATCTTGCCATCAATTTTGACCAAATTTGCTGTGCCTTTGTAGCTCACACATCCCCAAAAAATCAGCATCCACCTCCGTGTTTCACAGTAGGAAAGGTGTACCTTTCATCATAGGCCTTGTTGACTCCTCTCCAAATGTAGTGTTTATCGTTGTGGCCAAAAAGCTAAATTTTGGTCTCATCACCCCAAATGGCTTTGTACCAGAAGGTTTGAGGCTTGTCTCTGTGCTGTATGGCATATTGTAAGCGTTGATACTTTGTGGCATGTACATAGTAATGGCTTTCTTCTGGTGACTTGACCATGCAGCCAATCTTTCTTCAAGTGCCTCCTTATTGTGCCTCTTAAACAGTCACACCACATGTTTTCAGAGAGTCCTGTATTTCACTTGAAGTTATTTATGGGTTTTTCTTTGCATCCCAAACAATTTTACTGGCAGTTGTGGCTAAAATTATAGTTGGTCTACCTGACCGTGGTTTGGTTTCAACAGAACCCCTCATTTTCCACTTCTTGCTTAGAGTTTGGACACTGCTGATTGGCATTCTCAATTCCTTGGATATCTTTTTATATCCCTTTCCCGTTTTATACAGTTTGACTACCTTTTCCCACAGATCCTTTGACAATTATTTTGCTTTCCCCATAGCTCAGAATCCAGAAACATCAGTGCAGCACTGGATGAAAGATGCAAGGGTCTGTCAGGAGTCCAGAAACTCATTGACCCTTTATACACACACAAACTACAGGTAATTACAAGCAAACAGATCACAGGTGAGTATGCTAAAGAAACCCACAAGCATTGAACGAGCGAGTAAAAAGGAAGGTTGGGACTTTAAATGAAGCCAATGGTTTGCAAGCCAACACATGAGCGGTGGGTCAATAAACATTATTAATAGTTAAATACAAACAATGGTATCCAACAATGTATGGTTAACACTGGGTAAAATATCATAGAATGCGTAATAGCACTGATAACCGAAGATCATCATAAAAATTACTAGCATCAATGGTGACAGCAGATAAAGTAGATAATAACATTGGTACAAACATCATTGCTAGGCAAAAACAAGGGACCACCAGTGTCAGAGTAGGTGAACAATTAATAATGTGGTAAAGCCTGCCTGATTTCTGGCCTCAAAATCCTGTTGAGAAAAGCGATAACATGTATATATTCAAATGGGTAGGTAGAAGGAACTGGTAGCTCGACGCGTTTCGTGGTTCATGACCACTCATCAGGAATGGACACCAGATGTGGCAGGCCGTCCGAAGACCACCCCACTTTTCACCCCCTTTCCTGGTGGTTGTTCACGTGCAACCTTCCTTCACCCTCACTTCCTAGTCCTATTCATCACTCAATTTCTCCTCATCACTCACCTACTTTTGTTCACCTCTCCCTTCACTGGTCTGTCCCCCCTTCTCCCCCTCACCCTCACCTCCCTCACCTCCTCTCCCTTCCCCTCCAACCTTCATCCAGCTATTTCCTTCACCTTGATTCACCTGCCACCTTTATCCTTAGGGTGCCTCGCGGTCCTGTGTCTCCTCGGGGGTGCCTGTGTTTGTCGCCGCGGCGGCGGTGCCCGCCTCAGCTCACGGTTGCAGTGTCTTCGGACGGCCTGCCACATCTGGTCATTCACTACCAACCTATGCCTTCAATGAGTACTCTTTATATTCCGGGGGATTAATTGCCCTCCTATACCCACTCTAACCTTTTTGACTCATTTCCATATCCTAAATTTCAGAAACATGATGTGTCCGCTCCTGATGAGTGGTCATGAACCATGAAACGCATCGAGCTACCAGTTCCTTCTATCTACCCATTTGAATATATACACGTTATCACTTTTCTCAACAGGATTTTGAGGCCAGAAATCAGGCAGGCTTTACCTCATTATTAATTGTTCACCTACTCTGACACTGGTGGTCCCTTGTTTTTACCTAGCAATGATGTTTGTACCAGTGTTATTATCTACTTTATCTGCTATCACCATTGATGCTAGTAATTTTTATTCTGATCTTCGGTTATCGGTGCTATTCTATGATATTTTACCCAGTGTTAACCATACATTGTTGGATACCATTGTTTGTATTTAACTATTAATAAAGTTTATTGACCCACCACTCATGTGTCGGCTTGCAAACCATTGGCTTCATTTAAAGTCCCAACCTTCCTTTTTACTCGCTCACTCAATGCTTGTGGGTTTCTTTAGCATAGTCATAGGGATGGAAATACGCGACCTTACCAGGTGCAATTTCATTTAAAGTCCCAATTTCCCCTTTCCCTTGTTGTTTCAGATCACAGGTGAGGATGGATACTTTTAATAGCCATTCAAACCCCTTTGTGTCAACTTGTGTGCATGTTATCAGGCAAAAATCACCAGGGTATGTAAACTTTTGATCAGGGTCATTTGGCTAGTTTCTGTTGTCATTATGATTTAAAAAGAGTAAACACAGTTCATTGATAATAAATTGCTTCAGCCAAACACTAACCATGAGTGAAAGAAATGTTTTTGTGTTATCATTCATATTCTCTGAAAAATGGCCAAGAAATCATAAATTCTGCAGTGTAGTGTGTCTGCATAGTGTGTCAGTAAAGTGTAGTGTGTTAGTGTAATGCAATGTTTAACACAGCATTGCATAACATAACAGTGCTGTATACAGTGTTTTATACCCTTTTTTTTGCCAGATGCAGTTTTTCTGACTGCGAAGCTGGTGTCCCCCCTTTTTAATTTTTTTATAGATTTTACATTTCTGTCAGCGTCAGTCCTAAATTTAAAGCACACCAAACACCACTTTTCATTCAATAAAGTGCATCCAATCACACATGTCCCAGTTTCTATTAAATTTGGGTAATAATCCCCTCCCCTCATCATGTCTGGGAGGTCAACAAGGAGAGGCAGACATTCCCATGCCACTTTGAGGGGGCCAGCAGCATCTGTGTCCACAGGCAAAAGTGAACTTGGTCTGTCCTCAGGCAGGGCACATTTGTCTCTGTTTAGTAATTTTGCCCGTGCTATCCAGCCACAGCATGCAGAGGAGGTGGTGGACTGGTTTACTAAACAATCCTCATCCCCCTCATCCTCTATGATCCAAGCTGACACTAGTGCGCAGTCCACTGCAGCTACCAGAGTGGCTTATTCTGCTGTCCACCGCTACTCCTGCCATAGCCCCAGCATCATGCATGGAGGAGTCAGCTGAATTATTTGAAAACAGCGTCAGCCACTTGCTTGCTTGCTTCCATGTTGGTTCTGAGGTGGAGGAAGAGAGTAATATGAGCCTACAGAGAGGGGAGAACACTGATAAACAACAAATTGGCAGTCATGTTCCCCCAGCCCCTGCTTATTGCCAAGTTGGCTCCAGTGATGATGAGGATGGAGGGGATGACAATGAGGTCACTGACGCGACTTGCCGGATAGAGCTGAGGAGGAAATTTAGGGGAGAAACAACCCCAATGAGATAGGATGTCCTACAGAGGCGGCCATTATGGAAGAGTGGAAAGAAGTCGTCCTATTCCATCAGATTGTGAAGCTGTTATCTCCCAGCCCACTTCCCAGAGCTCAGCTGTCTGGGCCTTTTTCAGCACATGTGCAGCAGATTGCACTGTTGCACTTTGCAATCTCTGCCGCAAGCAGATCAAGCATGGCAAAAACACCAGCCATTTGGGTACCACATGCTTGACAAGGCATTTAACCTCCCACCACTCAGCCCGTTGGCAAGAGCGCCTGAAAGCCACACACAAGGGACACAATTCTTCACCTCACTCCTTACCTTTCATGGCTTCCCCTGCTATATTTCATGACCTCTCAGCAGTCTCCACTGACAGGGATGATGGTAAAGCAAAGGGTGTCACAGGTTCTTGCAACATGTCTGCCAGAAGCACACCACTAGCTGTAGAGTATAGCAGACAACTTTCTCTGCCCAAGCTGCTGCATCAAAAAAAAATACACTCCCTGTAACCCACATGCCCAGTGAATTCTGTCCCCTGAATTTGCAGAACATGCTGTACCACAATGGCAGGTTCCCAGTCTCTAGTTCAAGTAAGCCCATTCCAGCTCTGTACCAATCACACATAAGGCAATGTTTTGGCATTATTGGGCAAGGCAGTCAGAAGCAAGGTCCACCTTACTGCTGACATGTGGTCCAGCAAGCATGGTCAGGGTCAATATATTTCATTCAAAGCACACTGTGTAACTCTGCTTGCAACTAGGAAGGATGCAGGCCAGTGCTTAGTGCTTGAGCTTGTTTTGTCATTACGTCTCCATATAGATGGTGGTGATGCAATATCTGTCAACTCCACCCCCTCCTCCTCCTACTCCTCCTCCATGCCCTCCTCTGCTGAATTGTCCTAAGCGTTCAAGGGGCCATTTAGCGAGTCAGGCTAAAAGATGCCATGCAGAACTTCAGCTGGTCTGTCTAGGGGACAGGAGCCACACTGGAGCAGAGATTATTTCAGCTCTGCAGGGGCAGGCCCAGAGGTGGTTCACACCACGGAAACTTGAGCCAGGAATGGTGGTGTGCAATAATAGCATTAATCTTCTGTCCGCCCTTTGACAGGGAAAGTTGACACATGTGCCATGCCTGGCATATCCTCAGTTTGGTGGTGCAGCATTTTTTAAACAGGTACCCAGGTTTTCAAAATCTTTTAAGGCAGGCCAGAAGGGTCTGTAGCGATTTCAAGCGGTCATACACAGCCAATGTTTGGATGGCTCAAATTCAGTGGAAATTCCACCTCCCCATAAACTGCCTGATTTGTGACATGCCCACCAGGGGGAACTCAACTTTGACAATGCTACAGCAGCTGCACATGCAGCAGAGGGCCGTCAAACAAGTACCTGTGTGAGTATGGCACAAGGGCAGGCTTAGGGCAGCTCGGCTTTTTTCCCCATACCAATGGCTACTGATAAAGGATGCATGCACTGTACCGTCACCATCTGAGGAGGCGACAAGGATGGTGAGCCGTGACAATGCATGCATCAATTACACAATCCTTTGTTTTCCTGCTGGAGAATACTCTGCATGGCATAATGGACAGGGCACTCGAGGCAGAGTAGTGGGAGGAAGAGGAGAACTTCCTTTCCTCTCAAGGCCCACTTTATGCAGACACCATTCTTGCGATGCCACAGAACACACAAGAGGAGAGACAGGAGGAGGAGGATTCTGGCAGTTTTGGAGGCATAGAAGCAAATGAAGACATACGTCAAACCTTAAGAGATGGTTTTCAGTCCCCAGAAACCTTTGGGAGTAGTACGTGGCTGGGAGGAGGCAGTTGCAGATAATGTGCTTCTCAGTGACCCTGAAGACTGATTCTCATGCCTCCACAAACTTGCAGTGCATGGGCTCCCTTTTTCTTCAAAGCCTGCAAAAGGACCTGAGAATTTGTGGCATCAAGGAGAAGGATCATTATTGGTTGGCAAACCTCCTTGACCATGTTACAAGGGGAAAGTCTCAGAACTCACCCTGCCCTCACAGAGGGAACAGGAACACAGGAAGAAATATCATGAGTACACCTTAAAGAGGAGTTTATGTAACACCTTTCCAGACTCTGGTAGGTTATAGTCTCATGGAAAAGCTAGTTTTGAGGCTTCTGTTGGTCAAAGGAGGAGTGGTGGAAAAGGGGGCCGCCTCAGTGATGCATTTTTAAAAAATTGTCCTCGACTCCCAGGGCTGTCAGCTTCAAGATCCCATCAGCAGTGTCTGCATCATATGGTGGAAGATTATCTAGAGGTGAAAACAGACGTGGAGAGCTTTCCAGAAGATGATCCACTGGGTTTCTGGGTCATTAGAATAGACCACTGGCTAGAACTTGCTCAGTATGCAATTGAGCTGCTGGGCTGCCCTGCATCCATGTGCTTTCCGAATGGGCATTCAGTGCTGCCGGACGTTTTGTGACAGATAAAAGAGTGCATCTATCCACGACTCTGTTGACTGGCTGACATTTGTCAAAATGAACACCCAATTATGGCCAATAACTTGCATAATAAGCCTTCAAAATCGGCACTGTGCCTGTGTAGCCACTGTGTAGCCACTGTGTCTCCACACACTTACACGGGCTGCCTACATGCAGCACTTGGCAACTCTAGCCACATAAACAAATGGATCATTCATGATTTATGGACCTATGTGAATAAGGCTCTACCTAGTGTGGATTTGAATAATTTTTGAAACATATAACTGTATAATGTATTTGTTTCTCAGCTGTTAGCTGTCCTCCTGTGATAATATGACCTGTAAGAAACTGATCATGGTTATTAAAAGTTACATTCATTTGATATAATGCAAAAGGGAAGTAGAGAGGATGGGGATTATTGCAGTGCCAAAACAACTAAATCAAAAATTAATTAAAATTATACATTTTATTACATGGTATCAAAAACAGATAATACATACATACATTCCCATTCAAATTAAGCATTAAAAAGGGAGCACATATAATATTACTATTGGCCAGATTAGTATAGGCCCTGTATAATTGCGGGTCAAGTCTTCCCTACATGTTTCGCCAAGACATTGGCTTCCTCAGGGGAGTGGGACGTGACCAGTATAAAGCAGATAACACTCTAAAGGAAGAAAATAAGAAGCATGGCATGAAATAATTATAACAGAATAACAAAATAGAAACATGATGCGTGATATTGAAGGTTAGCTCAACAAGGTACTAACAGTCCCAACCCTCCTACTCATGGTGGAAATCAACCCCCCAATACCCCGAAGAGTCCCCATACCTACCCCAGTGTGTGGGCCAAGTGTCAGTGGACAAAAGGCCCTTGGGTGTCCATACAGCCACAAGTAGTGACCAAAATGTCTGCCCAAAAAGGGCGAATCCCATGCATTCCAAAGACAGCAGGAACCAATTTATCGCATTTTAGCTATATCAATAAAATAAAGTTCCTCCCTGACTGATTGGATATCCCTAGTTGTCTCTGCGCCCCTGCTCCAAACCTTTTTTAGACTTAATTCTGGTATGTATTGAGGCCATGTTCGCCCTATATATAGGGACAAATATCAGCTCTGAGAGAGTTATTTCTCTCTACTCAAGATCTTTTTTTTAATTCTAGTTTTTTTTGGTGGCCTCTTGCCCCCTGCAGCCACAATATGGTGGTGGTGGGTTGCCGCCCTCAGGGTGGACCTCGTGCCAACTTTGCCAGCTGGACACATTGGGGTAGGTATGGGGACCCTTCGGAGTATTGGGGGGGTTGATTTCCACCGTGAGTGGGATGGGTGGGACTGTTAGAACCTTGTCGCCCTAACCTTCAATATCACGCATCATATTTCTTTTCTGTTATTCTGTTATAATTAATTCATGCCATGCTTCCTATTTTCTTTCTTTAGAGTGTTATCTGCTTTATACTGGTCATGTCCCACTACCCTGAGGAATTCAATGTCTTGGCGAAACATATAGGGAAGACTTGACCCGCAATTATACAAGGCCTATACTATTCTGGCCAATAGTAATATTTTATGTGCTCCCTTTTTAATGCTTAATTTGAATAGGAATTTATGAATGTATTATCTGTTTTTGATACCATGTAATAAAATGTATAATTTTAATTAATTTTTGATTTAGTTGTTTTGGCACCACAATAATCCCCATCCTCTCTACTCCCCTTTTTCAAAAATCATTGGGATGAGGTGCCTTATCTAAATATGGACATATCTGCCACTTCCACTATTTTTTCTTAATATAATGCACTTCACTTAAATTTACCATGACAGAATAGTTGCAGTTTTCATTTAAACTGCACTTTAAAAAGCCACAAAATAGGTGAAAAATCAATGTAATCACCTAATTGTATTGACCTTGTCCCTTGTATTTTTTTAAAAGGGAATATTTAAAGTCTAACAAAGCCTTTTATTTGACTAATGAATACAAACTAGCTTTGGAAGTTTTAATCATCTCACTTAAACAAAAATCTCAATGATACTGGCAACTTAAGACAGAAACTTTGAAACAGCATACATTATAGAATTATTGAAAGTGAAAACAATTCTTTTTATTGTCAGCATTTTTTCTTCTTTGGTCATAAAAGAGAATATCTTTCTCTTGTACATTTTAATGATGTGTCGATACTCTCTAGAATGAGAAAACATCTTACACAACCATGAGAACCTCACACTACTAAAACATTAAAGATTTCCATTCAGCTGACTCGAAATAAAGCTGATGCATGAATAATAAGCAAGCACAACCTTGAATCAGCGTATGGTACCATAATGTATTTTTTAAGTGGATGAAATAGTCAGACATAAAAGTTGCCATTTAAATAGACACAAACTCTCATAGATACAGCCGAAAAGCCATGCTTAGTCTGGCTGCAAGCCATCATTGGAGAACCTCTTTAAAACTGAACGTGAACTTTGGCCAGGCAGGACAAAACAACAGGTTTGCCTAAAATTTAGGATTATTTTTTAGCTTTGAATAGAGAACGGGATGTTAAAAACACTCTCTGTTTTTCCTTTCCTGTTGCAGAGACATAACAGAGAATAGGTGGCAATCTCTGCAAAGTGAGTGAAAATTCCAACTCAGTCAGTTGTAACTGAAACAGGTGTTCTCTTAGGAAGTTACTCCCTTACCTTCCTCCTGTCCTGGTGACAACTGTAAAATTTGAGACTTCCCATTACTGTCTGTCACAATGATAATGGTCAAAATTAACAAAATGAAAAGGAGAATCTTCCCACTGTGTACACAAACAGCAGTTTAAAAAAACAACTTTTTATTAGTAGGATAAAGCTAGAAAAAAATGTAGGGTGCCTCCTTGAGATTAACAATTTGGCATATCACTTGGAAAAGGAGGGAAGTAAATGAGCTTGTTGTCTTGCCATGCACAGACAAAGCACTGCTTCACTTTAGGGTAAAATAAGTGAATATTATTATTTTAGCATAGCAACAGTGTTTATAGCCATTCCATTTGTTTCCCAGATATATCCATTAAAAAAAGGTTTTATCTTTATTTTAGATAGCAAATGTGTGTTTGCTGCTTAAATGGGTAATTCAGAATGGTTTATTGTTATTGGAATTAGCAAGAATGTGTATTTCCCAACATAGCAGGAATTAAAGGAAGAATGCAATGGGGTTATTTTATTAAAGCAGAGGTTGTTCACTTACCAAAGTGTTCACTGAAACAATGTTTTTTTTTTTAACTAAAATAATTATAATACTTTTTTTTTTTTAATTACTGTAAATGTATATAATAAGAAGAAGAAGTAGAAAAAGAAATGCTCTAGACAATCACGAAACATTAAATAAATCACTTAAATCATTTCAGAGAAAAGCAATATTTAAGTTTGCTGTGACAATACTATTGGTCCCCAAATCCTTATACTAATATCCAGTTGCCTGAAAAAGGTGCCTTTTATTATTCCCCACTCCTGAGCTTGGTACGGCTCACAAAACTACAACCCCCTAGATTCTTAGGGAATGTAGTCAGAGACTAGGGTGAAGACTACAGGCAAGAAGTAGTGGCTGAATTTTTATTAACACACTAATTGTTCCAATCTTGAGTAAAATTTCATGTGTTCCTTGAGGGGACAGGTCACCTGGCTGCATATAGAGAAAACACAGGTGTCTAGCCACCTGAACAGGAAATGGGGAAGAGGAAGGTTCTGCGTACTCACTTTGTGTAAGGGTAAGCAATGAATGCTGCTAAAATGTGAATTGTGAGGGACACAGGATAGAAAAGTAAGAAATTACCTAAATGCCTATTTAAAATTGTTTTGCGTTAAGCTTTAACTTAGTAAAAAAGGTGAAGCTGTGTACCCTTTAAATACCCAATCACGTGCAAGGCAAATGAAAAATAAAAACAGATTTAGTGCATAATTAAAGTGAACACTCATTCACTAAGCTAAACAAACATACACTTTTCAAAGAGAACATGTCCTAATCATTTAGTAAATCCATCCCAGTAATGAATATAGTAGGTAAAGTTGACATTGTCAGGGTATGTATTGTTTAGTACAGTTATTATACATATGACATACTGTGTATGTGTGATGCAAAGCAATATCATGCAGTACAAACATAAGGAGAAGTAAAGCCAGGCACATAGCGGGGCAGGATATAATATATAATGGGTCAATGGATAGCAAAATGCTAATGGAAAACAACAACATAACATTGTCTATAATGTAGAGGAGGATTATCTTTTCAAAAGATTTTCTTTTATGAATGCAGAAAAGGATCTCCCATTAGGGTAGAGGAAGGATTCTAGGTCTGAATAAATCTGACATAAAAAGTATCTATTCAAAGTTCTTTCCAAGGCCATCATTGTTATGCTGTTATTTAAATATGGTCCTCTGATACATACTGTATACCTATGTAGTGTAGGGATGCAATATTTTTGCTTAATTCCTTTCTGTATTTTTTGTGATACTGTGAGAAGCAGTTGGCTGCAGTCAGCCTGTCTGTACCTCAGCAAGAGAGGAGGAGTGTGTTTTCTTTGCTACTCAGTCTCTAGGTGTGCTAAAGAGCTTTCATTTTGTGTTATGAATGTTTAATTACTGGTCTGGTGAGGGGGAAGGGAGGATAGTGATACATGCTGGGAGAACCGTTAAATATTTTGGACACTTCCTATTCTATCATTTCCCTCATGGGCCTCTGACCTGTGAGAGTGTCACCATAAAGCATCTCTCCTTCCAGTCCCTTGGGCCTAGGGGTAGGAAAAGGCAAGGATCTCCCTTCCTTGGAGGTTCTCCTGAAGATTAAGGCTGCTGGAGTCTAAGTAATCTAGAGATTTTAAAGAATCTAGAGGAAACAAGCTATAACTGTTTCCCACAAATCAAAAAAAAAGTGAGTGTGACTGGTTGAGTGGAAACTATACACGGGGACCTTTTCATGCTATCCTGCTTTGGAACATAAAGATTGAAATACCACCTTAACCTCAATTTGCAAAGAAGCCAAAGCTCTGTGAATGTGCACTCAGCATAGCCTGTGTTTAGATGGTACAGGAAAAGACTTTCTCGGAGATGAGAGAGAAAGACGAGATCAGAGCCTAGTCTGACGTTTGAGACCTAACCTGGTGTTTGGCAATAGCATGATTCACATTTCACGCTGCAATTTACAATTAGCTAGTTTTTGTTTTGAGCTCACTAAAAAGTGTCTAGTACCCATTCTTTTCACGCCATGAGAAAAAAAAAACATGCCTAAGATTGAAAAGGATGGGATTTTTGTATTTTGTCATGCAAGAATGGTGAGGACAATTGTAATGTAGATGCTGGTTATCTGGAAGTCAATATTTATTGACAATTAGTGCCAATAGTTCTATAGTAGCAAGCAACAAAAGAGTACCACCACTCCATGTCACTTCACTTCCACTCATTCCTGCAACCTCCCCACTGGAGGTGCCAGTACGGTTAACAGCTGAGACGCTAGTAGAGAAGGATGGAAGGCTGCACTCGATCATGCTAAGGTTCCAAAAAGTTTATTGTAGAAATCCATTATAAAAACATGATCACGGATCCACAAAAACAGGCACAGACATTATGTCTATGCCTGTTTTTGTGAAGCAGTAAACACATTTTTATGATGGATTTCTACCATAAAGTTTTTGGACCCTTTGCATGGTAGAGTGGAGTCTTCATCCTTCTCTACTAGCGTCTATAGTAGCAAGTTTTCCTTCATATTTAGATATCCACTCACCCCTTCCAGTGTCCCGATGGGTGAAAATAGAAATGTATTGTGGCAGATGTTAATTTTGTTTAATAGTGAAAGAAGACTAAAAAGTGACTTTCTGCAGTCAGTGAAGGAGAGAACAGGAATAGATGCAGAAGATAGGGTAGATCACTCATATAATTCCATGGAGCATAGAGTTTTGATAGATATGAAAGAAAGGTTGGCAGTGTGTTGCTGGAATGAAGATATCAAAAGGAGAGGAAAGGAGGAGGGCTTAAAAAAAAAATATCTAAAACTTTTTTTTGTTTGTTTTGGATAGAGTTGTGATGGGTTAGAGTGCTGTTTATGTTCCCACTATGAAGAGCCATTGTCTATCCTGGTGTTACCATAAAAAGAATAAAGCGTAAATCTTTCTAAAGGGACCATTGTGCCAGTGACAAATTTCTAACAGAGAATTTCCCTCATCTTAGAGACATGTCTTCTTACTTTCTCTAGTGCTTGCAGAGCAGGAAATGAAGGGAAATCTCTTTATTGGACACAATGGAAGAAACGAAAACTGGCAAAATGGAAAAAGAATTGGGCTTTAGATACTCTTATTGAAGAAGAAGTGATTGAAATGGGTATGAGACAGATAAAAGAATCAAGAACTATAGCAGCGTAGAGCTACAAATACATAAAAGATTTCTGATTTCGCAACTAACAAAAAAGCACATTTGGGAGCAATTTTGCAATTTTCTGTTACTGTTGTTCTGGCTGCCTCCCTGCACTGATGCAAAGTCCTTCAGAGTTAAACCTAATGTTTTAATTTCACCTTATACAATAGAGGATTTTTGATGCTGCCAATTATGGATAAATATTATATATCCAAATAGCTGTGCCAAAAAAATGACAATCATTTTTCCTTATGTTCATAGCATTCTTGCAATTGCACTAGTCATGTGGAGCATACTGTTAATCCACTAATCTTTTCCATGTTCTATTGTATGCAAATTGTATACACAACAAATAAAAAACAACTTTATTTAAACAGATAAAGCTAATGTGACAACAGAGCAGTTCAATGAATATAAAACAAAATATATTAAAAGTGTGCATATGGCATTCATTAACAATGCAATGAATATTAATAGATCTGGCACTGCAAAAGAGTATGAGCAGATGTACTGAGTCCATAACAGAATATGGCTGTGTACCTACTAAGCTGCAGTACCATTTATTGAGAGTGTGCTGTCTTCATGGTCTGAAGATCAAATCCTAAACATATAACAACTTACTGTTAGATATTTAAAAGACATGTCAACTACTGCTTTACACCTTAAGAAGAATTGTTATAGAATTCTTTAGCTCTAGTTGTAATCTGCACATTTTTTTTTCATTTCTTTGTGAATTTAAAAAACAGCTTAATTCACAGATGAGATGCACATTATATATTTATGGCAGTCATTTTACCTGCCAAAGGCGTTAGTATTTATGTCCATTCAGTCCTAAGATTTAGAACAGAACCTGGCAGATAACACTGCCATCTCTGTTTTACAAAGAATTTAATGATGTTCTCTTTCCACCCCATCCTTCTGATTATTGACTAATGAGGTCATCTTTTTGCTTACTCTGCGCTCTCCTCTTATGAGCATGGTCCTTGCCTGCAACATTTTCAAGCAGCACATCTAATAGGTTGCCCCTACCAAATCAAATTCAGGTACTTACACTGGTTGCATTCAAAAATGCATTCAATGATGTATAAAAAAAAATATTCAGATGCATGTATTTGTGTCTGTCTGGAGTTATTTTTAGTGGGACAGAAGGGCCCAACGGGCCCACCTGAGGATCTTGCAGGTGGGCCACTACACTTTCACATTCAAATAATTATTTTATTAAATTATACAGGAGAGCCAACCATCAGATTGTCAATTACAGTGCCTGGCCTGCCCTCTGTACCCATTGCCCACCTACTTCCTTTTTTTTTCCCCAAAGATCTTTTTATTTATTACTTAATAAACAAACAGACAAAACAAGACAAAATAAAACATCATATACATTGAATCAAAATAATAAATCAGCTTCAAAATTCAATCACATTGCATAGAATAGTAGCTATTAATTCAAAATAGCAAATTAGAGCAAAAATATCATTAATGAAAAATATTTTGACTCAAATGAGATCTAAACCATACCATTTATCAAATAACTATTAACCCATTTGCAATAAACGTAAGTCCCCCATAAGCATTAGATGCCGTTTATGGCTTATCCAGCCACTTTGCCCAGACTTTGCCAAACTTACCTATTCATGTAGGTATCTCTATACAGTGGAAGATTATTAGTTACCAATTGCTTAAAGTATAAAAGCATAGGAGAAGAGTATTTCTTCCAATACAAAGCAATAGCTTTTCTCGCATAGAGTAATGTAGTATTAGCAAAAACTCGCTCTGACACTGTAGGAAGAGTAACCTCCACCAGACCCAACAGACATAGCGACATTGAAACCGGCAAGGGAGCAGAAGTAATAGAATTTAACAGATCTACCACTTCTTCTTAAAAAATAGCTATATGTGGACAGATCCAGAAGATGTGTGAGAAATCCCCCTGTACCACTCCACACTGCCAGCACTCAGAAAAACACTCAGGATTTATCTTCCAAAATCTGTATGGTGTAAGATATGCTCTATTTACCAATTTAAATTGGATCATACAGTCTCTCAAAGGCACCAAGGATTGCAAAGGGAAATCCCACACACTCCTCCAGTCTTCCATGTCCAGATCTGGTATGTCTGGCACCCACCTAGCCCTAAGACCCTCCAATGGCAGTAGGAAAATTAGATTAAGATGGGAATACAACCTCAAGGTAGACCTCTCCGTACATTCAGACCTAAGCACTGATTCTAGAGTGGATTGTGTAATCATTAAACGATCTTGTGGAAACTGGGCATGAAATGTATGAGAAAGCTATAAATATGTAAATAAATGAGAGCCAGGCAAGCTAAAAGTTGAGGCAAGTGTAGAAAAAGAGGACATTTTCCGATCAGTAACCACCTGAGAAAGTAGTTTGATATGATACTTAATCCATGCAATAGGCTCTGGTAATTTATAAAATTGAGGAAGGGTAGGATCTAACCATAAAGGGGCATTTGGAGAGATCGCGTCTTTGGGATAATGTTCACATGTAAGTCCAGCCTCCCAAGCTCGAATATTGTTGAGCATTGAAGCAGTCAACTGGTAGGGTGCCTACGACCCCTAAATACGAGTACCTTATGAGCCTCTATAGAGCCCACCACCGCTGCTTCAAGCCGGATGGAAGAGTTGGCTAAATCCGAACTCAACCGCCATACGGCCGTAACCAGCTGAGTGGCCAAAAAATATTTATGAAGATCCGGGAATGCTAGACCACCCTGATCACAAGGACACATCAGGATGGTTAATTTATATCTGGGGTTCTTTGATCCCCATATGAAGGATGAAAAAAGTCGAATTAACCTTGTAAAAAAGGAGCCAGGGAGTCACTGAGGAGAATGTCTAAAAAGGTACATAAGTTTTGGTATCATTTTAATTTTTAAAAGGTTATTATGTCCCAATAAGGATAATGGTAAAGACTTCCACACTTTCAGCTTAAAACCAATATGTCCTAGGATCGGGGTCAAATTCAAGGAAATAAATTCAGAGGCTTGGCGAGAGATTACCACTCCCAAGTACTCTACCCACTGCAATGGAATATCATTTGAAGCCATACTACGGGCCTCGATATCTATTGGGAATATCAAGAACTTAGCCCAATTTACCTTCAGCCCAGTGACAGTTGAAAAATAATCCAATATCTGTAAAGCTCCTTGGAGAGAGGGTCCAGCATCATTAAAAAATAATAAAAAATCATCTGCATACAGTGCTATCCTCTCCTCCAACCAACCAATCCGCAACCCTCTAATATTGGGTGAAGTTTGAAGAGCCTCCGCCACAGGCTCCATAGCAATAACGAAGAGGGTCAGAGACAGGGTGCAGCCCTGCCGAGTTCCCCTAAATAACAAAAAGGAAGCTAAAAATCCTCCCCCCATTTTCACTGCAGCTATGGGATGTCTATATAGGACCTGCATTCATTTTATAAATACCATTGGAAAGCCCATTCTGTGGACCACCTCCCATAGAAAGGGCCATTCAAGAGTTTTTAAAAGCCTTCTCTATATCTAAAGAGGCATCCACCCTAGAACCTATATTAAGATGTGAAGCATGAATATTAGTATATAATCTTCGCAGATTCACATCAGTGGCTCTACCAGCCATGAACCCCGTCTGATCTGGATCGATAATGCTAGACATCAGAGATTGTAATCGTCGGGAAATAAGTTGTCAAAATCTTGAAATCTACATTCAGGAGCAATAGGCCTATATGAGGCATAAGAGGATCGATCTTTTGGGGGTTTATGAATTAAGACTATATGGGCATGGCTCATTGAGTCTGGCAAAGCTCCCTCTTTTAGACAATTAGAGAAAAGTGTGGCCAATAGAGGAGCAAGTAGATTTCTATGGGCCTTGTAGAATTAAATTTTTATAGATATTCCATGCGCCTTTATACTTAAGGGGAATGTATATTTATCCATTTAATAATTTGGTCCGGTATCCATGGGCCATCTCTTAGTACTATTGGTAAGTACCATTCATATATACTCTCTGGATATTTTCTTTTGTAATTTTTCTTTATTATATGTAGCGCCCACCTACTTAGGTGTGTGCTAACTAGTTAGTAAGGGTTAGTGTTAGGTAAAATTGCCAGTGCATTGCCCAGTTGGTTTAAGCCTGGTTGGGTTTGATTTGGTTGGGAGAGGTGATAGAGTAGAACTGGGGGTGTGACCATCTGTATTCTGTTATGAGTGATGCCCTGTTCTTCTAGTGAGAGGTTCTGTAGGGAAGATGGTTTGGACACAAGATGCAGTTAGTTTGTATGGGCTACCCTGAACCAATCATTAATTTGAGTGGGCAGGGGCTATTAAGCCTATATAAACTGGGAATCACATGCTCCAGGGGAGGAGGTGGTTGGAGATGGGAATGTGATCCAGAGAAGCAGCAAGAATGTGACCCTTAGTGGTCCAGGCTTGAAGGCCTGGGGGTGTAATGCTCTCAGTGCTGGATAGCACCAGAACTTAACCGGAAGGCCTGAGGGTTCAGAGACCTCAGCGCTGGATGGTTCATTTACTAAGTCATCTAAAAGAATCTCCAGGAGTCATGGATCAGACATTACCGGCTGGGATGGTTCTGAACATGAGGAGCAGGAAGCGGATGTCAAGAGGATGCAGTAGATCGGGGTGAGCCCAGACTTTTCCTGAACCGACCAGGAAGGATTGCAGGAGTCAAGATAGGCAGGTGAGACCTGGCACTTCTAAGATCCGAATTTCAGGGTGTCTGGGATGGAACCATCCGGCTGGGATGGTTCTGAACATGCGGAGCAGGAAGCGACTGTCAAGAGGATGCAGTAGATCGGGGTGAGCCCGGACTTTTCCTGAACCAACCAGGAAGGATTGCAGGAGTCAAGATAGGCAGGTGAGGCCTGGCACTTCTAAGATCTGAACTGGGTAGTGCTACAATTATAATGGATAAAACAGAAATCTGTCCATGCCTGAGCAATACTGATTGCCTTGGCTTTGTCTGATCTTCTGTCTGTAACCACTGTTAGAACCTTGAACCCTGTGACTAAAAATACACTCCTCATCTCATGTTTGTAATAAGATTTTGATGTATAACTGTGTCTGTTTCAGAAAACACCAAGCTACTTTCTATCCTGAGAACTTAAAGCAGAGTTCCAGCCTCTGAAAAAAAATGTAAAAGTCAAGAGCTACAAATAATGTAGCTGCTGACTTTTAATATAAGGACACCTTACCTGTCCAGGGATCCCGCAATGTTGCCCCCCTCCCTCCCTGAAGCCACAGCTGACAATTCTCCCCCCATTTTCACTGCAGCTGTGGATGTCTATATAGGACCTGCAACCATTTTATAAATGCCATTGGAAAGCCCATTCTGGGGAGCACCTCCCATAGAAAGGACCATTCAGGAGTGTCAAAAGCTTTCTCTATATCTAGAGAGGCAACCATGCTAGAACCTATATTAAGATGTGAAGCATGGATATTAGTATATAATCTTCACAGACTCACATCAGTGGCTCTACTGGCCATGAACCCCGTCTGATCTGGATTGATGCTAGACATCATAAGTTGTAATCGTCGGGAAATAAGTTTTGTCAAAATCTTGAAATCTACATTCAAGAGAGCAAGAGGCCTATATGATGCACAAGAGGATGGATCTTTTGGAGCTTATAAATTAAGACTATATGGGCGTGGCTCATTGAGTCTGGCAAAGCTCCCTCTTTTAGACAATTAGAGAAAAGTGTGGCCAATAGAGGTGCAAGTAGATCTCCATGGGTCTTGTAGAATTCAATTGGATGGTCATCCAGTACAGATGACTTCCGTCCACCTACTTCCTCAATTCAGCAGAAGAGACAGACCAGGCTTGCATAAATTGTTACATCATTTGCATGACCCTTTTTCTTCCATTGCTAGCCTTGAGGAAGTTTCTGCACACTTTGAGGAGAGGTTACTTTTTGAATCTTTGAGCAGCCAAACCTTGATGCATGTGCCAGCTAACACCTTACCTGTCCAGGGTTCCCGCCATGTCGCCTCCCCCCAAGTCGATTTGTCCATGGGCTCGGATTCAATCGTCGGCATTGCAACTAAGGGAAACCAGCAGTGAAGCCTCAAGGCTTTACAGCCAGTTTCCTACTGCGCATGTGCGAGTCACACTGCACTTTCTGAATCGTCCCGTCGTCTTCTGAGACACACACAGGTCCCAGAAGGCAGCGGTGGGGCGGCTGATGTGAACATGGAAATGACGTACCTCTCTGTGGCAGGATTAGGATGGAAATCAAGCAGGAAAACAACATAATAGGCATAAAGCAACTAAAATAGAATATCCAAAAAGGGGGGGTCAATTTGTCAATTCGTGCAGTTTAGCCTGAAACTCCGCTTTAAGTCTGCCATACTAGTGACATTTCAAGTGGATTATATAAACAGGGGATACTGTAGATAGTATGTATCAAAGGTTTCCATCTTCATGAGAGTAGCAAACCATTTCTATGCATCTACATTGGGCAGTGTAGTAGCTCACTGGGCATCACTAGGGTTCAAAATCCAACCAGCACACTGCCTGAGATTGTAGAGATTACATGTTCTTGTCATAGGCATCGCCGGGGTGTGGCTATCGAGGCTAGAGCCCCGAATGTGGAGCTCATAGCCCCGAGTCTAAGCGGGTCGCGGCTGCGGCTGCGGCATTGGAGGTGGAGGAGAGACGAGCGGGCAGGTCGCGGCTGCAGCAGACGGCATTGGAGGTGGAGGAGAGATGAGCGGGCGGACGAGCAGGGATGACATCATCTCTCTCCGCCCGCCCATCACCACTCTTCCGCCCTCACAGCCAGGCCACTTCAACGTTGGGAGCAATGTGTGGCGGGGAGCAGAGAGATGTCATCAGTGCTCTTCCGCCCTCACAGCGTGGGCCTTTTAAATGTTGGAGGTGCAGTGGGGAGCAGAGAGATTACATCATCTCTCACTGCCCACCGTGCATCTCTGCTCTCCTGCCCTCACTAAATGGGCCAGTACTGCCAGCCTGCCACCAGTGCAGCAACAATGCACATTTGGTGGCACTGGATGGCATGGCAAGTTACAATCTGCAAATGGTGGCAAGTGACAATCTGCTAATGGTGGCAAGTGATGTGACAAGTGACAATCTGCTAATGGTGGCAAGTGATGTGGCAAGTGACAATCTGCAAATGGTGGCAAATAATGTGGCAAGTGACAATCTGCAAATGGTGGCAAGTGACAATCTGCTAATGGTGGCAAGTGACAATCTGCTAATGGTCGCAAGTAATGGGGCAAGTGACAATCTGCTAATGGTGGCAAGTGATGTAGCAAGTGACCATCTGCAAATGGTGGCAAGTGACATTGCAAGTTACATGCCAAGTGACAGTCTGCTAATGGTGGTAAGTGATGTGGCAAGTGACAATCTGCTAATGGTGGCAAGTGACGTGACGAGTGACAATCTGCAAATGGTGGCAAGTGATGTGACAGTCTGCAAATGGAGGCAGGTAACGTGGCAAGTGACAATCTGCAAATGGTGGCAAGTGACAATCTTCAAATGGTGGCAAGTGACAATGCAAATGGAGGAAGGTAACATGGCAAGTGACAATCTGCAAATGGTGGCAAGTGACAATCTGCAAATGGTGGCAACTGACAATCTGCAAATGGCGGCAAGTGATGTGGCAAGTGACAATCTGCAAATGGTGGCAAGTGACAATTTGCAAATGGTGGCAGGTAACGTGGCAAGTGACACGCCCAGGGCTCCCACTGATTCTGCATTATGGTGAGTTGAACCACTTCATTATATATTACAATGTAACAATAGAAACAATGCACTTCGATCACCCTGACATCATATCAACCATGGTACCATGATGAATGAAATGCCAACACCAGCCTTCCTTTGCCCTCAAAAAATTGCTTACCACCGGCATGCCCCCCCCCGGTTGGTGACCGTTGCTATGGGCTCTAGCCCCAGATCGTTTGCAGACCTAGAAACGCCCCTGGTTTCCTCTGCATTCCTCCCACACTCTAAAGACATTCTGGAAGGT
Source organism: Aquarana catesbeiana (assembly GCF_042186555.1). Lineage (NCBI taxonomy): Eukaryota > Metazoa > Chordata > Amphibia > Anura > Ranidae > Aquarana > Aquarana catesbeiana. The sequence goes on from NC_133324.1 coordinate 199,630,606, forward strand.
AATTGGCTCTAGTGTATGAATGTGAGATGGGGACTTGGACTGTGGGTGCCTTGAGGGCAGAGACTAATATGAATGTACAATACGTACAAAAAAATTGCTGTTTTGTCACGTTAAAGAGGCTCTCTACCTTTCTATAAAGCCATTTTTCCTGACTCCATGATATAACTGTTTCTTCATCTGTAATCCTTAACTAATTTATTTTTGAGGAGTGTTCTAGTATACGAGATACGCATCAAGTTCACTATCCAATCTTGCCAGCGGACCGGTTACTAGGAAGATCCTTGACAAAAATCCTGCAACAGGTTAAGATTCGGATTAACAATGCACACAAGGCAAAATGGCAAAAGGGTGTGCACTCAGTACAGAACAACGTGAGACAGAATATGAAGCACAATAAGTACAACTCAATAAGAACACTATGTGGCAGTACAGCATAGTTTCTATAAGGCTCTGTAGCCATATATTCTAGCGAATGGCCACTTTTAATTCAGTGAACAGTATGGTACATAAACAGCTACTTAAACTAAGCATCTGCAACAGTGTCTCTCTCATAGTGAAGTCCAGGGCAGGTCTAGGTACACAGTGAACAGATGTAGGGATCTCTGGTCTAGCATCACAAGTGAGCAACTGGAGGAGCCCCTAGGCTGGTACCGCAGGCAGTCAGCTAGAGATGAAAGGCCAACCCGCTTGAAGTGCAGTTTTCTGGCAGCATTAGAAACAGTGCTCTCCACAGTAGTGTTGCCTTATGGGATTATGTGAAATCTCCATTAATCGCTGTAAAATATTGCAATTAGAAATATATTTCAGTTAGAGGGAAATATATTTAAAATACTGAGTGTTGTGTTGGTGTTATTGTAATTAGTTCAACTTCAAAGGTTGGCCTTTTGTTCTCCCTGAGAACATCTTCCCTGGGTAGTAAACAACAGCCTTCTTTGACTCATCCAATCAGGCTGTGCCCAATATACATTTACTAGGTACAGTGACCAATTAGGGAGAATTATATTAGCCACACTACAGAAAGGAGGGGGGGGGATATAATGCATTGTGACCAAGCTAACTCACTCTTTGGTGTGGGAACAGACAGCAGTCACCATGGGCTGACCTGAAGTTAACAGGTAATCTAATATACTTGTATTTTATACTGTACTGTAAATATGGGTGCTGTGGGTAATTTGTAAATACCATGTAAGCCAGGAGACCTACACTGTACATTGTGTTGTAAATACTGTTGGGTGTGTACTTTGTATAGATTATGTAACCCTATTAATAAATGTGTATTGCGGAACGAACTACCTCTTTGTTGTAAGATCTCTCAGATCTAGATATGTATATGTCCATACTACTACAATGATTGAGGTGTATGCACAAAATACAGAACTAGTCAACAGTAGCATAGTCTTCTGTAGATGCTGCATGCTATTGTGCTCCTGACCAGCTGCCCACTTGGTGGGACTAACAAAGGAGAAAAGTACACCTCTCTAGCATAGGTAGATGTGCGCCCAACATACTGTATGTCCTTGCTAAAACATAGATTTCATTAGCACAACCAATAAAATTACAGCAAAAAAGATGACATGTTTTGGCAAATGGTCTTAGTCATAGCATATAGAAAATAAGCTTCTTTTACAGTAATTGTACTATGTTTTAGCAAGGACATATGTTGGGTATATCTTTGATTAATATTTGTTTGATTAATTAACTTTGATTAATATTTGTTGGGGATCAGCACCCTGGGTTGCAGCACTAACTTCTAAACCTACCTCGTAAATGGTTTCAGGGGTGGAGAGCAGTTTTGGAATCACTTGTAGGACTGTACACCTGGATGCAGTAATATTTCCAGCCAATCCACCTCTGCCTCATCAGGTACAGTCTCTCTAAAACAATGAAAATGATATTCCCTTGGCATTTTTTTGGAGCCCAGGTTACTGTGGGGAAAATATAACAAAAGAGAGGAAAGGGAACCAGTAGGATGGGGTACATCACTGTACCAACCGGTATTTATCCACACACTCAATACGAGCGGGACTCAGTGACCAGAAAAGCATATGAAAAAATGTGCACTGTGTCAGAAACACGACACAGCACCAAGTGTCACATAGGTGAACCCTGGGAAATAATTACCAGAATTGCATAATGGTGAATTTAATAAATTTATTGAAAAAAGATCAATTGTAGAAAATACGATTCAACACCTAACACTATAAATAGACATATAGGTCTGGGGACAAGGAAAAACAACAAACACACACAAGACAAAACGATAGACACCACCCAAATAAAATATTGTCACCAACAATGTACTGAATATACAGATTAAGGTTAAGGCATCACCAACCAAGCCTATATCTAATTAGATTGAAGACAACGTTCATTGCAATATTCAAAAAAATTTATATAAAAGGGTATATACCAGTCCGTGGCTAATAAGTGGGGCTGTGTGACAGGATCAGTTCAAAGAGTGAGAACAGAAAAACCGTCTGCAGGTCCACAGATCATGTGTGGTTCACTAGGCTATGAAAGGTAATCAGAGCTGCAAGTCCAAAGATTGATGTGATCCAAAAAGGGCTATGACTCACCTATGAGTGATTAAAGTTGCTATTTGCCAAACTTTCCCTGGAACAACATAATGAGTGGTGGTCCCGGACAATAGCTTAATTCAAAATGCAAAATTGGCTGTGTTTCAGATAACAATACTTGATGTCACAAATGGATCAGTTACTCACTGTTTATGTGGAACTGTGAAGGCAGCACTATGCAGCGCAGCTATGAACTGCTGATCAGAGCTTCCAGGTGCTTCTGTGATATCTCTACGTAGCTGTAAAGCTGAATACTGGCTCCAAGAAAGGCCGCTCACTGATGGTAAGGAGCGGAGGGCCGCCGCTAAGTAGACTGGCTTGTTGCCACACTTAAAAGACTGCTCCTTTGTCTCATATGCCTAGGACACAGCCAATACCGTGGACCTGGAAACAGCGAGGTGGTAATGCCGGGTGATTCTTGAGGTGGCGTCTAGTGTTGAGAGGAGTGATATCAATGCGTTTCACTGGGAACCCCTAGTTTCATCAAGACTGTGGGAAAATAGCTTAAAGGAGCCTATGACTGCATCTGAGCATAGTGAGTAAATGAGTACTCTGCTATAATATTTAGACCTTTACCGCTATGTATGTCATATTATGTTCAGTAGCTAAGGGGAAGTACTTCTCAAAACAGCCAGTTGGTGAGCTGGATCTAGACCATACACCACGTTTTTTTGTTCCCCTGCAAATTTATAAGTTGTGGGCTGCAGTTTACAAAAGATTAACTATGATGGTGCATACTCATTTTTAATTCAGTAGATTAGGGTTAGAACATTTTTTAATCAGCTGACTATTTTAAAATTAGTAATAAAACTCTCTAAATTCACATTAAAAGTACATTAAATATGAGTTGTAAGTGTTCTTGACTTCAAAAAGAAAAATTGAAGCATAAGAAAATGCATTAATAAGCAAGTTTGTGAGCAAGTGTTTATTACTACTGTTATGGCTATTTTCTATTAGTATTTCAAATTAACAATTACACGTTCAAGCATTTATTGTACCTATATGTAAAGCCAAATAAAAAATACAAAGTTATAAAAATTAAAAACAAGCCAAGCAAAATTAAAATTAAGTATCCTGTCAACTTCCTCATTACCTTGTTAGATTACTTTTATTTAAAGCAGTGAACCATAGCATCAGTAAATGGGTCTTTGTTACTTCTGCAATACTGTGGATGCACATATTTTCATTCCATACTAAAATTACAAGTACTAAGGGTCCTTGCCTAGGTGATAAGTGCACTGGACTAGAAATTAAAACTTTATTATGATACTTCAAGATTCTGTTCTACTAAAATTGTATATACTATGATACATAATAATAAGCTGACATTTTGTAGGACCTATGGTAAACGACTGTGCTAAAAGAAAACAGTTCCAGCATCAAAATATTTTATTCAGCTTTATTTCTGATTTAGCTAAAAATGATATGCATGGTTGCCTCAAAAAATGATGGGCCCCAGGCAAGAAATATATTTAGGGCCTTTACAGAACATTTTATAATTTGTGCAATGTTTGTATTTATTTAAATAGTATTTAGTATATTTTAGAATTTAGGTTGTAGGTCGGGCAAAAAAATGAACGCAGTGATTTATTTGTTAAAAATCATTAATTTATTTTAAATGTAAATACTTACATGTCATGTCAGGGGCTGCTGACAATATATAGGGGCTTTAGGGACTCTTGCAACAAAGAAATTTGACAACAAGATGAGAGTGGAAATCCAGGACAGCAAGTACAGGAATGTCAACAGTAGACATGCAGAAGAGCAGATACAGGGGAAAGACCGGTTGGCTGAGACAGTGTTTTTCATTGCCACCTGACAGCAAATTTTGTGCAGAGACCAGCACTTTTGGGGTTTTCACCAGAGCTCTTAAAACTATGTTTAGACTTGTGCAGCAGGAAAAAAATCAGTAGGCAACTTCAAGCTGGACAAATGCAGACATATGGACATAAACAGAATACCAGAACACAGCACACAGACAGTAACAGACAGTCATATCCAGGATACACATATACAGTATCTCACAAAAGAAATGACACTTTGCTACAATGTAAAGTAGTGAGTGTACAGCTTGTATAACAGTGTAAATTTGCTGTCCCCTCAAAATAACTTAACACACAGCCATTAATGTCTAAACTGCTGCCAACAAAAGTGAGTATACCACTAAGTGAAAATGTCCAAATTGGGCCCAATTAGCCATTTTCCCTCCCCAGTGTCATGTGACTCATTAGTGTTACAAGGTCTCAGGTGTGAATGGGGAGCAGGTGTATTAAATTTGGAACCATGTCCTGTGGTCTGATGAGACCAAGATAAACGTATTTGGCTCAGATGGCGTTAGGCGTGTGTGGCAGCAACCAAGTGAGGAGTACAAAGACAAGTGTGTCTTGCCTACAGTCAAAAATGGTGGTGGGAGTGCCATGGTCTGGGGCTGCATGAGTGCTGCCGGCACTGGGGAGCTACAGTTCATTGAGGGAACAATGAATGCCAACATGTACTGTGACATAAAAGAAAAACAATTGCACCAAAGAAATAGAATGATACAAATAATCACCAGCAGCAGATGTGAAAGTGAGCTGACTAGCGTCACTATAGATTGAAAAAAGAAACACCGCTCTATGCTAAAAAATATTCATCTGTAAAAAAACAGTTTTTTTACCTTCAAAGTCCCACTTTGCAGTGAATAAAATGCTTGTGCATAAATCAATAAAGGTGCTCCAATTCAGTGTACAGACGGAGGTGCCCCACATGGATGTACACTCACCCTTATGTATTGACCCCCTATCTCTAGGATGGTCACTTGCGCTTTGTAGGGATGAATACCCCTGAATGCTAACTTCCAAATCAGCTAAGCTCAGGATGGTTCTCCAAGGATGGGGAGAGAAAATTAGAGAGGGTGCTCCCATAGTGTAAAACTGTTATTAATTTTAAAATTGTTACAATACAAATAAGATGCACTCACGTGTTTTGGTGCCTACTCCTGGCACCCCGTGTAATCAGCATGTGTGGTAGCCGGTCAGGGCCGTGTGAGCACAATCTTCTAGGGTGTTCACTTTTGCGGATTTAGAGCTTCCTGATGACTGCCACTCTCATTGGTTGAAACGCGTTGAGGCTTGATCACGTCATCGTGACCATACATCCGGCCAAAAATACTACAGAGGACTGAGCCACACTGTGATAGCGCCATTTATACAGATATTGGCCAGATTACCCCACTAACACACATGCTGATTACACCGGGTGCCAGGATTAGGCACCAAAACATGTGAGTGCATCTCATTTATATTGTAACAATTTTATAATAAATACTGGTGGTGAGTTAGAGACTGCCACCAGTGTGAACTTAGCCATAAAAAGGAACAACAGTCTAAGCAAACACTGACAATCAGGATTATAAGACAAAGCAAATGCAGACAGAATTCAGGATCGGAAGTTGAAGCCAAAACCGATCAGGTCCGGATATACTGTACAAGACAAAAAAAGGCTAAGCCCAAAATGATAAATAGGGCTTAAGTGAGCCCGAGTACACAATCCCATTGTGGTGTCTGGTAAGGAAGTGTCAATCTCAGGTCTTGACAGACAAAACTACAAATTCTTTGTCAGGTAAACAGCTCCTTTGTATTCAGCTGCCTATCTGATGTTCAGCTTTAATGAAGGAAAAGCTAAATGTCCTCTAAATCTGTCTTCAGGAACAAAAAAGAATATGGTTTTGCAAAGTATCTCCTTGTCCAGAGATTTACAGTAATTTATAAACATATGTTATTTTCAATGTAAGAGATCACATATGAATAATTACCTTCAGAATTCAGGATAAGAATGCTATTATTTCAACTATATGACTAATTTATTTGCAATGGTATGAAAAATTGTGCATATATGTATAAGCATATACGTTTTTTACATATTCTTGAATTTCATCAGTACTCTGTTCTACCTTCACAAGTTTTTTATGTTCAGGACTTGAATTGTATGGCTAGCCAAATTTCTTTTTAATTTTAGATGGAGTATGGTAAGGCTAGAACCCCTGTCAAGTTTTAGTGTTGTCTTTACTGCTGTGTTCCCACTGGAGACATTCACCTTCTGTTTGTATTAGTGATCATGCTCATAAAAACAAAGGGATGGTAAATCCAAAATTGTCACCAAACAAGAGGTGAGGGTAAATCTTCCAGTGGGGACACCTGTTCCTGTGAAAATTACCTACAAAGACAATTCTCCCTCACTTGCACTGGGACAGAAAATAAAGGTAAATCTCTAAAATTTGACTTTTTTCATTTTACGTTTACATTAGTACATGGATTTACGTTAACACTGGGTATAGTGCGCATGGGGGGCAGGATAAAGTGAGTCTCCTTTGGTAGCATAGTTATCTATAAAAATGTTGTAAAGGTTGGATTTTTGGGGCACACAAGTTTTTGTTTAAAACACATTATTATCTTTTATTAAATACTTTTATTTTAAAAAAAAGCCATCACTTGCTCACTTAGTTGCAAAAATTACAAAAGTATAAAACAACGAATGCCACAATATAGTCATGCATTAGCAGAGAGGTACATCTTTTACAATCAGATGATCCATTGCAAAATAATACAGCTTGATGCATTTCTTGGACTTGGTTCACTTCTTCAGGAGACAAATATACATTTGTAAACATCAGTTTATAAACAAAAATTAAGCATACTTAAAATAATATCAAAACATGTCACCCATTGTTCCAGAGAAAAAGAAGTGGGTTTTGGTTATTTTGTTAGCATACAGATGAGCACTTTATAGAAAAAAAACCTATACAGTTGCAGTTTTTCTCAACTAGCCTCTGATGTTTTCTGTAGCACAGAACAAGATGAATTATCACAATTACTTAGCTATAGCAAATTTCACTAGTTATTAAGAGCGTTTCCAGACTCAATTTCCAAATTAATTCTGTGGGTAAGAGATGAGTGAAATAGAAGAGTTTGAACTTTTGACAGAATAATTCAGTATGGCTGCCCTCACAAAAAAAATTGTCTTTGACAGACCAGCCAAACATATTTTCTTTTGCCTAATTATTTGTTCAGATGGTGAACGTTAAAGATTTACTTTAAAGCTGAACTTCAGGCAGATCTAAAATTATGCACTTATGTGTTCATTAATACAGCATTAAGGCCATCCTCACCTATTTGAGATGTTCTATTGTCCTATTGCACATGTTATGTTTGGGTGGTTCATCCATTTTGAATAGAAATACACATGTTACTGAAAATATATGAACCCAACCGGAATGTTTTTTTTTTTTTTTCTTTTTATGTAAGCAGTGTAAGTACATAAAAGTACAGAGCTCAAACAAGGTAAAATAGAAACAGCACAAGGGGACAGTCAGTTGTGTGCAATAAACTAGTATGTGTGTGTCACCGGCGCAAAACCAATATCTACCGATTACTTTAATAGTGATTGCCTTAGCTGCTGCATCCAAAAAACTTCTCATAGAAATAGATTACAGATGCTGTGTGTGTGAATGCGCTGCTCCCATCTAAATACGCTTATATCCTATCCATAAAGTGCAAACTTATTCCATATACAACATGGATCCATATAGAATCATTACATTAAAAATAAATTATATCAAAAATTATATCAAAAAAATCCAAAAATTCAACAGTTCAATAATGTGTGTCACATTTGTGGCAAAGTCTCCCAGTGATGTATTCAAATCTTCTATCAATTGCCGTGATTGGCGTGCTCTTGTGCTAATTCAATGTACTAGTGACTTAGTGCTCCACCACCACCTGTGAGATTGGCCACTCACCAGATGTTTCTTTAAAACTACACCTTTGGTTCATTCATAGGGATAACCACTCCACTCAAAGGGAACTTCTTCAACAGTTATGATTGGACCTTATTGCTCCTCATAAAACATGAATAAAACGATCATCGCGCAATACCGTTTAAACTGTTTATTGTAAAAAACAAATAAAAACTGTGCACTCACATTTATATGTGCCCTTGAGCCGGCACCAAGCTATTCCAACAGTTAGGGACGGGTAGGTATAGCAGTCTAGTTCGCCTATTGTGTGCTGCTGGGAGATATACACCCACGTGATCAAGTACGAACGTGGTTGGTGAGGACGCGAACGGGTACGAGGGGAGGAACGGAGGTCGCACAGCACACAATAGGCGAACTAGACTGCTATACCTACCCGTCCCTAACTGTTGGAATAGCTTGGTGCCGGCTCAAGGGCACATATAAATGTGAGTGCACAGTTTTTATTTGTTTTTTACAATAAACAGTTTAAACGGTATTGCGCGATGATCGTTTTATTCATGTTTTATGAGGAGCAATAAGGTCCAATCATAACTGTTGAAGAAGTTCCCTTTGAGTGGAGTGGTTATCCCTATGAATGAACCAAAGGTGTAGTTTTAAAGAAACATCTGGTGAGTGGCCAATCTCACAGGTGGTGGTGGAGCACTAAGTCACTAGTACATTGAATTAGCACAAGAGCACGCCAATCACGGCAATTGATAGAAGATTTGAATACATCACTGGGAGACTTTGCCACAAATGTGACACACATTATTGAACTGTTGAATTTTTGGATTTTTTTGATATAATTTTTGATATAATTTATTTTTAATGTAATGATTCTATATGGATCCATGTTGTATATGGAATAAGTTTGCACTTTATGGATAGGATATAAGCGTATTTAGATGGGAGCAGCGCATTCACACACACAGCAGTTGTGTGCAATGCTCACAAGGAACATGGTGAGAGCTCATCACTCTCTGCTTCTCCTCCATTCCCCAGTCACAGACTAGGGGGAAAACAAGTATGTACCTGTATGTGCAGCAGAGAAAATCCAGGTCTCCTGAACGTCTAGCCTGGGCTGTGCTGCCTGGTAGAACTGTGCAAATCTCAGGACTGGATGGACAGAAATGCATATCGTTTGGCAGATAAAACAGCTCCCATTAAATGTATTTAAATGTATTTAGCTGTTTGTGATAAGTTTACCTTTAAATACCAATTGATATACTAAAGGCAGCTAATTACATAATAAATATGCAAAAAGCATAAGACTTTTTACTTTAGGAAATGTGTGATCCTACTAAAAGAGCAATTAAAGCTTCCCATTAATTACTTTAAATGTATGTGCTTTACAACTTGTACAATATTAGTCGACAAATATTATAAAAGTTATCTTGTATATTTTACTTTTTATACGTTTACACCTATTTCATGAGAGTGAAATATTGCTCACTTTATCTTTCTTAGATAAACACTGCTTTTTATGCTATGGTATTATTATTTTTAATTAAGTACTGACAAAGTAATGACTGAAAATTAGTCATTTTAATATCATGCTAAATATTGCAATTCAAGTGCTGGTGTATAAAAAATGCTAAATTCAATACTCTTACATGGCAGTTAATGTGCGTGGCATTGTCTAACCACACCAGTATAAACTTACAGTATATATTGTCTAGGGGTGAATTCACTGGCTACTTAAACATTTTTATTAGAAAAAAGTGTAGGTTGCTTTTGCTAACTATTTTTTCTTAAAATGTTAATTGCCTTTCTGGCTTTAGCAATGGCTACTTGTTTACAACCTTAAACTGGAGCAAGGATGTTAATAAGGTTTTTTGACTTACTACATGCTGGTTCCAAAGATGGGAGTCAGAGGGTCAGCATAAAAAGACATAAACACACACCTGTCTAAATGTAGAGACACAATGCAATGGGAACTGGGCCAAATGTTGTTGAGAGAGACAACGCCACAGAGAAGCACTAAAAAAATGAAAATTATAACAAATATAAATATAGTAATAAATAAAAATAGTGATGTCTAATGGAAAATGTTAATGAAGGAATGCCATGGCCATGAACTAGAGACATAGGCCTTTTTTGCCAGCTACAATAGGGGCAATTGAAGTCACAACCTGACATTCAGGTGCTGTGTGTGAGGGAGTTTTTCCAATGAAAACATCTTGCATAGGAAAGTTGTTACTTGAAATGGTGATGTGGTTGTTGACAAGTGCTTCTTTAAGTTTCAAGGCTTCCCTGGGGAAGAGTGGGCAGCCTATGGCTATAGCGCTGTATGCTTAATTTTTCCATTGCTTGCCCCTCCTCTCTTATCCTTAGAGAAAGGCTCACAGAAAAAGGCCAATGAGAACTGTAAGGAAATAGAAATGAGTCTATGCATATGCAACGGCTGGGCTGTCTAGGCCAGGAACTGAAGTAAGGTTGTTGTTATTTACAAGTTCCTCATCATGCATTATTCAAACAGTCAAAGAGGAGGAGGTTGAAGAGGAAGAGACAATGAAGAAGGTGAGGAGGAGGAAGAGGAGGAAAAATGAAGGAAAGAGGAAAGGGCAGCCTCTGCAGCCCAGGCAACATTGAGTTCCTGCATGTGAAGGTATCACAGATCAGGCAGTTAGCAGGAGGAGCTGCATTTTGCCAAGGAAACACTGGCTGGGCATGACTGCCTAAATTACCCTAAACTCTTCTGGATTGATGAAGGAACTCTTGGAAGCCAGGGTACTTCATGATGTATCACTGCAACATCAGGCTGAGGACACCCCAGGAAAGGTACATTTTTTTCCCATGCTAAGGGCAGCCAGCAGGTTAATTCCATTGTCAGACAAAACTTTGCCAGGATAAAGATGGGGTCAACCACCTCTCAACCTGAACCCTAAGTTCTGTCCCTAACTTATATGAGCTGCAACACAGCATGGCAGCATTTAACTGGGATATTGCATATGTTCTGGGATGCTTGGGGAAGACTGCTGTTGGAGGATTAGGGTATGGAACATCCTTCCCCTTTCCCAGTCACCAGAATATTGGTCCAGTGTGCCATGACGGATATGTAAAATTCCTGTCCATACTTATTAAACCAAGTGTGCTTAGTCACATGAACAAATGTACACCAAATTCCACCAAGCTGGACATGGGGTCCTTTGAGGACATTTTTCCTTCACTTCTTCAGCTAAGAGACATCTGTCTTGGGAAGGATGCTGCTGGGGATGGGGCTGTAGGTGTATTAGAATCTTGTACCTCCTCAGCATGGTCTCATGACTCTTTCCTGATTGATGTGGCATATCCTAAACTCTCTAAAACACCTTGTGAGACGTTCTTCCCTGTCAATAGAGCCCACAGATGTTGCAGCAGATACAACAGGATCATTTTGTAGACAGGAAGTTGTGGAAAGTGAGGAACAAAAAGTGTGAGCCTCTTGCTACCAACTTTTCTCAATGAGGTGTGCACCCATTGTGCTCTAAGGTGCGGAGTCATGTGTAACCTCATGCATTCAGTACCCAAATGGCTGTTACATGTTTCTGTGTGTAATACACTGCAGGCAGAAGTTGCAAGCCAAAGTATTATTTAGTTAAGATGGCTGCTCCCTCCTGTCAAGATGGCGCATTAGCAGCAGTTGCAGGCAAGTGGCTGCTCTACACATGGGGGGAGGAAGAAGAAGAGGAAGGCTTTATTGCAAGAAGATGAAATGGTGATACAGAATCAGTATAGCTGCACAGTTTTGAGACGTCTGCATTAAATAGAACAGCATTCAGGGCTTTGATTACAGGGGTGGTGTATACATTGTACTGTACATATACTACTGCTCGAGAAAAATGCTCCTCTACTTGACATGTCTCACAACATGAAAATATCTTTAATACAAATGTACCCTGAAAGTAAAAAAAGGAAAAAGAATTGTGTGATGTTCAATAAATGAATATCAACCCAGGTGATCGGATTGTATTTGCTTCTGAAGCCAGAGCACTGCTCAATTCATTTTTAAAGCAGTGGCTACCAGTAAAAATAATGTAACAAATAAGTGGCCCATGCTGATATCTACTGTATAGATCATTCAGTTTAGAGTAGTAACACCTCTAGAAAGTTCCATCCTTTTTCTCTTACAACTGTAATATAATTTCCATTTTTCTCTAGGCTCCCCTTCAGAATACAAAGCAATTTATTTGAAGTTCAGGCACTGTCACTGTGATTTAGTTTCAGTTTTATGGCAACTGCAGGTCTCTAATAAGAATGCTCCTTTCATTGATTTTGTTCCCCTTCAGCTGCTGCAGTAAATGTAATTGAAATTTTTGTTTCTTTTTTTTTTTTTTCTAGTGACCTAACTTTTTTAATAGCAAGTGAGCAATCAGCAGTGCCCTTTCCCTGTTTACACTAAATCAATATAACAGTTAAAATATCAACTAATAACGATTTACTCACTATAGCAAAGCACAGATAGATAGATAGATAGATAGATAGATAGATAGATAGATAGATAGATAGATAGATAGATAGATAGATAGATAGATAGATAGATAGATAGATAGATAGATAGATAGCTGAATCTAACCATCATTGAAGTCAATGGGAGCGGAAAAAAGTGATGGATATTTTCTAGGCTAATGGGTAAGGGATTATGAAATAAAAGGGCATGGGGGCTGGGCACTGCCCTGGGGAGCATGTACTAAAGCTGAAAAAAAATGTTTTTAACTTCCATTTGGCGGGGACCTGTTATTTTAACCACTTGAGCCCCGGACCATTATGCTGCCTAAGGACCAGAGGTCTTTTTCCAATTTGGCACTGCGTCGCTTTAACTGCTAATTGCGCGGTTATGCAATGCTGTACCCAAACGAAATTTGCGTCCTTTTCTTCCCACAAATAGAGCTTTCTTTTGATGGTATTTGATCACTTCTGCAGTTTTTATTTTTTGCGCTATAAACGGAAAAAGACCGAAAATTTTGAAAAAAAATGATATTTTCTACTTTTTGTTATAAAAAAAATCCAATAAACTCAATTTTAGTCATACATTTAGGCCAAAATGTATTCGGCCACATGTCTTTGGTAAAAAAAATGTCAATAAGCGTATATTTATTGGTTTGCGCAAAAGTTATAGCGTCTACAAACTAGGGTACATTTTCTGGAATTTACACAGCTTTTAGTTTATGACTGCCTATGTCATTTCTTGAGGTGCTAAAATGGCAGGGCAGTACAAAACCCCCCCAAATGACCCCATTTTGGAAAGTAGACACCCCAAGGAAATTGCTGATAGGCATGTTGAACCCATTGAATATTTATTTTTTTTGTCCCAAGTGATTGAATAATGACAAAAAAAAAAAAATATTTACAAAAAGTTGTCACTAAATGATATATTGCTCACACAGGCCATGGGCCTATGTGGAATTGCACCCCAAAATATATTCAGCTACTTCTCCTGAGTACGGGGATACCACATGTGTGGGACTTTTTGGGAGCCTAGCCGCGTATGGGACCCCGAAAACCAATCACCGCCTTCAGGATTTCTAAGGGTGTAACTTTTTGATTTCACTCTTCACTGCCTATCACAGTTTCGGAGGCCATGGAATGCCCAGGTGGCACAACCCCCCCCCAAATGACCCCATTTTGGAAAGTAGACACCCCAAGCTATTTGCTGAGAGGCATATTGAGTCCATGGAATATTTTATATTTTGACACAAGTTGCGGGAAAGTGACACTTTTTTTTTTTTTTTTTTTTTTTTGCACAAAGTTGTCACTAAATGATATATTGCTCACACAGGCCATGGGCCTATGTGGAATTGCACCCCAAAATACATTTAGCTGCTTCTCCTGAGTATGGGGATACCACATGTGTGGGACTTTTTGGGAGCCTAGCCGCGTACGGGGCCCCGAAAACCAATCACCGCCTTCAGCGTTTTTAAGGGCGTGAATTTTTGATTTTACTCTTCACTGCCTAACACCGTTTCGGAGGCCATGGAATGCCCAGGTGGCACAAACCCCCCCCAAATGACCCCATTTTGGAAAGTAGACACCCCAAGCTATTTGCTGAGAGGCATGGTGAGTATTTTGCAGCTCTCATTTGTTTTTGAAAATGAAGAAAGACAAGAAAAAACTTTTTTTTTTTTTCTTTTTTCAAATTTCAAAACTTTGTGACAAAAAGTGAGGTCTGCAAAATACTCACTATACCTCTCAGCAAATAGCTTGGGGTGTCTACTTTCCAAAATGGGGTCATTTGGGGGGGTTTTGTGCCACCTGGGCATTCCATGGCCTCCGAAACTGTGATAGGCAGTGAAGAGTGAAATCAAAAATTCACGCCCCTTAGAAAGCCTGAAGGCGGTGCTTGGTTTTCGGGGTCCCGTACACGGCTAGGCTCCCAAAAAGTCTCACACATATGGTATCCCCGTACTCAGGAGAAGCAGCAGAATGTATTTTGGGGTGTAATTTCACATATTCCCATGGCATGTTTGAGCAATATATCATTTAGTGACAACTTTGTGCAAAAAAAAAAAAAAAAAAAAAAAAATTTGTCTCTTTCCCGCAACTTGTGTCGCAATATAAAATATTCCATGGACTCGACATGCCTCTCAGCAAATAGCTTGGGGTGTCTACTTTCCAAAATGGGGTCATTTGGGGGGGTTTTGAACTGTCCTGGCATTTTATGCACAACATTTAGAAGCTTATGTCACACATCACCCACTCTTCTAACCACTTGAAGACAAAGCCCTTTCTGACACTTATTTTTTACATGAAAAAGTTTTTTTTTTTTTGCAAGAAAATTACTTTGAACCCCCAAACATTATATATTTTTTTAAAGCAAATGCCCTACAGATTAAAATGGTGGGTGTTTCATTTTTTTTTTTCACACAGTATTTGCGCAGCGATTTTTCAAACGCATTTTTTGGGGAAAAAACACACTTTTTTAAATTTTAATGCACTAAAACACACTATATTGCCCAAATGTTTGATGAAATAAAAAAGATGATCTTAGACCGAGTACATGGATACCAAACATGACATGCTTTACAATTGCGCACAAACGTGCAGTGGCAACAAAATAAATACATTTTTAAAAGCCTTTAAAAGCCTTTACAGGTTACCACTTTAGA
The DNA here is from genome assembly GCF_042186555.1 of Aquarana catesbeiana. Lineage (NCBI taxonomy): Eukaryota > Metazoa > Chordata > Amphibia > Anura > Ranidae > Aquarana > Aquarana catesbeiana. The sequence continues at coordinate 199,646,040 of NC_133324.1, forward strand.
TCTACAGAGGAGGTCTACTGCAAAAATTACTGCCCTCGATCTGACCTTCGCGGCGATACCTCACATGCATGGTGCAATTGCTGTTTACGTTTGACGACAGACCGCCGCTTGCGTTCGCCTTAGCGCAAGAGCAGGGGGCGACAGGGGTGCTTTTTTTTTTTTTTTTTTTTTTCTTTATTATTTTTTTGCTTTTTTATCTTATTTTTAAACTGTTCCTTTCATTTTTTTTTTTTTTAAATCATTTTTATTGTTATCTCGGGGAATGTAAATATCCCCTATGATAGCAATAGGTAGTGACAGGTACTCTTTTTTGAAAAAATTGGGGTCTATTAGACCCTAGATCTCTCCTCTGCCCTCAAAGCATCTGACCACACCAAGATCGGTGTGATAAAATGCTTCCCCAATTTCCCAATGGCGCTATTTACATCCGGCGAAATCTAAGTCATAAAATGCTCGTAGCTTCCGGTTTCTTAGGCCATAGAGATGTTTGGAGCCACTCTGGTCTCTGATCAGCTCTATGGTCAGCTGGCTGAATCACCGGCTGCATTCTCAGGTTCCCTGTTGAGACAGGAGAGCCAGAGAAAAACACGGAAGACGGTGGGGGGGGGGGGGCATTCCCTCCCACGGGTTGTAAAGGCAGTCTAGAGGCTAATTAGCCGCTAGGATTGCTTTTACATGAAAGCCGACCGCTGGCTGAAAAGAATGATACCAAGATGATACCTAAACCTGCAGGCATCATTCTGGTATAACCACTCAAAGTTGTGAATGGCGTACCTGAAGACAAAAAAATGGTTAACAATAAAGCACAGTAAACAATAAAGTATAAATAATTACATACCTGAAAAACAAACATGATAAAACATAATAACAATAACAATAACAATAACAATAAAACACTGCAGAATAGAATACAGTAAAAAAAGAGCAGAACAATAGAGAGAGAGAATAGAGAGAGAGAACAATAAAACGACAACTATTTTTTTTTATTTTATATATATATTTTTTTTTTTTTACACTTTTTTTGTAACTAACTTTTATAACGGTAACCGGTTCCAGGTTCGGGTCTCTCAAAATGCGATGGCATCTTGGGAGACCCTGTGAAAGTGTGCCTAGTCTGTGCAATGCTGTACCCTACGCTAATACTCAACTAGTGTATGGTAGCGTTCAAAACATTCACCAATGCAAAGACCAGGATTGTCAGGACAGAAGGGACAATAATAGCGGGTGTCACGCCTATATCCGCGTTTGCTGCAGACACAACATCTTTTTGGGGGGGGTTCGTTGGGTAGGGGTACTCGGGAGCACATAAAAATGCCTCTCATGCAGCCGACTGCATTTCGTTGGGGGATGTGAATGGGGGAAGTACGGGCGCTGCAGAAGTGGTGGGTTCCCAATTAGGATTGGCGAATGCAGCAGGAAGGGCACTATGGGCACGATGGGCCTGTGTTTGTCTTCTTGGTGGCAGCGGGACACTACTTGTGCTTGTCACCTCACCAGCTTGAACTGCACTTATGGGACTCGCCACGTCACCAAGTGTTACTGCAGTGCTGGTTTGACTACGACCGGGGTGTACTAGGCCGCTGGTGCTTGCCAGTTCAATAAAAAGCTTCCAAAAAAACTGTTAGCGATCGCAGGGATCAGGCCTGACTCTGCAAACGCTGCAGTTATGCGTTTAGTGTTTTGTAAGTGACAGTGATCGATCGATACTGCACTTGGGTGGGCTGGGCCGGGCCGGGCGGAGGGGCAAAACGCAGGTGCTAGCAGGTATCTGGGTTGATCCCGCTAACACTGCGTTTTTGGGAACCCTAAACTGCTGGGGACGCTAGTATAGATCTGATCTGATCGGATCAGATATTGATCCGTTCAGATACTATACCACTAAAGGAGGCGTATGCTGCGTGCGTGGGTGTTAGTGGTACTGGCGCTAACCTGACGCTGCCTGGGGCCGGTGCTTGCTAGTTCACCAAAATGCTACCAAAAAAACTGTTAGCGATCGCAGGGATCAGGCCTGACTCTGCGAACGCTGCAGTTATGCGTTTAGTGCCTTGTAAGTGTCAGTGATCGATCGATACTGCACTTGGGTGGGCTGGGCTGGGCCGGGCGGAGGGGCACAACGCAGGTGCTAGCAGGTATCTGGGCTGATCCCGCTAACACTGCGTTTTTGGGAACCCTAAACTGCTGGGGACGCTAGTATAGATCTGATCGGATCAGATATTGATCCGATCAGATACTATACCACTAAGGGAGGTGTACGGTGCGTGCGTGGGTGTTAGCGGTACTGGCGCTAACCTGACGCTGCCTGGTGCTTGCTTGCCAGTTCACCAAAATGCTACCAAAAAAACTGTTAGCGATCGCAGGGATCAGGCCTGACTCTGTGAACGCTGCAGTTATGCGTTTAGTGTTTTGTAAGTGACAGTGATCGATCGATACTGCACTTGGGTGGGCTGGGCGGAGGGGCAAAACGCAGGTGCTAGCGGGTATCTGGGCTGATCCCGCTAACACTGTGTTTTTGGGAACCCTAAACTGCTGGGGACACTAGTATAGATCTGATCAGATCAGATATTGATCCGTACAGATACTATACCACTAAGGGAGGCGCATGCTGCGTGCGTGGGTGTTAGCGGTACTGGCGCTAATCTGACGCTGCCTGGGGCGACGCATATCACCGCCGGGCGATCAGGGGGCTAAACCTTTATTAGGTAATAAACGGCGGGTGCCCTGACACTATAAAAAATAAACGAACTAACCTGCGTCACCCGTAACGGTTATACGGTGATCAGTGGTGAAAGGGTTAACTAGGGGGCAATCAAGGGGTTAAAACATTTATTCGGTAGTATATGGGGGTCCCTGTCACTATAAAACGCTGACGGCGAACCTAAATATTTACCTCACTAACTAGCGTCACCAGCGACACTAATACAGCGATCAGAAAAATGATCGCTTAGCAACACTGGTGACAGGGGGTGATCAAGGGGTTAAAACTTTATTAGGGGGGGTTAGGGGGGTACCCTAGACCTAAAGGGGGGTGATACTCACTGTCCCAACACTGTAACTGTCACAAACTGACACTATGCAGTAATCAGAAAAAAAAAAAAAAAAAACCTGCTGGTGTCAGTTTGTGACAGGGGGGGGGGGGTGATTGGGGGGGGATCGGGGGGCGATCGGGGGGGGGATCGGGGTGTTTTGTATGCCTGGCATGTTCTACTGTGTGTGTGTGTGTTGTGCACTTACATTGATGTCTTCTCCCCTCGGCGCTGGAACGGAAAATACCGAGCCGAGGGGAGATGACATCATTTCCTTTGCTGCTGTTTAGCATACAGCAGCAAAGGAGTGTTCCCATTGGCCGGCGGCGATCGCGAGGGGGGGGCCACGAACGGATGGCCTCCCCCTCATCTCGGATCGCCGGGGAACAGAACGGGACCGCTTCGGGCACCGGGGGGGGGTCCGATCGGACCCCCCACCCGCGAGAGGCAAATCACGTACATGTACGTGATTTTGCCTGCCCGTGCCGCCTTGCCGACGTAAATCGGCGTTAGGCGGTCCTTAAGTGGTTAATAATGCTTTAGGTGAAACAATATAAATGCAATATTCCTTCAAATAACATTGTTGAGGGAAGACCTGCACCTGTCTTTGAAGTGGTGCATCTGTATGATGTATAGAACCTAAGACAGTAAAGTTGATATCTACAATAAATAGAAGAAAATACTATTTAAATTGCCAGCAAATGACTCTCAGCCACTTACTTCTATAGTAAACAAAGCAGCCTGGAATTCCTTTCATCTATACTAGACCCTTATCCTAAATGTAGGTCTCATATAAATGGTAATGGCGAACCCCAACAAAAAAACAGCTTGGGGTTACCCCTAAAAATACATATCATACTATAATCCTTGGTCTTGGGGTCCTCCCAAATTTTACACCAGACTTGATAGGCCTGGTATGAATTTTAAGGTTGAACCCTACATAAAATGTCTGAAAAAAAAGATGAGGTCCATCCAAAAATCTATAGCAGAACCTTATCTGAGCATGCAGCCTAGCAGGCCAAAAAAGTGGGATTAAGTGAGCACCCCCCAAACTATACTTGGCCACATACCTTCAATATGGGGTGGGTACCTTGCCACCTTGTCCCCATGTTGATGAGAACAAGCACATTTGATACACAATCCTAACCCGGTGGTTATGAGAGCCTATGGGCATAGGGGCTTATCAGAATCTGTAAGCCCCTTAATCAATGAAAGGGACCCCAGATACAGGTCCCCCTATGTGAACAAGTAGAGGATACATAGTACCCAGTAAACAGTAAATAAAGACACACCGTTTTTGGCTTGTAATAAAGTCCCACAATGAACATCCATTGTCAATCACTATGAACAATGCCCACCTAAAGAAAAAGAATCTTGTAGACTAATTGACACATCTGAATGACATCCCCTGTGACTCTGCTGCTTAAAGTAAGCAGAGGGGCAGGTTCTTCAAGGGATAACTGTCAAGTAAATGAATCGGGCCCAGGAGACATCACTGGTTGCTAAGGACATGGTGCATGCGTGCATTCCTCACCAATGACAGAAAGGAAACTGTCATATATAGTAGTGGTAAAAATACTGCTGCTAGACATGATGTTCAGCTTTGGACAAACACAGTCTGGCATTTTAGATAAATGCCCAAACAGCCAACTAGCTGTTCAAACTAAACCGTGAGCTCATCCCTAATTCCCAGATATGCTTTTTGGGGGTTCAGGTCATTTTAAGTTTCTTAGAAACAAACTAAATATTTCCAGCACACTTACCAGCTAGCCTTAAAAAAAAAAAAAAAAAAAAAAAAAGTAAAATTTCCCTGTCTTACAATGCACGTTAAAAAACAGAAGGTTTCGTTTGCAGACATTTGCAAATATATGTGTAAGCTGCAGTGCTCCTCTGTCTACTGCAGTCATAACTCTATAAGTCTAAGAGTCTCCAAGTTGGAGCACATATGGCAATGAATAGATTAAGGGCAGGTTTGCCTGGAGGGAGCCCACCCCTCCTTAAAGGCACAGGGAAGCACAGGACACCCAGCAAGAGCACAATGGCAGCCAAAGGCATCCAGCGTGTCCCCACATGAAATTCAACCAACTGTATAAACAACTGGCAACCACCCCAATCTATAACTAGCCTTTGCAGTAATGTGCACATAGAGTAACGCACATCACAAATAAAAAATTTCCCAGCACGCTTACCAGCTAGCCTGCAAAAAAAACAAAAACAAACAGACAAACAAAACAAAAAAAATCTGCAGATTCAGTTAAAGTGTTACTAAACTCAGGACCCTGCATTCGCTATATCTGGTCTCCCACAGTACACAGAACATGGAATCCAATTATTTTAGTAAATATAAACTGCTAAATACCTTTTCTCATCAGCAGTAGATAGAAGTCACAAGACAATCAGTGTCCAGCCAAGCACTGGTTAAAGCTTGTAGGAGGAGTTTTCTGACTGTCCTATCATGCTGCAAGACCCCTGACCCTCTGTCTGGACAGTGCTGATTGGCCCTGTCTTGATCACATGCACTCTCCCAAGGAAAAAAAAACTTCTCTAGCAATACATACCAAACTGAGCATGTGCAGCCTGACTCCACAGACTCTGTGTTTTCAGGAACTTATCAGGGGACAGTGAAAAGTGGGGAGGATCAGAGAAGACAGGATTAAACAGCCTTTTTACGCAATGTGGAGGATTAACCCCTTAGGTTCCACAGTGAGTATCACAAGCATGCTTTACTGCATATACAGACTGATTTTACTGTTGTGTGTTTAGTAACACTTTAATGCTTGAAAGATTGACCAATTGGTTATAATTATGTTAGGTCATTCAGTAATATTTGATTATACTCCTGCTCAGGAACAAGTGACACCTCTAATGCCACTGTCTGTCTTCAAGAGTGAGTATCCTATGCACACACAGGGAGCTTTACTAAAACTGGAGCACTCAGAATCTAGTGCAGCTGTAAATGGTAGTCAAACAGCTTCCAACTTCAGCTTGTTAAATTAAGCTTTGACAATAAAACCTAGAAGCTGAACTGCACCATATTTTGCACTCCCCAGTTTTATTAAATCAACCCCACAGTGACAAAATTAGAGAGGCAGCAGATGCTACAAATGTTATTCTGCCCATGTTTCCGGGATTACCCTTTTCTGACTTGGATTCTAGAATGTTTTTTCTTTTACCCTTCATTATACAGTACCAGTGTAAGTAACATCATCATCATGTATTAAATAGCAAAAAGAATGACCCCACAAAGTTGGTATAGCATGCAAGAAATTTCTGTTTATATTGAGGTATATGATGCACATGAGGTATATGAAAAACAATATTGCTGGTCACTGATTTACATTTTTCTTGAGAAGTGAAATTGACACTTCTTAAAACATAAGCCATCCACATGTCTCACTTCCATTACACATCCAAAAACAAAGTATTTAATCCTCCTTGTAGGAAAATTAGTGGATCCGATTTTATTTATCTATTTTTCTTCGGTCAACTGTGCATCCAGAATCACTGAATTACAGCACAGGCACGGCTTAATATACAGTAATACAGATAATTACTGCATGCAACTGTTTCGGGCATGGGGACTAATGAGAAAATATAACCAGGCAGGTTATGGTGAGGTGGGATTAAAAGATCCAAAAAGCCCTCTTATAAATATGTAAAGCGCATTGAGCCTTTTTTTATTACAGAAGGTAACTACCATCACAAATCAATTTCATTGAGGTCTTGGTTAATGTTTGCCTAGGGTCCAGTAGAGATAATTGTTTTAACATGTGATGATTAAATCACTATTATATGGTGAAGGCAATGACTAAATAAACCATTGATCTGGCTTTATCATGTGAAGGAATATGGTTTCTCCTATTTCATCTGCGAAAAAGGACAGGTTATTCTTGACAAGAGGGAACAAAACATTTTTTTTCTTCTATAACCAAGATCCATCTATTCCTCCCTATCAAAATAAAGCTTTCAAGAAGCAAACAATCAAAAGTAAAGCCATATATTATGTTAGCTATGATGAGGGCAGGTTGTCCTAAATGCATATGGTGGACTTTATAAATGAGAATGTATAAAACAAATCAAATGTTGCAAAGTGAAAATATGTTGCAATACATCGAGGAAGCATGGAGCTTAGTGAGTCATTACAATTTATGACAATAGCTTATATGACTGTGGGGGGCTCCTACATCCATTTGCCTTCAGCCTGCAACATTACTTTAGAAAAACATTTCTGTTGAAAATAGCATAATGGTAGGGTAAAGCATCACCCAGAATGGTGTTGGTATGGAGGGGCTCTAACTATAAGATACCAAAGACAAGTCTGATATAACGATTCTCTTAGTAGCCCTGTTTTTTGTGGGAGAGGGGTTATGAGAAATGACCTTCCCCAAACAGGATATTGCACTAAGCGTGTAGGTAAATAAGGGAACAATAACCTTCGCTAAGTGGAAGAGTGGCTTTACCGATAAAGTTGGTAGTGCCTCCACCCAGGACAGGGCCTCTGTGAACAGACCGGCATTCCCTTTCCAGGAAATTAACCAGTAATCTAATCAAAGTAATTGGGAGCAGAGGAACTACTGCCACAGCATACATTATTAATCGTAAGTATTTAGCTGCACACCAGTATAGAAATAACACCATCTTTATATAAGAAGAGATTAATAATAGTATATACATCCGATGTACAAACCAATATTATGTGCAAAGTCCTGGTGGAATTGTGCACATATACCCAGGCATATACAATATAGATGTAAAAATAAATTGTAGCGCTAGAAACACACAAAAGATATTAATAATAAATAAAATTCAAAGTACATATAGACGTAATGTCCCAGAAAAAGCAAATATGTGATCCAATGGGACATTACGTCTATATGTACTTTGAATTTTATTTATTATTAATATCTTTTGTGTGTTTCTAGCGCTACAATTTATTTTTATTTTTACATCTGTTTTCCCTTTTTGTCATATGGTTTTGTGGCAGCTGTTTTCTTTTCTTTTGGGTAGCGCATTAATCATCCCCTTTTACATTGTTATATACAATATAGACATAATTAGAGATATCTCCAGCTCAATAGGGTAGCAAAGTTCAGTTGCAGGGGCCCCTGAGGATGATCGTGATGTGGTGTCCACCTGTGTTGAAGACTTGAAAGCAAGATTATCTGTGATAATCTTCTAACTGTTGTCCAACCAGCCTGAAATGCAGCTTCTCACACACAGAAACCGTGGAGTGGCACTGGAATTCAGAGTCAGTCTATCTACTCTACGCTTTAGTCCCTCCCTAGTTGTTTCTATTCTGGACCTCCAACTGAACCAGAAGTGGTGATATTAGCAGTTAACAGTAGAGGGCAGCAGATCCCTACATATGTTTTCTGCAAGCAGTGCAGAGTTGGCCAGAAACACACAAATTAAAATGTCTTTTCTCCAACCCTGTCATTTTGTTAAACTTATGAGACAAACTGGCAGCCATTCATAAGTTTAGATCCACACACACACCCTTAGCCTCATGGCTCAGAAACTTTGCTTTCACTCCCCAAAACTTTACATGATGGACCAGCAATGGACTACTACGCATTGTAGACCTGTGTGATAGACAAAGTGATTTGTCAAGGTCATTTCTGCAGGAAAAGTACCAGTTACCACACACAAAATGTTATTGTTATACTCGGCACACTTCCTAGCTTTTTTAATACCCACGTCTGACATAGCCTCTTCCACATCTATGGAACACCTATGCAGGAGCTTCAATAAACACTTTTGGCCACAGGTCTAAGATTTATACCATATTTGCCTCTGTGCCAATCAAGATGTTTTATATGGAAAAATGGGAACGAGATATAGGGGAGGCATTTGAGTTAGAAGAGTGGCACAAGCTGGTACAGTAAACTTCAAAGATATATATCAATACTTCATTAATAAAAGCTAATTAAAAAGTGTTTTGCAGTGGTATATGGTTCCAATGAGTGGCATTGTGTGTCCCAGGGTCTTCCCCCAACAGTTTTAGAGGTTGTGACGAGGAGGGTACAGCTTTTTACACCTGGTGGACATGCCCAAAAGCAAAACAATTTTTGGATACATATCTACATGTTTATTTACTCTCTCACCCAAATAAACTTCACAAAAGCCCCACATCAGGCACTACTGGGTCATGCAGTGAAGGGGACACTGGGGCACACAAGGAGATTAATAGCATTTATCTTTGTAGCAGCAAATCTCTATTGCCAGATCCCCCCCCTCCCCCGCACACTCACCTAAAATCTCTCTTGATTCAGCGATGTGCATGTGAGCTGAGCTTCTCTCCAGTCTCTCATTCCTCATTGGCTAAGACAGCAGCAGCAGCTATTGGCTCCTGCTACTGCCCATCACAGCCAGTGAGGAGAGAGTGGGGGCGGGGCTGAGCTGCGGCTCTGTGTGTCTTATGGACGCATAGAGCGGGGCTTGGAAGCGAGCACCTACTAGTGCCCCCAGAGCAAGTGGCTTGCTATAGGAGGCACTGGTTGAAGAGGAGGAGCCAGGAGCACCGGCGGAAGACTCAAAATGAGGAGGATCACGGCTGCTCTGTGCAAAACCACTGCACAGAGCAGGCAAGTATGAAATGTTTGGGTTTTTTTTGTTTTTTTATAATGAACCTTTAATGTCACTTTAAATCTATGTTTTTGGGTTTATGTATGCTTTTAAAACAACATGTATGTACTTGTCATCCCCTTCAGTCCAAATACAATGTAGCTTCTTCTTTGCAAGGTAGCCATTCATTTTTGCAAAAAGTGAACTTTATTTAATCAAATAGAGAGATAGTACTCTGCTGTAGTGTAATGTGTGAACTCTCAATAGTACTAAACTCAGGTCAAGATGGACATGCTCAGGTGCAGTCGAGAAGATTCTGACTAGCATACGTGTAGCCCCCTTGGCATGGCACAGTGGAATCAAGGACAGGGAAATGTAATACTGGAAGGCAATGTCCAGGATGTGGGGGGGAGGGGGCTTTCAAAACTATGAGTAAGTTACACTTTACAAAAGTGCAAGTATACTTTGAATACGAAGTGCAAAATGTTTTTCCCATTGTTGATTGTATGGAAATTGTTTTGGAAATGAATGGCCACATACATTTGAAGTATAAAAGTGATCTTTTTTATGAAAGACTCAGTTTAAATACAGTCAAAAATCTTGTTGTTATTATGGAAGATGAAGTCATGAAGAAGATATGTAAGCTTAGCATTAATGTAAGTGAAGGAAAGAAAATGTTTTTACAGATATGAAAAGTCACATAAGTACAGAAACAGCTGGGAAAATAGTACAGCAAACACAAGCTATAGCTGAAATAATCATTTTCCACAAGATATGAATTTCCTTTTTATCAGAAAATGTATTAAAAATTCCTAATGTAACACCTAAGCTGCAGAACACATTGCCCATGACCTCATTCTGTAAAGTGAAAATAATGTGTTAATATTGATATAAAGGTTTGAAAAAAGTTCTAATAGTCCGGTGTGTTGAAGTGTTAAAGCTGATTTAATGTGGCTCATGATATATGTATGTGTATTAATCCTCCTATGTAGGGAGCTTCGTTAAACTGAATGTAAACTAAAGTAAAAGCTTGTATCCTTTATTTCAAATGCAAAAACAGCTGTCACTGTCATTGTTGGATCTGTTCTAAAAAGGTACCTAATGCTGAGACACTCTCATTCTGGTGAAAAACCCATATTATTTACATGCCCTGTGACTATATATAAAAACAAATTATACTGTATGTATAACATCATATATGTGTATATATATATATATATATATATATATATATATATACACAGTTGCCTTCCACATGTTATGAAAATAATCACAAAGTTAGATGTGATTAATTGCTAAAGTGGTTTCTGCCAATCTGGCAAACCTATATTTAAAGCCCATCGTCACTTTTTTTAGACTCATCACTGCTCTCGTACCCCTCCTGCCATACCGCCACACCTACTAAAAATAAAAGCTGTCTCCTGGCCAGTTCCATGACATCGAGGGGTTGATTTACTAAAACTGGAGAGTACAAAATCTTGTGCAGCTGTGCATGGTAGCCAATCAGCTTCTAACTTCAGTTTGTTTAATTAAGCTTTGACAAAAAAAAAAACTGGAAGCTGATTGGTTTCTATGCACAGCTGCACCAGATTTTACATTCTCCAGGTTTAATAAATCAACCCCCATTGGTGATTTCTCTTCTTGTGCAGCGGCGGCAGTTTGGTGGTCCGTACTGCATTACTACAGTATGTAAAGATGTATGAGTGTCGTTCAGTGTACTGTAAAACAAAGGCTAATGTGATAACATCCACCCCCAAGGGCAGTGGCAGCTAGTGCTGGAGGATTTTGGGGGGGCACGGGAAGCATGTCTGCACTCACCCTATGGGCAGAGCCCTCCAGCGGTCACAGATCCCTCTGGAGCAAAACGGTTGTAAGCCAAAAGGCAGAAAAACATGGAGATAATAATAAGCATAATGCCCCCACTGGGTGTATGGGAAGGTCTCTCAAAAACCACAAAGTGCAACAAGGTGTCACAAAAAAGTCAGTACCAGTACATAGGAAATATATTTTGAGCAGCAGCATTACAGAAGGACAGTAAAGTTGCAAATCATGGCCCTCACAACCGGCAAGGGTGGAAAAATTCATGCAAAAAAACCAAGAAAATATTTCCTCAGCGTGAGAGAAAAAGAAACAGGTCACACGGGACAGAATGTTGGGGGAGCCCCAACGTCACAGTGCCAGACTACAAATTAAAGGAACTTACAGTTTTAATTTAATAATGTGACTTAAGTACTCCATGTAAAGTCAACCACCTTAAAGGAGAAACTATCTGCAGTAGGCATTAAAACAGAAGAGTGTTCCACTTAGCTTTAGATGGGGCATAATAAGAAGAAATATGTTGTCAGACCGAAGATGTAGAAGCTTTTACTAGGGAATGTTCCACTCCAACCAATTGGAAGCAGTAGCCACAAAAGTAAGTTTCATAGATAGCTGCAACTCAGAGCCGGGCCATGTAAAGCATGGCATAAGTGACGTCAAATCGCTTTTTGACCTCATTAAACTTTGCTCTGCATCATTGTACATCTATCGAGAAATCCGGGTAGAACGATATGCGCACATTATGTATTTTCATAGCTTCACCCTTTGTTTTGCCTTAGTATAAAATGGCATCTCTATCCTTAAAGTTTAAGAGCTTGAACAGAAATGGCCACAGGGGTTTGCCAGGTTTCAAAGGTTTATCAGGGACTCTATAAGCCCTCCTCACAGCAAACATTGGGGAAAAAGATTCTCTCCCAAAGGTGTTGATAAGCCAGTTTTTCAATGAAAGTGACAGGGTTCTTCCCCTCTGACTTTTCTAGGATACCCACTGCCCAGACGTTTCACCCCCTTTTATTTCGGTGGTTAGATCAGTGATGGCTGTATTGCAGGATGTAACAGCAGTAAAGATATCCCACAATGTGGGTTCTGAATCAGGCATTCCCTGCTCCCCATTGTCTGTGTCTAGAGCTGTAGGGGCTGAATTACTCACTGTGTCCCATGCTGGCGAATCTACTGCGTCCTCAGGCCAAACAACCTTTTGGGTCAGGCAGCATAGATGTAGGAGACTTTTTTGCACTATGAGGCTTCTCCCTTCTCTATACATGGTCTCTAAACATTCGGAGTTCATTTTTGCAAAAGAATATGGATATATGATATGGGAAACATCCACACCTGAGACAACTATTCCTGCGATTATCACCTTACAAGCTGTCTTGATCTCTGTTATGGGGATCTGTCTGGTAAGAGGCTATTTCTCTCAATTGACGGAGTAATTTTGATTTTGGAAGAGATGTGTCTGTAGCAGTGGAATACATGACATTTATGCACTTGCATTGATATATGCAATTTTTTACATGTGTGGACTTTACATATGGACAATTTTTTACTGAGATTTTTCACTTTTTTAGTCATATACACATATTTGTCTCAATTTCTATATGTACACTTTTTTTCTTTATTGATTTGAAGGAGAGTGTTCATGCACATATATACATTATTTTCAATTGAATTTGTTACCAAAGTCAAAATATATGGTTAATTTCAATTACTTCATCTGACATTGTAGCATTAGGTCACATTATTTTGTTAAAGGAACAATGCACCATTATTTTTTGTTTGTTTTCTTTGATAGATGTAGGATCATCAGGCTCCCCTAGCTGAGGGATCCCTGCATCTCTGGCTGATCATTGCGACTGGCCGCCATCTTGCCCCCCATGGTCTGTTGCTGCCTGGAGTTCTTTACCCTGCCACAGGAGATATTGATCCAAGAGAAGAGGAGCAGTCGCCGAGATCTCAGACAGGTATGGATAGGTCAAAAAAGCGGGCTCAGGAGCAGAGTATAAGGATAATTATACGGATCTTCGTCGGAGAGCACGCCACTTGGCCTACCTGATGAAATGCAAGCCACACCCCCCCATTGCTATCGGTGTAGACCCTTTACATACCTCATGAAGCCTAATTAGTACACAGCCAGGATGTTGTTAAGAAGTTGCTAAGTGAGGCCTAGTCATTACTGCTTACCTCCACCATCACAGGAGTGAGATTTTTCTCTGATTTTAACCCCCTCACATGTACTTTCTCTCCTGATGCAGTAGCTCTGAGCTCAGCATTTGAAAGTTCACGCCTGTGATGGAGGAGGTAAGCAGTAACAACTAGGCCTCGCTTAGCAAAGTCCTTCATGAGTTATATAAATAGCCTACACCTATAGCAAGGGTATTATTCAATTTTAGTCAGGGCTGCACAGTTTGATTTTATCTACAGACACCCCTTGCCTGCATAGTTTTTTGATAAAGGTAAGAAAAATATGTGTCTGTAGCACAAAACCATCTAAAGAAATTGTTTGCTTTGGTTTTCACATTTAAGAGAAATAAAACATTAAAGCACAAAGCGCAATGATTTCCTGCAGGAGAGACTTTGAAGAAGCACAAAGGATATTGATTAAAATTGCAGCAAATTGATTTAGACTGAAAAACTAAGCATGTAGAGAATTTTATTTACAATTATTATTATTTTAATTACTAGGTATAATATATTCCAGTATGTTATGTACAGCAGCCAATTAGAAGCTGTACTAAAACTAAAACGTAACACTTAAGGGTATATTTTTATAGAAACAATTTGCAGAGCGATTCATTCTAACAGACTGCATGTACTATACATTTGTTCTATGCAAATGCCAACAAAATCCAATGTTACAATGGGAAGAATCAGAAAATGGCACATTATGCCTACTAAATGCAGTTGATGGTCACAGTGAATAAGTACTTATTTCCTGTGATCGTCAGTTCAATCAAGTGGCCATGATGTGGTATTTTCTTGATTCATGCTATTCTTATGAAAGAAAAACAACCCACCTGTAGAGAAAATAGCTTAGTAACATAGGATGTCATGGGCATTTGCACAGAACAAATGTATGTGCAGTTTTACAGGATGAAATGTTCTGCAATTTTATAAACAGCTCTTAGAGAGAAGGTTGTCAGCAATGTTAGAGTATAAAAATCAAATCAAACATTAGACCCACTTTCCAAGTTATGGAAGTAATAGTATATATAATTAACTGTCACCGATTTGTCCAGATGACGAGATACCTCCAAAGCTATTTGAAGTCAATACATAAAAAGCGATAGTGAGACAAAGAGATATCTCCAAAGAGATAGCAATTAGGAGGATCAACCACGGTGTATCAAAGATTAGAAAAACTTTATTGAAAAATCAACAGTGAGATTGTCCACTATAGGTAGAATAGCACCATTATATTGGAGACATCCCCCCAATACACACCCAGATAAAAACACATACAAAAAAATTACAAGGTTGTCACAATATGGCGCCAATCTTGGGGCCCCACACACACACTCATGTATAACCAGTATGGAAAAGTGATAGGAATGCTAACAGTCTGTGGTGCCGTACTCTACACCTGGCATGTCCATTAGTAGGGCTTGTGCAATAATTGTGTAGATTTGTTAAGTTGGCAAGTATGTAGGTTACACAGGATTGTAAGACACACAGTAGTTGGGTGTCCTGAACCGCTTATGCAGGATACATATGCCAGTATGTAGCCAATCGACTGAAGAGTTTATGAAGGAAGAGAAGGGGGCGTGCCTGAAGGCTCTCACCACTCTGTCATATTAGCTGAGATAAAGATGGTATCTGGATAACCTTCCTTCAAGGATGCTGCAGTCAGCGTGTGGATGAATCCTTTATATGTTCCCTCGTGTAGTTACGTCAGCTATCTGTCAAGCAAGAGCTAGATGCTGGTCTGGACATCCGGTCTGGACATCAGCCTCCCCTATACTGAGCCAAATATGGAGGAGGGAGGACAGATAGACAGACAGAGCAGGAGCAAAGCCAGAGACAGACCCCCTCCTGTACCATGTCCGCACAGCCTCTGACCCCTGTACCATGTCCGCACAGCCTCTGACCTCTGTACCATATCCGCACAGCCTCTGACCCCTGTACCATGTCTGCACAGCCTCTGACCCCCTGTACCGTGTCCACACAGCCTCTGACCTCTTGTACCATGTCTGCACAGCCTCTGACCCTTGTACCATGTCCACACAGCCTCTGACCCTTGTACCATGTCCACACAGCCTCTGACCCTTGTACCATATTCGCACAGCCTCTGACCCCTGTACCATATCTGCACCGCCTCTGACCCCCTGTACCATGTCCACACAGCCTCTGACCTCTTGTACCATTTCTGCACAGCCTCTGACCCCTGTACCATATCTGCACAACCTCTGACCTCCTGTACCATTTCCGCACAGCCTCTGACCTCCTGTACCTGTCTACACAGCCTGTGACCCCCTCTTGTACCATGTACATGGAGAAATATGGTTTTTGACTTTTGTTTAACTTGAACACATTGTTATATGTTTATAATTTAAATATTGATATTTGCACTGTTTAGCACTGAAAACTGGCAGTGTCAGTAAAAAAAAATGGCTCTGTCAGTAAATTTCATGATTTTTGCCAGTAAAAAATTGGTTGGCGTTAATTATGGTGTCCTGCCAGGTAATTTCACTTTGGGGGGTTGGCAACACTGGTCCCATCACCCATTTATGATGTGGTGATTGCCCAGTTTTTTAACCAATAGTGTTGAGGCCAGGCAATCAAAAGGAAGGAGACTTAAGGGGGAGAGGAGGTTTTGCTTTGTTTTTTTGTTTTTTTTTAACAATTTTGTCTGCGTATAGATCTATGTTTGTCCCAAGCATATCTGAATCCAGATGTTTGATACAGGTGTGGCAAAGGGCGCGTCTCAACTCCAAAATAAAAGTGTAATACATTGCAACATACTAGTACTTAGATGTGGTGGCTGCATTCATTATTTTTTTCAGGCTAAGAACATTTTCAGCAAGTGAGAAAATACCTATTGAGCTCTTCAAAAATGCAATGTCTTTGTCCCTGTGAGCTAAAAAGATAGCAAAACAGCTTTTTTTCCTCTTGTAAACTACTAATCCCATCAGCTATGTAATGGAGACTGAACAAAGACAGACATGTTTAAAGTCCAGCCTGTGTGACAATCTTGGCTCAATCCATAGCAGTGGCGTCTCCAGCTTTCATATTTAGGGGGGGGCACATGGGGGGACAGGGACAAAAGTAGGGGGGCAACTATAAAATGCATATATATATATATAGATATATAGATATATATCTATATATCTATATATCTATATATATATAGATATATAGATATATATCTCTATAGATATATAGAGATATATATATATATCTCTATATATCTATAGATATATAGAGATATATAAATATATACTGGGGCCCTTTACTACGACCCCACAACGGCCCCTTCACATGTTCTGCAGTGAGCTCCCTTCCTACTGTATTGGGGTCCCCCAGGGTGGCAGAAAACAAGATAAATATGTCACCAGCATACCAAGAAAATATAAGGATCCAAAGCAGTGGGAGAACTATCAGGGTTGCAAAGGTTGTCTTGCCTCCGGCCCTGGTGTTCTGCCACTGTGGGGTTTCCCAGCCTCCTCTTGCTGTCCTGCCCCTGCTATTGACTGCTCTGGTCTGGCATCTCTTGGAATTTACAGGCTGGTTCTCCTGTCCTAAGGATGGGAGAAATCAGTCTGTTTTTTCAGTAACTGAGAGTCCTGGTGGAGTCCTTCCTGCAATTCACTCTTCTCCCTGCCAATGAGGATGCAGGGGAAGGAGCAGATCGGGAGGCTGTGGTTGTGTGAGCGCTCGCATTATGCAGTGTCAGCAAGCAGAGGGAGGGGGGAGGAATCACCCGCAGGAGCTGACTGGGGACTCTCTCCCTCTTAGACATTGATTTTTTGTAAAAAATTTTTTTTTTTTTATGGGGGGGCACATGGTGGCACACAGCATAATGTTGGGGGGGGTCAGGGCCCCCTCTGGCCCCCCCTAGGGACGCCATTGATCCATAGATAGAGTTGGGCAGTGATTGTAGCCACAAAGGGAGAAAAATTGTGTTATTCAAAGGATTGCAGTGAAAATAAATTGAAAAAAAAATATGCAGGAAACCAATAAATCCCAGCATTAGTGTTTTTTTTTTCTTACCTGGGAAACCCTTTAAAAGCTTTTACGTTTCTGCAAGGGCTGGAGCCAAAATTGTACTTTAAAGTGGAACTAAAGGCAAAAGCTAACGCTAAACCTACTTCCATTCTAAGCCTAATCTATTTAATGCTGTAAAGAAAAGATCATTATACTTACCTATTTTGCAGCCATTCGGTCAGAGGCTGAGCTGTTAGCGGCAGCCTCAATGTGTAGACAGGGTCAGTGCTACCACTAGGTGGACTAGGCAGCCGCCTAGGGCGCACTGCCGCCTAGGGTGCCCGACCGCTTGTTCTCTTCTCCTGCACTGTACACACACAGAGCTTGCAACTATCCACCAGGCAGCCACTCTGACATGTATCAAGCAGCGCCCCCGCCCCCCCGTGCGTGGGTCTCCGCTCTGACACTCTGGCATGTGTATCCAGCACCCCCCAAGGCTGCTCTCCGATCTGACATGTTTCCAGCACCCATTCCCGCACTCCCCCAGCCCGCACTCCGCCCTGACCAAGAGCGGAGAGCATTCTGACAGTGACATGTGTCCAGGTACAGCAACCACCCCCCAGACCACTCTGCGTTCTCCACTCGCTCTGACAGTGACATGTGTCCAGGTCCAGCAGCCCCCCTTCCTGGAGGACGCTCTCCGCTCTCCTCTCTCTGCTCTGACATGTGTACAGCCCCTCCGAGGACCTGCTCTGCTCTCTGGTCTGGCAAGTGTCCAGCACCCCCCCAGGATGCTCTTCTGGCCATGTCACTAGAGCTGAGACAGAGAAAATCATGAAATATAGCATGGTGCCTGGCAGCAGCTCTCCGGGCTTGGGGACAGGTGGAGCCTGGAACTGGAGGAGGCACCGAGGCTGTTCTGCTGGGCACTTGTGAGGCTGCATTGCTGGGCACTGGTCAGGCTGCATTGCTGGGCACTGGTCAGGCAGCATTGCTGGGCACTTGAGAGGCTGGCTGTGCTGCTGGGCACTGATCAGGCTGCATTGCTGGGCACTGGTGAGGCTGCATTGCTGACCATGGAGAGGCTGGCTGTGGTGCTGGGCACTGGTTAGGTTGCATTGCTGGGCACTGGTCAGGCTGTGTTGCTAGGCACTGGTGAGGCTGGCTGGGCACTGGTCAGACTGCATTGCTGGGCACTGGTCAGCCGGCATCGCTGGGCACTTGGGAGGCCGGCTGTTCTGCTGGGCACTTGTGAGGCTGCATTGCTGGGCACTAGTCAGGCTGCATTGCTGGGCACTGGAAAGGCTGGCTGTGCTGCTGGGCCCTGACCAAGAGCGGAGAGCATTCTGACAGTGACATGTGTCCAGGTACAGCAACCACCCCCCAGACCACTCTGCGTTCTCCACTCGCTCTGACAGTGACATGTGTCCAGGTCCAGCAGCCCCCCTTCCTGGAGGACGCTCTCCGCTCTCCTCTCTCTGCTCTGACATGTGTACAGCCCCTCCGAGGACCTGCTCTGCTCTCTGGTCTGGCAAGTGTCCAGCACCCCCCCAGGATGCTCTTCTGGCCATGTCACTAGAGCTGAGACAGAGAAAATCATGAAATATAGCATGGTGCCTGGCAGCAGCTCTCCGGGCTTGGGGACAGGTGGAGCCTGGAACTGGAGGAGGCACCGAGGCTGTTCTGCTGGGCACTTGTGAGGCTGCATTGCTGGGCACTGGTCAGGCTGCATTGCTGGGCACTGGTCAGGCAGCATTGCTGGGCACTTGAGAGGCTGGCTGTGCTGCTGGGCACTGATCAGGCTGCATTGCTGGGCACTGGTGAGGCTGCATTGCTGACCATGGAGAGGCTGGCTGTGGTGCTGGGCACTGGTTAGGTTGCATTGCTGGGCACTGGTCAGGCTGTGTTGCTAGGCACTGGTGAGGCTGGCTGGGCACTGGTCAGACTGCATTGCTGGGCACTGGTCAGCCGGCATCGCTGGGCACTTGGGAGGCCGGCTGTTCTGCTGGGCACTTGTGAGGCTGCATTGCTGGGCACTAGTCAGGCTGCATTGCTGGGCACTGGAAAGGCTGGCTGTGCTGCTGGGCACTGTTTAGGCTGCATTGCTGGGCACTGGGAAGGCAGCATTACTGGGTACCGGTCAGGCAGCATTACTGGGCACTGAGCAGGCTGCATTGCTGGGCACTGATTAGACTGCATTGTTGGGCACAGGCCAGGTTGCATTTCTGGGCACAGGTCAGGCTGCATTTCTGGGCACTGGTCAGGCTGTATTGCTGGGCACTGGTCAGGCTGCATTGTTGGGCAATGATCAGGCTGCATTGTTGAGCACTGATCAGGTTGCCTAGATGGGCCCTGATCAGGCTGCATAGATGGGCACTGATCAAGCTGCATAGATGGGCACTGATCAGGCTGCATATATAGGCACTGGTAAGGCTGCATTGCTGGGCACTGGTAAGGCTGCATTACTAGGCACATGTCAGGCTGCATAGATGAGCACTGGTCAGGCTGCATAGATGGGCACTGGTCAGGCTGCATTGCTGGGCACTGGTCAGGCTGCATTGCTGGGCATGGGTCAGGCTGCATTGCTGGGCACTGGAGAGACTGGCTGTTCTGCTGGGAACTTGTGAGGCTGCATTGCTGGGCACGTGGTGTATCTGGATTTTGCAAAAGCATTTGACACAGTTCCCCATAAACTTTTACTTTACAAAATAAGGTCCGTTGGCATGGACCATAGAGTGAGTACATGTATTGAAAACTGGCTACAAGGGCAAGTTCAGAGGGTGGTGATAAATGGGGAGTACTCAAAATGGTCAGGGGTGGGTAGTGGGGTCCCCCAGGGTTCTGTGCTCAGACCAATCCTTTTTAATTTGTTCATTAACGACCTGGAGGATGGGGTAAACAGTTCAGAGAATACAGAGAACAGTTCTCTGTATTTGCAGACGATACTAAGCTAAGCAGGGCAATAACTTCTCTGCAGGATATGGAAACCTTGCAAAAAGATCTGAACAAATTAATGGGGTGGGCAACTACATGACAAATGAGGTTCAATGTAGAAAAATGTAAAATAATGCATTTGGGTGGCAAAAATATGAATGCAATCTATACACTGGGGGGAGAACCTCTGGGGGAATCTAAGATGGAAAAGGACCTGGGGGTTCTAGTAGATGATAGGCTCAGCAATGGCATGAAATGCCAAGCTGCTGCTAACAAAACAAACAGAATATTGGCATGCATTAAAAAGGGGATCAACTCCAGAGATAAAACGATAATTCTTCCACTCTACAAGTCTCTGGTCCGGCTGCACCTAGAGTATGCTGTCCAGTTCTGGGCACCAGTCCTCAGGAAGGATGTACTGGAAATGGAGCGAGTACAAAGAAGGGCAACAAAGTTAATAAAGGGTCTGGAGGGTATTAGTTATGAGGAAAGGTTGCGAGCACTGAACTTATTCTCTCTGGAGAAGAGACGCTTGAGAGGGGATATGGTTTAAATCTACAAATACCATTCTGGTGATCTCACAACTATGCAACTATGATCAGGCTGCATTGCTGGGTGCTGGTCGGCTGCATTGCTGGGCACTGGAGAGGCTGGCTGTGCTGCTGGGCACTGGTCAGGCTGCATTGCTGGGCACTGGTCAGGCTGCATTGTTGGGCACTGATCAGGTTGCATAGATGGGCACTGATCAGGCTGTATTGTTGGGCACTGATCAGGCTGCATAGATGGGCACTGATCAGGCTGCATATATGGGCGCTGGTAAGGCTGCATTGCTGATCACTGGTAAGGCTGCAATACTGGGCACATCTCAGGCTGCATAGAGGGGCACAGGTCAGGCTGCATAGATGGGCACTGGTATGGCTGCATTGCTGACCACTAGTATGGCTGCATTACTGGGCACATCTCGGGCTGCATAGATGGGCACAGGTCAGGCTGCATAGATGGGCACAGGTCAGGCTGCATTGCTGGGCACAGGTCAGGCTGCATTGCTGGGCACAGGTCAGGCTGCATTACTGAGCACTGGTCAGGCTGCATAGATGGGAACTGGTCAGGCTGCATTGTTGGGCACTGGTCAGGCTGCATTGCTGGGCACAGGTCAGGCTGCATTGCTGGGCACTGGAGAGGCTGGCTGTTCTGCTAGGCACTTGTGAGGCTTCATTGCTGGGCACTGGTGAGGCTGCATTGCTGGGCACTGGAGAGGCTGGCTGTGCTGCTGGGCACTGGTGAGGCTGCATTGCTGGGCACTGGTGAGGCTGGCTGGGCACTGATCAGACTGCATTGCTGGGCACTGGTCAGGCCACATTGCTGGGCACTGGTCAGGCTGCATTGCTGGGCACTGGTCAGGCTGCATTGTTGGGCAATGGTCAGGCTGCATTGCTGGGCCCTGGACTAGGGCTTTTCACATCATATACTGGGACCTTGTCAAACTATCTTCTACAATGTTATTACATCTACATTAACAACATTTTAAAAGTTAAATAATTTTATCATCAGCCACAAAGTAGCTTAGAATATACAACTAGACTGTTTTTGCAGGCTAACATTTATAAAACTATGCTAATGCAAGTAATATTACACCATTCCTTTATTATCTACACCAATCCAAACAAAATAGGCTTTTTTTGCACCAGAAAAAAGGGAAAAAGTTGTGCAAGTAATGTTATTTTTTTAACGGAGTTACTTCTTTGAAAGTTGGAAGATAATGTTTTTATGTGTCTGTAAGCACCTGACATAATTTTAAATTGATACAGGATCATTTCATTTTAGTACATCAAATGTGAAAACTTGTGCTTCCTAACTCATTTAAGGCTATTATCAGAATTTCCAGCTTTATGCTTGACTTATATGTATAACAACAGCACACTCTTCTATCATTTGTGATCTAGGACAAAACAACACATTGCCTTTACAACTGAAAATTCAGTATGGAAAAATTTGTTACCTCCAATCCATAATATAAAAGCCAGATTCACCCTTATTAAATAGACAGACATGATCATTACTTATGTATTACTTAATTATTATTTACTTGTTAAATAGAATGCAATGTTGGCCCTCACAGCTGCTTATTCAATTTGCTCCCCTGTTGCCCCCTTTACCCTTGGAAAGGAAGAGAAGAAGCCGTGTGCATGTTATGGGTACTTTTCCCCCAGTTTTCACCTGTGGCTTATTGTTGGGAATATAAAGTACTGCAGACCCTGGAATCTTCACTGGAATCTCATTGGCAGGGGGGTGACATCACCATGAACCACAGAAGCCAGAGGAAAGGTGAGTATTGTATTATTTAATTCCTCTCACAGGTGTTTTTCCTGTTAATGTGCCAGAGTTGTGTTAAAGTGTATGCCCAGCCACAACTCTTTTTTTTTTTTTTTTTGAGAGGTTTAGTATTACAACCCCTGTGATGTTTTTAATTGTATCTGGGGCTCTGTTATAAAGTTTTTGCCTCACTTCCTTTCTCAGTGACAACAGTTACACCAGGAAGGAATAATCTCCAAAAGCAGAGCGCAGTGTCACATTAATATATCTGCTGTTGGGCAAGATCCAGGGTAGAGATCCACTGTAGTGTGTGGCTTGGGGCCCTCTGGGTCAGTGTTACCAACTCTTAATCAAGTAACACATAAAGAATCTTTTTTTTTTTTTAAAGTAGTGTAAGGCTAGAAGCACTGTCCTCTTTTTTTTTTTTTGCTGTCCTTTTTGAAGATTTCACCTCACTTTCTGTCTGTTTAAACCAGTGGTCTCTAAACTGCAAACGTGAGCTGAAAGCCGCTCTTTGCTTTCCACAGACACCAACAAGGGGACACCATTCCTACCACTGACACCAGGAGTGGGGAACTATTCCTCTCACTGACACCTACAATAGGGCATTTTTCCTTACACAGACACCAATAATGGGGCAATATTTCTCCCACTGACACCAGGAGTGGGGAACCATTCCTCTCACTGACACCAGCAATGGGGCATAATTTCTCCCACTAATATAAACAATTAGGTACTCTTCCTCCCACTAATACTAATTATGGGCACTGCTCCTTCTACTGACTACAGGCACTATGCCGTTTTTTTACTCCGATCTGCCACTGGGGCATTTTTTTTCTTCCAATGGCCACTCTGCCCCCCCCCTCCCCCTAAAGTCTGAAGGACAGTAAACCTGCCCTTTGTTTAGAAAGTTTGGAGACCCCTGGTTTAAACTATTGTCACCGTGACAGGTTCTTCTTTTAGAAATGTATACAACACATCACTACTTTAATGCATTTGATATAATTTACAAAAGGATATGCAAGTACGGCAAAATTCTAGCATTGCAAAGGTTACTATGTACCTGTGATATGTGATATGAGTCACACATATATAGGCACAGTTTATATATGTTGAAATTACTAATGGTCAAGATCTAACTGCTGCTTATACATTTAAAAACAGATGCCATGTAGAAAAAAAAACTCATTCATTGTAAAAAGCCTTTATGACTTGTATGGGGGGAAATCTTTGTGCTCATGTGTAGAAGCTTACACACCAGCAAGCAGACAAGATTCCATACACCATTTCTTATTACAGAGATACAAATAAAAAATATCCATTTATACACTGCCTTTTTTCCTAGGACAGCAGAGCATACAACTATAGATTTTTAGATCTACAGCTTTGGTTGGCACATGCACATTTTATTATTGAGACAGTCGGTTACTTGTTTCCTAAATGCACTTATCAAATAGAAGGCCCAATAAGTAGCATGATTTGTATTTTTAATGACCTTGGCAAAGTAGGACCACACTATGTGCACTGAACATCAGTTTATAATCCTCCAGAAAAGTTCAGAGATCGGATTTGCTTTACATCCGTATGCTAAAAAGTGCCCATGATGCAAGCATACCATAGCGATTTTTCCCTGCTCTTGTCGTTTGTTTTAAATCAGGTCACTATGACGTGTTATGTTTTTATACCACAGAAGACCATTTTGAGATGCAACTAGCTAGTAGGAGTTGTTCTATTTAACAACCATCTTGACTGTGGAAGTTTCTTGCAAACTCATAGTGGGAGTATATGGATAGCAGCTTCATAACTATAAAGCAAATAGTAACTTGAATCATGTGTCAAATATTTAGTAGAGTTTATTTAAATACAAAAGTCATATTTTGAAATTATTTGGCCTTAATTAACAGAGTTATATTCTTCAAGCAGTATAAACCCAAATAAATGAATGGCATCTTTGATCATGTGCCAAAAAGACAAAAGAATATATATTTAATGAACCATTCATGTGGTTTCTTGTTGAATGAGGTTTGTAAGTATTAGATGGCATATCAAACCTTCAGGGTTGAGTGACCACAAAATTGTGAAATGTTGCCAATCTATTCTGATTCCAATTTTAATTTAGTCAGCATTCTTATATTGGCTGCCAGTATTTTAATAACAATTGCAACTATGGAACATGCTTTTCCACTACAAAACCTGCAACAGCCTTGGAAAGTAATAAACAGATGTTGAACTATTTTTATAAAGGCAAGGTAAATTTCCTCCTACTAGCTTTTCATTAGGTCAGTGCAAGGCTCAGGATGAAGCAGGTTATGTCCTAAGCTATCAACATATTAATCACACTAGCAAAATGCCAAACAGCAGGTGTTACAATATTAAAACTCACCCTTTATTGCATCTTATTAAAAACAGCATGAAGACACATAACCAATATCTCACTTGTACAATGTTTGAAAATCTTCAGCAAGCATGATATTGTTGATTTACAAGCCTGCTGTTCTTGATGGAAAGAGGTTCTTTCTGGCTTAAAAGATCATGCAAAAGTTTGTGTTTTGCAAAGTCATACTAATACAATCAGAGTTAGATTTTTCTTATTAAAATCATTAGTGGAATATAGGTAAAAAGAAGATCACATAAGTTACACCACATTCACTCAGGATTCTCACAGTTTATTCAATGTAAACCAGAACATTGTATGAATCTTGGGAGAAAGTTGTGTAAATCGTGGGCAAAAACATTTATAAATGGAATGCAATGTTACATAAATAGAACATTTAATTGAAACAACTTAAAAATGACACTTGGTCCCGGTTCACATATATGTGATGCGGGAACTAGCGCGACTCCAGTGCGGGCTCCCGCATCGCATGTCACCTGCCGGCGGTTCACTCTGAAATCTGCGAACCGCTGCGGGTGTCAATGCAAAGTTAATGACACCCAAAGATCGGTTCGCAGATTGCAGTGCGAACTGCCAAAAGGTGCAGGTATCCGATCGCATAAGTGTGAACACCCATATGATCTGATTCCAGTGCGGACCAAAAAAAGAGTCCTGCACTATTTTGGTGCAAATGCGATGCAAATTCAGCCATACAATCTGTACGGCTGAATTAGCATCGCACAGACATCGCATGTGATCTGCACAGTAATGCGGTGCAAATCACATGCAATGTGTTTAGTTATTCTCACTCTCTCACTCTCTGTCTCCCTCTCAGTCCTTTTTGATGTGCTGTTAAATACTGGTAAACATTTAGAGTTAACATTTTCTCCTTTTATTTTTATTTTCTCATGGCTAGCCATTTGTCTACAGCAATGTTTCTCAACCCCAGTGCTCAAATACCCCCAACAGGTCATGTTTTCAGGATTTCCCTCGAATGAAACAGCTGTAGTAATTACTAAGGCAGTGAAACTGATCAAATCACCTATGCAAAATAATGGAAAATTTGAAAATATGACCTGTTGGGGGTACTTGAGGACTGGAGTTAAGAAACATTGGTCTAAAGTACTCATTCTGAACACAAATTGTACCTATTGTTTTCCAGAAGCAATCTAACAAACAGAGATTGAGATGCTTTGCTTCATTTCACATATCTCAAACTGTGTAATCCTTGTTGATCTTATGGTCCCAGTTTTGATACAGGATGTTGCAATTTATAACACATGTGATTGTTACAGGTAATCTTATGTTTATTTCTCTCTTTTTGTACTGGTATGATTACTACTAACTGATTTCACAATACTACCTCTATATCTTTGTGCAGCTGAAGACCACCGTTTTTGTACCTTTTGTAAAATACTCAATAAAAAGTGATTATACAAAAATATACTGTTTAAGATATGGTCCCTTTTGATCTGGTAAATATACTCCTAAAAGTGTTTATTTATAATTGTTCAATAAGTGCAAAGAATATATTTTGATTCTTCCAGAAATCTCTTCAGCAAATCTCTGCATGTGCGGCAGTCTTATCAGTTACATTGTTCCCAGATCTTCCTGTACTACAGGACATCTCCTCTCTATGTTATGGAGAAGAGGAGAAGGCTGGATATTGGAGTCCTTTCCTGGGATAGCAGGGCTGCTTCTTCATAGATACAGTACAGTGATTTGTACCTTAAGACAAAAAGTGAGTTACTGGCAGGATTACCAGGTGAAAATAAAGGCCTAAAAAATAAAAACAACAATGTAATCAACACATCTAAGGAATGATTACCTGCAATATATAAAATGTTTGCACTTGGGTTTAGATGCGCTTTAATGAGAAAAGAGGCACGCAGGCATTATGATTTCACTGAAAATACTGGAACCTGGTGGCCAGTAGAAGAGAGGATGTATCAGTCATTTTTTTATGAGATCACTGGCAAGTACGCTCATCAATATAAGCCCCAATAAAAGCAAAGGCTTTACTTGTGTGCATTTAAAAATATGGGGTGGGGGCAGGAAAGACAAGAGGGGTATAGATAATAAAACACTTAACAAAAAAATCAGTTCAATTAAATTGACTTAAAATCATTATGGGTATTAAAACACATAACCAATCAAGACTTATCCT
This sequence comes from Aquarana catesbeiana, assembly GCF_042186555.1. Lineage (NCBI taxonomy): Eukaryota > Metazoa > Chordata > Amphibia > Anura > Ranidae > Aquarana > Aquarana catesbeiana. Next base: position 199,673,374 of record NC_133324.1, read on the forward strand.
AGATAGGAGGTGAAGCCCTCTTATGTGTGTGTACCAAATACAGCAAATAAAGAAAATGTCAAGCAGCTCAATTAATTTTAAGTAACTTGGCAGATTCATGTTGGAGGGATAATAAATTGAAAGCACATAAAATACAACCTTTTCCTTCAAACCAAAACCCATTTATGACTTGTCTTGCATACACACGGTCACACAATTCTTATCGGAAATTCCGAACGTCCAGAACGCGGTGACGTACAACACGTATGACGGCACTAGAAAAGGGAAGTTCAATAGCCAGTGTGCCACCCTTTGGGCTCCTTCTGCTAATCAAGTGTTAGTAGAAGTTTGGTGAGAGACGATTCGCGCTTTTCAGCCTTGTGCTTTTCAGATCGTTACTGCTCTTCAGTTTGTGCTTGTGGGTTCGTATCTGGTTTTCAGTGCATGTAGTCAGTTCACATTTGTTTTTCAGTACGTATTTTATAGTACGTATTTGATTTTGCAGTGCGTCCTTGTCCGCTTGTTTCTGATTTTCAGCTCATTCTTCTCAGGCCTTTCTGTTTTTCAGTGCGTTCTGTTATTTCGTTCTGACTAGCCGACCATTTTGAAGCCATGTTGTGGTTACGTACTCGTCGTAGAGTTTGTGCTGTGCAGGGGCTTGGTGTTGGTGTTCTTATTACAGGGCGGGGAGGAGTTCATGGACCAAGAATTGGTTGCTCCAGCGTGACCAATTCTTGCACATGCCTTTGTTGTGGGAGATCCAGGAGAATAATCCTGATGATTTCAGGAATTATCTCTGGATGACGGACCCCATTTTTCACCATCTGTTGGCTTTGCTATCCCCTTATATTACCAAGCAGGACACCTGCATGCGGCAAGCCATCACTCCCGAACAGAGGCTAGTTGCCACATTGCGGTACTTGGGGACAGGGAGAAGTTTGCAGGACATCAAGTTCTCGACAGGCATCTCCCCCCAGGCTCTGGGGATCATTATTCCAGAGACCTGTTCTGCCATCATTCAGGTCCTGCAGAAGGACTATATTAAGGTAAGATTTCTCGTTTAACATCACACTATATGTATTTAATTTTTGCTAATGTATTGTATTTCTTTCATCTTTCCCTAATTACCATGATTGTAATATGCTGTGAATGTCCCCTGTGTCCTCATGCATGCTGGAATTTTTTAAAGTTCCTTTTTGTCCTTCATGCATATTTGCCTTCACTAACCTCCCCAGCATGCTATCCTGGGCTCATACACACCTAGCCTAGCCACTTAACAATGTATTTTGTCAGCTCCATTGTAGTGCTTACCCTAAACACCCCCTAAAATGTGTACAAATGTTATTTGTGTCCTTAAATTCATGCAGAGTGCCTGAGGATTTTTTTGGGGCTCCCAAACTCATTTGGAACCCTTCCTCCCCCCAACCTCTAAGTCAACCGATACCAATCCTCTATCTGCTGACTTTTCCCAACCCATACACACTATACCTACCTCTTTTGTGGTCATATTTATGGATGAATTCACTAAAGCACGTGGTCCAAGGGCTTGCCTGAATACTTTCAAATGGTACTGTTTAAAGTTTTGTTCTCTTATTATCTTGATAGTTAATTGCACAATGAAAAAATGTGCTTCAATTTGTACAGTGTGTATTCATATTTTTTTATTATGACACTTCTTACCTGTCCAGTGGGCTGCCAATAGTGTAAGTAAGGAGGGGCTGGCCAAATTTAAACACATTATTTATGCATTCAGCTCTCATGGAAGTGGAGAGGGTTACCAGTCCAAAACATCTCCCCCCTATAATTTTTACAATGGGCCATCAGAGAGGGTGAGGAATCTGATAAGTGTACTTTATATATTTGTCTTTAAATACTCCTTCAAATAAATATTATACTGATGTTGGCCAAGAATCTTTGTGTTTAATCTGCTTGCAATGTTTATGTGCAAAATTACTATTTTTTTTTCTTGTTTGACTTCACAGTTTCCTTCAACGCCACAGGAATGGCAGACTGTGGCATCCCAGTTTGCCCAGCGGTGGAACTTTTCCAATTGCGGAGGGGCAATAGATGGGAAACACGTCCACATCGTACCACCCCCCCAACTCGGGGTCATACTATTATAATTACAAGGGGTTTAATAGTATAGTGTTGTTGGCGGTGGTGTCGGCGACTTACGAGTTTCTGTATGTGGACGTGGGGAAAAATGGCCGGATGTCAGATGGTGGAGTCATCACCCAGATGGAGTTTTACAGACGGCTCCAGAATGGCAGCTTGGGCTTGCCACCTCCGGAAGACAATGTGGCGGGACTCCCGTTTGTCTTCATCGCGGATGAAGCTTTTGCGCTGGGGGACCATCTTCTGCGGCCATTCCCTATGAGAACCCTCATCCCGGACAAGAGAGTTTTTAATTACCGGCTGGCCAGAGCCAGAAGAGTGGTTGAAAATGCTTTTGGAATAATGGCCAGCTGGTTCCGCCTATTTCTGACAGCGATCCATATAGCGGAATATAAACTGAATCATATTGTCCTTGCCTGTTGCATTCTCCACAATTTCCTACGAAGAAATGCTATAAACTATGTGGCCTCAGTTGGGACTGAGGCCGGTGTTCCAAATCCAACTACCCTGACCACACTTGAACCTGGCCATCCTGGCTTGCCCCCCCAAAGCACCCGCGAAGATAGACAGAAGTATCTTGAGTACTTTGCATGTAGGGGGGGCATTGATATGCCAGACAATGTGTGAAACTTTTCTCAAATAAATATTTTTGGTATAAACTGAACTCATATTTTATTTCATTTACTTTAATTTACTGCTTGTGTTTCTTTTAGCTGTCTCCTAGGTTCTCCAATGGCCTTTTTTTATGGCAATTTTCTTCAATAGTGCAAACATAATTTATTTGATACATGAGGTGACAATCTCTTCTTCTGCAAAATATTATGTTGTGGGTCTACTGCACACACACCTTGTTTTTGTTGTTAATGTATGTAATGCATTAATGATAAAAAGATTCATCATTTTCAGCACCATGAATGAATTTTGGGGAGTCACGAAAATGGCATGATTGTGGCAAATTATAAAGCACTGTGGAAGTTATTTATTAAAGGAAAATCCACTTTGCACTCCAAGTGCACTGCAAAAGTGCACTTGAAAGTGCACTTGTAGTGCAAAGTGAATTTGCCCTTAGGAAATTACCCCCATTGTCACTGTAAACAACAACTTACTTCAACAACTGCGATTGAGCATTGAAAGAAGAAGCCACACATTGTTGAGTCTTAAAATTTTTACTCTGTGCACAGTCACATGTGCGTTAGAAAAGGGTTTTTGAACAAATCAACATATTTTAGGAATAACGTTTTTGGTATAGACAATACAAATCGTCTTTTTTGTGTTAAATAGGCTTGTTCAACTTTGAAAAATGAAGGCAAGATCAGACATTAGTATATCCAAACTGTGTTGATCTTGCCTTCATCAGATGGGGTGATATCACCCCTGTGAAAGCCATAATTTGAAGATGCACACAAATTGAGAGTCAAAATGGGGATTTCCCTCCTGATCCCATGCCTAATGTCAACATGTGCTAGCTCACATCATGGGGGATCAATGGACGTGTTTTGGGGGTGCAACCCTTTCCTCTCAGCTACTTTAGTTGCGAGGAAGGGGTTGCACCCACCAAACGTGTACATTGATATCCCGTGATGGCATTAAGCACATGTTGCACACTGTGTGCAGCTTCAAAATTTGTCTTTCAAGATACTTTTTTAGATTCGGCCTAAAACATCAACATGATGTTTTTGAGTCTTTTTTCAACATCATTAATGTCTTCCTTGGTCTTCTGTAAATCACGATTGCAGACCATGATTTCCCCGATGAGGATCTGTTCACTTGCACTTGTGAAATGAGCTTCTTCTTCCACAACATCTACATCACCTTAAATTTAAAAAAAACACCATGTATTACAAATATGCAGGCATACAATACATCTATTACCTGAAGCTTTGGTCTCAGACACTCACCTGTTGGTCACAATTTCACCAACTTCCAAAACCTCTCCTTCCTCCACATCCTCTGGTTGTGTTGGTGGTATTTCCCCTTCTTTAGGAGGTTGTGGGGCCCTGGTGTCCTCAGATGTCCCAAGTTTTTTCTCTCCTATGTGAAAAAAAATAGGTATACTTAGCACACAGATATTGGAGTCCAGAAATAGGAATATGAAACATTGCTTGGAAGTGTCGTACAATTTGTCTTTTTGGGCAGAGTTCCAACCCTTCTAGTTACAAACCCATCTAGACAACAATATACTAAACGTATTTTAATCCAAATAGGCCTGCACAAATGTAGTTAACCTGCATCTGCCAAAAATATTGTAACGAACAATGTTTACTATGAACGATTACTGTGCCCACGAACCTGAAAGTTACGTGTGTTGTACGTACAACCTGTGAGCGGAGGAAGGAGTATCGGAAGCGCCGATCATTAGAACGAAGGTACAATTTGAACTTGGGGAATCAGTGGTCTATACTGCTTATAGGTTGAGGCCTATATTGGGACAAGATTAGGAGAGTTTAGCCTGACATTAGGGTTTGTCTTGTGTTGTGCAGAAATGGATGGCTTCAATGACCACAACTTCCTTCCCATATTCATAGACAAGTACAGGGAGCTGCCCTGTCTGTGGCAGGTGAAACATCCGCATTATAATCATAAACAAAAGAGGCAGGCAGCGCTGGAGAAACTGCTGGAGTTGGCGAAGCCGGTGGTCCCCACGGCAAACATCACCTATTCAAAAGCCAAAATTGGTAGCCTGAGGAGCACTTATAATAGAGAGTGTAATAATCTCCAGGAATCCATGAGATCAGGAGCAGCAGCAGATGTCATTTATGTCCCCAGGCTGTGGTACTATGACAGACTGTGTTTTTTGACAGACCAGACTGAATTCAGGCAATCCCTCTCAACCCTTCCTTCCACTCTTCCTTCCACGCTTCCTTCCACCCCAGCTGAGGCTTCCAACGTCCAACCTTGGCCTTCCAGCCAGGAAGAAGTGGAAGAGCCTGGCTTGAGTCAGGTATAGCATTGTTTAACATATTTCTGGTCATAAAATTAATGATAACTAGATGTTATTATTGATCACTAATTGCTGATTTAATAAAGTGTTTTACATATCAATAGACAGTAGTGGCCAAAAATGTTTGGGACAAGAAGGAAAAATGTAGGGGTCAGAATGATAGTCTTTTCTATTTGTTAACATTCAATTTGCAACAGTCATGAGCTGAAAATTGTGTGTGATTGATGAACAAAAAACTAAAACTATGTTCTTTTTTCATACACAGGAAAGCCTCAGCCAGCAGGAGGGCATGGAATGTGGCAGCCGGGAGGAGGCTGTGGAATGTGGCAGCCAGGAGGTGGCAGGGGTAAGTGGCAGCCATGAGGTGGCCGGGACCAGTAGTAGCCTGACAGAATCCCAGGTCCCTCCCCTCCGCCTGCCAATGAAAAGGCCCAAGAAGGGGAGTAATGTGCAGGAGGCAGTGCTTGGATGTCAGGTCACCTGAGACCAGGTGACAGATGCACTCCGTGGAAGTCAGGAGTGCACTGCTAAGGTAGTGGACCCTAGGATTGACTGCTGCGGATTGAACCCCCTGGGAGGTTCAGGAAGCAGGTCTACTGGAACACTGACACAGATCCCACTGGGAGCTAGAGCATAGATTCCCCAGGGCACGGAGTCTAAGAGCCAGCAGGTGTTCACCAGAGCCTCTAGTGGTGAGGATGGACTGCGCTGCAGTCTGGCTCCAGGTCGCGGCCCCCAGGGTCTCACAGCTCATGCTCACGGTAGACTACAGGAGAAGAGGTAGGAGGCAGCAGGCTGGAACAACAAGGAAAGTAAGGGATAAGCCAAATGTCGGGGCAGACAAGGATAAACATAACACACCAAGGTTCAGGGTCACAGCCAAACAGGGATAGTCGGGGACACGCCAAAGGTCAGGGTCTCGAGCAGATAGGAATAGTTGAGAACAGGCCAAAGTCGGTAACTGGAATCAGACACAGGAAACACAGCAAGTACACAGGAAAGATAACATACAATGGTTGATCAGCACTGCTGGTTTGCAGTGCACAGGTTAATATAGGTTTCCCTGATAGGGCCTGGGGTGGGGCCATGCTTAGAGGAGAGGTTATAAAACCAGTCAGGTGAGAGTCAGCTGGTCTTTAGAGATGAACACATGGAGACAGGTAAGCTGACAGACAAAACTCTATTGCATGACCATGACAGTACCCCCCTCTTAGGAGGCCTCCCCCTCCCTCGTCTGGGCCCTGGCTTAAAGGGAAACTCCAGATGAAACCTCCTCAACAGACGAGGCACAAATAACTCAGATGCAGTGATCCAAGACCTCTCCTGAGGACCAAACCCTTTCCAATGTACGAGATACTGAAGAATGCCTTTACGGAGCCGGGAATCCAAAACTTGGCTAACCTCGTACTTTAGATTATCCTCAGAGACCGGAACTGAGGTAGGGAGAGGACGAGAGGACTTATTGAGGACTAAAGGCTTTTTAGGAATGGGTAAGGGCACAAGAAGACCATCAGGAGTCTGAGCAGGGTACCCCAGACCCTTAAGGATGAGCTGGACATCCAACACAGGACCATTAGACTGGGCAGAGGTCAGTGGATCCCTGAGGTCAGGTTGGTTAGAAGGTGACGTGTCACAAGAGTTAAGCTGGATAGCTGAAACACGAACAGAATGCAGAGAGCCCTGAAAAAAAGATTGAAAACCCCACCTGGCCGAATGAGGCAGTCTATGTAAAGGATGATTGAGCCTCTTAAACAGGTTTGAATGGACGTAGTAGCATTAGGGTGAGGCCAGGTTACAGAAGGTCCCGAACAAGAAGCAGGAAGTTTACTGGGCATAGGCTGGACTGGTGCAGAGGCCGACTGAACAGCATGGTCAGGTGCAGCGACCACCAGAATTGCATCGCAGGGCGTAGTGACTGTGGAACTGGGGGACGAGTCAGCCTGGGTGTGTGTCCAAGGGGGTCCAGGGACAGACAAAGGGAAATGGCCATGCAAACTGGAGTAAATGATCGGCTCAGGTTCACAGGTGGGCTCCCCATCCAGAGTGCCACACGACCCAGAAAGTGCCTCAGCCCTACTATTACAGGAGACATTCCAGAAATTGCTATATGCAGCGGGAAGAGCAGAAGATACTGGGATGGTGGCAACAGGAAGTTTCTCTTTTGGAGTAACCTTGAGTAGGCAGGAGGAGGAACAGGAGGAACCCCAAATCAAGATCTGTCCAGCAGTCCAGTCAACATGTGGAGAATGGAGCCGTAACCAAGGAAGACCTAATATGATAGGAGATGAAGCCTTAGGTAAGACAAGGAAGGATATCCACTCCTGGTGGTGTGTCCCTACCGACATCTTAACAGGGAGGGTCTGGAAGCGGATAGGGCTCCCTGGAAGAACAGTGCCATCAATCGCCAAGGCCACCAATGGTGTTGTGAGAGGCAAAAGGGTAAGTCTCATGGAAGATGCAGTTCCCCAGTCCATGAAATTGCCAGCGGCTCCGGAATCCAGGTATGCCGAGACCGAACGAGGGGAAGCGCCAACATGAAGGAACACAGAAAGGAGAAGACGAGAAGGTGAAGGTGATATTTCAGGGTCCAATACTCCACCTTCCAGATGTATTAGCCCTGAACGTTTTTCTGGACGAAGAGAACAAGTATCATGAAAATAACCTTTGACGCCAAAGTAGAGGCACAGGCTCAGAGTTCTGCGCCTAGTGCGTTCTTCGGGCGATAACTTAGTCCGGCCCAGCTGCATAGGTTCCTCAGCAGGCAGAAGGTGCTCATCGGAACGAAGAGAAGGGACATAGAGCTCAGGCTGCCTAAAGAAGGGGGAGTGCTGGCGTCTTTTTTTCCAGGGCCCTCTCCTGAAAGCAAATATCGATCTCGTTACACAAGGTGATGACACCGTCCAGATCAGCAGGGAGGGATCTTCCTGCTAATTCATCCTTCACTCTATCAGAGAGGCCATGCAAAAATGTTGCAACTAGGGCCTCATTATTCCAGCTCAGCTCAGCAGTCAAAGTACGAAAATGAAGAGCGTACTGTACCACAGAAGCAGACTCTTGATGGAGATATAAAAGGGCGCTGGTCGCTAAGGAAACACAAACCATTTCCTCAAAGACATTCTGAAAAAGTTTCAAGAATCAGACAGGCTAGAAACCACTGGATCATTCAGTTCCCACAGAGGGGCAGCCCAGGCTAATGCCTCGCCGGACAGGAGGGATATAATATAGGCTACCTTTGCCCGATCGGACAGGAAGTTTTGGGGCTGAAGCTCAAAATGAATTGTGAAAAATCTATATATATAAATATTGCCCTGTCAAAAAGAAAAGAAAAATGAGCAGCTAGCATTAACAAGTGATCTAAACCTGTGAAAAATAATGAAAAAGAAAAAATGCAGCACTAAAATAGTGGTACCAAATATTGATATGTGGTATACAATGTGAATATATCTCAAGATGCACATAAATTGGGTAATATAAAAAGCATAGGTTATCTAAGAAAAAAGAAGTGATATGAGGATTGAGAATTGAATCTTAAAAGCATCCGTTTAGGATGTACACCTCTAGTACAAACTGATAAATATAAGTGAGACCATACGTCCAAACAAGATGTATGTGTATTAATTATCCAAGGGTATAAAATTTAGCACCAATAAATATGCATAAATAAGTCCATGAATTATCCGGTAAGATGCAAAGATGTTAAACACCCAGAAGTGTGAATAGCATAATATTCGAGTGTTGATAGCAGATCCACCACCGTAAATAAAAGTGGGAGGCTTACCAGAGCGAATGGACACAGATGGGTATACACCCACTGTGTCAATTAGGCTTGTATAATTGTAGATCCTTGAAGAAGGAAAAAGGATAGCCAAGATGCTTGTAGAGGGTATGTATGGTAAGGACAAATCCAATCAAGTATCCACAGCATATAAGGGGAAAACATGAAAGCACATAGCGTGATACTGTATAAAAAGGTTACAAAGCGTATTTATTGAAGATAAAACACTCACATTTCTGAAGATAAAATACAGCGCTGAGAAAAGATAAAACTTGGCAATGTAGTGGTGTCAGCAAGCGGGTCCCGACGCGTTTCGTCCTACTGGACATCATCTGGGGTGCTACACCACTCCATACACTGCCCCTTATATATAATAGGTGACCCCCTTGTTATGATGTGGCCCCAATCCGTAGTGATGTGAATTACGCGCCACTTCCGGGTATAGGGAAGATGGCGCCGGCTGCGTGAGTTGCAAGCCTCACTCTGATGGTGTGGATGGAGCGCAAATGCGTACGTCGCTATAGCAACTAATTGCCTGCGACTCCTACCTATACGTTCACCGCCGTCAACAAAGGACTGAGGCCGTGCGGTGCTCTGAGTCGTAATGACGTCATGGCGCCGTGTGTCAGGCCTCATTCTAGCTGGATAGTGGAACGCAAAAGGAGGAAATACAGGTGCCCCACATCGGCAGCACGTAATAAATCGAATAAGGGAGGGGAACCACAGTTTATTTATATTCGATGATAGAAGAAGTCATGATAAAAAGATTATAAAAATAAATGTTATAATCACACAATCTAGGTGATGTGTTGGAGATAAAAATAAAAACGAGAAAATTACGGAGCCACAGTTTCACATGGGGGTCAAAGGTCACACAACAGAATAACAATTTATATGGCCAATGCTTATCTCAATCTAAGTGAGATAAAAGTACAATAATCACTATCACATGACTTAATCTGATGTCGACATTTCTCAATACAGGAAAAAAAGGGGGGAAATTATTTTGCAATGGTATACACAGGAACAAAAGCGGATTACAGTGTTCTATGATTGATTAATAAAAGCATTAATATCCCATTTAACGTTAAGCCCCAGTGGTTTATGGGACTGAATTTCATATATCCAATGTTTCTAATTGGGATACACCACGGGTTATCGCCCCTCCTCGCCAAGGGGGGACATATTGGTCTATAATAAGAAATTGTGATCCAGAGGGGTCTCGGTTGTGATACCGTCGGTAGTGTCTAGGGACGGTGTGTTTGGTGTCCCCGCCTAGGATCTTAGCCACATGTTCACTGACCCGTGTGAAAAAGGCCCTAGTGGTAAGGCCCACATAGTGCTTCCCACACGGGCAGGTGATAAGATAAACCACATTTTTGGTTGCACATGTACAGAACCTCTTGATCGGATATATCTTATTAGTTACGTTGGACTTGAACTCCAATGTTTTGTGTCTGCCACTAATGTTATAGCGGCACACAGTACATTTTTTACATGGGAAATATCCTACTAGATCATGAAAGAAGGTAGGACGTTTAGGAGGGTCAATAACATTAGGGGCAATTCTACCCTGTAATGAAGGGGCCCCTCTGTAGATGACTTTCAGCCTTTCGGGTAGAATGCCACCTAATATATGGTCGTTTCTCAATATCCCCCAGTGATGTTCCATAATAGTTTTAATATCTTTGTGTTGAGATGAAAAAGAGGTAAGCATAGAGTATTTGAAGGTATCATTGGGAGAATGGCTCTTAGGGGACAATAATGATCTCCTGTCTATCTGTGTGGCGTGTTGTATTTCTGTTTCAAGAGTGGCCGCATCATACCCCTTATCTGTAAACTTTTGTTTTAAAGATAGAGCCTGTATTTGAAATGCCTCAATGGTGGTACAGTTCCTCCTTAGCCTCAAGAATTTACTGCGGGGGACTGATTTCAGCCGAGACCTGTGATGGCAACTATCGATGGGTATGAAACTATTGCGATCAGTTGATTTGAAAAGAGTCTGGAAAATAAACTGGCGAGAATTCATTTCTATGTCCAAGTCAAGGAAATGAACCTTAATCGAACTATATTCCAGAGTCAACGAGATACCTCTGTCATTGTTATTAAGCATAGAAAATAATTCTTCAAGTGATTCGGGGGGCCCATCCCATAGGAGGAGGATGTCGTCTATATATCTGGCCCAGAACACCAACTGGGGTCTGTGCTCAGAATAGATGACATCCTCCTCCCACTTGACATTAAAGAGATTTGCGAGGCTGGGGGCGAACTTAGCCCCCATTGCTACGCCTTTATGTTGTAAATAAAATTTATTATCAAACCAAAAATAGTTGTGTGTTGTTGCAAACTCTAATAATTCGATAATATACTGTCTTTGAATGTCACTGAGTGATAAATCTCCCTGTAAAAAATGTGTAAAGCATTCCACAATCCAGCTAGAACAAGGCCTGACACACGGCGCCATGACGTCATTACGACTCAGAGCGGCGCACGGCCTCAGTCCTTTGTTGTCGGCGGTGAACGTATAGGTAGGAGTCGCAGGCAATTCGTTGCTATAGCGACGTACGCATTTGCGCTCCATCCTCACCATCAGAGTGAGGCTTGCAACGCACGCGGCCGGCGCCATCTTCCCTATACCCGGAAGTGGCGCGTAATTCACATCACTACGGATTGGAGCCACATCATAACAAGGGGGTCACCTATTATATATAAGGGGCAGTGTATGGAGTGGTGTAGCACCCCAGATGATGTCCAGTAGGACGAAACGTGTCGGGACCCACTTGCTGACACCACTACATTGCCAAGTTTTATCTTTTCTCAGCGCGGTTTTTTGTTCTCCAGAAATGTGAGTGTTTTATCTTCAATAAATACGCTTTGTAACCTTTTTATACAGTATCACGCTATGTGCTTTCATGTTTTCCCCTTATATGCTGTGGATACTTGATTGGATTTGTCCTTACATACATACATACCCTCTACAAGCATCTTGGCTATCCTTTTTCCATCTTCAGGGATCTACAATTATACAAGCCTAATTGACACAGTGGGTGTATACCCATCTGTGTCCATTCGCTCTGGTAAGCCTCCCACTTTTATTTACGGTGGTGGATCTGCTATCAACACTCGAATATTATGCTATTCACACTTTGTCACGTACCTGATGGCGAGCCTGACGTGTAGAGGAAGGCCTCCCGTACAACTCCGGCTCAAGGGCCGCTGATAGTGGAACAGCTGGCGCTGGAGCACGGTGAGGTAAGAGTGCCTATGGAAGTCCCGAAGTCTGAGCAGGAAGTTGCCGGAACACACAGGTGGACGCTGGACTTGACTGAAAGCAGACAGGAGAGTCGCTGGATCACTGGCAGGTCTCGGCAGCAGAGAGACAGATCAGATGACTTGGCTGGCAGGAACGTGGTCAGGTCACAGGCAGATTCGGCAACAGGTAGGCAGATCAGGTACAAACAGCAGGCAGGAGAGAGGTCAGGTCACAGGCAGGTTCGGCAGCAGGTAGGCAGATCAGGTACAAACAGCAGGCAGGAGAGAGGTCAGGTCACAGGCAGGTTCGGCAGCAGGTAGGCAGATCAGGTACAAACAGCAGGCAGGAGAGAGGTCAGGTCGCAGGCAGGTTCGATAATCGGAAGTCAACACAGGTAGCAAGAATTCAGGTACACGCTGTAGACCAAGCAGCAACCAGCCAGTACTAAGTCCGTGTTTAAATAGGCCGTCTGGCGCCAGTTCTGATGACAGGCGTGCGCGGACGCGCGCGCACGCGGACGCGCGCACGCGCGGACGCGCGACCGCGAACGCGCGCACTCGCGAACGCGTGATCGCGCATGCGCGATCGCGTATTCGCCGATGCGCCCGTAGTTGTTCTGAGAATCCCTTGCTGGCGCCTGCGCACAGGCGTATGCTTGCAAGCATTAGCTGTATTCTGCGGATGACTTCCCTGACATTGCCCCCCCCTTACGGGCAGCCTCCGGATGCCCAGTTGGTTCCTCTTCAGGGGATGACTGCGGAAGAAGGCACGTATTAAGTCCATAGCATGTACATTCCGCTCTGGTTCCCAGGAGTTCTCCTCCGGTCCATAACCTCTCCACTTGATCAGATATTGTAATTGACCCCTTCTCCTTCTACAGTCCATAATCGCTTCCACCTCGAACTCCTCATCTCCACTGACCATCACCGGTTCGGGTGGTCTAGACTCTCGATTAGGAAAGGGGTCAGGCAATGCGGGTTTTAACAAAGATACATGAAATACCGGATGTATGCTGAGGGATTCTGGTAGGGATAGCTCGTAAGAAACATCATTAATCCTTCTCCTCACAGGAAATGGCCCAAGGAATTTAGGGGCCAACTTCTTTGACGGGCAGGCCAGTCTCAGATTTGTTGTTGCCAACCAAACCCGGTCTCCTGGTTGCAGAATGAGTTCCCCTCTCCTCTTCCTATCGAAAGCTCTTTTATTATCCTGTTGAGCCTTGGTTACGGTTTCCTTCAACAGCTTGTTATTGCGATTGAAGAAGTCTACAGTGCTTTGGACAGCCGGTACTGAAGATTCAGGGACAAGGTCAGGCAAAAAGGTGGGATGGAAGCCATAATTAGAGAAGAATGGGGATTGCTTGGTGGCTGCATGACAGGAGTTGTTATATGCAAACTCGGCCAAGGGTAAGAGAGACACCCAATCATCCTGCACAAACGAAGTGAAACAGCGGATGTACTGTTCCAGCGTCTGATTGGTCCGTTCAGTCTGACCGTTAGACTGCGGATGATATGCGGATGACATGGAAAGTTTAATTCTTAAAGCTTCACACAGTGCCCTCCAAAACCTTGAAGTAAATTGGGTTCCGCGGTCAGAGACAATGTCGATGGGTACCCCATGGAGTCTAACGATTTCCTTAATAAATACTCGAGCAGTCTCAGCAGCAGAGGGTGTACCCTTCAAGGGTAGGAAATGAGCCATCTTAGTTAGCCGGTCTACTATGACGAAAATGGCTGTACAGTCTTCAGAGGGAGGTAGCTCAACTATAAAATCCATGGAGATCATGGTCCACGGCCTGTCAGGCACGGGTAAAGGTCTGAGCAAACCCCACGCCTTATTTCGGATGTTCTTACTCCGGATGCAAGTAATGCAGGTGTCTATATATTCTTTGCAGTCCTTCTCCAAATTAGGCCACCAAAATGTGCGTTGCATTAAGTTTATTGTTTTGCGAATGCCAAAGTGACCTGCTAGAGGGTGATCATGGCAGAGTCCTAGAACTGATAAACGGACTGCTTCTGGGACGAAGACCTTGTTCCCTTTCCAAAGAAGTCCATCTCTTGCCTGTAGCGTCTCCCCGACAGGATCAGGGGAGACTGCGGACGCCTGCTTCAACTGGGACATGAGATCGGACTGTAGTAACAGAAAATTTCCTGCTGGTAGGATGGTGTCAGGTACTGGTAAGACCTTTGGATCCTCGAACATACGTGATAGCGCATCAGGCTTGACGTTCTTTGATCCGGGTCTATAGGTGATGTGGAACAAGAACCTTGAAAAAAAAAGTGCCCATCGGGCCTGTCGAGGTCTTAGTCTTTTGGCAGTCCTTAAATATTCAAGGTTCTTGTGGTCAGTATAAATCAAAATTGGATGAGCGGCTCCTTCTAACAAATACCTCCACTCTTCCAGGGCGGCCTTTATGGCAAGAAGCTCCCGGTCTCCCACGTCGTAGTTTCTTTCTGCTGGGGCAAGTTTTCTGGAAAAGAAAGCTACAGGGTGGACTAGATCCTTGGGACCTTGGCGCTGAGACAGAACTCCCCCGACTGCATTTTCGGAAGCATCTACCTCCAGAATGTAAGGTAGTGCCGGATCTGGGTGGCTTAGTACAGGGGCAGTTGTAAACAGTCCTTTAAGAGTTTCAAAGGCAGCCTGGGCCTCGGGAGACCAGCGGAAACGAGCACCCTGTTTGGTAAGTTGGGTAATTGGTGAGATGATAGCTGAAAAGTTCTTGATAAATCTGCGGTAAAAGTTAGCAAACCCAATGAACCGCTGGATCCCCTTCTTATCAGTGGGCGCAGGCCAGGTCAGGATTGCAGACACTTTTTGAGGGTCCATTTCAATTCCTCCGGTAGAAATGATCAAGCCCAAGAACTGGATACTCTGCCGCTCGAACTCACATTTCTCGGGTTTGGCATAGAGTCCATGTAAGCGGAGACGGCAGAGAACATTCTTGACATGCTCCCGATGGTCAGCAAGGGAGGTAGAGAACACCAGGATATCATCTAAATAAACAATAACGAAAATGTCCAGGTAGTCTTTGAAGACGTCATTGATGAAGTGTTGGAAGGTGGCCGGGGCGTTACACAAGCCGAAGGGCATGACGAGATACTCGTAGTGGCCAAAACGGGTACGGAAGGCGGTTTTCCACTCATCCCCCTGGCGTATGCGGATGAGGTTGTAGGCTCCCCTCAGATCAAGTTTAGTAAAAATAGTAGCAGAACGAAGTCTTTGGAAAAGCTCAGGAACCAAGGGAAGAGGATAACGGTTTTTCACCGTAATCTTGTTCAGGTCCCGGTAATCTACACATGGCCGTAGTGAATGGTCCTTCTTCTCCACGAAGAATATTCCCGCCCCGGCAGGTGAGGTAGAAGGGCGAATGAAGCCTTTCTGGAGGCTCTCATCAATATATTCCTTTAGAGCTGCTAATTCTTTCTCAGACAGTGGGAAAATCCGACCAAATGGAATAGCAGCCCCAGAAAGGAGCTCAATGGGGCAGTCGTACGCCCTGTGTGGAGGTAATGTGTCTGCTCCCCGCTTGCTGAAGACATCAAGGAACTCGTGATAGGCCTCAGGCACCCTTTGGCAGAGCTCAGCATCAACGTCCATACACAACAGGGTGGTGGGTGCAGCAGTGGGATTGGACAGGCAGTGCTTCTGGCAGTAAGATGATTGATACTTGATACTGCCTGATTTCCAGTCCACCGCCGGATTATGGGCCTGTAGCCATGGTAGACCAAGAATGACGGGGTACAGAGGTGAAGAAATGGCATCTAGCCGCAAAAGTTCCTTATGACCAGTAGAGGTCGTAGTTAACAGTGGGGGGGTCTCCTGGTTCACCAATCCGGACTTTATACGGGAGCCGTCAGCCAGAAATACGGTAAGTCCCTGCTCTTTGGATTGAAGAGGGATACCTTGTTTGACAGCAAATGCCAGATCAATAAAGCAACTGCACGCCCCCGAGTCCACAATTGCAGTAGCTGACACACTTCTCCCTGGGAGCTGAAAGGTAACAGGAAGTGCCAATTGAGCAGAAGTTGCTGGAGGAACCGCCTGACTTGCTGGAGAAGCCGGGAAGGATCCGCGTCCCTTAGCAGGACAAGTCCGTACATAGTGACCCGCTCTGCCGCAGTAGAGGCAGAAGTTGCCTTGAAGACGTCGTGTCCGTTCCTCAGGGGACAGCGACGGGCGAATCAAGCCTAGCCGTGTGGGTGTTACGGTTCCTAATGCGGGAGAGGCCGGCCTGACAGATGTTGGCCGAACAGGAACTGCTGACTTCTCCCGTCTGCGCTCTCGCAGACGACGATCGATCTGGATAGATAATGTGATTAAGTCCTCCAGGGTACTTGGAGCACCCACACGAGCTAACTCGTCTTTTAAGTCCTCCGATAACCCCAGGCGAAACTGATGTCGCAGAGCAGCGTTATTCCAGTGGGTATCTGCACTCCAGCACCTAAAGTCTCTTATATAGTCCTCGACCGCTCTGCGGCCTTGTCGGAGTGCATGGAGAGAGGACTCGGCAGTAGTGGTTAGTAGAGGGTCCTCGTATATCTTGGACATTGCTTGGAAAAAAGAGGGCATAGTATTTAGTTGGGAGTCCTTCTTTTCCAACAGACGATGAGCCCAGGCTTGGGGTTCACCTTGAAGTAGGGATATGATGAACCCCACCTTTGTAGTCTCTGCAGAAAAAGTCCGTGGCTGAAGTGAAAAGTAAAGCTGACAGGCATTGCGGAATGCTCTGAACTGGGTCCGATCTCCAGAAAATCTGTCAGGATTAGGTACTCGTGGTTCTGGGGATGTCATCATTGCAGCGGGAATGGCTGAAGAGAGCTGGACTTGCACGTGCTCCACCAGACGCACATATTTCTCCTGCAGGGACTTGACCGCTTGAGTAAGGCCTGTGAGACATTGGCAGACTTCATGTAGGGGAGAGATTCCTCCTGCAGGCTCAGTCATGGCTGCTTGGTACTGTCACGTACCTGATGGCGAGCCTGACGTGTAGAGGAAGGCCTCCCGTACAACTCCGGCTCAAGGGCCGCTGATAGTGGAACAGCTGGCGCTGGAGCACGGTGAGGTAAGAGTGCCTATGGAAGTCCCGAAGTCTGAGCAGGAAGTTGCCGGAACACACAGGTGGACGCTGGACTTGACTGAAAGCAGACAGGAGAGTCGCTGGATCACTGGCAGGTCTCGGCAGCAGAGAGACAGATCAGATGACTTGGCTGGCAGGAACGTGGTCAGGTCACAGGCAGATTCGGCAACAGGTAGGCAGATCAGGTACAAACAGCAGGCAGGAGAGAGGTCAGGTCACAGGCAGGTTCGGCAGCAGGTAGGCAGATCAGGTACAAACAGCAGGCAGGAGAGAGGTCAGGTCACAGGCAGGTTCGGCAGCAGGTAGGCAGATCAGGTACAAACAGCAGGCAGGAGAGAGGTCAGGTCGCAGGCAGGTTCGATAATCGGAAGTCAACACAGGTAGCAAGAATTCAGGTACACGCTGTAGACCAAGCAGCAACCAGCCAGTACTAAGTCCGTGTTTAAATAGGCCGTCTGGCGCCAGTTCTGATGACAGGCGTGCGCGGACGCGCGCGCACGCGGACGCGCGCACGCGCGGACGCGCGACCGCGAACGCGCGCACTCGCGAACGCGTGATCGCGCATGCGCGATCGCGTATTCGCCGATGCGCCCGTAGTTGTTCTGAGAATCCCTTGCTGGCGCCTGCGCACAGGCGTATGCTTGCAAGCATTAGCTGTATTCTGCGGATGACTTCCCTGACACACTTCTGGGTGTTTAACATCTTTGCATCTTACCGGATAATTCGTAGACTTATTTATGCATAATTATTGGTGCTAAATTTTATACCCTTGGATAATTAATATATATACATCTTGTTTGGACGTATGGTCTCACTTATATTTATCAGTTTGTACTAGAGGTGTACATCCTAAACGGATGCTTTTGAGATTCAATTCTCAATCCTCATATCACTTCTTTTTTCTTAGATAACCTATGCTTTTTATATTACTCAATTTATGTGCATCTTGAGATATATTCACATTGTATACCACATATCAATATTTGGTACCACTATTTTAGCACTGCATTTTTTCTTTTTTAAAATGAATTGTGCACTGGCTAAGGAACCCCCTGCAGGCCTTGGAGTCCCCAGAGAAACGGGCCAGAGCTGGCAGTTGTAATGTATGTGTGGCTGCGACTGGTGCAATAGGTGCAGCAGCAGATAGCGGTTGAGGTTGTTAAACCAGGGGTCCTAACGAGGCCTGAACCTGTTCAAAACGAGAGGCCAAATCCTGAAGGAATCGCATCACCTGGGTCTGGTGCGATTCCTGGGTCTCAAGTCTGCAAACTATGCCCTGTAATGAATCATCTGCAAGAAGCTGCACATCAGCCGGGTCCATGGGACCTGGTGACAGATGCACTCCGTGGAAGTCAGGAGTGCACTACTAAGGTAGTGGACCCTAGGACTGACTGCTGCGGATTTAACCCTGAGAGGTTCAGGAAGCAGGTCTACTGGAACACTGACACAATCCCACTGGGAGCTAGAGCATAGATTCCCCAGGGCACGGAGTCTAAGAGCCAGCAGGTGTTCACCAGAGCCTCTAGTGGTGAGGATGGACTGCGCTGCAGTCTGGCTCCAGGTCGCGGCCCCAGGGTCTCACAGCTCACACAGGGATAAGCCAAATGTTGGGGCAACTAGCAGACAAGGATAAACATAACACGCCAAGGTTCAGGGTCACAGGCAAACAGGGATAGTCGGGGACACGCCAAAGGTCAGGGTCATGAGCAGACAGTCAAAGTCAGTAACTGGAATCAGACACAGGAAACACAGCAAGTACACATGAAAGCTAACACACAATGGTTGATCAGCACTGCTGGCTTGCAGTGCACAGGTTAATATAGGGTTCCCTGATAGGGCCTGGGGTGGGGCCATGCTTAGAGGAGAGGTTATAAAACCAGTCAGGTGAGAGTCAGCTGGTCTTTAGAGATGAACAAATGGAGACAGGTAAGCTGACAGACAAAACTCTACTGCATAACCATGACATTGGGCTGATTCAAGAGGCTAAGGCGGCCCTCAGAGTCACCCCCACTCTTCAAGAGGCCTTTGCCTGCATGACTGCCAGCAAAATGCAGGAAATGGAGGAGGGCCTCTTGTCAGAGGAAATTATGTATGTGACCCTAAACAAGAGGTTGAGGATCCAAATCACAACTAAAACACACCTGTGTGAGTTGGACCATCCTCCTCCTCCACCTCCTGCCACACCTTCAACACCACAGCCACAGCCTGGAAGCAAGCGGGAAGCGGGGAAGGAAGAGTGGAAGTAAGACAAAGTGATGGCCTGGGTTCAGTCTGGTCTGACAAAAGACGCAGGCTGTTGTATGACCACAGTCTGGGGACATATATGTCATATGCTGCTGTTCCTGATCTCTTGTAGTCCAGGACCAGATTGTGCTCACTATTATATGGACTCCTCAGGCTATCAATTTTGGGTGTAAAATAGTTGTGTGCCCTGGGGTACAAAGGCTTCGCCAATTTCACCAGTTTCTCCAGCGTTGCCTTCCTCTTTATTTTATTATGACCCATAATAAATGGCTATTTTGTATTCACAAATACTTGCCTATGTGTTTTACTTCAAAAAGGACAGTTTGTTTGTGAGTAGGCAGGTACATTTCTAAAATACAATGTCAACTTAACAAGGGACACCAACACAAACCAACCTCCTTGAAAAATACAAGATAATAATGGTGTTATGGTAACTTGACACACAAAACGAAAAACAATATTATGGAGGGCACTAGAAAAAAAACAAAAAAACAAGGAGATCTTGATAAAAAAAAAAAACACTATAAACAAAAATTGAAGACATTATTATGGAGATCTGACGAAAACCAAAAAATAAAATATTCAGAAGATCACGAGAAATAATAAAGAAATCATTTTTTCAGAACTCTGTGTGAATATCAGCAGCAAAACAACTTATTATTCTAGCATTCTAAAGAAGAAGAGAATTTGCTGCATTAAAAGATTTTAAAAATTGCAGCGTGACGAATGTGCTATCTCCATTACGAATGCTAGTTTTACCAGACCGAGCGCTTCAGTCTCGTACTTGATTCTGAGCATGCCTGGAACTTTGTGCATTGGAATTGTCTACACACGATCGGAATTTACGAAATTACGATTTTGTTGACAGAAAATTTGAGATCCAGATCTCAAATTTTGTGTGACGGAAATTCCGATTAAAAATGTCTGATGGAGCCTTCGCACGGTTGGAATTTCCGAGAACAAGCTCCCATCGAACATTTTCCGTCGGAAAATCCGACCGCGTGTACAGGGCATTAGACTGCAGGGGAGCCATTTTTCAGGAGTTTTACAGGCTCTATTTTTAGCCCAAAAGCGCCTGTAAAATGCCTCAGTGTGAAATAAAATAAATATTCAAATAAATGAATTATTTTATGCAATGGATTGAATGTATTTCACAGGTGTACAGTAAGGGATTGGGTTAATAGTAGTGGGTTCACTATCACCAGATTGTGTGATTTATAGATCTGCGCTGCTTGCTTCTTTTTTCTTGCCAAAAATGGAGACTTGCATAACTCTTTAGACTTGCGGGGCTCGTGCTGTAGACTTGCGGGGCTCGTGCTGCAGACTTGTGAGGCTCTTGCTGAGACTTACCACTGCAAATTTGCTCTTGCTATAGACTTGCGGGGCTCTTGCTATAGACTTGGGGGGCTCTTGCTGAGACTTGCATGGCTCTTGCTGTAGACTTACCTCTGCAAATTTGCTCTTGCTAGAGACTTGCCACACAAATTTGCTACAAATTAGAAAAGTGTCAACTAGAACTTGTACTTCAAGTGTAGGGATGAGCTTCGTGTTCGAGTCAAACCCATGTTTGACTCGAACATCGTCTGTTCGATCGTTTGCCGAATTGCGAACGATATGGGCCGTTCGCGCCAAATTTGAGTGGCGCATCACGGCCCATAATTCACTGCGGCATCACAGTGCATTGCTGGCTGATGATTGGCCAAGCATGCACTATGACCCGCATGCTTGGCCAATCATAGCGCCGTCTGTACAGAGAGCTGTAATTGGCCAAAGCCAATTATAGCTCAGGGGGTTTAGTACACGCCTCACACTATATAAGGCCGCCTGCACGTCGGCCCTGTGTAGTGTGTTCCGGCATTAAGAGACATAGACAGAGAGACAGTGTCATTTGATTTAAGTTAGATAGATTAGGCAGGACAGTAGGTCAATTAGCTGCACTTACAGTGTATTGTGTATATATATGCATTCCAGGTGCTGTATATATATATATATATATATATATATATATATATATATATACACTGTATATATACACTGTATTCAGTTTAGCTAGATCCGTTCCTGTTATTATCTTCCTACTGACAGGCAGGCAGGTGTTGTTACAGTATTTGGAGAAAATTGCTGGTGTTCTCCTGATCCTATTAGTCCTATTAGCTACAGTATTTATAGTTAGTGTAGTGCGTCCTCTGCACAGTGTGCAGCTAAAGCTACCTGTAGAATATTGGTGGTGTTTTTCTGATCCTATCACTACCGCAGGCAGCTACATTATTTTTTTGGTGTAGTGCAACCTCTGCACAGTATTCAGCTAAAGCTACTAGTTAGTGTAGTGCGACCTCTGCACAGTGTTCAGCTAAAGCTACAAGTTAGTGTAGTGCGACCTCTGCACAGTGTTCAGCTAAAGCTACAAGTTAGTGTAGTGCAACCTCCGCATAGTGTTCAGCTAAAGCTACAAGTTAGTGTAGTGCGACCTCCACACAGTGTTCAGCTAAAGCTACCTGTAGAAGGTTAGTGTTGTTTTCCTGATCCTATCACTACTGCAGGCAGCTACATTATTTACACGTTAGTGTAGTGCGACCTCTGCACAGTGTTCAGCTACAGCTACAAGTTAGTGTAGTGTGACCTCTGCACAGTGTTCAGCTAAAGCTACAAGTTAGTATAGTGCGACCTCTGCACAGTGTTCAGCTAAAGCTACCTGTAGAAGGTTGATGGTGTTTTCCTGATCCTATCACTACCGCAGGAAGCTACATTATTTACACGTTAATGTAGTGCGACCTCTGCACAGTGTTCAGCTAAAGCTACCTGTACAAGGCTGGTGTTGTTTTCCTGCTCCTATCACTACCCCAGGCAGCTACATTATTTACACGTTAGTGTATTGCGACCTCTGTACAGTGTTCAACTAAAGCTACCTGTAGAAGGTTGGTGGTGTTTTCCTGATCTTATCACTACCGCAGGCAGCTACATTATTTACATGTTAGTGTAAAGCGATTTCTGCACAGTGTTCAGCTAAATCTACCTGTAGAAGGTTAGTGGTTTTTCCTGATCCTATCACTACCGCAGGCAGCTACATTATTTACACGTTAGTGTAGTGCGACCTCTGCACAGTGTTCAGCTAAAGCTACAAGTTAGTGTATGGCGACCTCTGCACAATTTTCAGCTAAAGCTACAAGTTAGTGTAGTGCGACCTCTGCACAGTGTTCAGCTAAAGCTACAAGTTAGTATAGTGTGACCTCTGCACAGTGTTCAGCTAAAGCTACAAGTTAGTGTAGTGCGACCTCTGCACAGTGTTCAGCTAAAGCTACAAGCTAGTGTAGTGCGACCTCTGCACAGTGTTCAGCTAAAGCTACCCGTAGAAGGTTGGTGTTGTTTTCTTGATCCTATCACTACTGCAGGCAGCTACATTATTTACACATTAGTGTAGTGCGACCTCTGCACAGTGTTCACCTAAGCTACAAGTTAGTGTAGTGTGACCTCTGCACAGTGTTCAGCTAAAGCTACAAGTTAGTGTAGTGCGACCTCTGCCCAGTGTTCAGCTAAAGCTACCTGTAGAAGGTTGGTGTTGTTTTCCTGATCCTATCACTACCGCAGGCAGCTACATTATTTACACATTAGTGTAGTGCAACCTCTGCACATTGTTCAGCTAAAGCTACAAGTTAGTGTAGTGCGACCTCTGCACAGTGTTCAGCTAAAGCTACCTGTAGAAGGTTAGTGTTGTTTTCCTGATCCTATCACTACCGCAGGCAGCTACATTATTTACACGTTAGTGTAGTGCAACCTCTGCACAGTGTTCAGCTAAAGCTACCTGTAGAAGGTTGTTGGTGTTTTCCTGATCCTATCACTACCGCAGGCAGCTACATTATTTACACGTTAGTGTATTGCAACCTCTGTACAGTGTTCAACTAAAGCTACCTGTAGAAGGTTGTTGGTGTTTTCCTGATCCTATCACTACCTCAGGCAGCTACATTATTTACACGTTAGTGTAGTGCAATACTCTGCACAGTGTTCAGATAAAGCTACCTGTAGAAAGTTGGTGGTGTTTTCCTGATCCTATCACTACCGCAGGCAGCTACATTATTTACACGTTAGTATAGTGCAACCTCTGCACAGTGTTCAGCTAAAGCTACAAGTTAGTGTAGTGTGACCTCTGCACAGTGTTCAGCTATAGCTACACATTAGTGTAGTGCGACCTCTGCACAGTGTTCAGCTAAAGCTACCTGTAGAAGGTTGGTGGTGTTTTCCTGATCCTATCACTACCACAGGAAGCTACATTATTTAAACGTTAGTGTAGTGTGACCTCTGCACAATTTTCAGCTAAAGCTACAAGTTAGTGTAGTGCGACCTCTGCACAATTTTCAGCTAAAGCTACAAGTTAGTGTAGTGCGACCTCTGCACAGTGTTCAGCTAAAGCTACAAGTTAGTGTAGTGTGACCTCTGCACAGTGTTCAGCTGAAGCTACAAGTTAGGGTAGTGCGACCTCTGCACAGTGTTCAGCTAAAGCTACAAGTTAGTGTAGTGCGACCTCTGCACAGTGTTCAGCTAATAGTGTAGTGCGACCTCTGCACAGTGTTCAGCTAAAGCTACCCGTAGAAGGTTGGTGTTGTTTTCTTGATCCTATCACTACCGCAGGCAGCTACATTATATACACATTAGTGTAGTGCGACCTCTGCACATTGTTCAGCTAAAGCTACAAGTTAGTGTAGTGCGACCTCTGCACAGTGTTCAGCTAAAGCTACCTGTAGAAGGTTAGTGTTGTTTTCCTGATCCTATCACTACCGCAGGCAGCTACATTATTTACACGTTAGTGTAGTGCAACCTCTGCACAGTGTTCAGCTAAAGCTACCTGTAGAAGGTTGTTGGTGTTTTCCTGATCCTATCACTACCGCAGGCAGCTACATTATTTACACGTTAGTGTATTGCGACCTCTGTACAGTGTTCAACTAAAGCTACCTGTAGAAGGTTGTTGGTGTTTTCCTGATCCTATCACTACCGCAGGCAGCTACATTATTTACACGTTAGTGTAGTGCGACCTCTGCACAGTGTTCAGCTAAAGCTACAAGTTAGTGTAGTGCGACCTCTGCACAGTGTTCAGTTAAAGCTACAAGTTAGTGTAGTATGACCTCTGCCCAGTGTTCAGCTAAAGCTACCTGTAGAAGGTTGGTGTTGTTTTCCTGATCTTATCACTACCGCAGGCAGCTACATTATTTACACATTAGTGTAGTGCAACCTCTGCACAGTGTTCAGCTAAAGCTACCTGTAGAAGGTTGGTGGTGTTTTCCTGATCCTATCACTACCTCAGGCAGCTACATTATTTACACGTTAGTGTAGTGAAATACTCTGCACAGTGTTCAGATAAAGCTACCTGTAGAAAGTTGGTGGTGTTTTCCTGATCCTATCACTACCGCAGGCAGCTACATTATTTACATGTTAGTATAGTGCGACCTCTGCACAGTGTTCAGCTAAAGCTACAAGTTAGTGTAGTGTGACCTCTGCACAGTGTTCAGCTATAGCTACACATTAGTGTAGTGCAACCTCTGCACAGTGTTCAGCTAAAGCTACCTGTAGAAGGTTGGTGGTGTTTTCCTGATCCTATCACTACCGCAGGCAGCTACATTATTTAAACGTTAGTGTAGTGTGACCTCTGCACAATTTTCAGCTAAAGCTACAAGTTAGTGTAGTGCGACCTCTGCACAATTTTCAGCTAAAGCTACAGGTTAGTGTAGTGGACCTCTGCACAGTGTTCAGCTAAAGCTACAAGTTAGGGTAGTGCGACCTCTGCACAGTGTTCAGCTAAAGCTACAAGTTAGTGTAGTGCGACCTCTGCACAGTGTTCAGCTAATAGTGTAGTGCGACCTCTGCACAGTGTTCAGCTAAAGCTACCCGTAGAAGGTTGGTATTGTTTTCTTGATCCTATCACTACCGCAGGCAGCTACATTATTTACACATTAGTGTAGTGCAACCTCTGCACATTGTTCAGCTAAAGCTACAAGTTAGTGCAGTGCGACCTCTGCACAGTGTTCAGCTCAAGCTACCTGTAGAAGGTTGGTGTTGTTTTCCTGATCCTATCACTACCGCAGGCAGCTACATTATTTACACGTTAGTGTAGTGCAACCTCTGCACAGTGTTCAGCTAAAGCTACCTGTAGAAGGTTGGTGGTGTTTTCCTGATCCTATCACTACCGCAGGCAGCTACATTATTTACACGTTAGTGTATTGCGACCTCTGTACAGTGTTCAACTAAAGCTACCTGTAGAAGGTTGTTGGTGTTTTCCTGATCCTATCACTACCACAGGCAGCTACATTATTTACACGTTAGTGTAGTGCGACCTCTGCACAGTGTTCAGCTAAAGCTACAAGTTAGTTTAGTGCGACCTCTGCACAGTGTTCAGTTAAAGCTACAAGTTAGTGTAGTGCAACCTCTGCACAGTGTTCAGCAAAAGCTACCTGTAGAAGGTTAGAGTTGTTTTCCTGATCCTATCACTACTGCAGGCAGCTACATTATTTACACATTAGTGTAGTGCGACCTCTGCACAGTGTTCAGCTAAAGCTACAAATTAGTGTAGTGTGACCTCTGCACAGTGTTCAGCTAAAGCTACAAGTTAGTGTAGTGCGACCTCTGCACAATTTTCAGCTAAAGCTACAAATTAGTGTAGTGTGACCTCTGCACAGTGTTCAGCTAAAGCTACAAGTTAGTGTAGTGTGACCTCTGCACAATTTTCAGCTAAAGCTACAAGTTAGTGTAGTGCGACCTCTGCACAGTGTTCAGCTAAAGCTACAAGTTAGTGTAGTGCGACCTTTGCACAGTGTTCAGCTAAAGCTACAAGTTAGGGTAGTGCGACCTCTACACAGTGTTCAGCTAAAGCTACAAGTTAGTGTAGTGCGACCTCTGCACAGTGTTCAGCTAATAGTGTAGTGCGAACTCTGCACAGTGTTCAGCTAAAGCTACCCGTAGAAGGTTGGTGTTGTTTTCTTGATCCTATCACTACCGCAGGCAGTTACATTATTTACATATTAGTGTAGTGCGACCTCTGCACAGTGTTCAGCTAAAGCTACAAATTAGTGTAGTGTGACCTCTGCACAGTGTTCAGCTAAAGCTACCTGTAGAAGGTTAGTGTTGTTTTCCTGATCCTATCACTACCGCAGGCAGCTACATTATTTACACGTTAGTGTAGTGCAACCTCTGCACAGTGTTCAGCTAAAGCTACCTGTAGAAGGTTGTTGGTGTTTTCCTGATCCTATCACTACCGCAGGCAGCTACATTATTTACACGTTAGTGTATTGCGACCTCTGTACAGTGTTCAACTAAAGCTACCTGTAGAAGGTTGTTGGTGTTTTCCTGATCCTATCACTACCGCAGGCAGCTACATTATTTACACGTTAGTGTAGTGCGACCTCTGCACAGTGTTCAGCTAAAGCTACAAGTTAGTGTAGTGCGACCTCTGCACAGTGTTCAGTTAAAGCTACAAGTTAGTGTAGTATGACCTCTGCCCAGTGTTCAGCTAAAGCTACCTGTAGAAGGTTGGTGTTGTTTTCCTGATCTTATCACTACCGCAGGCAGCTACATTATTTACACATTAGTGTAGTGCAACCTCTGCACAGTGTTCAGCTAAAGCTACCTGTAGAAGGTTGGTGGTGTTTTCCTGATCCTATCACTACCTCAGGCAGCTACATTATTTACACGTTAGTGTAGTGCAATACTCTGCACAGTGTTCAGATAAAGCTACCTGTAGAAAGTTGGTGGTGTTTTCCTGATCCTATCACTACCGCAGGCAGCTACATTATTTACATGTTAGTATAGTGCGACCTCTGCACAGTGTTCAGCTAAAGCTACAAGTTAGTGTAGTGTGACCTCTGCACAGTGTTCAGCTATAGCTACACATTAGTGTAGTGCAACCTCTGCACAGTGTTCAGCTAAAGCTACCTGTAGAAGGTTGGTGGTGTTTTCCTGATCCTATCACTACCGCAGGCAGCTACATTATTTAAACGTTAGTGTAGTGTGACCTCTGCACAATTTTCAGCTAAAGCTACAAGTTAGTGTAGTGCGACCTCTGCACAATTTTCAGCTAAAGCTACAGGTTAGTGTAGTGGACCTCTGCACAGTGTTCAGCTAAAGCTACAAGTTAGGGTAGTGCGACCTCTGCACAGTGTTCAGCTAAAGCTACAAGTTAGTGTAGTGCGACCTCTGCACAGTGTTCAGCTAATAGTGTAGTGCGACCTCTGCACAGTGTTCAGCTAAAGCTACCCGTAGAAGGTTGGTATTGTTTTCTTGATCCTATCACTACCGCAGGCAGCTACATTATTTACACATTAGTGTAGTGCAACCTCTGCACATTGTTCAGCTAAAGCTACAAGTTAGTGCAGTGCGACCTCTGCACAGTGTTCAGCTCAAGCTACCTGTAGAAGGTTGGTGTTGTTTTCCTGATCCTATCACTACCGCAGGCAGCTACATTATTTACACGTTAGTGTAGTGCAACCTCTGCACAGTGTTCAGCTAAAGCTACCTGTAGAAGGTTGGTGGTGTTTTCCTGATCCTATCACTACCGCAGGCAGCTACATTATTTACACGTTAGTGTATTGCGACCTCTGTACAGTGTTCAACTAAAGCTACCTGTAGAAGGTTGTTGGTGTTTTCCTGATCCTATCACTACCACAGGCAGCTACATTATTTACACGTTAGTGTAGTGCGACCTCTGCACAGTGTTCAGCTAAAGCTACAAGTTAGTTTAGTGCGACCTCTGCACAGTGTTCAGTTAAAGCTACAAGTTAGTGTAGTGCAACCTCTGCACAGTGTTCAGCAAAAGCTACCTGTAGAAGGTTAGAGTTGTTTTCCTGATCCTATCACTACTGCAGGCAGCTACATTATTTACACATTAGTGTAGTGCGACCTCTGCACAGTGTTCAGCTAAAGCTACAAATTAGTGTAGTGTGACCTCTGCACAGTGTTCAGCTAAAGCTACAAGTTAGTGTAGTGCGACCTCTGCACAATTTTCAGCTAAAGCTACAAATTAGTGTAGTGTGACCTCTGCACAGTGTTCAGCTAAAGCTACAAGTTAGTGTAGTGTGACCTCTGCACAATTTTCAGCTAAAGCTACAAGTTAGTGTAGTGCGACCTCTGCACAGTGTTCAGCTAAAGCTACAAGTTAGTGTAGTGCGACCTTTGCACAGTGTTCAGCTAAAGCTACAAGTTAGGGTAGTGCGACCTCTGCACAGTGTTCAGCTAAAGCTACAAGTTAGTGTAGTGCGACCTCTGCACAGTGTTCAGCTAATAGTGTAGTGCGAACTCTGCACAGTGTTCAGCTAAAGCTACCCGTAGAAGGTTGGTGTTGTTTTCTTGATCCTATCACTACCGCAGGCAGTTACATTATTTACATATTAGTGTAGTGCGACCTCTGCACAGTGTTCAGCTAAAGCTACAAATTAGTGTAGTGTGACCTCTGCACAGTGTTCAGCTAAAGCTACAAGTTAGTGTAGTGCGACCTCTGCACAATTTTCAGCTAAAGCTACAAATTAGTGTAGTGTGACCTCTGCACAGTGTTCAGCTAAAGCTACAAGTTAGTGTAGTGTGACCTCTGCACAATTTTCAGCTAAAGCTACAAGTTAGTGTAGTGCGACCTCTGCACAGTGTTCAGCTAAAGCTACAAGTTAGTGTAGTGCGACCTTTGCACAGTGTTCAGCTAAAGCTACAAGTTAGGGTAGTGCGACCTCTGCACAGTGTTCAGCTAAAGCTACAAGTTAGTGTAGTGCGACCTCTGCACAGTGTTCAGCTAATAGTGTAGTGCGAACTCTGCACAGTGTTCAGCTCAAGCTACCCGTAGAAGGTTGGTGTTGTTTTCTTGATCCTATCACTACCGCAGGCAGTTACATTATTTACACATTAGTGTAGTGTGACCTCTGCACATTGTTCAGCTAAAGCTACAAGTTAGTGTAGTGCGATCTCTGCACAGTGTTCAGCTAAAGCTACAAGTTAGTGTAGTGCGACCTCTGCACCGTGTTCAGCTAAAGCTACCTGTAGAAGGATTGGTGTTGTTTTCCTGATCCTATCACTACCACAGGCAGCTACATTATTTACACATTAGTGTAGTGCAACCTCTGCACAGTGTTCAGCTAAAGCTACCTGTAGAAGGTTGGTGGTGTTTTCCTGATCCTATCACTACCGCAGGCAGCTACATTATTTACACGTTAGTGTATTGCGACCTCTGTACAGTGTTCAACTAAAGCTACCTGTAGAAGGTTGTTGGTGTTTTCCTGATCCTATCACTACCACAGGCAGCTACATTATTTACACGTTAGTGTAGTGTGACCTCTGCGCAGTGTTCAGCTAAAGCTACAAGTTAGTGTAGTGCGACCTCTGCACAGTGTTCAGCTAAAGCTACAAGTTAGTGTAGTGCGATCTCTGCACAGTGTTCAGCTATAGCTACCTTTAGAAGGTTGGTGTTGTTTTCCTGATCCTATCACTACCGCAGGCAGCTACATTATTTACACGTTAGTGAAGTGCAACCTCTGCACAGTGTTCAGCTAAAGCTACCTGTAGAAGGTTGGTGGTGTTTTCCTGATCCTATCACTACTGCAGGCAGCCACATTATTTACACGTTAGTGTATTGCAACCTCTGTACAGTGTTCAACTAAAGCTACCTGTAGAAGGTTGGTGGTGTTTTCCTCATCCTATCACTACCTCAGGCAGCTACATTATTTACACGTTAGTGTAGTGCAATACTCTGCACAGTGTTCAGCTAAAGCTACCTGTAGAAGGTTGGTGGTGTTTTCCTGATCCTATCACTACCGCAGGCAGTTACATTATTTACACGTTAGTATAGTGCGACCTCTGCACTGTGTTCAGCTAAAGCTACAAGTTAGTGTAGTGTGACCTCTGCACAGTGTTCAGCTAAAGCTACACATTAGTGTAGTGCGACCTCTGCACGGTGTTCAGCTAAAGCTACCTGTAGAAGGTTGGTGGTGTTTTCCTGATCCTATCACTACCGCAGGCAGCTACATTATTTACACATTAGTGTAGTGCAACCTCTGCACAGTGTTCAGCTAAAGCTACCTGTAGAAAGTTGGTGGTGTTTTCCTGATCCCATCACTACCACAGGCAGCTACATTATTTACATGTTAGTGTAGTGTGTCCTCTGCACAGTGTTCAGCTAAAGCTACAAGTTAGTGTAGTTTGACCTCTGCGCAGTGTTCAACTAAAGCTACCTGTAGAAGGTTGGTGGTGTTTTCCTGATCCTATCACTACCGCAGGCAGCTACATTATTTAAATGTTAGTGTAGTGTGTCCTCTGCACAGTGTTCAGCTAAAGCTACAAGTTAGTGTAGTGCGACGTCTGCACAGTGTTCAGCTAAAGCTACAAGTTAGTGTAGTGTGGCCTCTGCACAGTGTTTAGCTAAAGTTACAAGTTAGTGTAGTGCGACCTCTGCACAGTGTTCAGCTAAAGCTACTTGTAGAAGGTTGGTGGTGTTTTCCCGATCCTATCACTACCGCAGACAGCTATATTATTTACACGATAGTGTAGTGTGACCTCTGCACAGTGTTCAGCTAAAGCTACCTGTAGAAGGTTGGTAGTGTTTTCCTGATCCTTTCACTACCGCAGGCAGCTACATTATTTAAATGTTAGTGTAGTGTGTCCTCTGCACAGTGTTCAGCTAAAGCTATAAGTTAGTGTAGTGCGACCTCTGCACAGTGTTCAGCTAAAGCTACCTGTAGAAGATTGGTGGTGTTCTCATTCTAATAATACTACAGGCAGGCAGTTGATTTTGCTAGCTGCAGTATCAGTATATATATATATATATATATATATATATATATATATATATATATATATATATATATATATATCCCAGCTTAGTGCAGCTACATTTCACTGCAGGCCATTAGTATGTCTGGAAGGCCAACAAGGAGAGGCAGACAGTCACAAGCCAATAAAAGAGGGCAAGCAGGCTCTGTGTCTAGAGGCAACAGTGCTTGTAATGGACACGGTGCATCCTCATCAGCACGTGGCCGTGGAACATGCTTGGCCTTTTTTCGTCAGCTGGCCGTGTTGAGCTGCAACATGTGGAAGACCGGGTCGAGTGGATGACCAAGTCGTCATCATCCTCCTCCTCCTCTCTCCCCCATGCTCAGGGTACTTTGTCTGGCAAAGCAGCTGCCAACTCGGCCTCTTCCCTCGGCTCAATGGCATCAGTGACTCCTTCCCTAGCCCCACCATGTCCTCCTGAGGAGTACCTTGATCTGTTTGACCACAGTGTTGGGTACATGCTCCAGGAGGATGCCCGGCGTTTTGAAGGCTCTGATGATGATACTGAGCTAGATGAAGGCAGTAACATGAGCATGAACAGAGGGGGTGTCCAAGAAGGACAGCAATCTGGCAGTCATGTCCCCCTGCTGCAGCATACTGCCAGGTTTGCTCCAGTGATGAGGAGGAAGGGGATGATGAGGTCACTGACTCAACGTTAGTGCCTGATAGGAGAGAGGAGGAGGAGGAGGAGGAGGCACATCACTGACGAGGCAGGATGCCCTCCAGGGGCCAGCCTAAGGGCAGCACACTGACTGCATCACACCTCAGAGCTCCGCATGTGCAGGGCGCTGCTGTCTTTGCATGTTATTCCAAAAGTTCTTTGGTGTGGGCCTTTTTTGAGACGAGTGCATCAGATGGCACCGCTGCTATTTGCAACATATGTCTCAAGCGTATCTCGCGTGCTTGACCAGACATATGTTGACCTGCCATGCAGTTCGTTGGCAAGCGTACCTTAAAGACCCACACCAAAAAACAAAGAGGACCTCTCCTTACTCCTCATCAGCTGGGATCTACAACCCCACTATACCTTCAGTCCTCTCTGAGACCTGCACTGAGAGGAATGAAGGTGTAGAATTAGGTGTGTCACAGCCAAGTACTTGCGGGCAATCTGCTATCGGTACACCGTCGTCAGATTGTACCAGGCAAATTTCCCTGCCCCAGCTGCTGCACCGCAAAATGAAGTTTGCTCCCAGCCATCCACATGCCCAGCGGTTGAATGCTAGCTTGGCTAAATTGCTAGCACTGCAAATGCTACCTTTTCAGTTGGTAGACTCTGCCCCCTTCTGTGAGTTTGTGGAATGTGCGGTTCCTTATTGGCAGGTTCCCAAACGCCACTTTTTCTCACGGAAGGCGATTCCGGCTCACTACCGGCATGTGGAAGGCAATGTCTTGGCCTCACTGGACAGGGCGGTCAGTGGTAAGGTGCATATTACCGCTGACTCATGGTCCAGCAGGCATGGACAGGGATGTTACCTAAGTTTCACGGCACATTGAATGACTCTTCTGGCAGCTGGGAAGGATGCAGGACAAGGTGCAGTAGTGTTGGAGGTTGTTCCGCCACCACGCCTCCAAAATACCACTACTAATGATTCTGACACACCTCTCTCCTCCACCCCTCCTCCTCTTCTTCCTCCATGGCCTCTTCCTGTGCTTTGTCCTTGGAACCAGCGGTGCTCCGTAGGCGTTCAAGGGGCTACGCAAGTACGCAGGCCAAAAGATGCCAAGCGGTGCTTGAGCTGGTGTGCTTGGGGGACAGGAGCCACACTGGGGCAGAGGTTCTGTCAGCTCTGCAGGGGCAGGTTAATAGGTGGTTGACGCCACGCCAACTTAAGGCAGGAATGGTGGTTTGCGACAATGGCACCAACCTCCTCTCCACCCTCTGACAGGGACAAATGACCCATGTGCCCTGTTTGGCTCACGTCCTTAACTTGGTGGTGCAGCGGTTCTTGGGCAGGTACCTGGGCTTACAGGATGTCCTGAGGCAGGCCAGGAAAGTCTGTGTGCATTTCCGCCGGTCATATAATGCCAGTACTCGGCTGGCAGACCTCCAAAAGGAATTTAACCTGCCCGCCTAATCTGTAACATGCCCACCAGGTGGAACTCAACGTTGGCCATGCTGCAGCGGCTGCACACACAGCAGAGGGCCATCAATGAGTACCTGTGCGACTATGGCACCAGGACAGGGTCAGGGGAGCTTGTTTTTTTTTCCCCACGCCAGTGGGCCATGATCAGGGATGCATGCACTGTCCTGTCACCATCTGAGGAGGCCACGAGGATGGTGAGCAGTGACAGTGCATGCATCAGTGACACTGTCCCCCTTGTGCACCTGTTGGAGCACATGCTGCGTGGAATAATGGACAGGGCACTTGAAGCAGAACAGAGGCAGGAAGAGGAGGACTTCCTTAGCTCTCAAGGGCCCCTTTATCCAGACAGTGTTCCTGCATGCCCGCTGATTACACAGGAAGAGGATGATGAGGAGGAGGATTTTGTCAGTATGGAGGTGGAGCCTGGCACTCAGCATCAGCAGCAGTCTTTAAGGGATCTTTTACAGAAACACATGGACTTGTACGTGGCTGGGAGGAAGTGGCTGCGGATCATGTCGTCCTTAGTGACCCAGAGGACTCCGGACCAAATGCCTCAGCAAACCTACGCTGCATGGCCTCCCTGATCCTGCAAAGCCTGCAGAAGGATCCTCATATTCTTGGTATCAAGGAGAAGGAACAATACTGGCTGGCAACCCTCCTTGATCCACGTTACAAGGGTAAGGTTGCGGACCTTATCTTGCCGTCGCAGAGGGAGCAGAGGATGAAACATTTTCGGGAGGCCTTGCAGAAAGGTCTGTGCAATGCGTTCCCAGAGACTGGGAGGTTACAAACTCCTGTTTCTCAACAACGTGTTGCTGAGGCTTCGATCAGTCAAAGAAGGAGCGGTGGAGAAGGTGGCCGTCTGACCGATGCGTTCAGACATTTTTTTAGTCCGCAGCCCCAAGGTATGATCGGTTCCAGCAACCATCGCCAGCGTCTGTTTTACATGGTGCAGGAATACCTAGGGGCAAGATCTGATTGGACACCTTTCCCACCGAAAATCCTCTGGGTTACTGGGTCTTGAGGATGGATCACTGACCAGAGCTTGCACAGTATGCAATTGAGCTACTGGCCTGTATTGCATCCAGCGTTCTTTCGGAACGCACATTCAGTGCTGCTGGAGGCTTTGTAACCGATCACAGGGTGCGTATTTCCACCGACTCGGTCGATCGACTGACCTTCATAAAAATGAATCAGTCTTGGATCACCACCAGCTACCAAGCACCTGATGCTGATGTAACCGAATAATTTTTTTTGAAATGTCAGATCCCTTCAAAGACTGCCTATGCTGATGCTGAGTGACTATCCTGTTATGTAATTATCCTCTTCCTCCTCAATGATCATGCTGATAGCTTGTAAGAACATTTTTGGTTCTGGGCGCCGCCACCAGTGTCTAAGGCCCAATTTTTCAGCCCCTGTTTAACAGGGGCGTGTAATTACAATTTTTGATGCAATTCTTTGCAGCAGGGCTAGTTCCTGCGCTCCAACTAGAGTATCTGTGAGGGCTTGTAGTGTTGTGGCACCAGCACTAGTACCTAAGGCCAAATTTTTCAGCCCCTGTTTAACAGGGGCGTGTAACTACAATTTTTGATGCAATTCTTTGCAGCAGGGCTAGTTCCTGCGCTCCAACTAGAGTATCTGTGAGGGGTTGCAGTGTTGTGGCACCAGCACCAGTGCCTAAGGCCCAATTTTTCAGCCCCTGTTCAACAGGGACATGTAATTAGAATTATTGATGTAATATTTCACAGCAGAGCCCGTTTCTGCGCCCACCAAGAGTAACTGTGAGGACTTACAGTGTTGTGGCGCCAGCACCACCACCACCACCAAAGGCCCAATTTTTCTGCCCCTGCTCAACAGGGGCATGTAATTACAATTCTTGATCTAATATTTCACAGCAGGGCCCTGTGAGGGCTTACAGTGTTGTGGCCACAACAACACCTAAGGCCCAAATTTCTGCTGTGTATATAGGGCAGGCCCCTACTTTCAAACATCCAACTTACAAACGACTCCTACTTGCAAACGGAAGGAGACAACAGGAAGTGAGATGAAATCTACCCCTAGGAAGGGAAATTCTCTCCTGTAAGAGTTAATATGGGAAAAACTTTTTTCCTTTACACTGATGCTTTATCACCAATCCTTGTTTCACAAACAAACCCCAAATTTTCAAAAAACATTTGTCATTGGGAAAAAAAGTGAGGTGAAATCTTCTGAAGAGGAGCACAGATAGCAAAACAAATGTCACAGGGGTGATAACCCTTCCCTATGTTTTCCAAAAAGCTTAAAATAGATTTTTTGGCTGGAGCTAAACACGTTAAAAATGTACCAGTTCAAAATTACAAACAGATTCTACTTAACAACAAACCTACAGTCCCTGTCTTGTTTGCACCACCTGTATACTGCTGTTCAGAGTATATAGGGCCTGGGGGCCCGACACCTTTCCTTTTTTAACGTGGGTGCAGGGTTCCCCTTAATATCCATACAAGACTCAAAGGGCCTGGTAATGGACTGGGGGGTACCCATGCCGTTTGTCTCACTGATTTTCATCCATATTGCCAGGACCCGACATTACATTAAATCTGCAAGCAGTTTTAAATGACTTTTATTCCTTTAAAAATGTAATTTTGTGCAGGGACTGTTCTAAGCATGGGAAACATACGCCACTTTACAGGCATACTATAGACACCCCCCAGGTATGATATTTAAAGGAATATTTCACTTTTTTTTTTTTTTTACTTTAAGCATCATTAACCACTTGACGACCGCCTCACGCCGATTTACGTCGGCAAGGTGGCACAGACAGGCATAATCACGTATATATACGTGATTTGCCTTCCATGGGTGGGGGGTCCGATCGGTCCCCCCCCGGTGCCCGAGGCGGTCGCCATTTCTTCCCGGGCGATGAGAGGTGAGGGGGAGGCCATCCATTGTTGGCCACCCCCTCCCGATCGCTCCCGGCGAATGAGAATGCTTCCTTTCCCTCTGTAAGGTAAACAGAGGGAAAGGAAGTGATGTCATCCCTCCTCGAGTCGGTCTTTTTGATCCGGCGCCGAGGAGAGAAGACATCAAGTAAGTCTGCACAACACTACACTAACAGTAGAACACGCCAGGCACACTTGTCACCCCCCATCACCCCCCGATCACCCCCCGATCACCCCCCTGTACCCCCTGTCACTCTGACACCAATAGCATTTTTTTTTTTTTTTTGCATTGGTGTCAGTTTGTGTCAGTTACAAGTGTTAGGGCAGTTAGGTTAGCCCCCTTTAGGTCTAGGGTACCCCCCCTTAGGTCCAGGGTACCCCCCTAACCCCCCCTAATAAAAGTTAACCCCTTGATTACCCCCCGTCACTAGTGTCGCTAAGCGATCGTTTTTCTGATCGCTGTATTAGTGACACAGGTGACGCTAGTTAGGGAGGTAAGTATATAGGTTCGCTGTCAGTGTTTTATAGCGACAGGGACCCCCATATACTACCTGCTAAAGGTTTTAACCCCCTGATTGCCCCCTAGTTAACCCTTTCACCAGCGATCACCGTATAAGTGTTACGGGTGACGCTGGTTAGCTAGTTTGTTTTTTGTAGTTTATTACAGTTTATTACAGTTTATTATAGTTTTAGGGCACCCGCCGTTTATTACCCTATAAAGGTTTAACCCCCTAATTGCCCGGCGGTGATATAAATTACATTTTTAGGGTCAGCTAAGGTCTGCGTCGCCCCAGGCAGCGTCAGGTTAGCGCCAGTACCGCTAAAACCCACGCACGCAGCATACACCTCCCTTAGTGCTATAGTATCTGAGCGGATCGATATCTGATCCGATCAGATCTATACTCCCCAGCAGTTTAGGGTTCCCTGAAACGCAGTCTTAGCGGGATCAGCCCAGATACCTGCTAGCACCTGCTAGCACCTGCGTTTTGCTCCTCGGCCCAGCCCTGCCCAGCCCACCCAAGTGCAGTATCGATCGATAACTGACACTTACAAAACACTAAGCACACATAACTGCAGCGTTCGCAGAGTCAGGCTTGATCCCTGCGATCGCTAACAGTTTTTTGGTAGCGTTTTGATACAGTCGCTGACAGTCAGGAGCTTTTTTGCCTGTGAGTCTCACTAGTGTACCCCTAAATTTAGAGCCCAAAATGGCAAATCGAAGGTACACTAGTGAAGAGGCCTACACGTTTCTGAGTATGACAGATAGTGAAGAGGAAGTCACTCATCTGTCAAGTTCAGGCTCAGAATACGAACCTGTAGAGGACAGCGGCTCCATGACAGATAGCTCTGACGACAGAGTTGTGGTCCCTGCTAAGGTCAGGCGTACCAGACCGCAATCTTCTTCTGTCCTTGAAGTGCAAGAACCGCAGGGCTCTCGTATGGAGCAGAGAAGTACTAGCGCCGCTATTCCTTCTGGTGAACTGGCAAGCACCAGCGGCCTAGTACACCCTGGTCGTACATCCAGCAC
Organism: Aquarana catesbeiana; assembly: GCF_042186555.1. NCBI lineage: Eukaryota > Metazoa > Chordata > Amphibia > Anura > Ranidae > Aquarana > Aquarana catesbeiana. Next base: position 199,711,078 of record NC_133324.1, read on the forward strand.
TGCAGTATCACGTGGTGACGTGGCGAGTCCCATAAGTGCAGTTCAAGCTGGCGAGGTGGCAAGCACTAGTAGTGTCCCGCTGCCACCAAGAAGACAAAGACAGGCCCGTCGTGCCCATAGCGCCCTTCCTGCTGCATTGGCCAATCCGAATTGGGAACCCTCCACTTCTGCAGCACCCGTACTTCCCCCTTTCACTGGCCAACCCGGAATTCAGGTGGAAACAGTTGACTTTACGCCACTGGATTTTTATTCACTGTTTTTCACCGAAGATCTCTATAGATCTATTGTGGACCAAAGCAATTTATACGCTGGTCAACACATCGCCGCTAATCCCCAGTCCTCCCTTGCCAGAGATTGGAGACCAATTACGGTCTCTGAATTTAAGACCTTTCTGGGCCTTTCCCTCCTCATGTGGTTGAATAAAAAGAGTAAGTTGCGGTCATATTGGTCCACTGACCCAATTTACCATTCACCCTTGTTCTCTGCTTCCATGGCCAGGGCACGATACGAGCAGATTTTGCGGTTCATGCACTTCAACGACAATGAACTCTGTCGTCCTCGTGGAGACCCTGCATACGATCGGCTCTACAAAATTCGGCCCCTCGTAAACCACTTCAACCAACGTTTTGCAGACTTGTTTACCCCCCATCAAGTTGTCTGCATTGATGAGTCCCTGATTAAATTTTCTGGCCGCTTGTCATTCAAACAGTACCTTCCCAGCAAGCGTGCCAGATACGGGGTCAAGATGTATAAGCTCTGTGACAGGGCCACAGGCTATACATATAGTTTTATGGTTTACGAGGGCAAAGATAGTCACGTAGAGCCGACAAACTGCCCTGACTACATAGGAAGCGCTGGCAAGATAGTGTGGGACTTGGTGTCACCCTTATTCGGAAAGGGGTACCACTTGTACGTGGACAATTATTATGCGAGCGTGCCACTTTTTAGTCACTTGTTTGATCAGCAGATTGGAGCATGTGGCACCGTGCGACCTAATCGCCGGGGCTTTCCCCAGCGGCTTGTAGATTCCCGTCTTAGGCTGGGGGAGAGAGCCTGCTTGAAGTATAATAATTTGCTCGCTATGAAGTGGAGGGATAAGAAGAATGTTTTCGTTCCCACCTCCCTTCATGCAGACACGACGACCCAAATTCCTACGGCGACTGGTGTTGTGGAGAAACCCCTCTGTGTCCACGAATACAACCTTAATATGGGAGGGGTGGACCTCAACGACCAGTTGTTGGCGCCGTACCTAGTTGCTCGTAAGGCCAGACGCTGGTACAAAAAAGTGTCTGTATACTTATTTCAATTGGCTTTGCTGAACGCTCATGTGCTATACAGAGCTTCAGGACAGACTGGATCCTTCCTTAAATTCCAGGAAGAGATCGTCAGAGCCCTTCTGTTTCCAGACGGTGCTCTACCTCACCTTCCCCAACCAAATGCAGTAAGCCGGCTGCATGAGCGGCATTTTCTTTATGCCATCCCGAGTACCCCTACCCAAAAAGCCCCCCAAAAAAGATGTCGTGTCTGCAGCAAGCGCGGATTTAGGCGTGACACCCGGTCTTATTGTCCCTCCTGTCCTGGCAATCCTGGTCTTTGCATGGGTGAATGCTTTGAACGCTACCATACATTAGTTGAGTATTAGCGTAGGGTTCAGCACTGCACAGACTAGGCACACTAACACAGGATCTCCCAAGATGCCATTGCATTTTGAGAGACCCAAACCTGGAACGAGTTACAAAAGTTAAAAGTTACTAAAAAAAAAGTGTAAAAAAAAAAATTAAAAAAAAAAAATTAAAAAAAATAAAAACACAAAAAAAAATATAAAATAGAAAAACCAAAAATAGTTGTTGTTTTATTGTTCTCTCTCTCTCTATTCTCTCTCTATTGTTCTGCTCTTTTTTACTCTATTCTATTCTGCAATGTTTTATTGTTATTATGTTTTACCATGTTTGCTTTTCAGATTTTTTATACTTTACCGTTTACTGTGTTTTGTTGGTAACCATTTTATTGTTTTCAGGTAAGCCATTCAGTTGCAGCGCGGATTTATTTATCTTGACAGCAACAGCGTTTGCTCCCACGATATATAAAGCAGTGACTCCAGCGCTGTCGGAGGTGATTTCACCACCACAGTTACATACTTCAGCATATATGCCGAAGCGTGGGGGCAGCAGTGGGTGGAGGAGCAATTTGCTCCTGCCTTTTGCGGGAGGATGCCCCCATGCTTCGGCATATATATATTTTAGGCACAGGTTGCGTTAAATGTTTTATTTTTTACTATGTTTTTTTTTTTGTATTTGCTTTGCAGGTATGGTAAGTCTTACTGTTATACTGTAATGTTACTTTGTTTTATTGTTAACCATCATTTGCTTAGCAGGTACGCCATTCAGTTGCAGCGCGGATTTATTCATCTTGACAGCAACAGCATTTGCTCCCACGATATATAAAGCCGTGACTCCAGCGCTGTCGGAGGTGATTTCACCACCACAGTTACATACTTCAGCATATATGCCGAAGCGTGGGGGCAGCAGTGGGTGGAGGAGCAATTTGCTCCTGCCTTTTGCGGGAGGATGCCCCCATGCTTCGGCATATATAAATGGTGCATGTATGCCCATCATTAGAAGTGAGTGGATGAAGGGAGGTATTCTAATGGTGGGCATACCCTCCGATCAATATCTTTTTTTCGTTCAGCCCACAGGCTGCATGAAAAAAAAGTTTACAATATATGCCTAACAAGGACCAGCAAAGTACTGGTATGTTGCTGGACTTTGAGTGGTTATACCAGAATGATGCCTGCAGGTTTAGGTATCATCTTGGTATCATTCTTTTCAGCCAGCGGTCGGCTTTCATGTAAAAGCAATCCTAGCGGCTAATTAGCCTCTAGACTGCTTTTGCAAGCAGTGGGAGGGAATGCCCCCCCCACCATCTTCCATGTTTTTCTCTGGCTTTCCTGTCCCAACAGGGAACCTGAAAATGCAGCCGGTGATTCAGCCAGCTGACCATAGAGCTGATCAGAGACCAGAATGGCTCCAAACATCTCTATGGCCTAAGAAACCGGAAGCTACGAGCATTTCATGACTTAGATTTCGCCGAATGTAAACAGCGCCATTGGGAAATTGGGAAAGCATTTTATCACACCGATCTTGGTGTGGTCAGATGCTTTGAGGGCAGAGGAGAGATCTAGGGTCTAATAGAGCCCAATTTTTTTAAAAAAGAGTACCTGTCACTACCTATTGCTATCATAGGGGATATTTACATTCCCTGAGATAACAATAAAATTAATAAAAAAAAAATAAAAATGAAAGGAACAGTTTAAAAATAAGATAAAAAAGCAAAAAAATAATAAAGAAAAAAAAAAAAAAAAAAAAAAAGCACCCCTGTCCCCCCCTGCTCTCGCGCAAAGGCGAACGCAAGCGTCGGTCTGGCGTCAAATGTAAACAGCAATTGCACCATGCATGTGAGGTATCACCACGAAGGACAGAACGAGGGCAGTAATTTTAGCAGTAGATCTCCTCTGTAAATCTAAAGTGGTAACCTGTAAAGGCTTTTAAAGGCTTTTAAAAATGTATTTATTTTGTCGCCGCTGCGCGTTTGTGTGCAATTTTAAAGCATGTCATGTTTGGTATCCATGTACTCAGCCTAAGATCATCTTTTTTATTTCATCAAACATTTGGGCAATATAGTGTGTTTTAGTGCATTAAAATTTAAAAAAGTGTGTTTTTTCCCCAAAAAATGCGTTTGAAAAATCGCTGCGCAAATACTGTGTGAAAAAAAAATATGAAACACCCACCATTTCAATCTGTAGGGCATTTGCTTTAAAAAAATATATAATGTTTGGGGGTTTAAAGTAATTTTCTTGCAAAAAAAAAATATTTTTTCATGTAATCAAAAAGTGTCAGAAAGGGCTTTGTCTTCAAGTGGTTAGAAGAGTGGGTGATGTGTGACATAAGCTTCTAAATATTGTGCATAAAATGCAAGGACAGTTCAAAACCCCCCCAAATGACCCCATTTTGGAAAGTAGACACCCCAAGCTATTTGCTGAGAGGCATGTCGAGTCCATGGAATATTTTATATTGTGACACAAGTTGCGGGAAAGAGACAAATCTTTTTTTTTTTTTTTTTTGCACAAAGTTGTCACTAAATGATATATTGCTCAAACATGCCATGGGAATATGTGAAATTACACCCCAAAATACATTCTGTTGCTTCTCCTAAGTATGGGGATACCACATGTGTGGGACTTTTTGGGAGCCTAGCCGCACACGGGACCCCGAAAACCAAGCACCGCCTTCAGGCTTTCTAAGGGCGTAAATTTTTGATTTCACTCTTCACTGCCTAGCACAGTTTCGGAGGCCATGGAATGCCCAGATGGCACAACCCCCCCCCCAAATGACCCCATTTTGGAAAATAGACCCAAGCTATTTGCTGAGAGGTATAGTGAGTATTTTGCAGACCTCACTTTTTGTCACAAACTTTCGAAAATTAAAAAAAGAAAAAAAAAAACATTTTTCTTGTCTTTCTTCATTTTCAAAAACAAATGAGAGCTGCAAAATACTCACCATGCCTCTCAGCAAATAGCTTGGGGTGTCTACTTTCCAAAATGGGGTCATTTGGGGGGTTTTGTGCCATCTTGGCATTTTATGGCCTTCAAAACTGTGATAGGTAGTGAGGAGTGGAATCACAACTTAACGCCCTTAGAAACCCTGAAGCCGGTGCTTGGTTTTCGGGGCCCCGTATGCGGCTAGGCTCCCAAAAAGTCCCACACATGTGGTATTCCCGTACTCAGGAGAAGCAGCAGAATATATTTTGGGGTGTAATTCCACATATGCCCATGGCATGTTTGAGCAATATATCATTTAGTGACAACTTTGTGCAAAAAAAAAAAACAATTGTGACTTTCCCGCAACTTGTGTCAAAATATAAAATATTCCATGGACTCAACATGCCTCTCAGCAAATAGCTTGGGGTGTCTACTTTCCAAAATGGGGTCATTTGGGGGGGTTTTGTGCCATCTGGGCTTTTTATGGCCTTCAAAACTGTGATAGGCAGTGAGGAGTGAAATCACAACTTTACGCCCTTAGAAATCCTGAAGGCGGTGCTTGGTTTTCGGGGCCCCGTATGCGGCTAGGCTCCCAAATAGTCCCACACATGTGGTATCCCCATACTCAGGAGAAGCAGCTGAATGTATTTTGGGGTCCAATTCCACATATGCCCATGGCCTGTGTGAGAAATATATCATTTAGTGACAACTTTGTGCAAAAAAAAAATTGTCACTTTCCCGCAACTTGTGTCAAAAAATAAAATATTCCATGGACTCAACATGCCTCTCAGCAAATAGCTTGGGGTGTCTACTTTCCAAAATGGGGTCATTTGGGGGGGGTTTGTGCCATCTTGGCATTTTATGGCCTTCAAAACTGTGATAGGAAGTGAGGAGTGAAATCAAAAATTTATGCCCTTAGAAATCCTGAAGGCGGTGCTTGGTTTTCGGGGCCCCGTACGCGGCTAGGCTCCCAAAAAGTCCTAAACATGTGGTATCCCCGTACTCAGGAGAAGCAGCAGAATGTATTTTGGGGTGTAATTCCACATATGCCCATGGCATGTTTGAGCAATATATCATTTAGTGACAACTTTGTGCAAAAAAAAAAAAAAAAGTGTTACTTTCCCGCAACTTGTGTCAAAATATAAAATATTCCATGGACTCAACATGCCTCTCAGCAAATAGTTTGGGGTGTCTACTTTCCAAAATGGGGTCATTTGGGGGGGTTTTGTGCCATCTTGGCATTTTATGGCCTTCAAAACTGTGATAGGTAGTGAGGAGTGAAATCACAACATTACGCCCTTAGAAATCCTGAACGCGGTGCTTGGTTTTCGGGGCCCCGTATGCGGCTAGGCTCCCAAAAAGTCCCACACATGTGGTATCCCCATACTCAGGAGAAGCAGCTAAATGTATTTTGGGGTGCAATTCCACATATGCCCATGGCCTGTGTGAGAAATATATCATTTAGTGACAACTTTGTGCAAAAAAAAAAAAAATTGTCACTTTCCCGCAACTTGTGTCAAAAAAGAAAGTATTCCATGGACTCAACATGCCTCTCAGCAAATAGCTTGGGGTGTCTACTTTCCAAAATGGGGTCATTTGGGGGGGTTTTGTGCCATCTGGGCATTTTATGGGCTTCAAAACTGTGATAGGTAGTGAGGAGTGAAATCAAAAATGTATGCCCTTAGAAATCCTGAAGGCGGTGATTGGTTTTCGGGGCCCCGTACGCGGCTAGGCTCCCAAAAAAGTCCCACACATGTGGTATCCCCATACTCAGGAGAAGCAGCTGAATGTATTTTGGGGTGCAATTCCACATAGGCCCATGGCCTGTGTGAGCAATATATCATTTAGTGACAACTTTTTGTAAATATTTTTTTTTTTGTTGTCATTATTCAATCACTTGGGACAAAAAAAATAAATATTCAATGGGTTCAACATGCCTCTCAGCAATTTCCTTGGGGTGTCTACTTTCCAAAATGGGGTCATTTGGGGGGGTTTTGTACTGCCCTGCCATTTTAGCACCTCAAGAAATGACATAGGCAGTCATAAACTAAAAGCTGTGTAAATTCCAGAAAATGTACCCTAGTTTGTAGACGCTATAACTTTTGCGCAAACCAATAAATATACGCTTATTGACATTTTTTTTACCAAAGACATGTGGCCGAATAAATTTTGGCCTAAATGTATGACTAAAATTGAGTTTATTGGATTTTTTTTATAACAAAAAGTAGAAAATATCATTTTTTTTCAAAATTTTCGGTCTTTTTCCGTTTATAGCGCAAAAAATAAAAACCGCAGAGGTGATCAAATGCCATCAAAAGAAAGCTCTATTTGTGGGAAGAAAAGGACGCAAATTTCGTTTGGGTACAGCATTGCATGACCGCGCAATTAAAAGTTAAAGCGACGCAGTGCCAAATTGGAAAAAGACCTCTGGTCCTTAGGCAGCATAATGGTCCGGGGCTCAAGTGGTTAAAATCACTGCTCCCGAAAAAACGGCCGTTTTTAAAACTTTTTTTGCATTGATACATGTCCCTTGGGGCAGGACCCGGGTCCCCAAACCCTTTTTAGGACAATCCCATGCAAATTAGCCTTTAAAATGAGCACTTTTGATTTCGAACGTTCGAGTCCCATAGACGTCAATAGGGTTCTAACGTTCGTGCAAATTTTCGGTCCGTTCGCAGGTTCTGGTGCGAACCGAACCAGGGGGTGTTCGGCTCATCCCTATTCAAGTGTTCTGCAAGTGTACAACTTGCCAGGGAAGATGTTCAGCAAGTTCACAAGACTTACTATTCAATACTGCCACAAATGTGTGGCAAGTTATCCTTGCTATCTGGGAAGTAGATAATATCACCCCTACAATGCTGCAATACATCTGCAATAAATGAAAGGCTTGTTTATGGCAGCTGCTTAAAATGTTCTGTTATGAGGTACTTTTGCTCATTGTATATGCTGTTTGACAGTTTTAATATTTGACCAGTATTGTCAGGTGCAGTGGAATTAATTTACAGTAGTTTCTCTAAGGAAAGAGGCAGAGCCACTTTAACTTTCAAGAAGCCAGTAAATAGTTCATAAGTTAGGGAAATGGCTGCTTCCATCTGAGTTTGAGGCATTTTGTTTCATAATAGTATAGAGATGTGTTCCCTACAAGCCCGGTTGAGTCATGTTTGTTTTACATTGTTGTAAGACCTATTGCTGAACATTGTGCCCTAGGACAATCTGTATTGCAGTCTGGGAGGGTCCTTTAGTCTTGACCTTTGAAAAAAGAGAAGAGTCTATTGCTTTCCTTCCCTTCTCAGGTAGGGGCTTGAGTGGGGAAAGAACCCAGGGCTTAAGCTTGGTCCTACAGGGGGTGTTCAAATGTGTGAAACAATCAGCGCTACCCTAATAATTAATCAAGTGCAAAGTTTCAGCCGCTATACACTTTAAGTGAAATCACTACACTTTGAAATATATATATATATATATATATATATATATATATATATATATATATACCAAATGACACACACATACACACAGTGCAGAGTTATTACAGTGATAATACAATGCCATATTTAGTGCTATGTATACATGCAATAAAATTCGAATTTATAAAAATTCATAATAAGTATGTGTCAGACAGGTACTTACCGAGGCTGAGATGCTGAGAGCGATTTGCCCTTGTGACTTGGCGCAGTCCACCCCCTGGAGGTGGAACAGGGAGTGGATGGCACGAAGAGGCACAGGCTACCAGTAAGCAGGATGGAACTTGCGTAATACTCCCTGAAGAGTCCTGGTAGATGTGCAGAGACTGGCAATTCAGAAGGTCTGAAACAGGCTGAGGATAAAACACAAGGTTAGTAGGCAGATCCAGGACACAGGCAGAGGGTCAAGCACAGGAGATATCGGGCAAGTCCAGGTCACAAGCAGAAGTTCAAGCACAGGAAATAGCAGGCAGATCCGGGTCACAGGCAAAGGTTCAGGCACAGGAGATAGCAGGCAAATCCGGGTCACAAGCAAGGGGTCAAACACTGAAGACAAGGCAGAATCCATTTAAACAAGCCGTAGGTCGGGTCCAGGAGAAGAGCAGAGTGGTCAGGGACGATCTGGGTCAAGTAAGTGATTCAGTAGGCAGGAAACAAGAAACAACTCAGACAGGAAGCTGAAGACAAACCAGCAACCCGTCTGAGCACCTGAGTGTCTTTAAATGGGCAGCTAGAGCGTCACGTCGAGCATGCGCTAATACGAACACGTGCGCGTCGTGCCATTGGGCCACGAGCGCGCAAGCGCCGCATCGTTCCGCTGCGCATGCGTTCATTCCGGAACACCATTCGGCCGATACGGCCGGGTTGATTATTTCTCTGACAATATGCCATAAATCAATATCAATCTTGATAGTAGTGCTCCAGTGTTATTATCATATCACCATGCTTCTCACTAATTATTATTGCTTGTGCAAACCACCACCAGCTATCTAATCTGCTCACCTCAAGGATGAGTCAAGAAGACTCAAATGAACTCTTTATTTTCACTCCTCAAACGTCTTTTCTTTCTCTCAGGACTCAGCTGTTCAATTTCTCCCTTTCACAATTTCCACTCCACCCAATGTGTCCCTCACAGATAGGAGTTGATCTCTGAGATTATTCAGCTGTTCCTCCACTTCAAGGGACTCATGTATCACGTAATCAAAAACACAGCCAACATAGCTATAAAACTTTTATTTAAAACCTCGCTAAAAGCAGACACTCTCAATACACGTAACAAGCAAATTTTGTTTTTATATCTAGTAAGTGTCCTCTTTTAGCTGAGTTTTAGATAAAAGTTTTATAGCAGAGAGTCCCTTGAAGTGGAGGAACAGCTGAATAATCTCAGAGGTCAACCCCCTATCTGTGAGGGACACATTGGGTGGAGTGGAGATCGTGAAAGGGAAAAATTGAACAGCTGAGTCCTGAGAGAAAGAAAAGATGTTTGGGGAGTGAAAATAAAGAGTTTATTTGAGTCTTCTTGACTCATCCTTGAGGTGAGCAGATTAGATAGCTGGTGGTGGTGTGCACAAGCAATAAGAATTAATCAGAAGCATGGTGATATGATAATAACACCGGAGCACTACTATCAAGATTAATATTGATTTATGGCACACTTATTATGATTTTTTATGAATTTGAATTTTATTGCTTGTATACATAGCACTAAATATAGCATTGTAGTAGCGCTGCATCTCAAAGTGTAGTGATTTCACTTAAAGTGTATAGCGACTGCAACTTTGCACTTGATTAATTATTAGGGTGGCGTTGATTGTTTCACACATTTGAACACCCGCTGTAGGCCCAAGCTTAAACCCTGGGTTCTTTCCCCACTCAAGCCTCTACCTGGGAAGGGAGGGAAAACAATAGACTCTTCTCTTCTTTCAAAGGTCAAGAAGACTAAAAGACCCTCCCAGACTGCAATACAGATTGTCCTAGGGCAGCAATAGGTCTTACAACAATGCAAAACAAACACTACTCAACCGGGCTTGTAGGGAACACATCCCTATACTATCATTGCTTACTTACTGGCTTACTGGCTTCTTGAAAGTTAAAGTGGCTCTGCCTCTTTCCTTAGAGAAACTACTGAAAATTAATTCCACGGCACCTGACAATACTAGTCAAATATTAAAACAATCATACAGTATATACAATGAGCAAAAGCACCTCATAACAGAACATTTTAAGCAGCTGCCATAAACAAGCCTTTCATTTATTCCAGATGTATTGCAGCATAGTAGAGGTAATATTATTATCCTTGCTATCTGGGAAGTAGATAACTTACCACACATTTGTGGCAGTATTAAATAGTAAGTCTTGTGAACTTGCTGCACATCTTCCCTGGCAAGTTGTACACTTGTAGAACACTTGAAATACAAGTTCTATTTGACACTTTTTTGTAGCAAATTTGCGTGACAAGTCTCTAGCAAGAGCAAATTTGCAGTGGTAATTCTCAGCAAGAGCAAGTCTATAGCAAGAGTGTTATACAAAAAAATAATTTTTTTATGTCAATTAAAACTTAAAATTTAAAAAATGTACTTTTGAAAATGTAATTTGAAGATTAATTTTACAGTTGAGTCTTTTATATTAATAAGTGTAATTACTGTGGTTTTTCAATTGCTATATGTTTAAGAAATATCTCTGCAACAGAAAACTGCAATTCATCCACTGTTTATTTTTTTATGTTATTAAAACCTAAGTAGAATTCCATGTGCTACCTGATGGTGAAATATACTCCTGTGTTTAAGTGAAAATTCAATTAATGTCCAAAGCACCACAGCACAGAAGGCATTTTAATTATATCCTATAGGTGATAGTCCTGTTCTCCTTATAAATCAACAATAGCAGCTGGCAAGTCATTTTATAAAGTCCTGCTAAACAGTTGTGATTTGTTTCTAGAAATCCGAGAAAAGCTTAAATAAACTTTCTAAACCACTTACTCTATGGCCAATTTGTCACAATACTTTTGTGTCTTGTTTTCTTTGGAAAGCAAACCTAATAAATCTTACTGAACTAATTTGGCAGTCGACATGGGGCCCCTTCAAACTGGCAAGACCTAAAAGATACTTTATTTTAATTAGATATTAGAAAAAAAAACACTTACCAGTTTGTCAGATTTTATCTGCAGTAGAATGTTTTAAAATGTTAACTATCAATAAAAGTTAATATTATAAAATGAAAATGTGAACTATAATTAAAGTATATTTTTACTTTTGTTGTGAAATAGAAAAAGAAACAATCTTCTCCAGGTTGGTTGTAGATACATTTGAAGGATTGTGGCAACCTATCACAGAGTGATGCTGTTTTACTTAAAGTGATTGTAAAGTCTTGTTTTTTTTCTATAAAAATAACATAACAATGTTATACTTAAAGTGGGAGTCCGGCGACCAATCTTTTTTTTTTTTTTTTTAGGTCATTGAGACACTTTGCTAACCCCAAAATAATACTCACAGTTTGGGTGTAATATTTCCGCCTCTGTCTGTTTTCGTACTGAAGAATAACTTAAAAAATGTGATGCTGGCTGTTTCCATCTTGCTTGTAGGCATGTGAAGCCCACATGCATTGATTTCCTGGATGTGGTGAACGCTGTTCATTCACAGCTTGTTCACACGCATGATCATTGTTTCCCGCACTGAATCTTGGGAAGCCTGACGCTAAGCTCCCAGGAGACAGTGCGGCGGAAGTGCCACAATAAAGTACAATATAAAGGTAATTACAACGATAAAAAAAAATTTCGTGCGGCATTTGAACATCTATGCAATTAACTGAAGTGGGTAAGATTAAGTTAAAAATTTGAGTGGAACCCCGCTTTAACTGCTCTGTGCAGTGGTTTTGCACAGAGCAGCCCAGATCCTCCTCTTCTCGGGTCCCTCTTCTGTGCTCCTGTCCCCTCCCTCATGTCAAGTGCCCCCACAGCAAGCAGTTTGCTATGGGGGAACCTTAGCTGAGCTGCAGCTCCATGTATCCAGTCAGACACAGAGCTGTGGGTCAGCCCCACCCTCTCTCTCTCCTGATTGGCTAACTGACTTTTACAGCAGCAGGAGCCAATGGCGCCGCGGCTGTGTCTCAGCCAATCAGGAGGGAGAGGCACGGGCGGACATTGCTGGATCGAGAGGCGGCTCAGGTAAGCATTATGGGGGCTGAGGGGGGCTGCTGCACACAGAAGGCTTTTTATCTTAATGCATAGAATGCATTAAGATAAAAACCTTCTCACTTTACAACCACTTTAAAGTAAAACTATATTTCACTACCTCCACTCCAGCGGTGCTGTGTTCAGGATCTCCCTGCCTGCCACTGACATCTTTGGCCAGTCTTCTTATGAGTTCTAATCTTCGGCCCTTTTGATTGCCCTGGCCAAGGTGATGTCATTCCTGCGCATGCGTGGGAGTTCATTCAATTCCAGCAGATACCAAATGTGTACACTATGCTATGTGTGAGCAGCTCAGTGTACAGTGCAAACATCCAGGTAAGAATACTTTAATGTAAAAGGGACATAGTATCTGTCTTCATTATTAAAATATTTGTTTTAATTCACAGTTAAAAGGGTATTCTATTCTATAAAACAGGAGGGCAGTCACATCCTAATTGGGAGTAAAGCTCCCAGAAGGGGTAACCAAGTGGTTAATAAAAAGGTGAAACATGGGCTTGTAATGAGTGGCTTAAAGCATGTATTTATTGTATTAAAACAAACAAATAGTAAGTACAGTGACTTACGTGAATGACACAGTATATCACAGACAGTGTCCCATCATCCAGAACAATAAAAACAATGTCACTATGATGATGTCTGGCCATCAATATTTATTTGGAGTACACAGATCGGCGTGGGATACCCACATCACTTTATAAACCACTGTTATTAATGCCGAGGTGTGTAGCCCACATAAGCACCAGGGCTCCCCAATCAGGCCTACCAACTGGCCAGTAACAAAGCACAAAATGATCAGTATGCTCAGTGGCATCACTAGGGGGGCGGGGGGTGTGGGCCGCACCCGGGTGCCACCCGCTAGAGGAGTGACACCAGGAGTGATGAAAGCCTGCTCCCTTGGCTGCTTTTTTTTTTTCAGCCGGATCACACCTCCAGCACTGCAGACGTACCTGGCATGTGTTCTTCTGCTCTGTGTCTCTCACTCCTGCCCAAGCCTGCTCTGCTCTCCACCCAGGTGGCGCGGCTGCATACTGCCCTCTCCAGCTGCCGCCCAGGTGTTTTCCGTGTACCTGAGCCACCCAAACTGGTGTGATAACAGGAAGGGGGTGTTGGCTTGCAATTGGGGGGAGATGTCCTCCGCCGCCCAAAGTGAGGTGTTGTGATTGGAGTCTTGCTGATGAGGTTGGTTTTTGCTGCTGGTCACAGCTATATTATATGTAGGGGTGGTTTGTTCTAAGGGGGGTCTGTACTAATGGAGGAGGTGGTTTGTTCTGAGGGGGGTCTGTACTAATGGAGGGGGTGGTTTGTCCTGAGGGGGGGTCTGTACTAATGGAGGGGGGTGGTTTGTCCTGAGGGGGGGTCTGTACTAATGGAGGGGGGTGGTTTGTCCTGAGGGGGGTCTGTACTAATGGAGGGGGTGGTTTGTCCTGAGGAGGGGGTCTGCACTAATGGAGGGGGTGGTTTGTCCTGAGGTGGGATCTGTACTAATGGAGGGGGATGGTTTGTCCTGAGGAGGGGGTCTGGACTAATGGAGGGGGTGGTTTGTTCTGAGGGGGGTTTGTACTAATGGAGGGGGTGGTTTGACCTGAGGGGGGTCTGTACTAATGGAGGGCATGGTTTGTCCTGAGGTAGGAGTCTGTACTAATGGAGGGGGTGGTTTGTCCTGAGGTGGGGGTCTGTACTAATGGAGGAGGTGGTTTGTCCTGAGGTGAGGGTCTGTACTAATGGAGGGGGTGGTTGATTTGTCCTGAGGTGGGGGTCTGTACTAATGGAAGGGGTGTTTTTTCCTGAGGGGAGTCTGTACTAATGGAGGGGGTGGTTTGTCCTGAGGTGGGAGTCTGTACTAATGGAGGGGGGGTTGTCCTGAGGTGGGGGTCTGTACTAATGGAGGGGGTGGTTGATTTGTCCTGAGGTGGGGGTCTGTACTAATGGAGGGGGTGGTTTTTCCTGAGGGGGGTCTGTACTAATGGAGGTGGTGGTTTGTACTGGGGGGGTCTGTACTAATTGAGGGGGTGGTTTGTTCTGAGAGGGGTCTGTACTATTGAAGGACAGGGGGGGTTTGTCCTGAGGGGGGTCTGTACTAATGGAGGGGGGTCTATACTGAGCGAGGGGGTCTGTACTGAGGGGAGGAGTCTATACTGAGGGAAGGGGGGTCTGAAATGAGGGGGAGGTATATACTGAGGGAAGGTGGGTCTGTACTGAGGGGGAGGTCTATGCTGAGGGAGGGGGTCTGTATTAATGGAGATGGGTCTATACTGAGGGGGGTGGTCTAAACTGATGGAGGGGGTTTATACTTAGTGAAGGGTCTGCACTGACAGAGGGGGGTCTATACTTAGTGGAGGGGGGGTCTGTACTGAAGGGTGACGATAGTTGGTGGATGGGTGGTGACATGTTTTATCACACCGGGTGACACCAACCCCAGTGACGCTACTGAGTAAACTTGCTGATGGAGCGGATTACCCCTGGTCCGCACAACAGGCTGAACAGCCCAGTCCTGTGTGGTATATCTAATCAGAAAACAAAAAAAAAGGCTAATATATATAGCTGCAGGGGTGTCTTAGAGCCAAAATCCACCTTGCCTATTGCAATATGTTCAACAGTTCCCAACAAGCCGATGCTAAGGCTAGTATATCGTTGGATAATTGGAGAGGAAAGGGGGGAAGAAATTGCAAATTGCTAGTCTGGCCCTTGTGGCAAAGGTTAAATCAAGTCCATGGAAAATCAATGTGGCTGACAATATCAGGTTTCTTAAAGAGAAATGAAATGGAGCGAGCTGATATTACCATACCCCTACGAGTCCACTGGACGTGCTGTTGTAAAAGTCATATCAGCTACCACAAGGGGATAGTCAGATCTTCAATCAGCTCCAGCTCACACATCACAATATATGGATCCCCTTGTGTCCCCATTGCCATTGCCCATTGCCCGTCAGATAGTGCAGAATGGAGGGTGGTTTGTATGAGAGCTGATGTCTTTCTTGTTTGCCAGAAACAGTTTCTCTGACGAGTCCGTCAAAAACCATACGATGCTGCAAACTGCATACAGCAGTTGTTCAGGGGCTCCGGGGATTTCCCCGCTTGCAGTGCAAGTTCATTGGGACATAGACTACAGGTATCCTATGACCTATCAATGACGGTATAAGTATACTGATCATTTTGTGCTTTGTTACTGGCCAGTTGGTAGGTCTGTTTGGGGAGCCCTGAGGCTTATGTGGGCTACACACCTTGGCATTAATAACAGTGGTTTATAAAGCGCTGCGTAAATTGACAGCGCTATATAAGTACCTGAAATAAATAAATAAATAAATAAATAAATAAAGTGATGCGGGGATCTGTGTACTCATCAATATTGATGTCCAGACGTCATCATAGTGACATTGTTTTTATTATTCTTAGTGATGGGACACTGTCTGTGACATACTGTGTTATTCACGTGAGTCACTGTACTCACTGTTTATTTGTTTTGATAGTTTGATATGATAAATACATGCATTTAGCCACTTATTACAAGCCCATTTTTTGTCTTCTATTAATCACTTGATTACCCCTTCTGGGAGCTTTACTTCCAATTAGGATGTGACCACCCTCCTGTTTTTATATACTTTTTTTGGTTAGTTGGCAAACACCTAACAGGTGAGTAGGCATTGTTCTAGTTTTCTTCTATGCTATAACCACATAATCAGTCTTAATGTTGTAGTAGAAAAACTAGCAGGCAAAGCATAGGCCAATCATATAAGTAGAACATTTCTGGGAGTATTCTACACCATGTTGGAATAGTTTTCATGGTTACAGCGAGCAATAATTTGATTTTTGGTAGTTACCCACCCTTAGATCCTCCCTGTGGGGTCCTGGTGCCCATATAAGAGGAGATCTTGTTAAACTAGACAATTTGACAGAATAGCCAAAATTCATATTTCATTTTTTGATAAATATTGGAGAATTGAATTACCTGACCATTATATCTATACCTTATACATATCAAGTACTAGCTAAATTGAATAGACTGTTGGGAAGGTGACAGCTGCTGTGGAGACAGCAGGGAATTTAGGTGTTGGCTGGAGTGCTCTATTGAGTGAGAGGAGGGAAGAGGTCCATGCACAGTGGTGACAGGGGGGTGGGGGTGGGAGGGATGGTGTTGGTCAGGTGCTAAATAGGAAGATGTTATGGTGATTCAAGGGGGGCATGCAAATCCATTACCTAAAGTGGGGTGAGGAGGGGTCACAGTTAGGTTATTGAAAACAGGTGGGTTGGGATGGGTTTGTACAAGTACAAAGTGACAGCATGTGTAGTGAGGTTAGAGCATAAGGGGAAGGAGGTCAGGTGTTATGTGGGAGGTGTGGGGCACAGGCACAGTGATGAAAGGGGGGAAGGTGTGGTGCTAAAACTGGGAAAGGGGGGTGTAATTGCATTGGGGTTAGTGGGTAGGAAAAGTGTGTAGGAAAAGGTGTACTGGTGAGAGCTGGGGTGGGGGGGGATGCATGAGCTGTGATTAAAGTGTGGGTGTGCAGGTGATGAAAGCAGTGAGCAGGGCATGTAGGCATGGTGGTGAGGGTGTACAAGCATGGTGGTGAGATTATGGCTGTGTTAGTGCTGGTGCAGTGGTGAGGGCTGTAGAGAAAGGATTCAGGTGAAAGGTGACAGTGGGAGGAAAGGGTGTGTTTCAGCACAGTGGTTAGGATGGGGGGTAGAGATGGGCGAACGGTTCAGCCCAAGCATAAGTTCGGGCCAAACTGTGGTTGTCCAGATGTTCTGCAGAACACTGAACAATATGCGGTGTTCAGGGCAAATTCGAAAGCCGCCGGAACACCGTTAAAGTCTATGGGACATTAACATGAAAAATCAAAAGTGTTCATTTTAAAGGCTTATATGCAAGTTATTGTCATAAAAAGTGTTTGGGGACCCGGGTCCTGCCCCAGGACACATGTATCAATGCAAAAAAAAGTTTCAAAAACAGCAGTTTTTTTGGGAGCAGTGAAACAACAAAAGTTAAATATTCCTTTAAATTTCGTACCTAGGGGGTGTCTATAGTATGCCTGAAAGTGGTGCATTTTTCACGTGTTTAGAACAATACCTGCACAAAATGACATTTCTAAAGGAAAAAAGTCATTTAAAAGTACTCGCGGCTATAATGAATTGTCGGTCCCGGCAATACAGATAAAAGAAGTCATTGAAAAAAATGGCATGGGATCCCCCAGTCCATTACCAGGCCTTTTGGGTCCCTAAACACTTTTTATGACAATAACTTGGATATAAGCCTTTAAAATGAGCACTTTTGATTATTCATTTTAGTGTCCCATAGACTTTAATGGAGTTCGTGTGTTCTGCTGAATTTCTTGCCTGTTCGGTATGTTCTGGTGCAAACCGAACCGGGGGGTGTTCGGCCCATCCCCAGATGGGGTGGGTATCAAAAAAACGGAGGTTAAGGAATTAAATCTGCTGTACATCAGCCAACATCCCAAATTTAATATAGTACAAAGATTTCCCCTTAGGGGTGGGACTTTATAGGCATAGACTGTGAGACACTTGATTGTTAAAAAGGTAAAAAAGTAATTTTATTTAACAATTATCAAAAGACAGTGATATACTTAACATACAAACATATAATTGAATTGTCTATACGAATTGCTTTTGAGTGTATATATTTCTCGGATGGTTCCAAGCACATATGCACTATAAAAGTCATATGCATTCGTGTTTCCTACAGAGTATCATAAACTCCTTCTTCAGGGATAGTCCGACATGCAATTAGTATTATATGTAGCAATCTAAAATACACAAGATACACATTTTCAACAACATCATACATTAAATCAGCATTATTGTCCATCCAAAGACAAAAGATGGATCAAGGCAAAGACAGAGTTATATGCGTTGCTCATACACTCACATGTACATTAAAACTTCGGAGTCCAAAAACAATAAATAGAAAATGGCCACATGGGCCAGGAGAAGAAAAGCATGTGCAGAAAAGAAGATTAAAGGAAAAGCTTCCTGGTTGATGTGGGAAGTGAGCCCAGTGATCACCTGGGTGCAACCAGGGACCGCATCAGCAGGGGGCTGGGGAATATAGAAAAGAGACAACAGCTATTAAAATCAGTAGCTATGGGGGGCGTGGCCGGACGCTGTGCAGAGCAGACGGACAAGAGAATAGCTCCAACTTTCCAGAGGCCTAGAGAATAGGTTACGACCTTAAACAGCCTTACTTAGATCTCTGTGCGGTCCCCGCAGCGGCGGCCATCTTTCTACACCCGGCGGCAACACCACAGCCAAATCCAGGCACCTCGGACTCTCCTGCGCTTGTCTCCCTCCTCACAAACGGACCGAGGCTGCTCAGCCTAACACCCACGGCCGGTGGATTCTATATAAACTGCTCCTGAGCTTTCCAGGCTGCACTTAACATGTGAGCCACGGTCATCTTTGTACACCCTTCAAAGCGCCTGCAGCCTCCTCCTCTATCCTAGGCCCAATCCTGGCCGCACGGCACATCAAATACATCCTGACCATACAGAGTGAGACCCTGGTCAGGGATTGCAGTGGAGCCTGCACACTTAGAAACACAGGTGGAGGCCAGGGCCTGGTCCCTATAGCCACGTGCAGCGGCCATCTTGCTCCATCCGGCAACCGGGTTATTAGGGCTTAATAACCACACTGAGCCTGGATCATCCCCTGCACAGCGACTAGAACTGCACAGCTTATTTGCCTACCAGCTATAGGCCTCATCAAAGAACCCCCCACTCCCAGGCGCATCCGTGGAGCCTGACCAAGCGATTATGCCCGCTTAGTGCTCCGCTCCAAGGGGAACCACACCGGAGCTTTTACCAGCGATAGCAGCCGCACAACAATTCCCGCAAGCTACCCAGACCTCCCAGAGACCGCTACGCACACAACCATGGTCGGAGGGGGCCCCAAATCGAAGTTTAAACCGGGAAACATTAAAGACGCTTTGTCCAGGCACACCACCAAGATGGTGCCGGCCGCCTCTTCCTTTCAGTCACAGCCATGCACGCCGCGCTCAACTAAAGCACAGACCCAGCTCCACAGTCTGCAAACACTGGATGGCAATGGTGAGTCTGACTCAGACACAGGCAGCACACAATCAGTAATACAATCCTCCATGTTTAAGCAATTTGAGAGAATGCTGCACAGGGCCCTAAAACAAACGTCTGATTATATCACCAATAAACTGACTCACGAGATCAGGGAGCTGGGGCAGAGGACGGCAGAACTGGAGGTCAGAGTGGATGCACTAGAGTCCCATACCCAGCATTACACAGCAGAATTTGAAAACCTCAAAGAGGAAAACCTGATTCTGCAGTCACAACTTGAAGATCAGGAAAACAGGGACCGCAGATCGAATATAAGGATTAGAGGGATCCCAGAGACAGTACTTGATTTGCAAGCCACCATGTTGGCTTTATTTCAAGATCTGCAGCCAGGCATTCCAGTGGAAAGGCTCGAGATGGACAGGGTACACAGGGCCCTATCCGCACGCAAACCTAATGGCCCGCCAAGAGACATAATTGCTAAGTTCCACTACTACCGAACTAAAGAACAGCTGCTGAAAGCGGCATGGGGCAAAGACACCCTATCATTTCAAGGCCATACATATCAACTGTTTGCGGACATATCCCAGCTCACTATATCTAAACGCCGGGCTCTCAAACCACACCTGCAGGTGCTTTAACGCAACCAAATTGCTTATCACTGGGGGTTTCCTTTTTCTGTTTGGTTCACCCACTTGCAAATATGTCTGCCGCACGGATGCAGAGCTACAATCAGCCCTAGCAGAACTGGGCCTCCTTGAAGAAACCCTGCATAGAGATTCCTCCCGCAGGCGCTCAGCTTCTTTTTCACCCCACAAACAAAGAACAGGTGGTCCTGGACAACCAAATTCAACACGCCAGAATCTCTACAAGAGAGGACGGTTCGACAACCCCACACCTTCCATTGAAGATCCAATGGACTGACCGTGATTTATTTTTTATATTCTTTTTTTTATGTTAATCCGACAACTGCTACCCGGGCCCCTACTTTGACCTGCCCGAATGGATGAGACTCTCTCGGGCACCGACCCATTGGAGCTACTGTACTGCATCCAGCCATTACTACTGAGTCCACCCACGGACATCTTAAGGCCTGAGATATACAGCAGGTTTCTCAGCTCCACCTGATCCATCCTTTAAGTTCACTCCTTTGTACCTTTTAGGCCCCAAGCCTCAAGGACCTGCACCAATAGCTCATCCCAATTGCTCAGTGGGACTAAAGTTCAGCTTGGCAGTCTGACTTTGCTCCCAACTGTCCTGAGTACTGTCCCAAGTACATTACCTCCACTGCTTTATACCCCTGACATTCCATGCCTTGTTAGTGACTCGGAGGTTAGGTGGTGTTAGCCATGTTTGTAACCCATAACTGGATTTTCACTCCCTAACAGGTTTTGCAGCCGAGGTTCAAAACTGTCCAGTCCTTTCAATCTTGGCAGTCCCTCCGCTCATTTATGCTCGTTAACGTTTTGTTTAATTATGCTGTTATCTTGGTTTTTTCTTATAAGTCATTCCTTTTTAGGTTTGCATTGTTCTCTCCGGTGTTGTTCCCCATTCGGAACTACTTGCTCCTCTGTTATTGCCCTTGGATCCCTGCTACAATTATGCAGGTACCCAATCGCAAACTTAGAGCCTCCACGGGGCCACTAACCGCCCCCTTGGATGTTCTCCTACCCTGTTTTTGAAACCTGATATTTCATTCTTGTTTGTAACACATTGGGTTTTGCTCTCCTATTTTGTTCTATTTCTGTCACATTCTTTCTTCTTTCCCCCTCCCCCTCTCTCCTTCCTGGCACGGTGGTGGTGGCTCCCCCCACGGGACCCGTCCTCTACATATTTCTACCAGACCCAAACATGTTATGGCCCCCATAAACATTCTCTCCTTGAACGTTCAAGGATTCAATGTCCCACAAAAATGCACCTTTGCAGCTGCCAAGGCCCACATACTGCTTCAGCCACAACCAGAGAGGGACCCTTATTGGTTTCCACCACTCTCTACCATTTACCCTATCCTCACAAATCAAAGATCCAGAAGGCAGATACCTCCTGATCACTGGCCATATTTCAGACACAGAAGTTACGATAATATCATATTATGCTTCCAATCGGAACCCGTTGGCCTTTCTTTCACAACTCATGCAGGTGCTCGATAATCACAAATTTGGTACTATAATTTTGTGCGGAGATCACAATCTAACTATATTCCCTTTCCTTGACAAATCTCCTCCTACCTCACCTTCTACTCCACTTAAACGCAGTTTCCAACACCTGATTTCCAAACACAACCTTGAAGACACCTGGCACAAACTCAACCCTACCAGCAAATGTTTTACCCATTACTCACACCCGCACAAATCTTTTTCACGCATCGATCACTTATTCATGTCCTACAGCATGCTCCCAGAAGTAATTTCCTCGGTCATTACTCCATTTACATGGGCGGATCATTCCGCAGTCTGCACCACCATATCCTCCTCCATTCCTAGGACCCATGATACATCCTGGTGCATTAACAACACTACCTTCACGCATCCTTCTCATTGTATGGATATTGAAATAGCCCTTAAAGACTATATCGCCACCAACGCGACAGACAACGTATCGGCCCTGACACTATGGGAAGCCCACAAAACTGTCATCCGCTGCAAATTAATACAGCAGGCAGCAGTCCTCAAATGTGAACGTAGTCTCTTATTCCATCAACTTGAAACCAACTTTAATGCATGCCATGCAGCGTTTCAAACCTCCCCCAATCCTACTATGAATGCACGCCAAAAATTGGACTTTGACCTGTTTCTCACTGACTCCGCTGAGAAAACCCTTTGCAAAAGCCAACATCGTAACTAACTCAAGGCAAACAAACCAGACACTCCTTTGGCCTGCACCCTGAGGGCAATTCAGCACCCCAAATTGACCATATGTCTAAAAATGGCCAATCATGCCTATACTAGCAATCCTGTTCAAATTTTAGCGGTATTCCGGTCTAACCTCGCAAAACTCTACTCTCCCTCATGGACCTTTGACCCCATAAAAGCGGAAACCCTTTTCTCCCACATTACCCTCCCATCTCTCCAACAAGAGCAGCTCGATCTATTAGGTGACCCGATCACAGACCTTGAGGTCTCAACTGCCATTAAAGCGCTGAAACCCAACAAGCGACCAGGACCTGACGGGTTCTCGGCAGCCTATTATAAGAACTTTTCACCCATTTTGACCCCCCTATTAACTAAGGCCTTCAATGACCTGCTGCTCGGACACTCTTTTAGAACTGAAACCTTGACCTCCATAATCACCATGCTACCCAAACCTAAATCTGACCTCTCATCCTGGACCAACTATCGACCCGTCTACCTCCTCAACTTGGACATAAAACTCCTAGCCAAAATAATTGCGACCCGACTGAACCCCATTATAGGATGTCTGATCCACCGTGACCAAACAGGTTTCATACCCTCACGACACGCCGGTGACAACATAAGACGTGCTATCCTACTCGCCCATGCAGCTAAAACTAGATGTAAACCTACCTGCTTTCTATCCCTTGACATCAAAAAAACATTCGATACAGTGACATGGCCATACCTACGATTTACTCTACAGAAGTGGGGCTTCGGGGGCCATTTCCTAACCTGGGTTGCTTCTTTATATAATGATCCCCGGGCATATATTAAATATGCAGGCTATAAATCTGCAATGTTCGACATCAAAAGAGGCACCAGACAGGGCTGCCCTCTCTCCCCGTTGCTATTTGCTTTACTCATAGAACCACTGGCCCAACTGATCAGGTCGGATCCTGATGTCAAGGGTATAGACCTAGGAGGCCACCACAATAAACTCTGTCTCTTCGCGGATGACATCCTCATATTCATGACACATCCCCACATCTCTGCCCCCAATCTTTTATCAATACTAGACAAGTTTGCCCAAATCTCCGGCTTACAGGACAATCCTCAGAAATCAAATGCACTCAACATCTCCTTATCGCATTCAGATCTCCACCAAGTCAAAACCTCCTTACCATTTACTTGGGTACCTCACAAACTTTCCTACTTAGGAGTACAACTTACGGCGTCAATAACCGACCTCTTCTCTGCAAATTACTTGCCCATACTTAGACACGCTACCACACTAATGTCACAATGGTCTGCCTTACCATTATCCTGGTTCGGTAGGATCAATGCCACGAAAATGAGCATCTTACTGAAATTTCTTTTTTTATTTAGAGTCCTCCCCATCCCACTACCGGCCTACTTCCTACGACTAATGCATCACAGAATAATGTCTTACATCTGGGGGCCCACGAAGCCTTGCATCTCAAAAGCTACACTATCTCGCCACAAACTGCATGGGGGCCTAGGCATACCCAATTTCTCCACATATTATAATGCTGCGCAGCTAGCCCAACTCCCCAAGTACCACGCAAGCACTGAAACTCCGTTATGGGTTGCTATTGAATCGGTGGAAATCGACCCCATTTCGGTAGAGAACATGCTTTGGCTTCAACCTGACGATAGAACGCACATTAAAAATCCTGTCACTATACACTCTCTATCCATATGGGATAGATTTAAAAACACTCACAAACTCCAGTCCCCACATGGACCAAAGAAAATTTACTTAGACTACACCAACTATCCTCCCACGATAGACTCTTGACTTTCCCCACCTATGCGAGACCTTCGGTTTCCCCAGATCTGAACTATTCCGATATCTACAAATTAAAAACTTCTACACCCGACATCTTAGACAGGATCTATGTTAAATCAGCTTGCTCAATTTAAGCACATTTGTAAGAGTGACCCACACATCAGAGGTCTAATATCAACCTTATACCAACATCTAACCAACAACTCCGACAATTCACTTCCTGCCTACAGTACCAAATGGGCACAAGATCTGGGACGCACTTTCAAAACAGCTGATTGGTCTGCTATATGGCTTGCTACCAAATCGTCCTCCATTAACTGCTCAGCGGTAAAAACAAATTTCAAGGTCTTAGCTCGCTGGTACCTTGTGCCTGCGTATCCCGGAAATTGTTTCCGAGGCTGTGCAACTCCAGGCACCCACATGCATATTTGGTGGCAATGCCCTATAGTTCAGGAGTTTTGGGAAAAAAAATTCACAATGGCTTCTACAGCTCTTGAGACCAATGTCATAATAGACCCAGCTACCGCCCTCTTAAATTTAAAACCAGCAGAGATCTCCCACAATCAATTCAAACTATTGATCCAGCTCACCACTGTGGCCAAACAAACTATTGCTAAGGCATGGAAAACTCAGAAGACATTGGTTGTAGCTGAAGCAAAACACAGAATGAATAATCTTTGCAAAGATGACCGCTATCGAAACTAATAAAGTCAAGAAATTCAAGAAAGTATGGAACCCTTGGGTAAAACACCATCTGCCCCCTGACTTTGATGAGCCTTTACTTATGGCTTGGTAGTACAGTCCGTCTATATATGCAAGCCTTGTTTCCTGTTCCTGCATTACTTACCTTTTTACTCTTATTTTTTTTTGTTACCGAATTGGCGGATCCCCTGGTTGGGGAGCCATCCTGCCGTGCCATGGAACCCACAACCCCTCCTCATTCCTCTCCTCCCTTTTTTTTTCTTTCTCCTTTTCTCCCTTTACTTCTACTCTATCAGCACATCGAAGCCTCCCGCAAGGCTAGTGTTGATATCTCTGAGACATCTTACGTTGGACCCCCTGATGTTAAAGTTTGGATCAGGGTGAACCCTCACTCGTGACTGCTCGCAATTTATGCATGACACAAACTTATGTTGACAGTTCATGTAGTATGGGACCTCTTGTGCCTTATACATCCCTACCCCTGAGGTCTAGCTCCTGCACTTAACCTTACTTTCCTGGGTAAGACTGGAAGAGACCCTTCCTCTCCACAGCATGTTGCCATTAGGGGTAGACTGGTAGAGGGAGACCTCTTTTGCCATCTCCTAGGATCACACGTGCCTGATCTCACGGTTCCCTTTTCCTCCCTATCCCACACAGAACTCCCTACTACACATCAGCCATTACTAGTTCAGCACCCGATTCCAACCAAATGTATATATATATTTGCTGTAACTATTCTCACCAATGCGGTTGTTCTAACTTTTAGTGATATATGTCTGATGTTTTGTTTTTCTTTGAAACTTCAATAAAAACATTAAACACGAAAAAAAAAAAAAAAATCAGTAGCTATATTTTTCATTTTAGATACCCCAATTTTTTGCCAACATAACCTCACAAAAAGAGGTTGGCATGGGGATAAACTGAAGTACTAATAGAACTATAAAAAACCATAAGTATATATATATATATATATATATATATATATATATAGATAGATAGATCTATAGATATAGATATATCTATAGATCTATCTATCTATATATATATATTTATATATATATACCTCAGAAAGGTGCTGTGTATATATAGATGAGGACAACACTATGGTAAAGATGGATCAAACTAATTGGATGGTTGAATCCCTGATATTAGGTGGTATGGAATGGGTGGATATATAAGCACCAGAAGTCAATATAAGAAATATAACCGTTAGCTTAAGGAGATCCAGAAAAGGCCCTGAACGACCCACAGTTGGACACATTCAAAGATATTACAATCTATAAATAACAGAAGGAATACCAGAAGGCTGGGTGGGGGGCATACAGGTGTAATGGACATAGCAAAGAGGAATGTAGTTATAATGCACGTGGGGTATACTGATAATGGTAGGGTAGTTGGTGGAAAAATTATGAGGATGTGTGTCTGAGATCATTATGTGGGGCAGGACACAGGTAAAGAGAGGAGGAGAGTTGGCAGAATGTTAAGAACATGCCATTACTGTGCTGTGATGCAATATACACTTGTATGCTTAGTACTGTATAGCCATACCCCACACATGCGCATTGCCATGTAAAGAGAGTATGGGCGGGGTGAAGTTTCACTCCTGCATGGCTGCAATCAATAGCAGCAAACTTCTGCGCATGAGCAGTAGTGACTGGTCTTTACTGCCACTACTGTGCATGCACAGGATCTTGCTAGCATATTTCTGACATCACACTATGATGGAGAGATTCTGTGTATGCACAGTAGAGGCCATACAGTCCAGTCAGGCAGGGATGAAACTCCGTCCCACACATCTATTCTTTACATATTCATAAGGTATGAAGGTAAAATACACATGAACAGAAAATAATGAAACATCATTCCATGCGTCTGTGTCAGTGTCTCATAAAAACACAAGACATCACTTCACTTCCTAGTCACCATATTGCTGGAAAAAAATACATGTGCACAGAAATTAACAAAATGTCATTCCATGCATCTCAGTGTCAGCGTCTCAGTGAAAATAAGTGGGAAACAAACACTTCACTCCCTGTATTCCTCTCATTTGTTGCATAATAACTATGAGATGTGCGTTACTGCCACCTGGCAATCAAGCTTTGACTCATCTCCAAATCCACTTCAGAAACCCAGCTTTGCCTGAGAGTCAAGCTCAATTTTGAGGGAGACTGCATGCAAAGAAACAAAAGAAATGTGTGAGGTCCCCCTAAAAATAAATGCCGACTCCCCCAACCATCCCTTGTGAATGAGCATGGGGTACATAGTACCCCTTCTCACTCATAAAAAAAAAAGAATAAAAAAGAAATAAAGCCACCCAAATGTTTGACAAGTCCTTTATAAGAAAAAAAATCCAAGAAAAATATCCCTCATTGTAAATCCTTTGTCAATCACATCGTTCAGCAATGCAGGTCCACATCAGTCACAATGGTTGAGGACCAATGACCAATCTAAAGAAAAAATACCATCATTGAGACATGTTTAACTCATTTGCTTGTCACCTGCTAAATAGAAATTTTGATGGATGATAGCTAAGCAATCGGTGTGGTGCTTTCACTTGCTGACATCCTCAACAGCTATTGACAGCAGGAAGCTATCATGTATAATAGCAGTAGTACCCTGTTTCCCCGAAAATAAGACCTAGCGTGATTGTCAGTGATGGCTGCAATATAAGCCCTACCCCCCAAATAAGCCCTAGTTAAAGTCATTGTACGTCTTATTATTAGGGTAGGGCTTATTTTTGGGGAAACAGGGTAGGGCTTATTTGGGGGGTAGGGCTAATATTGCAGCCAGCACTGACAATCACGCTAGGTCTTATTTTCGGGGAAACAGGGTAATACCACTGCCATGTGATGCAGAAAGCAGCAGACATGCAGGGTTGTTTGTCCATACCTGTGAGAAAGGTGATTGGATCAGACCAACTACTAAAGAAAAGTGAGTGGACCACTCACATCTACAGTGAGAGAAGGTGTTTGAACATCCAGAAAGTCTGTATAGCCCAAGCTTGGCAACTCAATTCCCAGGAAGCAGGGGAGCCAGAAGGCATGAGAAGATCAAATTTAGCCAGGAGTGTTGTGTTCAATGTGATGGTGAGAACACCTGCATGGGAAACCTGGTGTAAATAACTTTTAGTTTAATAAAAGTGCAAAAATGGGCTAAATGCAAATTGGCAAGTGGACCAAGTCATTGAAAACTCTACAACTGAAGCTAAATCCTACATCTCACATGTAAAATATAGTGCTTAATACCAGTTTGATGTGTGCTATTCTTTGTAGACCTGTGGTTGTTTTATAAATGTTTTTTTCTTTGTTTCCCTCCTTCAGGTGTCTCTGTACTGTACAAAGTCTCATGGAGTCACCTTTGCAGGCACACTCCTGGCTGACGCTATAGACAAGTCTTCTTAGCTCTACAGAAAAAGCCAGCAACAAGCTACTTCCCTGCTTCTCCATCCTCCTGGCATTTGCAATATCATTAGCACACTGTGCATGTGAAACACACAGGGCACACGAAACAGAAATTCAGGGAAGCTGAACTGATTAACCTCATCATTCTGTTGCTTCTCTTTTACCTGTCCAGTCACAGGTTTGGGGGTGGACATGGGACCTGTAAGTAAAACTAAAACTGTCGCAGAAAAACATCTCCCCCTGCCAGGTAGGACTGGGCTGGGCTGGGCTGTGCTCTGCTGTGTGGCAAGCTGTGAAAATCTCGGGACTGGATAAACCAAGATGCAAATCCTTTGGTAGGTAAGAGCTCCCATATATGTATTTTGACTGTGTATTTAGCAGTTTACCTGGATTATTACTTTAAGAAAACGTTATATTTCACAGGTAACTGTACATCTAAGATGCAGAAACCACAGTAAATGTTTTAATTTACTGCAAAGGTAATTTGCATGTAGGGAAAACAGACAAGTTTACGATTTGTAAGTAATTAAAGACAGGAATACTTTGATTTATAGCTAAGACACGTGTTTGTAAAATGACTGAAATGTTTTTTTTTTCAGTTCTTGACATATAAACCTCCAGCTGATTCAGAACAGGCTCTTTGGACTCAGTTAAATGAATGTGGCTTTTTGTAATTAACTCCTTAAAAATAAACAGCATGACAAGCCCTAATAATGCTTCATGCCATGACACTTCAGTTACGCTTCTGAGTCATTTCAAGTAATAACTTTATACACCACCATGTAGCATCAGAAGTAGAGTATGCACCATACTGCATAAATTAAACTGTTCAAAACATAGTATAGCAGCAATTAAAGCAAAAAAGTTTAGTATTTTATAAGAAATTCCCCATTACTCTAACAAAATTTATAGCGATATCCAGGACAGCAACCTTACTTATGTTTTCTATAGATAAGACCAATAAAATAAAAGGAGGCTTGGTAAATGTGTTTGAAACCAGTCTGTCTAATCCAATAAAGCAGCAAAAAGAGAACCTGGTGCCAAGCGGCACGGTTGTACCCCTTAGCATTTTAATAGACAGACCAGATATAGTATAACAGGTAAGTTTATTACAAAAATACGTTATAAATACAAATAATGTTATTATTTGTATTTATAACTTATTTTTTGTAATAAACTTACCTTTTATACTATCTCTGGTCTGTCTATGGGAAAGACCAGACAGATTAAAAAGGCTCCCATCCCCCTCAACCCTCAAGTTAATTTAAAAGTAGATACCTCCACTAGTGCACAAGTGTAAATAAAAAGAAATAAACCATAGACCTAGGTTGGGTACTATGAATGTCTTCCTCGAAGATTCCTAGAATGACTGACTGTTATGCAGCGTACACACGGTCGGACTTTTCGACTGGACTGGTCCGACGGACCGAGTCCGGCAGACAATCCGATCATGTGTGGGCTTCAGTGGACTTTTCCAGTCAAAAATCTGACGGACTTTAGATTTGGAACATGCTTCAAATCTTTACGTTGTAACTCCGCCGGACCCAGAAATCCGCTCATCTGTATGCTAGTCCGACAGACAAAAACCGACGCTAGGGCAGCTATTGGCTACCAGCTATCAACTTCCTTATTTTAGTCCGGTGTACATCATCACGTACAAATCCGTCGGACTTTGGTGTGATCGTGTGTAGGCAAATCCGTTCGTTAAAAAGTCTGTCGGAAGTCCGTCAAAAGTCAGTTGAAAGTCTGTCGGAAGGTCCATCGGACCAGTCCGGTCGAAAAGTCCGCCCGTGTGTACGTGGCTTTACTGGTAAGACTAACAGGGAATTTCCTTAATCATCTTCCAGAGCAGCAACATGGGAGAATAAGCTAGTAAAGAAATTAGTGCAGGACAACATTTTGTAGAACCTATCTACTGAAGGCTAAGTCGTGCTGAGAAAGATCCTCTGACCATGTAGCAGCTTGGCATATCTATTCTACTGATGTCCCTGCCCTTTCATTCCATGACGTTGCAAAGGACCAGGTGAAGTGTGCCTTCCTTGAAGCTGATTTCATTCTCGCTTATAAACAAAGATAATGGTGTCTTCTATCTATCCACTGAACTTTTTGATGCTTGGAGGCCCTTCCTAGAGCTACTGAAAAATACCAGAAGTGGAATAGATCTTCTAAGTGTTTTTTTCAGTTCCAGGTACTGTAAAAAACATAGGTGGATATCCAAGCAAATAAATATTTTTTTCCTTAATTTTTGTGGTTCTCACAAATTGAAGGTAAAATAATTTCCTGTGAATTTCCTGTGAAGGTTCATACCAGTTTTGGTATGTACAGCGGACCAGGTTTCAAAATTACTCTATCCAGAAGGATTGTGAAATTTAGTATTTTAATAGCCAAGACCTGTGTCATGGTTATGCAGTAGTGTTTGTCTGTCAGCTTACCTCTCCATGTGTTCATATTAAGAGGCCAGCCAGTCTCACCTGGCTGCTTAAGTAATCTCTCCTCAAAGCATGGCTCCACCCCAGCCCCTATCAGGGACCTCCATCTTAACCTGTTCACTGCAAGCCAACTCTGCTGATCAATATTGTGGGTATTGGCTTCCGTGTGCGCATTGCTCTGTGTCCTATGGCTGATCCTGTTTACCGACCTTGGCTTGTTCTTGACTGTCCTCGTCTGCTTCATATCCTGACCTTTGGTGTGTTCCTTGACTATCCCTATCTGCTTGTTGCCCTGACCTTTTGGCTTACCTTTTGAATATCCTTGTTGTTGCAGTTTGCTGCTTCCTCTCTACCTTCCTGTACTCTACTGTGAGCGTGAGCTGGGAGACCCTGGGGGCCACGACCTGGAGCCAGACTGCAGTGAAGTCTATCCCTACCATCAGGGGCCCTGGTGAACACCCGCTGGCTCTTAGATTCCGCACCCTGGGAAATCTCATGCTCTAGCTCCCGGTGTGATCCGTGTTGGTGCTCCAGAGTACCTGCTTTCCTGGACCACCTAGAGCTCCATCCGCAGCAGTCAACCATAGGGTCCACTACCTTGCGGTGCACTCCAGACCCCCACGGGGTGCATCTGTCACCTGTACTCAGGTGACCTGACAACCTGCAGAATGCCCATTCTTCTAGCTGTGGTAACCAAATTGAGGATTCTCGTATGGGCTAAAATGTCAATTTGCTTAATTTATTGAGGATTTTGAAAAGATCTCAGAAGGGCACAATTTTTTGTAGAACTGATGTGCAATACTCCCTGGCTTACCTAAAACTATAAATGAGTAGGGATAAGCTACTCGAACATTGGGTGTTCTCCTGTTCGCCAAATAGCGAACAAATTGGGGTGTTTGCGGCAAATTCGAAGGCCGCAGAACTACCTTTAAAAGTCTATGGGAGAAATCAAAAGTGCTAATTTTAAAGGCTTATATGCATGGTATTGTCATAAAAAGTGTTTGGGGACCTGGGTCCTGCCCCAGGGGACATGTATCAATGCAAAAAAATGTTTAAAAGCAGCCGTTTTTTCGGGAGCAGTGATTTTAATAATGCTTAAAGTGAAACAATAAAAGTGTAATATTTCTTTAAATTTCGTAGCTGGGGGGTGTCTATAGTATGCCTATAAAGTGGCGCAGGTTTCCCGTGTTTAGAACAGCCCGAGAGCAAAATGACATTTCTAAAGGAAAAAAAGTCATTTGAAAGTACTCGCAGCTATAATGAATTGTCGGTCCCGGCAATACACATAAAAGTTCATTGATAAAAACGGCATGGGATTCCTCCACAGGGAACCCCGAACCAAAATGAAAAAAAAAAATGTGTGGGGGTCCCCCCAAATTCCATACCAGGCCCTTCAGGTCTGGTATGGATATTAAGGGGAACTCCGCTCCAAAATTTTTTAAAAAATGGTGTAGGGGTCCCCCTCAAAAATCCATACCAGACCCTTATCCGAGTACACAACCTGGCAGGCTGCAGGAAAAAAGGGGGGATGAGAGAACCCCCCCAACCTCCTGAACCATATCAGGCCACATGCCTTCAACATTGGGAGGGTGCTTTGGGGTAGCCCCCCAAAGCACCTTGTCCCCATGTTGATGGGGTGAAGGGCCTCATCCCCACAACCCTTGCCCGGTGGTTGTGGGGGTCTGTGGGCGGGGGGCTTATTGGAATCTGGAAGCCCCCTTTAACAAGGGGACCCCCAGATCCTGGCCCCCCTCCTATGTGAAATGGTAATGGGGTACAAATGTACCCCTACCATTTCACAAAAAATGTGTGAAAATGGTAACAAAAAAGACAATACATGCCTTGGAACAAGTCCTTTATTAAAAAAATAAAAAATTAAACTGTTCTACGAAGTCTTCTACTTCTTCTCTCGCTCCGACGGACCGAAAAAGAAAAAAAAAAGTCGCACACTGCCTACGATCTGCCTCCATGGGAGGAACCCGCTGTAATGACCGGCCTCTCAAGTGACAGCTCTTTTATAACTGAGGGCGGGGCCACACGATGATGTTGCCGGGTGGCCCCACCCCCCTCTGACACACAGGGACATCCTATGGCTTTCCCGTAGCATCAGAGGGGGCGGGGTCACTCAGTTACATAATCGGCTGGCCCCGCCCCCCTCTGACACTACAGGGTAACCATAGGGATGTTCAGATTCCAGATTCCAATAAGCCCCCCGCCCGCAGACCCCCACAACCTCCGGGCAAGGGTTGTGGGGATGAGGCCCTTCTCCCCATCAACATGGGGACAAGGTGCTTTGGAGGCTACCCCAAAGCACCCGCCCAATGTTGAGGGCATGTGGCCTGCTACGGTTCAAGGGGGGCGCTCTCTCATCCCCCCTCTTTTCCAGTGGCCTGCCAAGTTGTGTGCTCGGATAAGGGTCTGGTATGGTTTTTTGGGGGGACCCCACGCCATTTTTTTTTTTTTATCTTGGCACGGGGTTCCCCTTAGTATCCATACCAGACCTGAAGGGCCTGGTATGGAATTTGTGGGGACCCCCAAGCATTTTTTTTTTTAATTTTGGTTCAGGGTTCCCCTGTGGGGGAATCCCATGCCATTTTTATCAATGATTTTTTATGTGTATTGCCAATTCATTATAGCCGCGAGTACTTTTAAATGACTTTTTTCCTTTAGAAATGTCATTTTGCTCTCGGACTGTTCTAAACACAGGAAACATGCTCCACTTTACAGGCATACTACAGACACCCCCCAGTTACAAAATTTAAAGGAATATTACACTTTTATTGTTTCACTTTAAGCATTATTAAAATCACTCCTCCCGAAAAAAGTCAATTTTTAAAACTTTTTTTGCATCCAGGTCCCCAAACACTTTTTAAGACAATAACTTGCATATAAGCCTTTAAAATTAACACTTTTGATTCTTCATGTTCGTGTCCTATAGACTTTAACGGTGTTCGCGTGTTTGAACAAATTTTTTGCTTGTTCGCATGTTCTGCTGCGAACCGAACCGGAGGGGTGTTCGGCTCATCCGTATAAATGAGTAGATCTTCTGCTAACTTCATATATAGAAACACTGGCTGAAAAGCTTACAGAGCCACCTTTTACAGCTGATTTGGCAATGCTTCTACCCATCTTCTCCTTTCCCCAGACTCCTTGCCTCTGATAGTTCTGGGTGTTTGTCCCCAGCCCCGAGAGCTGATATGGGTGGTAATCTTGAGCCTGGGCCCTGTCCCCTCAAGGGCTTTCAGGATTCTGCCACCATGCAAAGATCACTGAATTTCTGTGGGCTGGGAGACTCTTGAATCCAGCTACTCTTTTTTTAATGACACAAGACAGCAGGAAATGTTGGAGATCCCTCAAAAGAAACTGATCCCAGCTCAGGATTGGGATGGAAGAGGTCATAGGGCCTAAAAGCTTCAATATCTCCCTCAATGACCCTAATATTGTGGTCAACAATTTTTAGGCCAGCAGCTGTATTTTGTTTTCTAGTGGGAGAAAAAAAAAATCCTTGTGCTACTGAACTGATTCTGTGACTAATGAAAGACCTGGTTTGTGCACGATCCAGTGATGATTTCTCCATGTTGATTAACACCCCAAATGGTTTAGGATTGACACCACCTGCCGTAGATCTGTCAAAAACTATTCTTTCTCAATCTGAAGTTGCAGATTTGCCATGATATCTGTGAGGATCTTTCTGAGTGCTACCAAGAGACTGAAAGGCAAGGCCTGAAAGTCTTTCCATTCAGACTGCAAAACAAATGTATTTCTGATGCACCTTATGGATAGGAATGTGCAATGTGTCTTATAATTCCATAGAGGCTGTGACCATGTTAACAACTGTTGCGCTGGTAGATTTCTAATCTACCGCTTATAGGTAAATTTAATGGATCATCTGTGCTATACATTGTTGAGGTTTAATCTAATGTTAGTTTAGCCTCTGTTCCAGCTTGACTGTGTTGCGAGCAGTTCCACATTGCACCTGTGGGTGTCGTTGTCATTGTGGGTCAATGTTGGAAAGCAACAAGCTGAAGTGTATGAGTGCTCTTCTGTCCCGGAGATAACTCGGCAGAGGTAGTCCTCCGAGTTGCATTCTGGGAGAGCGTATTTATGGGGCAGACGCCATGTTTCGGAGAGCTTTTCGCCTCGTGGCCCTCTTGGGTAGACCCAGAAGCCTGTCTGGGGCCTGCTACTGCTGGGATGGTCCTGTGCTGTCTGTCCTGCGGCAAGAAGCCGGACAATTGAGAAGAATCCAGGGGAGGACCTGTCTTGGAAGGGACCATGCGGAGCGCTGGTCTGGAGAAGGGCCTGGTGACTTAATTGGAGGATGCATCCTAAATTACCCTACCGCACAAGTACTGCCGGGTCGGCTTAAAGGTTCTGGTACTGTGTTTGCTGTTCATCGAAAACTACTACATCCTGTGGCAGAGGATCGTATGAGTTTGTCCTACCAAAGTCTGTGGCAGAGACTTTTTGTTCGTGCTGCGTTCCGGCTGCTAGGTCAGTGAGAGAAACCTATCCAGGCGGGCAAAGATTTAATCCTAAGCTGAGGATACATCCATCCTAAAGATTTAAATTCCTTGACGCTACGCCAAGAAAAGGTATTTGAACACCCCTGCAACTCTCCTTCTACCTCTTTCCTGCTACTTCTTCCAGTTATCCCCATTAAAGCATTGAAAAAGTACTTAAGTGACTGGTGCCTACATTGCCTCGCAGTAAGCTCAGTGGAGACCCCCTGGACCCGGTGTTGGTGAAATTACAGGTAACAAGGTGACGGTAACAGCCCGCTTTAAATCAGCAGCTCCACCGTGAGTTAGTGCTACATAACTTTTAGACTTTTTTTTTTCCAAACAAATAATCTTCCTCCCTGAATTTCCAGTATTCCAGGACTTTGTTGAGCTTCCTTAGATTGATAACTATACAATATTTTCTGGATGGCTTTTGAGCAAAAAAGATGTAAGAATTAAACCCCTGGAATATTATTCTGTTGGGATTTGTGTAATTACAGCTTGCTGGTAAAAACTTTCTGTGCATTTCTTTCGGTCTCTCTGTGGCTTGGTAAGAAAAAGGTTTTTAGGGAAGGACAAGAAACTCTAGACGATACCTGTCCTTCAATAGTTGTAACACAAAAGGACTGACTATAATGCTTTTTCATTGGTAACGATAAAGGGAGAGCCTCCTGGATGCCAAATTTGGCTTCAAACCTTTTGTAGGATTCTGCAGTACTAAACATCCCTCCTATAGACTTTGGTCTGTAAATGGGTCATTTTTTGTTTGGGTCGCCACCTTTTAGATTCCTGCTTAGAATGAAACTGAGAGGCAGAAAAAACATTTCTGGTTTCAAAATAGTATATTTTTCTCTAAAGGGAATTTCTTTCATTTTTCTGCAGATCTGGAAAAGACATCATCTATCCCTGTACCAGAATGCATGTTGCTCTAAAGGAGTACCCCACAAAACGTATATTTTGAGTGAATGTTCCCACTTCTAGTAAACTTTGAAACGCCTGTTGTATTTTAGATATTGTAAAGACTTAAATTGTAGGGTCACCAGAGGCCATTAGGTGTGGGTTAACACGTTTCATGGGTAAACCAGCCTCCTCAGGACCTCGGATCTCCACCAACAGAATAGCCACTGCAATAATATAAAAAAATACAAATTAAGCATTTTACAGAAATGAGGATAAATAAACATATGCTCTATATACCATCACAAACAAAAAAAAAATTCTAAGGAAACAAATTTCAACAATATAAACCCATCTTGAAGAAAAGAAAGAAAAAAAAATGTGTATAGGATATAATGTGTATGCACCTACGCACATGCACACACATGCATATATGCATCCACAAGCATAATATATACCAAAAACACCATCTCATACCTCCACATGTTTATTAGGTGTTATCAAATCTGTACTTTCCTAATCCTGGTCCTTTTTCTCTTCTTCAAGATGGGTGTTGAAATTTTGTTTAATTGGAAATTATTTTTGTTTTGTAATGGTATACAGGGGGTCCCCAGGTTACAAACAAGTTAGGGACTGTAGGTTTGTTCTTAAGTTGAATCTGTTTGTAACTCGGAACAGGTACATTTTTTAAGTGTAGCTCCAGCCAAAAAAACTATTTTTAAGCTTTTTGGATAGCATAGGGAAGGGTTAAAACCCCTGTAACATTTGTTTTGCTGTCTGTGTCCCTGTTCAAAAGATTTCACCTCACTTTCTGTCCCAATGACAATTGGATTTTTAAAATTTTGGGTTGTTGTGGAAACAAGCCTTGGTGATAAAGCATCAGTGGAGGTACCTTTTCCCATAATAGCTCTTACTGGAGTGAATTTCCCTTCCTAGGGGTAGATTTCCTCTCACTTCCTGTTGTCTCCCTCCGTTTGTAAGTAGGAGTTGTTTGTAAGTCGGATGTTTGTAACTAGAGGACCCCCTGTATATGGCATATGTTTTTTCATCCTTAATTTTTGTAAAATGCTTAATATAATTTTTTTTATACTATTGTAGTGAGTATTCTGTTGATGGAGATCCGAGATTCAGATTCAGCAAAACGTGTCAACCCACACCTAAGTGTCCCTGGGGATGCTATAATTTAACTCTCTACACTAACTATAATACAACTGGTGCCAATTTCATGTTTTTGAAGATATGGTATATTTTTAATGTGTACGAATAAAGGTGTATGATTATTTTTAATGAGTGTTATTATTTTTTTGTTTGTAAAACCACTGAAGATAGATTTAAAGTTCCTTCTAATATATGAATATTTGATCTTGCACTTTCTTAGGGATGATATTCTCCAATGGGATTATGCACTATATTACACCACTCTCCTACTATATTTATATAAAATTCACGAGAGTGTTTTTTTCCTGAAAATTTGTGTTTTAAAAATGGCTGCACAAATATCATGCAACAAAAAAATTACAAGAACCATCATTTTATTCTCCAGGGTCTCTGCTTTCAAAGAATATATAATGTTTGGGGGTTCTAAGTAATTTTCTAGGAAAAAATACAGATTTTTAACATGTGTATGAGAAATGTCAGAATTGGAGAGGTTAAGGAATATAGTTATTTTTGCATGTTTGAAATGAATTACACTAAATCCAAGGCCCTTGTTATTTCTATACCCCCCCCCCCCCACACACACACACACACACACACATATTAACGCATTTAAAAAATCTGACTCCCCCCTTCGCTGAGATCCCATCAAATATCTAGTAATTAAGATTACTGCTTGCATATCCAGACTTTATAAATCAAACTATATCCCGCTCCTTGCCAAACATAAAAATATCCAACAATAAAATAGCCTAGCCCTATCATGGTTTGGCACTTTCTTTTAAACATCTTACTCTTCCTATAGCATCCCATTTAACAAAACCTTAACTATAACATTACGAAATCTATGTTACTCACAACATCCTATCTTTCCCATATCTCCTTTCCCTTCATGCATCTTCATGTTTAACAAAACTTTTACTGTAATATCACACAACTATTTTACACACACCATTTTGATATTGGGCTACATCACCATTCCAACAAGAATCAAATATAATGAACACAGGTCTGGCAATCAGCATAATACAAACTGCCTGGCAGGGATACATAGAAACACATTTCCTGAGTACTGTGAAAGCCACCAGTAAAAGAAAAACAACCTTAACTGAAACTTAATGGGTTCAATCCTGCTCCTGGGTGCTGGCTTGTTCTCAACTTCCTTATTGGGCTCCATTCACAGTTTGTTAGAGATCCCTTATGATCCCAACATGAGGTACAAACAGAAGTACAGCAGATAGTCTGGTTGGGAAGCTGGTCAGTCAAAATTACCAGCCCCTTCCCCTGAAGTAAACCATTCAGGTAGACATATTGGCAATGGATAAGGTGATTTTTAAAATGTACTGCCTGGAAGTGGAAGACACTCCTTGTAACGAGCCCCTTGCTCGCTCAATTCCACTCTCCCGACACTCCTCTGCGGCTATAGAATCAGATTGCAGATCGCAACATCTGCTTGTTTGGTCATCCAATGCTCCGGGATAAGAACTACAGCTATGTGCCATTCTAACCCAGTTGTGATAGCTCAGAACAAACACCAGGCAGGCTGTATGTAAGTTCAACCAGGAATCTCTTTTATTGAAACATACAGGCTCTTTTATACAATAAAAGAGGAGGTGCGTACCTCCGGCTCATTTTACTCTGAACATACACCTGCGACCAGAAACCTAATTAACATGGGCTAATTAACTAATCCCTTTAGACAGCCTAGATGACTCAGACATGACCTTTAGGCCAGACTGGCCATCTTGTAGCTCAGAAAACCCAATCAACATTATCCAAATAGCAGAGTTAATTAACACAAACAACAATGGGGATCTAATGACTCTTAGATCCCATACTAGAGACTTATTTACAATACACTTTATAGCAGGCAACAGACAGACAAGTGCTGGAATTGACATCAGCATCTCCTAACAGTATTTGTCCCAGCATTATGAATCAGCCACTATTTCTAATATGGCAAATCCAGGGTCCCCAGAGTCTGTGTGTCCTGGGGGACCAGGACCCGAATCCACAGTGATACCACCTCAAGGTTCCCCAGGCATACAGCTCACAAAGAGCACCATTCCCCCAAATGCCAGGGCCCACGATTGATCGGCAAGAGGCTAGCATTCAGTCCCCTCCAAAAGTCTCTCTCCCGGATAGGTCTGTCACACTCTTAGAGCGCAACACATAAAAACAAATTTCTGTGGCTAAGAAAGATGCCAGAAGTAATGGTCCCCAGTGCCAGAATGAGGCCTGAAGCCCATCCAGTGGCCTCCCAGAAGTGATGCCTTCCAGCGCCAATTTAAGGCCTCAAACACATCCAATGACCTATTGGAAGTGACACCATGGGGTTGATTTGCTGTGCAAGGGCATTTTCTCCAGAACTTGGTAAATGAGATGAAGCTTCACTTTACAAAGAATACCCAATCACATACAAGGACAATAAAAAAAACAGCATTTTTGCTTGCACATGATTGGATGAAGGAAGTCGGCAAAGCTTCCTCCCATTTACTAAGCTGTGGAGAAAATGCCCTTGCAGAGTGCAACTGCATTTCCAAAGTTCACATTTTGCCTTTAGTAAATCAACCCCAGTGTCTGGAAAACAACTCAGTGTTTCAGGAACTAAAACAAAAAAGTCCTCAAAACCACTGATGCTTGTGATCCAGTGGCAATCACGTTCACTTGCTGAGAGGGCAGATGTCAATGAGGAGGTGAACAGAGGCCAAGACTCGGGGTTTTAGGAGCTGGCCCTAGAAAATATATGGGAAATATCACTGTACAACTCCCATTAACAACCCAGATAAGCTGCAGCATATCTGGAACAGGTAGGGGACCACTGACCCAACAGTCATCCAGTCAGGAAGAAAATAACACATGTTTTGGTGCTCTCCTGTACAGTAATAAATATAAAATAATCTGAGCGACGAGGAGGTTGAGAAGGGTTTTTCTGTCTGCTTGAGTTTTCTGTATAAGGTAAGACCAAGCGTCACAGATTTTTACTGAGGTGCTGCTGTATATAAATTAGGCTATTAAGAAAAACATTCAATGCCACAGCCAAAAAATGTATTGCCAGTATATTCTAGGAGTTCACTGGCAAGTGGTTTAGTTAGGGCCTCTCCCTTTTTAGTAAGGTAATTTGGTATTTTACTGCTTTTCATAACTGCTTTGCATATTTCTACTACTATTGCATCTGTGTGCTTACTTCACCACATTACCGTGTTTGCGTTACCCTGTTATACTGTTGTGGTTTGTTGTCTGTTCAATTTTACTCCCTCAGAGGGCTTTTATATTAGAATAAAGTCCTTTTCAAGCCATAGTTATGTTGGTGAGATTGTGTTTAGCCAAAGCAGGTTATCACTGAGATGACTAGAAGGACCCAATCCTCTAGTGGCTACCCCAGGGGGTAGCACTACACTTATATTGTGGCTATAGCCCAGCCAAGGCCTTTGCTTGCACAGAAGATTGTGGAGATGAACTCTGGATGGATGGCTGCATAGATATCTCCAAACACCGATGACACCACTCAATCCAAAACCTTTAGTTCAGCAACCCACTCAGCAGTAAACCCAGAAAAAGAGAACCACCATAGTGTAATATTGCCTAACTAGGTAATTTATTAGATAAACATTTAAAATTTGCACATTAAAACAGAGCCGGCCAGCTACAAACAATCTCTGTCCTCCTAGTGAGACAGCGTGGTAACGTCAGCACATATCCTCCTTCAGACGCGTCATGTCATATGATGTTGTCAATGGGGAAACGTTGTTTGGAGATATCTGTGCAGCGATCCATCCAGAGTTCATCTCCATGATCTGCTGTGCAAGCAAAGACCTTGGCTGGACTATAGCCACATGCCGGTTTTGCTTGCCATCTGGTAAGTGAGTATTTCATAAGGTGGTGGTACACTTTGTTGAATGAGCTCACTGTGGTGTTAATACTGGATAAATCTAGTCTATCATTCCACAATTTTTTGCCTATAGAGAGATGATGATCATTTCTACAATCAAATGTTTATAAATTGGACTTTACTAGCGCGGCATTTTCTTTCTATGGTTTATTTGTGTATATCTCACATCAAGCTTCTGCTCATTTGATTTTAATCTGGTATTTTTACTGATACATTAGCGAGGTTTTTTCCCTTTACTACGCTTATATTGTTAAGCTGGCCGTAGATGGTTTGAATTTCTACTGGTTCAGCAGGAACCAGCCAAAACTCAAACCTATGGGCAGGCTGAATGTACGCAAGTTGATCAATCAATCAACTTGGTAGCAACCAGCCTATCGGATTTTACAAGCGATTATTGCTAGTGGTCTGTTATAAGCACTAGCAAAAATCACTGTGTTCTCCCAGTGGGGGCAGTTTCCCCTGCCTCCCCGCAGGGAGAAGACAATGGCTCCATGGGAGGGATTCCCCCATCAAACACTTATTGCGTTGATGGGGGAATCAAGTAAATTTCTTTCCTGTAACCCGTGGTTGCAGGAAAAAAAATCGCTCCGTCTATGGTCAGCTTTAGTCTCCCTAATGGGTTCTTCTAACTGCAGAATATCGAGAACACTTGGACTAACACAAATAAAAAGTTACCTATATTGAAGACATTTCTGTATCCAACATGTTTGTATGCAGGTCTAGAAATTAGGATAAATATGGTGTTATATTTGTTTCCTTTAAAACTATCTTTCTGTGATAAAAACAATACACAGACTATCAGAACACAAGATGGAGCAAAATTCCAAACAGGACATGTCAAAAATCCATTTATAAATAATTTACTGTCTTTTTAAATGGATAGGAGTCTAATTTTGATTACATTAATATATACCCTATTGTGCTTCATTAGGTCTAAATAGC
Source organism: Aquarana catesbeiana (assembly GCF_042186555.1). NCBI lineage: Eukaryota > Metazoa > Chordata > Amphibia > Anura > Ranidae > Aquarana > Aquarana catesbeiana. The sequence goes on from NC_133324.1 coordinate 199,752,868, forward strand.
AACAATTACTTTTACATTTATCTCCCCAATTCATGTATTAGTGTACTGTGATATGAAAGTCTTAATTAAATTAACAGAATATTCTTGTTAAATTAGACCTATATTTTAACCTTAAGCATTCTCTAAATGGAGCAACCTGTGTAAACATTTTTTTCCTGCTGGTATGTGTATCTCACAATAGGTAAAGAAAACATGTCCCCTAAGTAGCATGAGAGCTGCTGTTAGTGACACGTAGCTGAACATGTGGCTTACATGTGTTGAATAGCTGTCAATAAATTTGACAGACAGCAGGCAGTGAATTGAGAAGGGCACTGCAAACAGTGGAGTTTATTATCCTAATGTGTACTAATTGGACAAAGGAAATAGGCACTTAAAATTAGATATGTCTTACTTCCCCTATAAATATTGTCAAGTTGTGGGGCAACCGGTTCAGAGTTTGAGCTCTGGGACTTAATAGTTCACATAAACAATAATAAATTATTTCAGTACCTAATATAGCCTAATTTAGTAATAGACATCAGGAATATTATTTATTTTGGTTTAAATGTTTTTAATGATCTAATATTTTAGTGAGGTTGATTTACCATAGACATTTAGGCTGTGCACTTTCTAAAGTGAATTTTCTTTAGTAAATCAGTCTCAATGGTCCTAATTTACAAAAATTGAATAAAAAGAGCTGTGTGTATCATAGAATTTTTTTTGAAAGGTGTTTATTTATTTTTCATCTACACAAAAAACAAACAATATAGCACCCTACAGGGACAATATGGAGGTGCAGAAAATAAACATATGCATATCATGTCTTGTAGGCCGACATGGGCAAATGAAATTAACAAGAAGGAACAATGCCTCCCAATCCCCCTGCAGCCAGAACAATGGCGGTGGGGGTAAAGGGGACATCATGAGCTAGGCCAAAAAGGTATATTTCCAAAGCACTAACTAAACCAAAACATCCTGACATACACACAATCATTCATACACACGCATGTCCCACCCTTATACCAGAGTGCCATGGTCCCCACCTTTACAACACAGATAAACAATACCATATAAAACATTACCTTTCTCAACAACCACTCAACATCCCCCTAACCCACCCGACCATAAAGTAATTTGGATCGATCCTGCTCAGTTCAGCTGCGAGGACAAAACTTGGTTGTCATTGCTTCTTCAAAAAGATTGAGACATCCAACCATGGTTGCCACACTTTAACAAATTTTTTTTTGAACACGCTCTACTTTTATATATGAGCTTGAATATTTGGGAAGCTCCACATTGATGATACGAAACAGAGATTGCGTTGTTGGAGAGTTGACATCTTTCCAGTGCAGCAGTATAACTTTACATGCATAGAATAAAACCGTGCAAAGTAAGGTCCGAGCACAATTCCTATGAATAAAGTAATTCAATATTCCCAAAAGTCCCACTTCTGGGGTCTGTGGTAGTGGAAGAGCAAGCTGATTATCAAAAAAACTGAACAAATCTTTTCAATAAGAAGTCAGTCCCGGACAGCTCCAAAACATGTGAAATAAGTCAGCGTTGGCTAAGTTACATCTGGAGCAGGCTGCAGTGATTCCTAAACCCATATGGGTCAGCTTAGCTGGGGTATAGTGTAGATGAATGAATTTAAATTGAATAAATATATCAGCAGTACTAATAATATCCTGAAAACAGACCTCAGTGGCTTCTTCCCAACCCTCCTCAGTAAGCTCAGGCATCAACAATAGCAATTTTTCATATGAATTTTGAAATGGGTCCGCCCCCACCCTGGAAAGATGACTATAAAAGGATGTAACCAATTTAGTAATTTCAGGATTGGAGACTCCTCGAGCTCTATAGTCAGGGACCCGAACTGCATCCGAATGGCATGTCGGAGTAATAAATATTTGTAAAAGAATTTATGGTCGATGCCATATCCCCCCCCTCAGGTTTTCAAAGGACACAAAGGTATTCCCACAAACAATATGTGAGAGATGTGTGACTTTTAAAGGAGCCCACCATTGTGAGTCCGGGTGCCCAGAGAGCTCAGGGAGGCTGAGGATGTTCCAGAGAGGAGTTTGTGGTGTCCTTCCCGGAACCGTGGCTGTAAGCATTTTTTCCCGTTCTCTCCAGACCAAAAAACCTGCATCTATGGGGGAATATCAGGAGTACTTGGATTTAATCGCCCTGTGCGAATTCATCTTTGAGAGATACAGCTGGGCCAAAGAAAGCTGACAAGAGAGCTGTGGAGGGAGTCTGAGGGTCAGAGTGCAACCAATCGTAGATATAGGCAAGTTGGGAAGCAATAAAGTAGTCATATAATTTTGGGTAGGCAAGACCTCCCTTTAATTTAGTTGCCCGTAGGGACGACTTTGCAATCTGTGGTTGGGTATTGTTCCATATGAAAGAGGATAGGATGGATTCAATATTCAGAAATAATTTTTGGGGGAAAAAGACTGGAGCAGCTCTAAAACAATATAAACATTTTGGCAAATAAATCATTTTAAAAATATTCATACGACCGATCAGATTCAGAGGGAGCATTGGCCATGTGCGAAGTTTGTCTGCCATCTGCTTGATTATGGGGGTAATATTAAGGTCCTCATATTTAGAGAGCTCATGGATCTGAATACCCAAGTACTTGAAGGATTGAGTGGTTTGAAGGTTAGATTTCTTCAAATAGTCATCTACAAAGGGAAGGCCAATAGGGAAGGCTATAGATTTGTCCCATCCGACCCTCAGTCCAGACACCTCCCCAAACTCCCCCACCACTTGCATCAGTTTGTTAAAGGAGCTTTCCCTGCCATCAAGGTAAACAAGCACGTCGTCTGCATATAGAGATATTGTCTACTCCAGCGGACCATAGTAGATACCCCCTATCCCGGACGTCTGGCACACCGCCAGAGCCAGAGGCTTATTGGCGAGAGTGAACAGAAGTGGGGAGAGGGGGCACCCCTGCCTAGTGTCTCTCTTGAGTGAAAATGGCGAGGAGACATCTCTATTGGTATGGACCCTAGCCCTTGGGTCTGCATACAGTAGGCGGACCCAACTCACATAATGTGGACCGAAGCCCATCCTTGACATAGTTTCCCATAAAAAGGACCAGCGAACAGTGTCAAATGCTTTCAACACATCTAATGTTAGTACCAATCCTCTACGGTTGTCTACAGATGCTCTATGGATATGCAAACATAGCCTCCGGATATTATCAAAAGTGTTTCGTCCAGGCATAAATCCTGACTGATCGGGTGATATGAGGGACAGTATTACTTTCTGTAGTTGAAGCGCCAGTATTTTTGCCAGTATTTTGGCATCATTATTTAAAAGAGAGAGAAATAGGTCGATATGACCCACATAGTAACTTGTCCTTGACAGGTTTAGGTAAAACTACAATTAGGGCCTCGTTCATCGAATCAGGGAGGATTCCCTGATCCAGTAACTCATGAAAAGTGGCAAGAAGTTTGGGGGCAATTATTTGAGTATATGCCTGATACCATTCAGAGAGAAGCCCGTTGAGGCCTGGAGTTTTTGAGTATGGCAGAAAGTGGATGGCAGTCTCGACTTCCTCTATTGTTATGTCCTGGTCCAAAAGGTTTTTGTGAGAGTCACTAAGTGTGGGGAAGTCTAGCGAGGAGAAAAAGCCTGTAAAGGTGGTCTCCAAAGGGGTCATTGGATCGTCATAGAGTCTACCATAGTATGATGCAAAAACATGATTGATAGTCAGAGGATCTGAAGTAATTGACCCATCAGCTAGCTGTATGGCAGATATCGAGCTGTTGATATTCTGTTTGGGCACTATGGAATTCAGTATGGGCAAGAAAAGCCAGCAGCCTTCCGTTTTTTCACCCATGTTCATGTATTCGAGCTGAAAGGTGTAGTTGCTGCTTTTTTGTCATGTCAACCATATGTATTTGTAGTGCATTATGAGCCTCAGTCAGTCCGCCCCGAGTTACTGAGGACAGGATCGTCACATGTTAGGATCTAGCGGACTCTAGGGATTACTCAAGCACAGCTTGTATCGCACTCCTGGTCGATCTATAGTGTTTAATGCGTTATATGTATGAGCCCTGCAGTACTGCCTTGAAGGTGTCCCATAGTGGCCCCGCTGCCGCAGTGTCAAATATAGACGCCCAATAATTGGCTATGTCAGTTGGGATAGATTAATGTATTTCAGGTGTGGAGATCCAGAGGGGAATGAGCCTCTAAAACCGAAACGCAGGCCTATGACCCAGGGTAAGAGTTAACTGTACAACCGAGTGATCGCATATTGTCTGGGAGACATAGGCAACCGACAGAATAAATGGTAGGAAGTCCTTGGTGGCAAGTGCATAATCCAACCTGGAAAGAGTACAATATGATTTGGATTAACAACAGAAGACTTTTACAGTAGGAAATTTCCAGCGCCATATATCCACATATCCATAGGCCTCACACCATCTACCAAACAATTTAGATTCTGATGCTAGAGGTTTCAATCTATTCAAAGATGGTTGTATTACAGAGTTAAAATCCCCTATAATGATCAAAGGACATAGTGGCAGAGAGGAGAGCTTAGAACTCAGCTCAGTAAACACTGTGGCCGTAACCGGAGGGGGATGTAAACTGTGACCAGTAAAATAGAGGTTCTATGCACCATGAAAAATAAAAGGCTCCAATAGTGTAAAACCATTAACCTTGCCCCTGGACGACGTAACTCTATTACGAAATGCGTAGGACAGAGCGACGTGCTTGCGTCACCTCTCATCGCTGTTGCGGTTACCAGCAGGACCGGTTGGTCTGTGAGCTTACCGGCCGGTGCTCCAGACATTTCAGGCGCTTACTTTACTACCATCATGTGAGTGCAATTACTGTTACTTATTTTTAATAAAGGTTAATGGTTTTACACTATTGGAGCCTTTTATTTTTCATGGTGCATCTATCCTATTGCGGGTTGGTGTCTAAATGTGCCAGTTTGAGTATTTATGCCACGGTAGCAACACCCTGGTTGTGCCATTATATCCCAAGGATTTTGGCTCATCGGCTGTGGTCCGGAGGAAATTATCCCTTTCAAGCTTTCTCTGATCCTCTGTAGTGGGGGATCATGAGTTTCTGGTAAGCGGCCATTGTTTACTTGTGGTGGTGGATTGAGCACTATTTCCATATACAGCAGAGACCATACAGCCTTTTATGGACTCTTTACTTATTTATCACATTGGTGATTTAGTTATATAAGTATATGGACTCATGTGCATTTACTCATTTATAATATTTATTAATTTTATTTTTAGTTATTTCACATTCCATTATATCATCTATTTTGGTGTTATGTCACTTTGATATGTTCACATTTATGTATTCACTTTGTACAATTTGTATGATATGCATTCAGGGATTTATTGCTGAGTGGTGATTATTCATATGCATGTCAGTTTTCAGCGCGATTCCAATTTTTTCCAATTTATCATTACTGTGTTTGTGTTGCCCAGAGGAATTGCTGCTTTTCAACTTGCACAACTATTTTGTTTTGTTATTTTGTTGTTTGTATCACCAGAGCGCAGTTTCTTTCCCCTTTTTTTCTATTCACAGAATATACAGTCAGGTCCATAAATATTGGGACATCGACACAATTCTAATCTTTTTGGCTCTATACACCACAATGGATTTGAAATAAAACGAACAAGATGTGCTTTAACTGCAGACTTTCAGCTTTAATTTGAGGGTATTTACATCCAAATCAGGTGAACGGTGTAGGAATTACAACAGTTTATATATGTGCCTCCCACTTTTTAAGGGACCAAAAGTAATGGGACAGATAAACAATCATCCATCAAACTTTTACTTTTTAATACTTGGTTGCAAATCCTTTGCAGTCAATTACAGCCTGAAGTCTGGAACGTATAGACATCACCAGATGCTGGGTTTCATCCCTGGTGATGCTCTGCCAGGCCTTTACTGCAACTGTCTTCAGTTCCTGCTTGTTCTTGGGGCATTTTCCCTTCAGTTTTGTCTTCAGCAAGTGAAATGCATGCTCAATCGGAGTCAGGTCAGGTGATTGACTTGGCCATTGCATAACATTCCACTTCTTTCCCTTAAAAAGCTCTTTGGTTGCTTTCGCAGTATGCTTCGGGTCATTGTCCATCTGTACTGTGAAGCACCATCCAATGAGTTCTGAAGCATTTTGCTGAATATGAGCAGATAATATTGCCTGAAACACTTCAGAATTCAACCTGCTGCTTTTGTCAGCAGTTACATCATCAATAAATACAAGAGAACCAGTTCCATTGGCAGCCATACATGCCCACGCCATGACACTACCACCACCATGCTTCACTGATGAGGTGGTATGCTTTGGATCATAAAAAGTTCCTTTCCTTCTCCATACTCTTCTCTTCCCATCACTCTGGTACAAGTTGATCTTGGTCTCATCTGTCCATAGGATGTTGTTCCAGAACCGTGAAGGCTTTTTTAGATGTTGTTTAGCAAACTCTAATCTGGCCTTCCTGTTTTTGAGGCACACCAATGGTTTACATCTTGTGGTGAACCCTCTGTATTCACTCTGGTGAAGTCTTCTCTTGATTGTTGACTTTGACACACATACACCTACCTCCTGGAGAGTGTTCTTGATCTGGCCAACTGTTGTGAAGGGTGTTTTCTTCACGAGGGAAGAATTCCTCGGTCATCCACCACAGTTGTTTTCCGTGGTCTTCCGGGTCTTTTGCTGTTGCTGAGCTCACCAGTGTATTCTTTCTTTTTAAGGATGTTCCAAACAGTTGATTTGGCCACACCTAATGTTTTTGCTATCTCTCTGATGGGTTTGTTTTGGTTTTTCAGCCTAATGATGGCTTGCTTCACTGATAGTGAAAGCTCTTTGGATCTCATATTGAGAGTTGACAGCAACAGATTCTAAATGCAAATAGCACACTTGAAATTAACTCTGGACCTTTTATCTGCTCCTTGTAAATGGTATAATGAGGGAATAACACACACCTGGCCATGGAACAGCTGAGCAGCCAATTGTCCCATTACTTTTGGTCCCTTAAAAAGTGGGAGGCACATGTACAAACTGTTGTAATTCCTACACCGTTCACCTGATTTGGATGTAAATACCCTCAAATAAAAGCTGAAAGTCTGCAGTTAAAGCACATCTCATTTGTTTCATTTCAAATCCATTATGGTGGTGTATAGAGCCAAAAAGATTAGAATTGTGTTGATGTCCCAATATTTATGGACCTGACTGTAACCTGGTGACTGGATGGTGGTCAAGCGATACATCAGAAAGCCGGTAGAACCAAAATTTGATGGACCACATTTGGTGCTTTTGACAACAGGTTCCGCTGTCAAGCTGGAAGAAAAACCCACCTGGATTCATGCCAGTCACTGCAAGAAAATCCCGAAGTGATGATATCCTCTGAAATAAAAATGTTTCTTTTCCTGTTGTTTTTGAGAACTGAGACATAGAAAAATAACCCTTTCATCAAAATGTTAAAATTGTATGCAACCCATAGCAACGCTAGTAACTGTTGGTTGTGTTCTCACTTACATCCCCAAACAGGAACAATACCCATGATAGAAATGCCTCTCAACTTCACTGATCTAAACAAGACCAGAATAAATGGCTCATACATAGTCTCTACAGCTAATAAGCACAGATCAGTAACTTTGATGGTTTCAAAACACATAGACACTTCACAGATTCGTCTAAACATGACATGCCTGTTTAACACTAAATGTACATGGTTGGGCAATTCAGATTGCACTGGAGCAAAGATTACAGTTTATGGAGGAAACTATGGTAAATATTATTATATTCCCGATCTAGAACTAAATAGAACCCTTTATAGTACAAATTGCTCACCGTTCCCAATATGTGGAAATATTGGTTACCTGAGATTCCATGTTATGGCATCTGCCATCTAGTTTTTTTTAGGAGCAGGTATACAATCCATACGTAGAGGGTTATATTATATATGTGGAGATAAAGCTTATGCCTGGCTTCCTACTAATGTTACAGGTACATGTTATATTGGGAAGTTAGCACCTGCTTTGGCTGTTCACAAGAACACAGTGCAACCAGATCAAAGTCCAGAATACCCTTTAGTGTTCAAAAGAGAGCTGTTCACTGAAGGTGACATGACATGGCCATGGTTCTCTTCCTGGACAGTATGGGGAATTGAAGCAATGTAATTTTGCTATATAGCTTATTTGTCATCACTGGGCACTTTTAATATGCACTTCTATTAAGACTGTTTAATATTAACCGCACAGATTGTGTAGAACGTATTATTAATCAATTTGACCATATTGACATCTATATCATATTGTTGGTGAATAGGAAAGGTCTCAGTTTGCATATATATTTGTCACTGATAAGACACCCAGGGGGTGTAACACAGTTTGGACACTTCACCCCAATCACTCAAACCCAATTTTGATAATTAAATAGAGGAGTAAGTTGGGTAAGCTGGATCACCCTTTTTGGTTGTTGAGATCGCATTGGCAACCGGCTGCCAGAGGGTATACACCAACTTAATTTATTTTATCCATTTCACTTTCAATTTTTGCACAGATTGTGTAGAACGCATTATCAATCAATTTGACCACATTGACATCTATATCATATTGTTGCTGAATAGTAAAGGTCTCAGTTTGCGCATATATATTTTTCATTAATAAGGCACCCAGGGGGTGTAACACAGTTTGGACACTTCACCCCAATCACTCAAACCTAATTTTGATAATTAAATAGGGGAGTAAGTTGGGTAAGCTGGATCACCCTTTTTGGTTGTTGAGATCGCATTGGCAACCGTCTGCCAGAGGGTATAACACAATTTAGACAGAATTTAATTTATTTTATTTATTTTACTTTGCATCAACCATTGAGTATTAGCTATACCCCTAAATACGGTTTTTACACAGAGGATTCAGTATTATTATAAGAAAGGCACCACTGGAATACACACTCCCCCTTTTTTGTAATTGTAGACGTGGAAGACAATTTATGTCTGTTTTTTCCATCATAAAACATTTCAATCAACGGAACAGCGCCACACCTACATTCTCCTTCATAATCATCTTATTGCACTCCACCCAGGTGGAGGTGTACTTGTAGATTCAGCAGTTCCCTTTTTGTCTTTTTTGTTTTTTTCCTTGCGCAGATTTACTCATATATCACTTTACCATTTTTTTATTCTAGCCACACCAAAACACATAGTACTTAGAGTACACGCTAGCAAGGTGTGTTGGGGTGTCATTAAGAATTAAGGACATTGCCATACACCTGCAAAAAGTATGCATGTTTTTATGCGTTGCGGGAATGCATGTGATTTTTTTATATGTTCTCGCATCTCACATCCATGAACCTAGCCTACATAGTAGTGTATTTTGGTTACTGACAATTTAAAAGATACACACTACTCTTTTCCCTTTTAGATTGTGAACTCTCTGACTCCTCCTGTATTGAATTGTATTGTAACTGTAGTGTCTGTCCTCATGTTGTAAAGCGCTGCGCAAAATGTTGACGCTATATAAATCTGGAAGAATAATAATAATTTCACCTGTGATCCTTTTAGGAGATCTGCAAAACTTGATCCATTATCATTCCTTTAAGAATATGTTATCCCAACATTTTACATTCCTGATATGTGCTTGCTTTACCCAGGGCCAGTATTACCACTAGGCAAACTATGCAGCTGGTGATCCTACTCCCTCTCTCTGCAGCCAAATAATTTCAACACAACAGGCAGCCGCTCCAGAGTCCCTCCATACAGTGACAGAAGCGAAGGCGCAGCACAGTGGCGGCAGAGGAGTGAGGACTATGTCTGTGTGTGTTGGGGCCAACTGTCACTAAATGGAGGAAGGAAACATCCTGCACCTCTGCACGCCTCTGATGATAAGTGCCAGTGACTTCTGCCTCTCTGCCCAGTGTCCATATATACCGCACAATTCCTAAACATCAGCATCACCCCCAGCCCTCCTAATACTTACCTTAGGTCCCCCCTTATATAGCGATTTGCACAAGATCATCAGCTCTCTGGGGACTCTCCCTCCTCAATGGCTGAGGCAGCAGCGGGAGCCATTGGCTCCCACTGCTGTTAATCACAGCCAATGAGCCAATGAGGAGAGAAGGGGCAGGGCCGAGCCGTGGTTTCATGTCTGAATGGACACACAGAACAGCGGCTCGAGAGAGCGCCTTCTTGGGTGCCCCCATTGCAAGCTTCTTGCTCTGGGGGCACTTGATAGGAGGGAGGGGCCAGGAGCACAGGTGGGGGGATCTGAGAAGAGAAGGCTCAGGGCTGCTTTGTGCAAAACCACTGCACAGAGCAGGTAAGTATGACATGTTTGTTATTTTAAAAAAAATGACCTTTTAGGCCCCTTTCACACTGAGGCACTTCTAAACTGCCAGTAAAACACTAAGCGCTTTTGAAGAGCTTTTCAGACGCTTTTGAAGAGCTTTCCATTCATTTCAATAGAGAGGGGTGTTTTTTCACCTCCCTGCCATCGCACTGCCCCAGCGTGAAAGCATTCATTGATTTTAATGGAAATAGGTTTTCATTAGCTTTTCAGGCGCCTGAAATGCGCCTCAGTGTGAAAGGGGTCTTAGGCTACTTTCACACTGAGGCGTTGAGGGCGTCAGCGGTAAAGCGCCGCTATTTTTGTGGTTTACCATCGTTTTTTGCGGAGGTTTTCAGCCACTAGCAGGGCGCTTTTAACCCCTGTTAGTGGTCTGAAAAAGGGTTAAAACGACCCGCAAAGCGCAGATGCGTTTCGGAGGCGCTGCCCATTCATTTCAATGTTCAGGAGCGGTGGAGGAGCGGTGTATACACCGCTCCTTCACCGCTCCAAAGATGCTTCTTCACTGCTCCAAAGCTCCAAAGATGCTGCTTGCAGGAGTTTTTTTAACGTCCTGCCAGCACTCGGGCTTTCACACTGAGACTGCAGGGAGGCTGTTTTTTTTATCCCAAAAGCACCTGAAAAATGCCTCAGTGTGAAAGGGTCTAATGGGTGAAAAAGGGTTAAAAGCGCCCGCAAAGCGATGCTGCAGCGGCGCTTTGCTGGCACTTCGGCAATGCTGCCCTATGATTTCAATAGGCAGGGGTGCTTTAGGAGCGGGGTATACCTTACAGCGTCTCAAATTGGCTGCTTGTAGGACTTTTTTTGGCGTCCTGCCAGCGCACTGCTCCATTGTGAAAGCACTCGGACTTTCACACTGGAGTGAAAGGAGAGGCTCTTTACAGGCGCTTTGCAGGTGCTATGTTTAGTGCTTTAGCACCTGTAAAGCGCCTCAGTGTGAAAGTAGCCTAATGCCCCGTACACACGATCAGAAATGCTGCCAGCAAAACTCAGATGAGAGGTTTTGGTTGGAAAATGCGACCGTGTGTATGCTCCATCGGACTTTTGCTGGCGGAATTCCAGCCAGTAAAAGATTGAGAGCATGTTCTCTATTTTTTGGTCTGAAAAAGTTCCTATCCGAAAATGCATTCGTCTGTATGCAATTCGGACACGCAAAAAATCATGCATGCTCAGAAACAATTCGACACATGCTCAGGAGCATTGAACTTCATTTTCTCGGCTCGTCGTAGTGTTGTACGTCACCGCGTTCTTGACGGTCGAAAGTTCAGAGAACTTTTGTGTGACCATGTGTATGCAAGGCAAGCTTGAGTGGAATCCCGTCGGAAAAGCCACCATACCTTTTTCTGACCAAAATTCCGATCATGTGTACGCGGCATAAAGTTAAAAAATTTTTAGACTTTAGAACCACTAGCCCTTTTTTTTTGTTACCCAAAATAGACAACTGCAGGCACATTAAAACATACTTTTGTATTTAGTTGCACTCAAGCACCAACCGAAAATTGTGATTTCCAGAGACAGACCACTATTTTCTGTGTATTTCCAGCAATCCAACTCACCTCTTGCACAGCCACAGCAACTCTTTCAGCCATGCTTACTGCCTGCAGATTATATTAGACCCCTTTCACACTGAGGCGCTTTTTAGGCATTTCGTGCTAAAAAAGAGTGCCTGAAAAGTTCACGAAAACCTATTTCCAGTAAAATCAATAAATGCTTTCACATGGGGTGGTGCGCTGGCGGGGCGGTGAAAAAACTCCTGCAAGCAGCACCTTTGGAGCATGTTTGAAACGCTAAAAAAAGCGCCTCAAAAATGCCCCTTTTCATTGAAATTAATGGAAAGTGCCTGAAAAGTGCCTGAAAAGATCTTCAAAAGCACCGGAAAAGCCCTGAAAAGCTCTTCAAAAGCGCCTGAAAAGGGCCCGAAAAGCATTTCAAAAGAATTCAGTGTTTTACTGTCAGTTTTGAAGCACCTCAGTGTGAAAGTACCCTTATGGCGTGTACACACGGGCGGACTTTTCGACCGGACTGGTTCGACGGACTTTCCGATGGACTTTTGAACGAACTGACTTACGATCACACGATCACACCAAAGTCCGACGGATTCGTACGTGATAATGTACGACCGGACTAAAATAAGGAAGTTGATAGCCAGTAGCCAATAGCTGCCCTAGCGTGGGTTTTTGTCTGTCGAACTAGCATACAGATGAGCGGATTTTTCGACTGGACTCGAGTCCGTCGGACAAATTTGAAACATGTTCCAAATTTAAAATCCGTCAGATTTTTGACCGAAAAAGTCAGATGCAGGTCCGATGGAGCCCACACACGGTCGGTTTGTCTGCCGGATTCGGTCCGTCAGACCAGTCCGGTCGAAAAGTCCGCCCTTGTGTACACGTCATTAGAGCCCTTTCACACTGGGGCTACCCGTGCCTTAGCAGTAAAGCCGCCGTTCGTTTTAGCGGTGCTTTATCTCTGTTTAAGCGGCACTTTTCGGCCACGAGCGGGGTGCTTTAAACCCAAAAAAGGGGTAAAAAATTCCCATGATGCGGCGCTTCCGAAACGCTTTTTTAGGCACTTCAGAAATGCTGCCCATTCATTGCAATGAGCAGGGCGTTTTGGGAGCACTGTATACGCTGTGGACAAGGAGGCAGAATAAGCCACTCTGGCAGCTGCGGTGGACTGCAAACTAGTGTCAGCTTGGGTGATAGAGAATGAGGATGGTTTAGTAAGCCAGTCCACCGCCTCCTCTGAATGCTGTGGCTGGATAGCACAGTCAACATTGGTAAAAAGAGACAAACGTGCCCTGCCTGGGGACAGACCACGTCCATCTTTGCCTGTGGACACAGACGTTGCTGGCCTCCCAGACATGATGGGGGGCTTATTACACAAATGTATTAGATAATAAGAAATAAGTGATTGGATGCACTTTATTTAACAAAATGTGGTGTTTAGTGCACTATATACTGTGTACAATTGGGGACTGTCGCTGACACAAATTGAAAAACTTAAAAAAAAAATACATTAATAAAAAAAGGGGGAACACCAGTGTAGTAGTAAGACAAACTGTAGCTGACAATTTAAAAAATGGGGGCAGGGGACAACAACAATAATAAAAGAAAAAAAAAAACAAATGATTCAGCGACAAAAAAAAAAAATTAAATTTGGCGCTTGGTGTACTAGAAACTGTTTACAACTGGGGACTGCCACTGTCACAAATTGAAAAACTAAAATATATATATATATATATATATATATATATATATATATATATATATATATATATATATATATATATATATATATATAAAAGGGGGAACACCAGTGTCCCAGTAAGACAAACTGTGATTGACAATTTAACAAAAGGGGGCAGGGGGACAAAAAAAGTGTGTATACAGCACTAAATATAATACTGTTGAACACTGCACTACACTGACACTACACTGACACTACACACTCACACTAACACTAACTAGATGGCTGAGCCCTGCTCTATCTCCAACTTTACACTGCAAAAGTTTCCATGGGAAGGAACCTTTTATAGTGTGGGGGTGGGACTATGAGCACTGACCCATGATTGGGCAAAGTCATCATGACTTTGTCTAATCGGGACTCTCACAGTGCTCTGTGCCCTGATTGGGCAAAGCCTTGCACCTGACCAGTGCTCAGGTGCATTGCTTAAGCCAATCAGGGCTGTTACAAAGCACTGTGCAGTGCGCAGTGCATTGTGGGGCACTCGGTGGGAGAAGATCCTGCCGAGTGTCATGAAAACTTGCCCCGAATGGCCGCTGTTCAGGCCCGAACTGAAACTTGGCCCGGACAGTTCACCCATCTCTAGTACAAGCCAAATAACATACCAGTAATATTTATCAATGGTATGGAAGAACACCATAGCACAGAGGAAACTCACATAAATGCAATGTAAGCTTACAAACCCGTGGAGAGAATGTAACCCAGGATCATAATGGCTGACCACTGATCCACCATGAAACACTATTGTTGATCAGTAAAATCAGTAAAAAGACAAGATGTTTCAGATTCCAGACTTCCTTTACAGACCAAAATCTTTATAACCTTCATTATTCTTCATGTCATGATTCACACCATTGCTATATTTTTTGAGATGTGCTAACAATCTGTGTACAAGAATATAGAGTATGGTCAGTGAAAACCACTTTAATAGTCCTAGGACTCCCAGACAATTGGCTAGCCTTGATGTCAAACTAACAAGGTCAGATGTCAAGGCCATATAAGGCATTCTGAGACTCAGCCAGAGAATCTAAAGGAGACATTTTGCATCATTTGTGGGGTTGATTTACTAAAACAGGAGAGTGCAATATCTGGTGCAGCTGTGCATGGCAGCCAATCAGCTTCTAACTTTAGCTTGTTCAATTAAGCTTTGACCCCCAAAAAACTGGAAGCTAATTTATTTCTATGCAGAGCTGTACCTGATTTTACACTCTCCAGTTTTAGTAAATCAACCCCTATGTCTTCAAACTGTCATTATAGGGTTGCTTTACTAAAGGCAAATATGTTGTTCACCATGCAAGGAAATGTGTCCTAGAGCTTAGTGAATGGGGTGACTGACTTTCAATATCTAATCATGTGCAAGCAAAATTGCAATATTTGTTATTTTCCTTGAGCATGATTGGGTATTTTTTGCAAAAGATTGCAAAAAGCAACTTCTCTTGCAAAGTGAACAGCTTATTTTCTTTTAGTAAATCCACCCCTATGTGTGTATAATTTTTTATCTACTTTTGTAGACCTAGACTGGGTGACCTGTAAGTACACTGTGAAATATTCCAGCACCAAAAATTGTACAAATTGTAGAGGGACACCAACAATATGGACCCAGCTGGATGGTGCTGGCAGGCATGGGGGCACTTTAGAACTGTTAATTATACACAAGAATGCTGAAAATAAGCAACAAGACATGTAGTCCTTGGAATCCCTGCCATCCAAGGCCATAGTCCTTGTTGGCTATGTATAACCCTGGCTTTCAGTGAGGGCCCATTCACACTGAAGCATTGTGACAATTCATACTAAACTGCACTCTTTAATGCACATAACCACAATGCATGGCAACTGCATTGTGGTAAACTGCATTTTGAAAACGGGTCATGCACATTTTTTCACCCATTGTGGTGTGCTGGCAGCACATTCATAATGATTGAGCTGCCAAGACGCAACGCACTTTAACATATGCCATAACACATATTACCACAAGTGCATTAATGCACCACAACAGATTGCTTTTGTGTGAATGGGCCTGGAGATACACTGTATGTGGGCTTATATGGAATAAACTCCCAGGGTACTAAACATAAAGACATTGCTAGTCATACCAAATGTGATTGGCTGCCTGTAATTTAGCCTAAAGCTCTGCGTAGATGCTGAGGCAAGCAGTGAGCCCACTACATGTAAAGCCATGAGGGCTCAAGAAACCTTTTCTTCTAAATGAAGATAATTGCAATGGTTGCAGAAATTATGGTTGTTTTTATATTCAGACATTGAAATTATGGCTGGTTGCAAGATTTAAGCCTCATACACATGATCGGATTGCTGGCGAACAAAACCGTGGCATTTTGTCCGAAGGGTATTGGCTCAAACCTGTCTTGCATACACACAGCCACACAATTGTTGGCCAACAATTACGAATGTAGTGACGTACTACATTGTTTTTCAGCTTTTTAGTGCCACCCTTTGGGCTCCTTCTGCTAATTCCGTGTTAGTAGACGTTTGGTGAGTGTTGATTCGCACTTTTCATTTTGCACTTTTCATTTCACGCTATTCAGTTTCCACTTTTCATTTCGCACTTTTCATTTTGCGCTATTCAGTTCACACTTTTCATTTCGCGCTATTCAGTTTGAACTTTTCATTTCGCACTTTTCATTTTGCGCTATTCAGTTCGTTTTTGAACGGCCGTGCATCAACCAGCTATGTTGCAGAATCGGGGGAGATAACTTGTTATTCATTATTGGCCTTGGAGTTATTGCTTTGACATTTTTTTTTTGGTTGAATAATGATTTGATTTGATATATTTTCTATATTTTTGGATGCATAGAATGCACTTTTTGGTTAAGTTCTATTGGCAGATAGCATGTCTAATTTTATTTGTTTTCTTTTTTAATGTACAATAAAAAAAATGTGTAGAATAATACTTGGCTATGTGTTTTACTTCAAATGACAGTTCGGGAGTAGGCAGTTACATTAAAAAAAATACAATCTAAAATTGACAAGGGACACCAACATAGTTGTATCTTTGATTTTAAAAACTACAGGATAATGGTGTTGTGGTAACTTGCCCCCCCCCCCCAAAAAAAAAAAAGCATAATAATATTATTCTTGATATCACTTGAAAAAAAAAAGCCTTTGAAAATGTGTTTGCAATAACTTCATCAGTATCACAAGCAAAGCAGCTTCATTATTATCCCATTAAAGAAGAGAATTGTGCGCTGCATTTTGAGATTTCATAATTTACCACGTCGCGAATGTTAATTCTCCATTACAAACGCTAGTGTACAAGATCGAGCACTTCTGGCTCGTCCTTGCTTCCGAGCATGCGTGTTTGTACTTTGGACTTTTGTCTGACGGACTTGTGTACACACAATCAGAAAATCCGACAACAGACATTTGCGCTCGGAAAATTTTAAAACATGCTATCCAAAATTTGTCCGTGGAAAGTTGGCCAACAATTGTCCGATGGAGCATACACATGGTCAGATTTTCCGCCAACAGCCTGTCATCGCACATTTCCCCTTGGAAAATTTGATTGTGTGTACGAGGCTTTACAGTCATTCTGCCTGTCAAGTTAAAGTTTTAAAAGTCCTGCAGCTGACAGACAGATTGACTTTAATTTAAAAAAAGTATTTTTTAATTAAATTAAAATGGTCACCTGATACCATTACCTTATTATAATTTATGTCCCTTGTCAGTGCTCATTACTTGGCTTGTAAGGCGTCCCTGCATTGTCTGACTACTGCAAGCCAATAGTTATTAGTGAGGGACACAGGAAACATACAGATATCAAAAGTCTTCACTCAATAAAACAGGATGAAGATCAGTTATCGTCTTAACTAAAACCATATTGGAACAACTAAAGTTACCGTAAGGGACTTAGGATAGTTCTTGTTCACAGAACTCTTGAACAGAAAATACCTGAAAAACAAATGCTCTTGAAGGCAGCAGAGAGTGACACACTGATAAAAAAAATCCTTGCAAACCACAAAAAGCAATTCTCAGAATCTCAAATAAGCGGATGGATTATTTGTTCACTGAAAAAGCACCAAGACTATTATATCTGACAAGTTCAAGCAATTCATTATTCACCTCCAGTCTGGTAATGACTGCAACTACCTTTCCATTTCTCAGTGGTATCGACTAATGATTAAATCTACTGGAATCAAACTATACTAAAATTTGCTTTAGAAAAAGGAAAATATACCTGTACAATAATAAAGTGTGTATAGGAAATATGTTTTAATTGAGGATATGTCTGGGAATCTGTGCTTGAAAGGTGAGTGCTGTTTAGGAAGTCTATAGGAATTTGGCCTGCTGTCTATCAGTTAACTACCTTTTTTCTGTTGCATGGTTATATGTGAAAGTACAATCTTGGCATTTGATATGGGCACCTATAGTTAAATAGGACCCCCACACCACCTTTTACACCCCACCACCCAAAATAATAAAATATAATTAAAAACGTGTAACATTTCAGTGAAGAAACTTCTGCTTCAAGATCCCTTGATAGCTGTTCTCATGAACAAAAGTCACAACGTTTGTCATGTGAATTTGTCAGACAGGACCAATGGTTGGCTGACTTTCGTCTTCAGCAGAGAGCAGGCTAATCCTTTGGTCACTTGATTAGCCATCATGGCAAACTAAGGGGAGTTTTCTTCTTTTTTTTGCAGTATTGGTAGTTTTTCTAATTTAAAATATTCCCAGATGTTCTGTTGACAAATATACACCTTGTACATTTGAACCACTTCAGTACCAGGTACTTTTACACCTTCCTGCCCAGGCCAATTTTCAGCTTTCAGCACTGTTACACTTTGAATAACATATATACCAGGGATATGCAATTAGCGGACCTCCAGCTGTTGCAGAACTACAAATCCCATGAGGCATAGCAAGTCTCTGACAGCCACAAGCATGAAACCCAGAGGCAGAGCATGATGGGACTTGTAGTTTTGCAACAGCTGGAGGTATGCTAATTGCAGATCCCTGATATATAAGGTCATGCAACTCTGTAACCATAAGACATTTTTATCATTTTTTTCACATAAATAATGCTTTCTTTTGGTGTGCCTAATCACCACTGGGTTTTTTATTTTTTGCTAAATAAACAAACAACGGTGCAAAATGTTGGGAAAAAAAATGTTTTCTTAGTTTCTGTTATGAAATGTTGCAAATAGATAATCTTTCTTCATAAATTTATGTCAAAATATATTCTGCTCTATTTCTTTGGCAAAAATAACCTAAATAAGTGTATATTTTTTAGTCTGTAGGAAAGATATAGAGACCACAAACTATGATATACAGTGATACCTCGGTTTGCGAGTAACGCGGTATGCGAGCGTTTCGCAAGATGAGCTATATATTTTTTTAAACCTGACTTTACTTTGCGAGCACTGTCTCGCAAGACGAGTAGGACTCAAGCCCCTGGTATATGTATTACCATATGTGGCCAGAGATCCAGGGGCACTGAAGAGCTCGGAGATGCTCTGAGACACTCGGTGACACTCCCAACTGGGTCAGGCGGGCGTACAGTACCTGACCGCGAGATTGTGTTCCCAGCGCGATCCCATTGCGCTGGTTCTCAGCGACAGGGTACTGTGCATGTCGCGCTGGCTCGCTGATCGGGAAAGCAGAACTTTTTTTTCCTTTCGCGATGAGCGACTGGCAGTGCTGACAGCTGTCTGGTATGAATCCTGAGGGGGAACGCCGCGCCAAATTTTAAATGAAAAAAACAGCGTGGGTCCCCCCTGGGGGCATACCAGGCCCTTAGGTCTGGTATGGATTGTAAGGGGAACCCCCTATGCCAAAAAATTGGCGTGGGGGTCCCCCCAAAATCCATACCAGACCCTTATCCGAGCACGCAGCTCGGGCGGTCAGGAAAGGGGGTGGGGACGAGCGAGCACCCCTCCTGAACCGTACCAGGCTGCATGCCCTCAACAAGGGGGGGTGGGTTCTTTGGGGGAAGGGGGGCACCCTGCGGGCCCCCCACCCCAAAGCACCTTGTCCCCATGTTGATGAGGACAAGAGCCTCTTCCTGACAACCCTGGCCATTGGTTGTCGGGGTCTGCGGGTGGAGGGCTTATCTTTAATAAGGGGGCCCCCAGATGCTGGCCCCCACCCTATGTGAATGAGTATGGGGTACATGGTACCCCTACCCATTCACTTAGGGAAAAAAGTGTCAAGAAAAAAAACACACTACACAGGTTTTAAAAGTAATTTATTAGGCAGCTCCGGGGGTCTTCTTCCGACTCCGGGGGTCCATCCGGCCTCTTCTCCCGCCGTCTGGTTGGTTCTTCTCCACTCTCTCTGGCCTCTTCTCCCAGTGTTCCACCTCTGCTCCTGGTGTTCCAGTTCTTCTGCCGGCTCCTCCGCTATCTTCATGCCACTCTTTTGCTAGCGGTAGCCCGGACTTCTGCCTTCTGCCTTCTTGTCTTCTTGTCTTCTATATAGGTGGTGACCCCGCCCCCTTGTGATGTCACAGTCCCAGCATGCGCAGGGACTCTGGCGTCATAAGGGGGCATGACCCCAGAGTCCCTGCACATGCTGGGACTGTGACGTCATGAGGGGACGGGGTCACCGCCTATATAAGTCACATCGGATCGCTCAGAGAGCATTCCAACCGGAGAGAGCGCCGTGTCAACATCAGAAGAAGAGAAGAGGGAAGAAGACAAGAAGACAAGAAGGCAGAAGGCAGAAGTCTGGGCCACCGCTAGCAAAAGAGCGGCATGAAGATAGCGGAGGAGCCGGCAGAAGAACTGGAACACCGGGAGCAGAGGTCGAACACCGGGAGATGAGGCCAGGGAGAGCAGAGAAGAACGCCGGGAGAAGAGGCAGGAGGGACCCCCGGAGTCGGAAGAAGACCCCCGGAGCTGCCTAATAATTTACTTTTAAAACCCGTGTAGTGTGTTTTTTTTCTTGACACTTTTTTTCCCCAGGTGAATGGGTAGGGGTACCATGTAGGGTGGGGGGCCAGCATCTGGGGGCACCCTTATTAAAGGAGGCTCCCGGATTCCGATAAGCCCTCCGCCCGCAGACCCCGACAACCAACGGCCAAGGTTGTCGGGAAGAGGCCCTTGTCCTCATCAACATGGGGACAAGGTGCTTTGGGGTGGGGGAGGCCCGCAGGATGCCCCCTTCCCCCAAAGCACCCACCCCCCCATGTTGAGGGAATGCGGCCTGGTATGGTTCAGGAGGGGGGGGCGCTCGCTTGTCCCCACCCCCTTTCCTGACCGCCTGGGCTGCGTGCTTGGATAAGGGTCTGGTATGGATTTTGGGGGGACCCCCACGCCGATCTTTCGGCATAGGGGGTTCCCCTTACAATCCATACCAGACCTAAGGGCCTGGTACGCCCCTAGGGGGAACCCACGGCGTTTTTTTATTTAAAATTTGGCGCGGCGTTCCCCCCTCATGATTCATACCAGACAGCTGTCAGCACTGCCTGTTGCTCATCGGGAAAGGAAAAAGTTTTCCTTTCTCGATCAGCTAGCCATCTCGGCGCTGGCCCCCGTGACGGGGCTCCTAGGTGTCAAATCTCGCCGATAACAGTGGCAAGATTGACACAATATCACGGTCACCTACTGTAACATGCGTCGGAGCACCCAAAAGTGTCCACAGTTGCCGAGTTTCTCCGAGCATCACCAGTGCCCCCGCACCTCTGGCCACATACAGTACTGTATACACCAGCAGTGGTTGTGGAACGAATCATCTAAGTTTCCATAATTTCTTATGGGGAAACTCGCTTTGATATACAAGTGCTTTGGATTACAAGCATGCTTCTGGAACTAAATATGCTCCTAATCCAAGGTATTACTGTGTACTGTGTTTATGAAAAATTATCAATCCTGATGTATTGACACCCTATCTCATTTCTTGAATCCTGAAATTGCCAAGACAGAACAAATATCCCCAAATGACCCCTTTTTGGAAAGTAGACAGTCTAATGTATTTAGTAAGAGGCATGGCAATTTTTTTGAAGTTGTATTTTTTTTTGTCACAGTTATTTTGAAAATGAAGAAATGTAAAAAAGAAAATCACAAATGTTTTGCCTACTGTCACCAGTGCAGTACAGTGTAATCATTTAACTGGTGTGGTGGTGATCAGGGACACTGACTGGTGACAGTATGTAAAAAATAAAAAGTAAACATTTGTTTTTCCTTTTTTAATTTTTTTAATACTTTTTTTCCTTGTTTTATGATTTGTATTTTCTAACACACCGTGACCAGAGCAATGTTACCATAGTAACACTATATTACTGTGGGGAAGTGATCAGGATTTTTTTATAAAAATTTTTACACATTATGATTGCATATACCAATGAATTTCATTGGTATAAGCAACCATATTTCCTGAATGAAAGTAGTTCATTCAGTGTCTTTTGTTGTGATTAGCTGTGATTGGTCAAACTAATCACATGGTACAGATGGGCTGTGATTGGTCTGTCTGTACCATGTGCTCCCTGTGACCAATCACAGCTAACAACACAACTGTATACAATGGATGGCATGAAAGGAAGCCATCCATTGTTTACAACTGTCTTGTGATCTGCTGTGATTGGTCACAGGAGACACATGACACTGACAGTGGGTCGGTGCAGTGATCCGATATTGGCTGTGTCCGGTGGACACAGTCCGGTGTCCAGTGGACACAGCTGATGACATATCAAGCCGCTGCGTGGCCCCGCCATATAACGTCCTCCCAGAACAACAGTGCTCCCACCCAGCCATCATTTTACTATGGCTAATACTTTGGTCACCCAATTATTCATCATGGCAAACTAAGGGGAGCTTTTTTTTTAGCAGTATTTGTAGTATTTCTGATTTTAAATATTCCCAAATATTCTGTTGACAAATATGAACCTTATACATTTTAAAGTACTGACAGAAAAACAATAAAGGCTCCAGAATTTCATCTTATGACTGTGTGATTACAAGATTACCATTTACATTTATTGGATTATCAGAGGCAAGTAGCAGGGGTGTTATATGGCCAGGGTGCACTGGACCATTATCATGACCATGATGTGGGGGTCTCTGTAAGAGGTGGTTTAACTTATTTGCATGTGGGTTTAGACTGACTCCCATATAGTAGTAAGTTATGTATGTGATATAACTGGAGCCACCACAGAGACTTCCATAGTCAGAGGAAGCCCAACTGCAAATTATTAGTTAATCTTCCCCCATTATAACAGGTATAATCTATACTCATCAAGTTATAGCGCTTCAGTTTATTTTTTTTATAACTGAACCATTAGCATGACACAGCATGCATGATGCCACAGCATAAAACAACATTTTATAGAAATTACTCTTTGATGCCTAATCTGTTGGGCTGATGTTGGTGTGAATTAATTTGTTAGAAGGACAATACAATTACTTACTGCTTTTGCAACTTTATTTCAATGATATGTGGGTTGTGGGTTATTCTGTGCAACAGTGCTTTTGTTAGACCCAGTGACAGTTTCTAGTTCTCCTTCCAGACAACTGCCTTTTATTCAGGCATCTAAACCCCAAAACACTTCATATATTTCAGATTACCAGTCCTGAGAGGTGGAAGATGTATTCATTTTCTTTTTTAAATTACTGGTTTCTGGGGAATGCGAATGATGGCAACATGAACAATACCTCCTCAGATAAATTATCTCCTTGTTTATTGCTTTCTTTTTTATTTTTAACTAACACTTTTTTCAGTCTCACCAGCACTTAACTTTGTTTCAGTTGTATTGCTGCTTTCATTTCCTGTTTTAGTCTTTTAGTGCCGGTTCACACTAGACGCGGCACGACTTGCAGGTCGCCTCACCGAGGCGACCTGCACACGACTGCCGGGGCGACTTGCAAGACGACTTCTGTATAGAAGTCTATGCAAGTCGCCCCCAAAGTAGTACAGGAACCTTTCTTCTAAGTTGGAGCGACTTGCGTCGCTCCGATTAGAACGGTTCCATTGTACAGAACGGGAGGCGACTTGTCAGGCGGCTAGGTCGCCTGACAAGTCGCCCCCGTGTGAACCGGCTCTAACTTTCACTAATCGTTATTATTACTAATTGACTGGGGGGCTAATATTGTTAAATGATATGCATTTCTCTTGTATCTATTTCATATCTTTTATAGTTTCTCATTTTAATTGTAAATTGTAATTTCAGGACACATCCATTTTAGCATTATTTTTAGCCTTTTGATTATTGTTTTTTCTTTGTACACTTTTGTATATGCGTGTACCTGCATTTTCAGCACTGCAGCACATTTGTCTTAAAAAGCTTGCTGAGTGAATTTATAGGTTGTAAAATAACTTAGGGCTGATCCAGAACACTCTTTTGTCTCGCTAAAATATTTAATACATATCATTTAATTTTACATATCTCATGAACTAACAAAGGCTTTTGGCTGTTAGAGGCAAAATTACTTGTACAGCAATCATATTTATGGTGTTATATTTGTTGTGATTTTATGTTTTTTTTTCCTTTATACCACCTCTAAAGTAATTATGTTTCAGTTGTTTAGAAATGTACAAATATTTTTTTTCCTATGTAAAGCTTTGTAACATTTGTGTTACAATTATAAATAAGCTAACATTATTTATTAATGATTCAGTCCACCAAAAAGTGATTTACTAAATTATACGTGTGGCTTGGTGGGTTGACTCATCCCCTGGATTCTTATATGTTGTGGATACCCCAAAAGTTAGATCTCCTCCCATAATCTTTGCCATAATACTTGACTTTGCCCTTATCTACCTGAGATTTTAAGGTACTCTTCTTGTTCATCTTTATAACTCCCAGCTTCTAATCTTGTATTTCTTAATAAATTAAAAGCAAAGAATAACTCTTATACCCTGTACACACAATCAGACATTCCGACAACAAGATCCATGGATTTTTTCCGACAGATGTTGATTCAAACTTGTCCTGCATACACACGGTCACACAAATCTTGTCGGCAATTCTGATTGTCAAGAACATGGTGACATACAACACGTATGACGAGCCGAGGAAAATGAAGTTCAATAGCCAGTGTGGCTCTTCTGCTTGATTCTGAGCATGCGTGGAGCTTTGTGCATCGGAAATGCGTACACACAATCGGATTTTAAGACAACGGATTTTGTTGTTGGAAAATTTGAGATCCAGATCTCAAATTTTGTGTGACGGAAATTCCGATGAAAAATGTCCAATGGAGCCTACACACGGACAGAATTTCCGACAACAAGCTCCCATCGAACATTTTCTGTCGGAAAATCTGACCGTGTGTACGGGGCATAAGATGGCACATTCTCTCTCTCTCTCTCAATAGAGCAATAGAGCAGGGATTAGATTCCCATGCAGCAGGTTCTACAATGAAAGCAATGAAAAAATAGATAAATAAATAAATAAATAAAAAATAAAAATAAATAAAAATAAATAAAAATGTATGTATTTATTTATTTATGTATCTTTTTTTTTCTCATTGCTTTCATTGTAGAAACTGCTGCATGTGAATCTAATCCCTGCTCTATTGCCCAATCCTTGACCTGGGTTTCTTTGTAATGTTTTGATCTACTATGGCTACCATTTGCTAGGAGGTTTTTTGCTTCAAGCAAATAATTCACTGATTCTATCCAAGGTAAAAAACTCTTTCCTCCAAAAATCTAAATTAAGGGGGGCACCTTGATTTATCTCTTTATTAATCCCATATAACCTCTATTATTTAAGGGCTTATTTAACGATATATAAAACTTTATATCCCTCTGTGGCCACAATAGGGACAGAAAATCCATATTATGAGAGCCTGGATGCTGAATGTACTGCAGCAAGTTATTCTATCCAAATTTTGAATGTATTGCTTGAAAACGACAGCCTGGTAAGACTACCAATATCAATACCTTACTTTTCCCACATATATATCTTGCAATATATTTAACACTGTCCTATGTATGATAAAAAGTGCACACTTATTTTTATATATTATTTTGCTAAATCCCATTGGTGCTAGCTTTTTCGTATTGTTAATCAAATTAATTTACGGT
Source organism: Aquarana catesbeiana (assembly GCF_042186555.1). Classification (NCBI taxonomy): domain Eukaryota; kingdom Metazoa; phylum Chordata; class Amphibia; order Anura; family Ranidae; genus Aquarana; species Aquarana catesbeiana. The sequence goes on from NC_133324.1 coordinate 199,778,395, forward strand.
CTCACATACGTCTTTTGTATCCATTGTTTAGAGTCCACTACAATCTTTGCCATAAACTCCTGAAGAAGCTCGTTTTAGAGCGAAACATGTCGAGCGCCAGATTGTTACGGAATTAAGTGGCTCTTTGTCTGTGTGCCCATGAAAGGTTTGATCTTTTGTGATTGATGCATTATTTTTTTATGTTGGTGCCTTTCTTTAGGGACACATGTTTTTAGAATAAATTTTCAATAAAATTACCTTTTTATAATTATAGTGTACATGCTTTTCTACCCTTTCGTCTAATATTTATATAGCACCTTAAAAGTCCCTGGGGTGTTTGCCAAAAAAAACCCCTTTTTCCCGTTTTTTCTCTTTTTTGCATATTGACTATGGGATGTGGTGCTTTGAGCTGACTATTTCTGCCCTTACCAATATTTGTAACCAATTCTATAAATTGAGAATATTATTATTATTTTATTATTATTATTTTTCTTATTATTATTATTATTTGTGCTTTGTGACATGACAAATGGACAAAGAAAACCAAGAGTGGTGCATGCTTACCCAATCCAGATCTGCAAGCATAAAGCAAGAATTCAACCCAAGAGATAATTGTGCATCTGAGCACCTTGGCATTCTGGTCACTTGGAGTACTTACATTGACAAAGAATATAAGATGCCAGCTCTCAGGTGCACACTTGTTGATTTAGGTAAATATGACACACTTCGATTTTACTTTAACTGAGTACCAGAATGTATATACCCCTTGATTACCAAGCCATTTTAGCGTTTTCAGTACTGTGATAGTTTGACTGGCAATGACTTGGTCGTGTAATACTGGATCCAAATAAATGTTATATAATTTGTTTGGAACAGATAGAGTTTATCTTGGTGATATTGAATAACCATTGGGTTTTTATTTTTTACCATACAGTACAAAGGAAAAAGGACCAAACATTTTGAAAAAAATACTCAATGTTCTTGAGGCCCCATAATGCCAGGATAATAAAAAAACGCCTCCAAAATTGTTTAGTTGGAGACATAGCTTATACAATGCAGGAGTCAGAGTGCAGGGGTCATGACTATGCAATGCACAAAACAGCTAGCAGATTTTAGTTGTTAGGAGTTAAGGGGCCTTTATGGTGGTGGTTGATGGTGAGTGCCCCTTTAATGTTGGTGATCAGTAGTGAGTTCCCCATATCTTTGGTGGTCATTGTTTCCCTTTAAGGTCCATATGCACAATGTGTGCTCCCTTTGCTTTGCCCAGTAGTGATCATTAAACTTCCCTTGCTGATCAACATGTGATCAATATAAATGGCACTCCAGAAAGAGAGGTCTACTCCCACCATTTTTTATAACATGGCCATAGTGAGGTGGTTAAGCCGACAAAGACAGAAAACTGTTATTAAACTTTTTGACTGCTTTTAATATGCTGACCTAACCTTGATGTTATAATTTCTGGGTCAACACAGGAAAGCTGAACCTTTATTAATGATTGCAGATCATTTTGTAAGCCTCTATAATGAATCACCACCTTTGGATAGGTTTTTGTACAATATAAATGCACTATTAGATATAAAAGTGTTATTCATTAAGTTGTGTTAGATATGGTGATGATACATGTATCTTGACAGACTTTGACAGTCATTCACTTGTTCACTGCTAACATGCAAATCTGGGTGATAAAAGTTTCTATATGCAACTATTGTCACAACTGAATGTCTGGAGGTCAGATCACAAGCTCATATCCAAGCAGCATGTTAGATTGTTACAGGATGGGTAATCAGCCAAATGATCAGACAGGGAGTAACTTTAAAGTGTTTGTTAACCTAAAAAAAAAAAAAAAAAAAGGATCCTGTTCTTTTAAAGCATGTTATACAGCAGAGTGCTTGCTTGTGCTGTGTAATTTGGCCCCCTGTAACACCTGAATTACCTGGCTGATCCTGCCTGGTTCTGCCCTCCCCTTATAAACTGACCAAAAAACTGTCTCCTGTCCTCCTCTATGCTCTCCTCCATCCTCTCACCCTTCCCCTCCCTGCCTGGCAGCTCCCTGTCCATGCCTGCCCCCTCCCCTCCTGCTGATGAAATTACTGTTACATTTTTACAGTATCTTCTCTGTTTATTAATGTAATCTGCTCCTTTGTCTGCGCCTAGTTATATACCTGATTTCTGAGCGCTGATCGGCGCTCACATGACCGTATTTTGTTGGGAATGTTTCTTCTGACGTTTTGTCTGGGAGAAACAAAAGGAAGTGAGAGGAATTATTTCCACATTACAGGGTCTGCACCCCTGCTGGACCCACTAAAACCTCTTTGTGGTTCTTCCATCATAGCTGCCACCACTGTCTGGTTTTAAAGCTTAGAGGAAGTGTTGACTTCGCCCCTCAGTCATGTGACAGTGCCTGAACAATGCATCCTTGGAGGAGGTAGCATGCTCACCATACATGGAAGACCTTGTCTTTTTTTTTTATGACTGCAACAGAGGAAGAAGTAGCAGGGGATTGCTGGGAGGCGAGTATCTGTGCATTAGGAGGGGCTCTTTACATAGGCACTGTCACTTTGCCCTGAATAGGTAAAGTGACAGTGTCTCTTTAAGCTTGGACTTCATTGAGCAAAAAAAAAGAGACAGGGCCAAGATCCATTTACTGTATGTAAAGAAAGTTAAGATTTAACCTCTGCTTGTGCACTTTTTTCTACTTTAAAACAAACACTGATCAATATATACCTGTATGTAAATAAGAAGTTTTGGCCTTATTTATATATTTACAAAAGTCTTTAGGACTTATGTGTATTACTTTTGGTAACGCTGTGTATTTATCTAGAAAGTTAGGCTGCAGGAAAAAAAAAATAACACATACATATGATCAACCATATTAGTATTGTTGTTTCCATTCATTAAAGTATTCACACTGCAGAAAGAGCTTTCTTTTTGTTCTCATTCAGGCCAGCCATCTTCTTGTAGCAATGCCCTTTGACAGCCAAGTCATAGTGTAGCTTGGTACATTTGAATGCCTTCAGCTGATTGCTGAAGTGAGGAAATCAGTCACTATGCAGAACATTACATTTCAAGTGGAACAGTTTGTTTCTTATTTGCTCATAGGTAACCCTTTCTATATTATGCATCGCCAGCAATAAAACTTAAGGTTTGTTTGAAAAGTATATTTATGCAAGACGTACTGTAGATTAAAAATAATAATGAATGCATTTTTAAGCTTGTTCAGGTCTAATTGTCCAGCTTTAACAAACATGGACATGAAAATGTAGTCCAGGTGCTTTATAATATCAGGCTCTTCCTTATTACAACCCTTAATACCTAATAATTATTATAATATTAAATATACTATATATATATATATATATATATATATATATATATATATATTAGAGTATTATATAGTGCATGTACACATGAATGATGACACCTTTTTTTATCAAATCTCTGATACAGTCAAAGTGACAAGAAACCCAAAACCTGAAAATCTATCTTAAAGCGGAACTTCCACTTGTTTGCAACGGAGGTGGATACCTCGTTTTGATACCTGCTCCCACTTCCAGTAAGATGCGACACAGTGATCTAAGCCGGAAGTCCCCCCCCCTCCTTCCCCAGCAGCCTTCTGGGTAACATCACAGGTCCCAGAAGACTACAGAACCATTCACAAAGCACAGTGCTTCTCTGGCATGCACAGTAGGAAACCAGCTGTGAAGCTTCACTGCCGGCTTCCCTTTACTTAAGATGCCTGCCTGGATGACCAGGCTGGGGAGCAACCAAAAAAGAGAACGTGACAGGATGGGTGACATGTCCTGGAATGTGGAACTTGATATGGGCAAGCGTTTGCTACCTGCTACGGGCTGATGTTTCTGGGTCGCAAACAACGAGGGTTTCCCAGGGGCTTGTAGGGAGAGAAACTGATGAATACCAGCTAGGTACAGGCTGACAGTGTTGTGGGACAGGCTCAGATGAGTGTGGCAGTAAGAAACGAAGGCCAGGACATGCTTGATGTGACCTGTACATGTCCCGGGCCATGTGGCTAGGAATTTGCAGTAGGTATTCCGGGCGGTGCGATAGGCCTTCAGCGTGTTGGGCGACAGTGACCGGTTTATGTAAGCGTAGCATTGTGAGGTTGGGTTGGCTCCGGGTCTCTGTAAGAAATACAAAGGAAAATTGAGGCAGGACAGTGCATCTGCTGCGAGATTGCACTTGTCAGGTATGTAAGTACAGTGCACATTGAAATTGTAGTGAAGGGATATCTGCACTAGCCTGCATAGGAAGGACATGATGGCCAGGGACTTGGACCTGCCTTTGTTGACAATCTCAGCCATGGCTAAATTGTCAGTGAAGAAGACCATGGTCTGCCCCGCCCAGGTGTGTCCCCAGACCTGAGCTGCTGTGGCGATAGCATAAAGCTCGAACAATGAGGACGTCTGGCTGAACCCAGGGACAAGGAGGATTTCCTGCAGCCATGGACCTGTAAACCAATGGGTGCCAAAAATGGTAGCAAAGCCTGTCGAGGCTGCTGCATCTGTTACTATATGAGGTAGGAAGGCTGAAGCTTGCACGGATGAACATGGATACGCTGTTCCAGCATCTGCAGCAGCTGCCTGGTCTAGCCTGATGGTTTGATCGGGGTCCTGTGAGTTGGAAAGGAGGCGAGAAATGAAGGAACGCCCCTGAGGGACAATCCTCATAGCAAAGTTCAACATTCCCAACAGGGACTGCAGCTGTCTCTTGGTGCAACCTCATGAGGTGGTGAAGGCGTGAATGATAGCCCTAATCTGGGACAGTTTGTCAAGGGGGTAGGCTAGCCTGCATGGAGTGAGTGTCAAGAGTGATTCCACTTTATGCTTTGCTATGGGCACATTGAGATTGGCACATATTACTCTTAATTTGTCCAAGTCTGACGGGGGCCCGCTGCGTCGTTCAATCAGCAGGAAGTCATCAAGGTAGTGTACTTTGTTACTTTGTAGGGTTGTCCCAATACCGATACTAGTATCAGGAAGCATTGTATGTAGGGTTGTCCCAATACCGATACTAGTATCGGGACCAATACCGAGCATTTGCGCGAGTACTTGTACTCGCACAAATGCTCCTGGTGCCTTATCCGATACCTGGGAGAGGTGGGCGGAATCAGAGGCTGCGCACAACCGAAAGTCTGTGGGCGGATTCAGTGGGTGGAGTCAATGGGCAGAGAGGGTGAGCGGAGAGCAAGTCCTCAATGGCAGTGGAACTAGCTAGGTAAGCTGGCAGGGGTGCAGGGTGCAGCCGCATCAGGATCGGTGACCGGAGCCATCACATTCGGTCTCCAACAGCTGTTGAACATCCCGACGCCCATCTTGGTATACCCTGCACTCGGCCACAGTAAGCCAGCAGCGGACATCTTGTTACACCCAGCCCATAGAGTTTGGGCTGGGTGTAACAAGGTGTCCGCTGCTGCTTACTGCGGCTGAGTGCAGGATGTACCAAGATGGGCTTCGCAGCATAGCATTTCAAAATAAGTCCTTTCCTCTCCTGTCATGCTTGCCCTGCATTTCAGTGCTTGCCCATCAGTGCCCAAAAGTGCCATCTATCTGTGCCAGCCATCAGTGCCCATAAGTGCTGCCTATCAGTGCCAGTCATCAGTGCCAACCACCTGTCAGTGCTGCCTATCAGTGCCAGCCATCGGTGCCAGCCACCAGTGCCAGCCACCTGTCAGTGCCACCAGCAGTGCCCATCAGTCAGTGTCATCTATCATGCCCATCAGTCTTTGCCACCTATCAGTGCCCATCAGTCAGTGCCATCTGTCTGTTCCCATCAATCAAACTGTCACATGACATAAAAAAAATATCAGTAATTGGTACTTGAAAAAAAGTATCGGTACTTGTACTCGATCTTAAAAAAGTGGTATCGGGAGAACCCTAATTTATGAGTTGCGAGTAAGTGTGAACGTCCGAATGAGTGGTACGAGTAGCGAGTGGGTGCTCATGGCAGGTGCCTCAGGGGGAAGGCTGAGCTGCGGAAGCTTGTGGTATATGTTTAAAACAGGATGTGTTGAATCTTGCCAAGGATTCAAATCGCTGGGTAGCAGATACGACCGGGATTCAAATCAGGCTATGGTAGGTGGGTGGAATTGACCCGCCGACTGTGGTGAGGCCTTCTATGCCATAGTTCCTGCAGCAAGTTTGGGGATGGCCCATCCCCTCAGGGTGTGAGCACAGCCCTGCTCTGAACCCACAGAGGGTGACAGAGGGGCGGAAGCATGTGTTTAGGAAGAGTCGACTCAATGCCGTAGTTGCAAAGTTCTGGTTGAGGCCAAGAAACCTAGTCGACCGAGAACCTGTAGAGAAGGTGACATAAGAGTCCAGTTTTTAACCTGGCATGGAATAAGTCCTGACCCACCCCCTAACACGTGGAGGATCCCCCTGGGTGAAGATGCAGACCCTATACTTTTTGTTGTTTTTTTTTTTTTGTAAATAAAAGGTTTTTTTTTTTTTTTTTTTTCTTACTTAAAGGTTTTTTAATTTTTTTGAGAAATTGACATTCAACCTGGTGAAAAGAGATTGTAGGTGTGGCGCTGTTCTAATTTGGCAATATACGATTTCCCCTTTTATGGTATTCTGCTATCTTTGCACCTTTTGCAGTGTGCCAGAGCATGTATTATAGGTGTGAGACAGTGTAAGGGAAAGGGACCATACCAAGGGGATATTAAAAAAAGCATTTCTTGCAGTGAAAGTCAATGCTTAGACTAATGGCATTTTTTGTGCTAGAGATAATAAAAATTCTAGGGGTTATGGGGCTGATTTAGTTTTTCAGAGTGCTATATGTAAAAAAGTGGTGGAATGGTGAAATATGTTGGAATGCTATACCCTCTGCATGGAGCCAGCATCCATATTACACAAAAAGGAGATGAGGTGTGCAGATGATGTGTCACAAATAAGTATATAAAAAGTGGAATAAATGTTCAATGAATATAAAAAATAAAAATAAAAAATATGTAAAAAAATGTAAAATGTGTGTTACACCCTCTGGCAGGCGTTTGACATACTAGATTTAAAATCAAAATGTGTACATCAAAGATGTGAATCTAGTAATAAAAAGTGAATTGAATTAATTTAAATAGAAAAAATGGAAAAAAAGGGAAAAAATGTGCCAAAAGGTGAGCTATTTAAATAGGTATGTGTTGTACCCTTTGGCGGGTGCTGACCAGTGTGTGAAATATTTGCCCTCCTGGATTAGGCCTGTTGTAGCGATGATGATCAGAAAAAATTCCCAGAATAATACTAAATTCTTATTTGCAATACATTATAACATAAATGCATTGACTTGTGCTTAAAAAAAGTGTCCAGTGCTTGCTGAAAATTGATTGCTTAAAAAGTGAAATCTTAAAGACTTCTTCATTAGGTGACAGCCAGTGATTCGTGCTCCTTATCCGTGCTCCTACTGTGAATTCACTCACCGAATGGCCTCACCCCCCCCCAGGGGTACTGCGCGTTCACAGTATCTGCCACTGTGTAGCAATTCCTGGAGCCCCTGGACCGTGCTTATGGTGTTTAGCAATGTTATTATTCGTTTCTCATGTATGAAAGAGAAGGGATGCCCATAGTGTGAATCCGTATTAAAATATGTTTACTTATTAAGAATAAGAAAAGTACTCACATTTGGTATAGGTAAAACAAGCATGTAAACAATAGAAAGAAAATGGATGCCGTCAGAGTCCTGTTTTCGGCAGGCCGGAAGTGACACAAAGACATTCGTAACCCCGCCCTATGCGTTTCATCATACAGACGTCAACATTCAACCTGGTGCAGGATGGAGCAACCTGAACTCGACTGGCCTGATGATGAAACAACAGACAAGAAAAGCATGAGTGACTGGGTTGTATTGTTGCCATAGGAGACCATGAGTGGCCAGATTGTGTGCCACTAGAGACGTGCTTGCAACGATTGCAAGAAGTAGCCTCATTAGGGAGGCGAAAACAAGGACAGCAGACAAATTGGAGCATGTGGGGATGAGCCATGGTCATGTGCAACCGCAAGTCGTGATCGTATGTTTGTGGTAACGAACAAATCGTGCGGACATGAGTCAGAGTTACGAAGTAGGAGTATCGTATGCGCTTCTTCTTTTTTTTTTACACTGAAATGATGTGTGCTGGTTGATGTCGGAGTTAGCGACCTAGGAAGTCACATGAGTTGTAAATGTGAACGAGTAAATGAGTGGTGTAAGTGGCTACTATGAGCTTGTGGCAGGAGCCTCAAGGGGGAGGCCATATTTGCAGAAGCTTGTGGTGCCTATGAACGGGTAAATGAGTGGTATGAGTGGCGACTGAGAGCTTGTGGCAGGAACCTCATGTGGGGGCCGTTTTGCAGAAGCTTGTGGTGCCTGTGAAAAGGTAATGAGTGGTATGAGAGGCGACTGAGAGATTGTGAGAAGAACCTCATGGGGGAGGCCATGTTGCAGAAGCTTGTGGTGCCTGTGAAAAGGTAATGAGTGGTATGAGAGGCGACTGAGAGATTGTTAGAAGAACCTCATGGGGGAGGCCGTGTTGCAGAAACTTGTGGTGCCTGTGAAAAGGTAATGAGTGGTATGAGAGGCGACTGAGAGATTGTGAGAAGAACCTCATGAGGGAGGCCATGTTGCAGAAGCTTGTGGTGCCTGTAAATGGGTAAATTAGTAGTATGGAAGGTGACTGAGAGCATGTGGCAGGAACCTCATGTGGCAGCTAAGTATGCGGGATAGGAAACATAATGAATTGTAACATTGCGTATGAAACAAAAAAAGGTGCCGACGAAGACCACGAACTGAGGAGCCGCAGCACACTTGTATTAAAATGCACAGATTCACAAACACAGAGTGTGCTGGGGAGAGTCAGTCTAGTGACGTGGGCTGCTTAAATCCTCCCCCCTCCCCCAGGCTCCTCCCATAATTTCAGGCCACCATACTGGCCTTCTAATACTGGCCTTCTAGTAATTGAATACACTTCAGTTAACATGTACAACAAATATCCCCAGGCTTTGGAATATATATATAGCATTGCAGGAAATGTGCAAGGTCCATGATTCATTTTGTTGTTTTTTTTTTGCCTGTAACTGAAAACATTCTGAGATACACAGTGTTTTAGGACGGCAGCATTAACAGATTTAATGATCTCTGCACCGTCTTTCACTTCCTAGGGAAATACAATAGGATTATGTTTCCAGAGATTCAAACATGAAGAAATGCACATGTTTGTGAAGAGATGGACTGAATGTATTTTTATTTTGTGTGGTTGTTTGCTTTATTTTGCCTGACATGCACTTCAGGGCTCATGCACACAGGCCCCATTCCTCCTTAAAGTGTAAACAAACTGGTGTATTTTGATGCCTGGGAGCCCCTGGTGTTGCATACAGCTGTAAAAAAAATAGGTTTTGATGCAGTTTAGATATCTTTTTATGCAGCATTTTTTATTAAAATATTCTGTTTGTTGTAAGTTTACCTTGTAGGTTAGTCACTTACTGATAAGTAATTTAACATGTTCTCTTCTTCCCAGAAAATTGGCAGGAACAATTCAAACAAAGATACATAACCTGAGAATTTGTATTATGTCCCGGAGGATTGTCCAATCTATTTACTGTACGCTTTACATAGAATTACCTAGGACCTCATGCTTAGTCACTTTATTTTCATGTCACAGTTTTCATTCATTTCATTTAAGTATTCTAGCGGAATGCCATACTTTTCTGACCTTTCAGAAATACAGGTAGATTAGTTTCACACATATCAATTAGTTAAATTGGGATCATTTTTAATCAGCAAATACTAAATTCTTTAAAAGAAAAGGTCATTAAACCAGTAGTTATTCCATCAGAAAAAGTACCTGTTGCCTATAAATGTACTGTACAACATAAACCACATAGGGGTTAATTTACTACAGCGCCGGGAAGTACTGGGCACTATTACATATGATAGCGTGCATTTTAGGCAATTAAGATTTCAACAGGCGAACGTGCAAATTATTATTATTATACAGGATTTATATAGCGCCAACAGTTTGCGCAGTGCTTTACAACATGAGGGCAGACAGTACACTTACAATACAAATCAATACAAGAGGGATCAGAGGGCCCTGCTCATTAGAGCTTACAATCTAGAAGGGAATGAAAAAGAGCGATATTAGCTGCGAACATATGTTAGTAAATTCGGAAATCAGCACTAATTAGCGATTCCGCGTATATGCAAATGCCAATTTCTACTAAGTTATTATATAGCACTGCACTGCAACCATGATCCATGTATGTGAAAGAAACATTTTTATGTGAGATGTGCTCTACCTCGTGTGCATCTATTGATGTGTATTGCAATTAGTATTCCTAGTTTTCTTTTGCTAATGAATGCAGTTATGAATGATTATTACAGAGTAATGTCTGTTATTCTGTGAAGTTACATGTATTGGACATTTAGGTTACCTATTTGTTGTATGTTGTTTTTTTCATTTTTTTAAATTTTTTATTTAGATGACTATAAAGCAGTGATTATTTATGTTCATACTTTAATCATACTACACTATTATGCAGGTCTCAGTGTACTTAGCACAATGGCTTGGTGGTCTGCTCAGATGTCTCCACAACACTCATGGTATGAGTTCAAATCCCATCCACCAGCTGTGTTTATTTTTTCAGTGCACAAGCGAATTAAAATAAACAAACAAAGAAATGTAAACTGCCGTTAGCTAGTGTGTGGTGTTTGGAATCCACACCATAATAATACTGAATACTTACATACCATTGCATGCATTTGAAGAGTTAATATAATAGAATCAGCGAAATTAAAGTGCATTGGCTAATTGGCTTTCACCAATTTTAGCATATGCTGCTTCGGCTAATAGTCATTCGCCTTTTTTTACCAATGCAATCTTTTAGTATCTCTCTGTGGGATTTGAACCCATGAGTCCTTCAAAGCCTGAGTTTTTCTTGGTAGAAGCGCTGGCTACTAGCCTATTAGGCTTGTCACACTCATACATAGAAAATACATTTACTAGTGTTTGATGTTTCATCTCCCCGAGCTGTCTCTCATGCAGCCGCCGTCTTCTCCCGCTGCTGTGTTCTTCCGCACAGCCAGTTACCCGGTAATAAAAGAAAAGCCTTCTGAGGTGGTCTTCTGTGGCCATCCAATGACGTCACTCAGAGAGCCCGCCCCATGGCTATGTAAGAGACGCCACACAGCGGATGACAACACAGAAGTAGAGCAGATTTTTTTTATTAGCGAGTAACCGGCGATGCGGAAGAACACAGCAGATGCAGAAGATGGCGGAGGCAGGAGAGACGGCTCTGGGAGAAGACAGCTCGGGGAGAAGATGGCAGTGGGAGAGACAGCGGCAGGAGAAGACGGCTCAGGGAAGAAGATAGCTCAGAGCTATTTTACATTAAAGGACTTGTCAAAAACCGGCTATAGTTTTTTTTACATTTCACTGCTTGTTTTGGTGAATGGGTAGGGGTATGATGTACCCCTACCCATTCACATGGGGGGGGATCTGGGGGCCCCCTTGTTAAAGGGGCTTCCAGATTCTGATAAACCCCCTGCCCGCAGACCAAAAACCACTGGCCAGGGTTGTCGGGAAGAGGCCCTTCCACACTATAATATTATTGAATAAGTACATACTATTGCATGCATTTGAAGAGTTAAAATATGGAATAAACCAAACTGATGTGCATTGGCTAATTATGCTGCTGAGTACAATGCACATTTTCAGGAGGTAAGACCATCAGTGTGATATGAACGCATGGCTTGAACCTTTGAAGGTAGCAGGGCATACCACTATGCTACAGAGCTGAGCACATACCTACATAGAAAATACATTTACTAATGTTTGATTCTATACAATGTTTTCCGTAACCGGGTGGCCCCCCTCTGACAACACGGGGAATGCCATAGGGAAGTCCCCGTGAAGTCCCTGTGCGTCAGAGGAGGGCGGGGTCACCGGGTGGCCCCACCCTTCATTATATAAGAAGTGTAAGAAGAACCAAAGCGTCACACGTTGGAAGACTCCCACTGAGGCGGATCGTGTGGACGGAGCGGAGAAGAAGCCGGAGGAAGATGCGGGACGAGAAGAGCGTAGGAAGAAGAAGATGGAGAAGAAGAAGATGGAAGAAAAAGAAGAACACCAAAGAAAGACCAGAAGAATGAAGATGGAAAAAGAAGCGGAAAGAAGAAGAAATTAATAAAGGACTTGTCAAAAACCGTCTCTTGTGTTTTTTAACCTTTTTGACACTTTTTTTGTGAAATGGTAGGGGTACATTTGTGCCCCATTACCAAATCACATGGGGGGGCTGGGATCTGGGGGTCCCCTTGTTAAAGGGGGCTTCCAGATTCTGATAAGCCCCCCGCCCGCAGACCCCCAGAACCACCAGGCAAGGGTTGTGGGGATGAGGCCCTTCTCCCCATCAACATGGGGACAAGGTGCTCTGGTGGCTACCCCAAAGCCCCCTCCAAATGTTGAGGGCATGTGGCCTGGTACTGTTCAGGAGGGGGGGCGCTCTCTCACCCCCCCCTCTTTTCCTGCGGCCTACCAGGTTGCGTGCTTGGATAAGGGTCTGGTATGGATTTTGAGGGGGACCCCCACACCATTTTTTTACCAATTTTGGTGCGGGGTTCCCCTTAATATCCATACCAGACCTGAAGGGCCTGGTATGGAATTTGGGGGGACCCCCACACATTTTTCTTTTAATTTTGGTTCAGGGTTACCCTGTGGGGAAATCCCATGCCGTTTTTATCAATGAACTTTTATGTGTATTGCCGAACCGACAATTCATTATAGCCGGCGCTAGCGCTAGTACTTTTGAATGACTTTTTTTCCTTTAGAAATGTCATTTTGCACTCGGACTGTTCTAAACATGGGAAACATGCGCCACTTTACAGGCATACTATAGACACCCCCAGGTACAAAATTTAAGGGAATATTACACTTTTATTGTTTCACTTTAAGCATTATTAAAATCACTGCTCCCGAAAAAACAGCCGTTTTTAAAACTTTTTTTTGCACTGATACATGTCCCCTGGGGCAGGACCCAGGTCCCCAAACACTTTTTATGACAATAACTTGCATATTAACCCTTAAAATTAGCACTTTTGATTTCTCCTATAGACAATACACTATAGCCAACAATTCACTATAGCCGCTATTACTTTTTTTTCCCTTTAGAAATGTCATTTTGCTCTCAAAAAAACGTCCGTTTTTAAAACTTTTTTTGCATTGATACATGTCCCCTGGGGCAGGACCCAGGTCCCCAAACACTTTTTATGACAATACCATGCATATAAGCCTTTAAAATTAGCACTTTTGATTTATCCCATAGACTTTTAAAGGGTGTTCCGCTGCTTTCGAATTTGCCCCGAACACCCCAAATTGTTCGCTGTTCGGCGAACAGGCGAACAGTCAATGTTCGAGTTGAACTCATGTTCGACCCGAACATAAGGCCCATCCCTATTTGAGAGTAGGCAGTTACATTTAACCAGTTCCGTACCGTGCATAGTCATATGATGGCGGCAGGAACCCTTTGTCCCTCCGGGTCGCCGTCATATGATGTCTTTTTCTTCCTGAGCCTCTAGGCGGCCCGCGCGCGCTCGCCCGCCGCGTCACTAGGCACCCGATGCGCGTGATCGGCGGCAGCAATGTCTGCCGGGCACCCGCGATTGCCTGTGAACACAGCAGGACCACGGATCTGTGTGTGTAAACACACAGATCCACATCCTGTCAGAGCAGAGGAAAACGATGGTGTGTTCCCAGTACAGAAGAACACAGATCATTATTACAGAGCATTATTAAAATCACTGCTCCCGAAAAACCGGCCGTTTTTAAAACTTTTTTTTGCACTGATACATGTCCCCTGGGGCAGGACCCAGGTCCCCAAACACTTTTTATGACAAAAACTTGCATATTAACCCTTAAAATTAGCACTTTTGATTTCTCCCATAGACAATACACTATAGCCAACAATTCACTATAGCCGCTATTACTTTTTTTTCCCTTTAGAAATGTCATTTTGCTCTCAAAAAAATGTCCGTTTTTAAAACTTTTTTTGCATTGATACATGTCCCCTGGGGCAGGACCCAGGTCCCCAAACACTTTTTATGACAATACCATGCATATAAGCCTTTAAAATTAGCACTTTTGATTTATCCCATAGACTTTTAAAGGGTGTTCCGCTGCTTTCGAATTTGCCCCGAACACCCCAAATTGTTCGCTGTTCGGCGAACAGGCGAACAGCCAATGTTCGAGTTGAACTCATGTTCGACCCGAACATAAGGCCCATCCCTATTTGAGAGTAGGCAGTTACATTTAACCAGTTCCGTACCGCGCATAGTCATATGATGGCGGCAGGAACCCTTTGTCCCTCCGGGCCGCCGTCATATGATGTCTTTTTCTTCCTGAGCCTCTAGGCAGCCCGCGCGCGCTCGCCCGCCGCGTCACTAGGCATCCGCACACACAGATCCACATCCTGTCAGAGGAGAGGAAAGCGATGGTGTGTTCCCAGTACAGAAGAACACAAATCGGTCTCCTCCCCTTTTGAGTCCCCACCCCCTACAGTTAGAATCACTCCCTAGGAAACATAATTAACCCCTCGATCACCCCCTAGTGTTAACCCCTTCCCTGCCAGTCACATTTATACAGTAATCAGTGCATTTTTTTTAGCACTGATTGCTGTATAAATGTGAATGGTCCCAAAATAGTGTCAAAAGTGTCCGAAGTGTCCGCCACAATATCGCAGTCACAATAAAAATCGCAGATTGCCACCATTACTAGTAAAAAAAAAAAAAACAATAAAAATGCCATAAATGTATCCCTTATTTTGTAGACGCTATAACTTTTACGCAAACCAATCAGTATACTCTTATTGCGATTTTTTTTACCAAAAATATTTGGCAGAATACATATTGGCCTAAACTGAGGAAAAAAATTGTTTTTGATTTTTTTTAATGGGATATTTATTATAGCAAAAAGTAAAAAATATTGTGTTTTTTTCAAAATTGTCGCTCTTTTTTTGTTTATAGGGCAAAAAATAAAAACTGCAGATGTGATCAAATACCACCAAAAGAAAGCTCTACTTGTGGGGAATAAATTATCAATAATTCATAAAGTTTGAAACACAAAAACATAAATTATAATATAATAAATATAAATAAATAATTAAAAAAAAAAAAAACTTAATAATAAAATAAATTTCCCCAAGATTCACTATCGCTCAATTCTGCAAGTGTTCTAATTTACTATCACTGTTTTCTAGCTGGTTTAAAGCCACTTTTGATGTAAAGGGACACTTTTTGGTTGCTATGGACAATCTCCAGTTTCCAGGCAGAAAGAGCAATATATATATAACATAAAACTGCATGCAGGGCATAGGACAAAGCACTGGGGACAAAAGGGGTGTGAAATAATTTCATACAGTTCTGTAATCTGTAAGATTATAGTACTGTATGTGTTTTGATTTTACACTTTTTTGAATTTGCCGCCAGGCTCCGCCCCCGTGCCTCGCGCCGCTCGCAAGGAACGGAGCCTGGCACGGAGAGGCTTCGGAGGAGGACGGAGCCCGCAGACACAGCGGGGGACATCGCAGGATCCCGGGGACAAGGTAAGTAAAGCCACACCAGGATCCTGCGATGTAATCCCGAGTGTGGCTCGGGGTTACCGCTAATGGTCCTGAATTTTAACCCCGAGCCACACTCGGGAAAACCGCCAGGGAGGCTACAAAAATACAAGGTAAAATTAACAAGGGAAATCAACGTAGTTGTATCTTTGATCTTAAAAACTACGGGATAATGGTGTTGTGGTAACTTGCCCAAAAAAAAAAAAAAAAAAAAAAAAAAAAAAGCATAATAATATGATTCTTGATATCACTAGAAAAAAAAAGGCCTTTGAAAATACGTTTGGCAGAACTCCATCAGTATCACCAGCAAAGCAACTTCATTATTATCCCATTAAAGAAGAGAATGTGCGCTGCATTTCGAGATTTCATAATTTGCCGCGTCACGAATGTGATATCTCCATTAGGAATGCTAGTTTACAAGAAGACCGCTTCTGGCTCGTCCTTGCTGCCGAGCATGCGTGTTTGTACCTTGGACTTTTGTGTGACGGAATTGTATACACACGGTACGAAAATCTGACAACAGACCGCTGTCCCCTGAAAATTTACTAGCCTGCCATCCAACATTTGTTGGTGGAAAGTTGGACAACAATTGTCTGATGGAGCGTACTAATGGTTGGATTTTAGGCAGTCTGTCATCACACAATTCCCTACCGAAAATCCGATCTTGTGTACGAGACTTTATGCCCTTTTCACACTTGTGCGACCCGGAAGTCGCACAATTTTGATGCGACTTTAAGCAATGCCTGTGTAATCTTAAGGTTTATGGACGCAGGAGTCGCAGGGAAAGTCGCACAATTTTCCCATGATTTTGCGTCTGTAATTTTACCGCAATTTCAGGTAATGCCTGTGTAAACTTGAGGTCTATGGACCTCAACTTACATCAAAGTCGGACCAAAGTAGTACAGGGACTACTTTGAAGTTGGTGTGACTTGAAGTCACACAGATATGAATGGTACTCTTTGAAAATCATCGGGTATGACTTGTCAGGAGACTCTGATATCCAAAGTCGCAGGAAAAGTCGCACAAGTGGCAAAGTGGCATTAGCCTGACTTTGTGAGTGATTTCAGAGACATGAGACATGACTGCACAGATGTCTAGTGAAATTGCATAGGTCCCAACTGTCCGTGAAGTCCCTCAGTCCCTCTTTCCTCCTCATATGTCCCTCATTTTGTTCTGATCTATATAGTTGTATATAAAATGTACTTTTTATCTTTCAAAAAGGGTTTCCCAGCGCTAAACTTTTAATCTCATTTCTAAATTGCTTTGTTTGTAAATTTCCAAAGCCAATCTAAAGGAATATTACTGGTAAAAAAAAAAGCACTTGGGGGGTTTAACTAATAATTTTTTTTTTTTTTTTTTTTGAATAATTCTCCTTTAACCAGTTACCAACCGGCCCATAGCCAAATGACGGCTGCAGGGTGATTGGATAACTCTGGGATCACGTACTATGATGTGATCCCAGAAAACCGCTCCCGCGCGCCCCCCTGGGGGAGGCCGTTTACCATGTGATCACTCCGTCAAATGGCGGAGCGATCACATGTAAACAAACCGGTGTCATGTCATGACGCCGGTTCCTCTCTCCCCTCTCTGTACCGATCGGTACAGAGGGGGAGGGATCGGATGGCAGCAGCGCTGTGGGCTGGATGTGTAGTGCCCACAGCACTGCTCAGTGACATGTGCAGTCATAGCCATGGATCCATCCATCCATGCTCAGCCATCCCTCCATGCTCAGCATTACCCTGCACCACTTTGCAATTCCTTGTGCAATACTCTGCAATACTCTGCAATACTCCGCAATACTCTGCAATACCCCGCAATACTCTGCAATACCCAGCCATACTCTGCAAAACCCAGCCATACTCTGCCATACACAGCCATACTCTGCCATACACAGCCATACTCTGCCATACACAGCCATACTCTGCAATACTCGGTGATACCCAGCCATACTCTGCCATACCCAGCCATACCTAGCCATACTCTGCCATACCCAGCAGCCATACTCTGCAATACTAGGTGATACCCAGCCATTCTTTGCCATACCCAGCAATACCCAGCCATGCTCAGCCATACCCAGCCATGCTCAGCCATACCCAGCCATACTCAGCCATACTCAGCCATGCTCAGCCATACTCGGCTGTACTCGGCCTCTGTTTGCGGCCAGGCTGCAGAAGTCTCACACATATGGTATCGCTGTACTCAGGAGGAGTAGGAGAATCTATTTTGGGGTGTCATTTTTGGTATGTACATGCTATGTATTAGAAATATTGTATAAATGGACAAAGCGGGGATATCTGAATGATGCCTGCAGCTACAGACATCATTCAGATATCAGATTTTTCAGCCGGCGATTCCCTACACCATAAGAACAATCATAGTGGCTGTTCCACTGCTTGATCGTTCTTACGGGAGGCAAGAGGGATGTCCCCCCTCCAGCCGCCCTCCGGTGCTTCTACTGACTCACCGCTACGATCGAAGCCAGGATCGTTTTCTTTTTTTTTTTTCTTTTTTTTTTCAGGCTTCCCAGCCTAGAGGTGAGATGTGGGGTGTTATTGACCCCATATCTCACTGTAAAGAGGACCTGTCATGCCACATTCCTATTACAAGGATGTTTACATTCCTCGTAATAGGAATAAAAGTGATCAAAAAATGTATTTTTTGGACAAAAGCGTCAAACTAATATAAATAAAGTAAAATGAACAATAAAAAAAAAATGTTTTCCCACGTGTCCCCGTGTGCTCGCATGCAGAAGCGAACGCATATGTAAGTCCTGCCCACATATGAAAATTGTGTTCAAACCACACATGTGAGGTATCGCTGTGATTGGTAGAGTGAGAGCAATAATTTTGGCCCTAGACCTCCTCTGTAACTCAAAACATGTAACCAGTAAAAAAATTTAAAGCGTCGCCTATGGGGATTTTTAAGTAGCAAAGTTTGGCACCATTAAACGAGCGTGTGCAAATTTGAAGGGTGACATGTTAGGTATCTATTTACTCGGCATAAATTCATCTTTCACATTATGCAAAAACAGTGGGCTAACTTTACTGTTTTGTTTTTTTTTTAAAGCACAAAACTGTTTTTTTTCCAAAAAAATTGCTGCGCAAATACCGTGCGAGATAAAAAGTTTCAACGACCATCATTGTATTCTCTAGGGTCTTTGCTAAAAAAAACATATATAATGTTTTGGGGTTCTATGTAATTTTCTAGCAAATAAATGATGATTTTTATATGTAGGAGAGAAATGTCAGAATTGGCCTGGGCACTCCAGAACGCCTGAAGTTGCTCTGTGCATGTTGGGCCTCTGTATGTGGCCACGCTGTGTAAAAGTCTCACACATGTGGTATCGCCGTACTCGGGAGTAATAGCAGAATGTGTTTTGGGGTGTAATTTGTGGTATGCATATTCTGTGTGTGAGAAATAACCTGCTAATATGACAATTTTGTGAAAAAAGAAAAAAAATTTTAAAAAAAATCTTGATTTTGCAAAGAATTGTGGGAAAAAATGACAACTTCAAAAAACTCATCATCTTTCTAAATACCTTGGAATGTATTATTTCCAAAACTGAGTCATTTGGGGGGTATTTGTACTTTTCTGGCATGTTAGGGTCTCAAGAAATTAGATAGGCCGTCAGTACTTCAGGTGTGATCAATTTTCAGATATTGGCACCATAGCTTTTGGACTCTATTACTTTCACAAAGACCAAATAATATCTACCCATTTGGGTTATTTTTACCAAAGATATGTAGCGGTATAAATTTTGGCCAAAATATATGAAGAAAAATTACTAATTTGCGAAATTTGATAACAGAAACGAAGAAAAATGCATTTTTTTTACAGAATTTTTGGTCTTTTTTCTTTTATAGCGCAAAAAATAAAGAACCTAGTGGTGATTAAAGACCACCAAAAGAAAGCTCTATTTGTGTGAAAAAAAGGACACAAATTTCATATAGGTACAGTGTTGCATGACTGAGTAATTGTCATTCAAATTGTGAGAGCACCGAAAGCTGAAAATTGGTCTGGTTATTAAGGGGGTTTAAGTGCCCAGTCGTCAAGTGGTTAAGGAGGTGTTTTAGGGGGTGTGTCCTATGCCCACATACTTTTGCTAATAGGTGTTGCCCCTTATACCCATCTCAAAAAGTTGGGAGGTCAGAAATCTCCCCTTGAAGTCACGCAAAGTAGTGCAGGAACTACTTTTGGGAATCTGTACGGAGTCGCACCAATTCGGACAGTTCCATTTCCGTCAACAGGCACCGATTTGGCCTGCAATTTGACATGTCAATTCAGAGCTACAGTGGGGACGGAAAGTATTTAGACCCCCTTAAATTTTTCACTCTTTGTTATATTGCAGCCATTTGCTAAAATCATTTAAGTTCATTTTTTTCCTCATCAATGTACACATAGTACCCCATATTGACAGAAAAACACAGAATTGTTGACATTTTTGCAGATGTATTAAAAAAGAAAAACTGAAATATCACATGGTCCTAAGTATTCAGACCCTTGCTGTGACACTCAAATATTTAACTCAGGTGCTGTCCATTTCTTCTGATCATCCTTGAGATGGTTCTACACCTTCATTTGAGTCCAGCTGTGTTTGATTATACTGACTGGACTTGATTAGGAAAGCCACACACCTGTCTATATAAGACCTTACAGCTCACAGTGCATGTCAGAGCAAATGAGAATGATGAGGTCAAAGGAACTGCCTGAAGATCTCAGAGACAGAATTGTGGCAAGGCACAGATCTGGCCAAGGTTACAAAAATTTTCTGCTGCACTTAAGGTTCCTAAGAGCACAGTGGCCTCCATAATCCTTAAATGGAAGACATTTGGGACGACCAGAACCCTTCCTAGAGCTGGCCATCCGGCCAAACTGAGCTATCGGGGGAGAAGAGCCTTGGTGAGAGAGGTAAAAAAGAACCCAAAGATCACTGTGGCTGAGCTCCAGAGATGCAGTCGGGAGATGGGAGAAAGTTGTAGAAAGTCAACCATCACTGCAGCCCTCCACCAGTCGGGGCTTTATGGCAGAGTGGCCCGATGGAAGCCTCTCCTCAGTGCAAGACACATGAAAGCCCGCATGGAGTTTGCTAAAAAAAACACCTGAAGGACTCCAAGATGGTGAGAAATAAGATTCTCTGGTCTGATGAAACCAAGATAGAACTTTTTGGCCTTAATTCTAAGCGGTATGTGTGCAGAAAACCAGACACTGCTCATCACCTGTCCAATACAGTCCCAACAGTGAAGCATGGTGGTGGCAGCATCATGGTGTGGGGGTGTTTTTCAGCTGCAGGGACAGGATGACTGGTTGCAATCGAGGGAAAGATGAATGTGGCCAAGTACAGGGATATCTTGGACGAAAACCTTCCCCAGAGTGCTCAGGACCTCAGACTGAGCCGAAGGTTTACCTTCCAACAAGACAATGACCCTAAGCACACAGCTAAAATAACGAAGGAGTGGCTTCACAACAACTCCATGACTGTTCTTGAATGGCCCAGCCAGAGCCCTGACTGAAGCCCAATTGAGCATCTCTGGAGAGTAGGGATGAGCTTAGAGTTCGAGTCAGACCCATGTTCGACTCGAACATCGCCTGTTAGACCATCGAATTGCGAACGTTATGGGCCGTTCATGTCAAATTTGAGTGGCGCGTCATGGCCATAATTCACTGCGGCATTGCAGTGCATTGCTGGCTGATGATTGGCCAAACATGACCCTCATGCTTGGCCAATCTCAGCGCCGTCTGTACAGAGAGCCGTAATTGGCCAAAGCCAGGGTGGGTTTGGCCAATTATGGCTCAGGGGTTTAGTACACGCCCCACACTATATAAGGCCGCCTGCATGGCGGCCTTGTGTAGTGTGTTGCGGCGGCGGAGAGATAGAGAGAGAGAAAGTGTCATTTGATTTAAGTTAGATAGAGTAGGCAGGCGATTCAGTTGGCTGCACTGCACAGTGTATTGTATATATATATATATATATATATATATATATATATATATGCATCCTAGGTGTTATATATATATATATATATATATATACACTGTATTCAGTTTAGCTAGATCTGTTCCTGTTATTCTCTTCCTACTGACAGGCAGGCAGGCGTTTTTACAGTATTTAGAGCTACCTGAAAAAAATTGCTGTTGTTCTTCTGATCCTATTAGTACCACAGGCAGGCAGCTACAGCATTTAGGAGGAGGTTGAGAAAGGAACGAATGACGGTTCTGAAACGCGTCCCTCACTGATGACATCACATCCCCTCTCTGGCCTTTCGTTTGCGGTTCAGGCTGGTCACAGAGCCACCCAGCGGATGACATCACTTCCGGGTTCGCAGCCCTCACACGCTGACGACGCCGGCTTCACAGCTGTTCCCTGTGTTTTACATCGCTGCTGACAGTGACTACATCCATCCTCCTGAAGGCTTCCTCTGATCGTGACCTCTTCCAATGCAGCCTTACCCACGATGTGCCTGTTTTTTACTTCTATTTTGTAAGTGTTTTTAACCCAGTTGGGGTATTAAAATTGTTTATCTTCTGCACTTAGAGGCGCCTTTGTTTGTTTTTATGTCATTTTAGACCCTGCTTCAAGTCTTTTAAAGTTGCAGCCCTTTTTGCTGAAGATCACCATCCTTTCATCCCTTCCTACCTACACTTCTCCCGTTCATTTTTGGACTGCCGATCCTTAATAGAGACATCATTTGGACTACGCTAGTCCTGTGCGCCCTATACCACCTTTTATTTCCAGTATTTACAGTTAGTGTACTGTGTCCTCTCCACAGTGTGCACCTAAAGCTACCTGAAGAAAATTGCTAATGTTCTTCTGATCCTATTAATACCACAGGCAGGCAGCTGCAGTATTTACAGCTAGTGTAGTGCATCCTCTGCACAGTGTGCACCTAAAGTTACCTGAAGACAATTGCTGTTGTTCAGATCCTATAAATACCACAGGCAGGCAGCTGCAGTATTTACAGTTGGTGTAGTGTGTCCTCTGCACAGTGTGCACCTAAAGCTACCTGAAGACAATTGCTGTTGTTCTGATCTTATTAGTACCACAGGCAGGCAGCTGCAGTATTTACAGTTAGTGTAGTGCGTCCTCTGCACAGTGTGCACCTAAAGCTACCTGAAGACAATTGCTGTTGTTCTGACCCTATTAATACCATAGGCAAGCAGCTGCAGTATTTACAGTTAGTGTAGTGCATCCTCTGCACAGTGTGCACCTAAAGCTACCTGAAGACAATTGCTGTTGTTCTGATCCTATTAATACCACAGGCAGGCAGCTGCAGTATTTACAGTTAGTGTACTGCGTCCTCTGCACAGTGTGCACCTAAAGCTACCTGAAGACAATTGCTGTTGTTCTGATCCTATTAATACCACAGGCAGGCAGCTGCAGTATTTACGGTTAGTGTACTGTGTCCCCTGCACAGTGTGCACCTAAAGCTATCTGAAGAAAATTGGTGGTGTTCTTCTGATCCTATTAGTACCACAGGCAGGCAGCTGCAGTATTTACAGTTAGTGTACTGTGTCCTCTGCACAGTGTGCACCTAAAGCTACCTGAAGACAATTGTTATTCTGATCCTATTAATACCACAGGTAGGCAGCTGCAGTATTTCCAGTTAGTGTACTGTGTCCTCTGCACAGTGTGCACCTAAAGCTACATGAAGACAATTGCTGTTGTTCTGATCCTATTAATACCACAGGCAGGCAGCTACAGTATTTACAGTTAGTGTACTGTGTCCTCTGCACAGTGTGCACCTAAAGCTACCCGAAGAAAATTGGTGGTGTTCTTCTGATCTTATTAGTACCACAGGCAGGCAGCTACAGTATTTACAGTTAGTGTACTGTGTCCTCTGCACAGTGTGCTCCTAAAGCTACCTTAAGAAAATTGGTGGTGTTCTTCTGATCCTATTAGTACCACAGGCAGGCAGCTGCAGTATTTACAGTTAGTGTACTGCATCCTCTGCACAGTGTGCACCTAAAGCTACTTGAATACAATTGCTGTCGTTCTGATCCTATTAATACCACAGGCAGGCAGCTGCAATATTTACAGTTAGTGTACTGAGTCCTCTGCACAGTGTGCACCTAAAGCTACCTGAAGACAATTGCCGGTGTTCTCATACTAATAATACTACAGGCAAGCAGTCGATTCTGCTAGCTGCAGTATCAGTATATATATATATATATATATATACATCCCAACTTTGTGCAGCTACATCTCACTGCAGGCCATTAGTATGTCTGGAAGGCCAACAAGGAGAGGCAGACAGTCACAAGCCAATAAAAGAGGGAAAACAGGCTCTGTGTCTAGAGGCAACAGTGCTGGTTATGGAGACGGTGCATCTGTATCAGCACGTGGCTGTGGGACACGCTTGTCCTTTTTTTCAGCAGTTGGCCGTGTTAAGAACTTTGCTCCCAGCCATCCACATGCCCAGCAGTTGAATGCTAGCTTGGCTAAATTGCTAGCAGTTCAACTGCTGCCTTTTCAGTTGGTAGACTCTGCCCCCTTCCATTAATGTGTGGAATGTGCGGTTCCTCAGTGGCAGGTTCCCAAACGCCACTTTTTCTCACGGAAGGCGATTCCGGCTCTCTACCTCCATGTGGAAGGCAATGTCTTGGCCTCGCTGGACAGGGCGGTCAACGGTAAGGTGCATAATATTGCTGACTCATGGTCCATCAGGCATGGACAGGGACATTACCTATCTTTCACCGCACACTGGGTGTCTCTTCTGGCAGCTGGGAAGGATGCAGGACGGGTGCAGTAGTGTTGGAGGTTGTTCCGCCACCACGCCTCCAAAATTCTACTAGTGGTGATTCTGCCACACCTCTCTCCTCCACCCCCTCCTCTTCTTCTTCCTCCATGTCCTCTTTCTGTGCTGATTTGTCCTTGGATCCAGCGGTGCTCCGTAGGCGTTCAAGGGGCTATGCAAGCACGCAGGCAAAAAGATGCCATGCGGTGCTTGAGCTGGTGTGCTTGGGGGACAGGAGCCACACTGGGGCAGAGATTCTGTCAGTTCTGCAGGGGCAGGTTCAGAGGTGGTTGACGCCAAGCCAGCTTAAGCCAGGTATGGTGGTTTGTGACAATGGCACCAACCTCCTCTCCGCACTCCGACAGGGGCAACTGACCCATGTGCCCTGTTTGGCTCACGTCCTTAACTTGGTGGTGCAGTGGTTCTTGGGAGGTACCCGGGCTTACAGGATGTACTGAGGCAGGCCAGGAAAGTCTGTGTGCATTTCCGCAGTTCATATAATGCCAGTACTCGGCTGGCTGACCTCTAAAAGGAATTTAATGGCACCAGGGCAGGGTCAGGGGACCTTGATTTTTTTCCCCATGCCAGTGGGCTATGATCGGGGATGCATGCACTGTCCTGTCACCATTTGAGGAGGCCACGGGGATGGTGAGCAGTGACAGTGCATGCATCAGTGACACTGTCGATCTTGTCCACCTGTTGGAGCACACGCTGCGTGGAATAATGGACAGGGAACTTGAGGCAGAACAGAGGGAGGAAGAGGAGGACTTTCTTACCTCTCAAGGCCCCCCCTGCGTGCCCGCCGATCACACAAGAAGAGGACGAGGAGGAGGAAGAGGAGGAGGATTGTGTCAGCATGGAGGTGGAGCCTAGCACTCAGCATCAGCAGCAGTCTTCAAGGGATCATTTACAGTCCAAAGAAACCCATGGACTTGTATGTGGCTGGGAGGAGTTGGCTGCGAATCATGTCGTCCTTAGTGACCCAGAGGACTCTGGACCGAATGCCTCAGCAAACCTACGCTGCATGGCCTCTCTGATCCTGCAAAGTCTGCAGAAGGATCCTCGTATTCGTGGTATTAAAGGGAGGGATGATTACTGGCTGGCAACCCTCCTTGATCCACGTTACAAGGGTAAGGTTGCAGACCTTATCTTGCCATTGCAGAGGGAGCTGAGGATGAAACATCTTCGGGAGGCTTTGCAGAAAGGTTTGTGCAAGGCATTTCCAGAGCCTGGGAGGTTACAATTTCCTGGTCCTCCTGGACAACGTGTTGCTGAGGAGCGGTGAAGAAGGTGGCCGTTTGACCGATGCGTTCAGACAATTTTTTAGTCCGTAGCCCCAAGGTATGATCGGTTCCAGCAACCATTGTCAGCATCTAATTCACATGGTGCAGGATCACCTAGGGGTAAGATCAGACTTGGACACCTTTCCCACCGAAAATCCTCTGGGTTACTGGGTCTTGAGGATGGATCACTGGCCAGAGCTTGCACAGTAAGCAATTGAGCTACTGGCCTGTCCTGCATCCACCAGTCTTTCGGAACGCACATTCAGTGCTGCTGGAGGCTTTGTAACCGAGCACAGGGTGCGCCTGTCCACCGAATCGGTCGATCGGCTCACCTTCATAAAAATGAATCAGTCTTGGATCACCAGCTACCAAGCACCTGATGCTGATGTAACCGATTGATTTTTTTTTAATGTGAGATCCCTTCAAGACTGCCTATGGTGATGATGAGTGACTATCCTGTTATGTTGAGTGACAATCCTCTTCCCCCTCAATTTTCATGCTTATAGCTTGTAAGAATATTTTTGGTTCTGGGGACCTCCACCAGTGGCCAAGGCCCAATTTTTCTGCCCCTGTTTAACAGGGGCATGTAATTACAATTTTTGATGCAATACTTTACAGCAGGGCTCATTCCTGCGCTCCAACTAGAGTATCTGTGAGGAGTTACAAGGTTGTGGCACCAGCACTAGTGCCCAAGGTCCACATTTTCAGCCCCTGTTTAACAGGGGCATATAATTACAATTTTTGATGCAATACTTTGCAGCAGGGCTCATTCCTGCACTCCAACTATAGCATTGGTGAGGGGTTGCAGTGTTGTGGCACCAGTGCCTAAGGCCCAATTTTTCTGACCCTGCTCAACAGAGACATGTAATTACAATTCTTGATCTAATATTTCACAGCAGGGCCCATTCCTGCGCCCACCAAGAGTAACTGTGAGGGCTTACAGTGTTGTGGCAACACCACCACCACCACCAAAGGCCCAATTTTTCTGCCCCTGTTCAACGTGTGCATGCAATTACAATTCTTGATATAATATTTCACAGCAGGGCCCATTCCAGCGCCCACCAAGAGAAACTGTGAGGACTTACAGTGTTGTGGCTCCAGCACCACCACCAAAGGCCCAATTTTTCTACCACTGTTCAACAATCGCATGTAATTACAATTCTTGATCTAATATTTCACAGCACGGCCCGTTCCTGCGCCCACCAAGAGTAACTGTGAGGGATTACAGTGTTGTGGCAACACCAACACCTAAAGCCCAAATTTCTGCAGAGTATATAGGGCAGGCCCCTACTTTCAAACATCCAACTTACAAACGACTCCTACTTGCAAACAGAAGGAGACAACAGGAAGTGAGATGAAATCTTCTGAAGAGGTGCACAGACAGCAAAACAAATGTCACAGGGGTGATAACCCTTCCCTATGTTTTCCAAAAAGCTTAAAAATAGATTTTTTTGGCTGGAGCTACACTTTAAAAATGTACCAGTTCAAAATTACAAACAGATTCTACTTAACAACAAACCTACAGTCCCTGTCTTGTTTGCACCGCCTGTATACTGCTGTTCAGAGTATATAGGGCCTGGGGGCCCCACACCTTTCCTTTTTTTAATTTGGGTGCGGGGTTCCCCTTAATATCCATACAAGACCCAAAGGGCCTGGTAATGGACTGGGGGCGGGGGGGGGGGTACCCATGCCATTTGTCTCACTGATTTTCATCCATATTGCTATATTTTCATCCATATCAGGTCCAAATGTCATCTAAAAAATGTGTCAAAATCAACAAAATCCACCCATAGTGCAACATAAATGCTGATTTAGATATTCAAAATCCACCGCTCCAACAATAATGTAGCAAAATAAATAATAAAAGAAACAATTGCCTTAAAAGTAAATAACGTGCAAATATCAAACAGTGCAGCATCAATAAGGTCTGAAACTAGATAATAGAAGTATGTGTACCAAGTGAGGCACAGCAATGAGTGCAGCATCAATTAAAACTTCAATAAAACAACTCTTCAAAAAGGTGTGTATGCGAAAAAAATTTGAAAAAATATTTGACAATAAATAGTCACATAAATTAAAATAGTTAACAATAAATAGTCCCATAAAAAGTCCCATACATGATCAGATCCCCATCGTGACAATTAAATAGGAATAATGTGTCAAAAAAAGGTGTCAAAAAAAGTTCCTCCAGGAGTGACCAATAGTGAAATAAAGGTGAAATGAAAGTGATGGTTCCCCCATGAACCATAACAGCCCAGCAAGCTAGTGAAGATGACCCAGGCAGCTCCCGATCTCCCTGATGACAGATCCCGCAGGGAAGGACTCCATAGTGTGATAAAGTATAGACAATTTTATTACAGCCTTTAGCCACTTACATAGTAAAAAACTCAACAGCAAACGATAAAAGACTTCAGCTGTTCACTGCTCACCGATCCCGGCCGTGATCAGAAAGCCGAGTGCAGCCGAACGACCCGCCTCTCTCCTCCCTGACGCGTTGCGTGACTGCCACGTCACTTTCTCAAAGTGTATGGAGACAGGCGAAGGCGGATCGCTCTTATGGCAGAGAGGCAGCCATAGCAACCCCTAAACCACGAGCGTCAGAGAGAAAAAACAATCGCTCCTATATAATTAAAACGTAATTGAACATGTTATATTAAAACCAATGATCCAAAAAATTAAAATATAGATGAATTCTAAGTGTAATCACGCAGGCATCTACCATCTGTATATTAGGTCATAAAATATACTACATAAAATTAAAGTGGTGTTCCGGCCAAAATTATACTTTTTAAATAAAAATACTCCTATAATACACAAGCCTAATGTATTCTAGTAAAGTTAGTCTGTAAACTAAGGTCTGTTTTGTTAGTTTATAGCAGTAGTTTGTTATTTTATAAACTTACAGCAGGCCGTGGCCATCTTAAGTGTGGGCATCTGAAGCCAGACTGTATTTCTTCCTGGATCTCATCCTTGCAGATCTCGCACATGCTCAGTGCAGCACAAGCAGTGTAATAGGTTTCAGGTCAGGTTTCCATAGCAACGGCAGTGTCAGAGGAAGTTGCCGCCCCTTCCCAGAAGGCATTGCAAACAGGAAATGATGCGATGGGCCATGGCCAGGGAGGAGGAAGTGAGAAATGAATACAGCAGATATACAGTAGGTGCTGAGAAAAAAAATTTAAAAATATCCAATTCGTTTACAGTGCACAGTTTAGTGAGGGATGCTAAAGAGTTGTAAAAGTGGGTGGAACTCCACTTTAAAGATAAAAGAGAGAGAGATGGAAACTCCCTCTAGTGGGCAATCGCAATATGGCAAATAAATTAACACTGCCATCTCATGGACACATAGTAAAATACCAAATGGATATACTGACTGGAAAATAAAAAAATTTAAAAATATAAAAATACATCCATTAAACAACAGGAAAAAGTATGGGCATTTCAACCATTCCTCCTTGAGACCAGAAAAACGAGGTACAACAAAAAAAATCAACTCTAATAATTAGAAATAAAACAATTTAGGTCAAATTCCACATTATGACCCAGAGGCGTCAAAGTACGGAGCTCATGGATCTGGCGAGATTCTGACTGACTCAGTTTTATAACTTTATTATCACCCCTCCAATGGGGTTTGTATTTTTCAATTCCTCATACTTTCAATGAGGAGGGATCTCTATTGTGGTATTGATCATAATGTTTTGACAAACTATGTTTTGGATAACCATTCTTTATATTTTGGGTGTGTTCCCTGAGTCTCTTCCATAATTCCCTTTTAGTTCGTCCTACGCACTGGATCTGACATGGACATTCCAGAAGGTACACTACTCCCTCTGTTTGGCAAGATATAAATTATTTAATCTGGCACTCTCTATTGGTAACTGTCGATTTAAAATTACATTTCTTCTTTTTTATCTCATCTGTATGTCTGCATGTATAACAAGTCTTGCAGGGGTAGAACCCCTTCCCATCAAAGAAAGAAAATTCTCTCCGAGGGGGACGGTCTAATACATTCTTCACAACCAAATCCCTCAACGTAGGCGCTCTTCGATGCTTAAATTTTGATTTCTCTGGTAGTAACGTTCCTAGATGTCTGTCCGCTTTCACAATGTTCCAATATTTTCAAAGAATGTTCTCTATTTGTTTATGTTGCAAGCTGTAATCCATAACTAATAGTACAGTATTCACAGAGTCAGTATTTCTAATTGAGTCCTCTATTAGTTTTCTTCTATCCACGGCCTCTACATCTCTAATTTTTTCCTTTATAAAATTGCAGCAATACCCCTTTTGGATAAATCTTTGCCCGACAAATTCAGCTTGTTTTAAAAACACCTCTTGTTTAGTACAATTCCTTTTTTTTTCACTTAGAGCATCATTAAAATCACTGCTCCCCAAAAAAAAGTCCGTCTTTAAAACTTTTTTTTGCATTGATACATGTCCCCTGGGGCAGGACCCGGGTCCTCAAACCCTTTTTAGGACAATAACTTGCAAAATAGCCTTTAAAATTATCACTTTTGATTTCGAACATTCGAGTCCCATAGACTTTAATAGGGTTCTAAAGTTTGCGCGAACTTTCGGTCTGTTCGCAGGTTCTGGTGTGAACCGAACCGGGGGTGTTCGGCTCATCCCTACTGGAGAGACCTAAAAATGGCTGTCCACCAATGTTTGCCATCCAACCTGACAGAACTGGAGAGGATCCGCCAGGAGGAATGGCAGAGGACACCCAAATCCAGGTGTGAAAAACTTGTTGCTAGAAAGACTCATGGCTGTATTAGATCAAAAGGCTGCTTCTACTAAATACTGAGCAAAGGGTCTGAGTACTTAGGACCATGTGATGTTTCAGTTTTTCTTTTTTAATAAATCTGCAAAAATGTCAACAATTCTGTGTTTTTCTGTCAGTATGGGGTGCTGTGTGTACATTAATGAGGGAAAAATAAGCACTTAAATGATTTTATAAAATGGCTGCAATATAGCAAAGAGTGAAAAATGTATGGGGGTCTGAATACTTTCCATCCCCACTGTATGTGAACATGGGTGAAGTTCCCAAGATATGAATGGAAATCATGGGGGGCAACTTTTCACTCTGAGGTCCAAAGCTGCATGAAAAGTCACCCAAGTGTGAAAGTAACCTAATGAGATTACCTTTGAATTAGGCCCCATTTGCACAGCTTTGCCATGACTTGAAGCAATTCCTGTGTAATCTTGTGGTGTATGAACCTCAAATCGCATCAAAGTCAAACCAAGGTAGCGCAGGGGCGACTTTGCCCCACTTTCAGGATGCACAAGTGACAATAGGGCCAAATTCAAAGGTGTTATCCTTGAATCTCATTCACACTGCTGCGACCTGAAGGTCACACTATTTCCCAACTTCTGGGAATGCCTGTGTAATATAGCGACCTATGTACCTCAAGTCACATGAAAGTCACACCAAAGTAGTACAGAGACTACTTTGAAGTTGGTGCGACTTGAAGTAGCACAGAAAGGAATGGTTATCATTAAGAATCATGGGGTACAACTTGTCATACAACTCGGAGGTCAAATTTGCTGGAAAAGTTACACAAGTGTGAAACAAGCTATATATATATATATTTTTTTTTTTTTTTTTTTCATTAAAGGAGCTCTCATTTATATTTACATAGTCCTTACTGATTTACATCAGCAGAACAAATGCAGGAAGTGCACATGGGCCGGCAGAAAATGTGTGGTGATGCCAAACAAATCAATGAATCCCGCCCACACCAAATCTAACCACCACATCCATCCCCACATTGAGTAAGCACAGGTACATATTCTACACTTACCCGGCAAATGAGCAGCACCTCCTCTATGCTAAAGTGGGACCTCGCCATGTCCACCTAGATGGAGATTCTGACCAGCACAGGCACTTCCGGGTAATTTCAATGACTAATTTCCGGGTCAGAAGGTAAAACCACGCTCTTTTGATCGCAGCTGCGAATATTTGCAGGTTTCTGCACAGATGTCAATGAAAATCTCACCACAAAGTCACCAAAAGTAATACAGAAACTACTTTTGGAAATTGCAGCTCCCCACTGATAAGGACGGTGCAATTGCCGTTGATTTGGCATGCAATTTGACATAAAAAAGAGTATCCAGCGCTAACCCAGGAGGACCCAGGCAATAATAAACTGCTAGCAGATGCTAAAGGCTAATTTAATAAAAACCTCATATAAACATCAGTAAAAAAAGTGCTGCGCAATTCATAAGAGTCCATAAATGGATAAAAACACAAGTGGTGTTGGTGTAGATAAAAGAGCAAATTGAAGTGCAAGTGACACACAGGAAACAAATCTCAAAGACGGGTGTCAGTGATCCCTCCACCGCACACAGATGGCCTCTCACCTCCCAAATTCGACCTGAAATAGGTCACACAGCGAGAGTCAGTGTAGCTGACACAGCAATCCAGCCAAACACTCCGGACATAGCCACTCCAGGATGCGTCTCAGTCAACATAATAAGGCATGTGGAAAGAGATAACAAAGTGATCTAATGCTCTCTGTATGTTCAATCTTTTATTAAGGTAAAAAAGATAAGTTGCACTTACATATAACGGCACTCAGGTCTGAGTGCGGGCGGACAAACAAAACTGATAGTGAACGAGATGGCCGCGGGTGACGTCATGCGAACACCTGACCCCCGTACGCGTTACATCCGTAGGCGGGACTTCATCAGCGAAAATTTATGGACTCTTATGAATTGCGCAGCACTTTATTTACTGATGCAATTTGACAAGTCAAATCGCACTAATGTGAACCAGGGCTGACACAGACAATACTGCCTATCCACCAGCTGAATTCATTACCTGTAATTCTCCACAGCTGTTGTATACAAACATTCCACCTAAACACCTTTATCATTTACTTGCAGGTGTGCTGAAGAGATTAGGTTTTTTGTTCACCATTATATCTTATAATTTCTATGGGTATAAGTAATAATGTACTTTTATTTTGCCAGCAGAAACAAAATTATGCATTTACTAGCATAAAAAATATTCTACAGGATATATGGTGCTACATTTAGCAAAACAGTTAGCAATTGGGTTTTAAGGGCCCTGCTCATAGGAGCATACAATCTAAAATTTGTCTAAACCTTAGAGTGAACACAGCTTTACTTTCAGTGTATAACGGGCAACACATCACATTTTTATCTGCAAGATTATAGAAACATACTTAACAGTCATTATTCTTTCAAAGCATTACAACATAATATTAAAAAAGGCACATATTCAAACACCCACCACCAGCTGCATTTCTGTGTACACGATTAACCACTTGAGGTCCGGGCCATAGCCAAATGACGGCTACAGCGTGGACCTCAATCTCCGGGAGGCCATCATGGGACGTCATTCCCTGTCCTCGTTCCCCGTGCACGCTCACGTGCGCGCATCGGGGAAATTCTGTGCTGGCCGTGTTCCTTGGACACAGCCAATCACAGATCACGGTAAACGGCCAATCACAGCGGCCGTTTACAGCACGATCACCGGTGCCAATGAGAGATGATCTCAAATGTAAACATATGAGATCATCTCTCATTGCCGTCTCTCTCTTCTCACACAGAGACCGCGTGTGAGGAGAGAGAGGATAGCTGCAGCGATCTGTGCCTTCAGTGAGTGTAAAAACATATTTTATGTGATAAAAGTGCCCAAACAGTGCCCAAACAGTACAGTGGAATCTGTGCCAATCAGTGCCCACCTGTGCCAATTGGTGACCACCTGTGCCCACCTGTGCCAATCTGTGCCCACCTGTGCCCATCTGTGCCATTGGTGATCAGTGTCCGGACATCTGTGCACATCTGCAATCAGTGCCCACCTGTGCCACCTCATTGGTGCCCACCTGTGCCAATCAGTGCCCATCTGTGCCACCTCATCAGTGCACATCTGTGCAATCAGTGCACATCTGTGCCGCCTCATCAGTGGCCATCTGTGCCGCCTCATCAGTGCCCATCTGGACCACCAAATCTGTGCCACCTCATCAGTGCACATCTGTGCCACCTCATCAGTGCACATCTGTGCCACCTCATCAGTGCAATCAATCAGTGCAAAACTGTTCCGCCTCATCAGTGCCCATCTGTTCCACCTCATCAGTGCCCATCTGTGCCACCTCAGTGCCCATCTGTGCCATCTCATCAGTGCCACCTCATCAGTGCATATCTGTGCCATAAATCAGTACCCATCTGTGCCGCCTCAGTGCACATCTGTGCAATCAATCAGTGCCCATCTGTGCAGCTTCATCAGTGCCCATCTCTGCCGCCTCATCAGTGCCCATCTGTGCCACCTCATCAGTGCATATCTGTGTAATCAGTACACATCTGTGCTGCCTCATCAGTGCACATCTGTGCAGCCTCATCAGTGCCGTCTCATCAGTGCACATCTGTGCCACCTCATCAGTGCACATCTGTTCCACCTCATCAGTGCACATCTGTTCCACCTCATCAGTGCCCCTCTGTGCCACCTCATCAGTGCCCCTCTGTACCACCTCAGTGCCCATCTGTGCCACCTCAGTGCCCATCTGTGCTCATCAGTACAGCCTCATCAGTGCCCATCAGTGCAGGCTTAGCACACACCTGTGTAGTCGCATCACCACCAGCAAGCATGTCCAAAAGAGGCTTTTCCGCCGAAGAGACATTCCAGATACTTTCCCAGGCCGACAAGAGCAACGGGGAGCTCTCCTGTTCGGATTCCATTTCAAACTCCGATTCTGAGTCGGACGTCAATTATGAGCCAGTCCTCAGTAGTGGAACACTGAGTGACTCGGAGGAGGAAGATATTCGGCCCGCCAAATGAAGGCGTTCTAGTGAGGAGGCAGTGGCATCCACCAGCACCGCAGTGCCTTCCACCAGCACCGCAGTGCCATCCACCAGTACTGCAGTACCTCGGCAAGAAAGGCCAAGGACCCATGCCAGCCTTCCCTATGCCCTTCAAAACCCCTTGTGGCTTTCTCCTAAATCAGAAGAAGCCAACATTCCCCCTTTCACTGCCCAGCCAGGAGTCCAGGTGGACACAGAAATTTTTTCCCCAATCAATTTTTTTGATTTAATTTTTACAGAGGACATGCTATCAACAATTGTGGCCCAGTTCAACCTTCATGCACAGCAATTTATTTTAAATAATCCAACGTCCTATTATGCCCGTCCCTACGAATGGAGAGACCTAACGGTGGAGGAGTTTAAGGTTTTTTTAGGCCTCACATTTTGCAACTTTTTTTTGCATTGATACATGTCCCCTGGGGCAGGACCCGGGTCCTCAAACCCTTTTTAGGACAATAACTTGCAAAATAGCCTTTAAAAATTAGCACTTTTGATTTCGAACATTCGAGTCCCATAGACTTTAATGGGGTTCTAAAGTTTGCGTGAACTTTCGGTCTGTTCGCAGGTTCTGGTGTGAACCGAACCGGGGGTGTTCGGCTCATCCCTACTGGAGAGACCTAAAAATGGCTGTCCACCAATGTTTGCCATCCAACCTGACAGAACTGGAGAGGATCCGCCAGGAGGAATGGCAGAGGACCCCCAAATCCAGGTGTGAAAAACTTGTTACTAGAAAGACTCATGGCTGTATTAGATCAAAAGGCTGCTTCTACTAAATACTGAGCAAAGGGTCTGAATACTTAGGACCATGTGATGTTTCAGTTTTTCTTTTTTAATAAATCTGCAAAAATGTCAACAATTCTGTGTTTTTCTGTCAGTATGGGGTGCTGTGTGTACATTAATGAGGGAAAAAAATGAACTTAAATGATTTTAGCAAATGGCTGCAATATAACAAAGAGTGAAAAATTTATGGGGGTCTGAATACTTTCCATCCCCACTGTATGTGAACATGGGTGAAGTTCCCAAGATATGAATGGAAATCATGGGGGGCAACTTTTCATTCTGAGGTCCAAAGCTGCATGAAAAGTCACCCAAGTGTGAAAGTAACCTAATGAGATAACCTTTGAATTAGGCCCCATTTGCACAGCTTTGCCATGACTTGAAGCAATTCCTGTGTAATCTTGTGGTGTATGAACCTCAAATCGCATCAAAGTCAAACCAAGGTAGCGCAGGGGCGACTTTGCCCCACTTTCAGGATGCACAAGTGACAATAGGGCCAAATTCAAAGGTGTTATCCTTGAATCTCATTCACACTGCTGCGACCTGAAGGTCACACTATTTCCCAACTTCTGGGAATGCCTGTGTAATATAGCGACCTATGTACCTCAAGTCGCATGAAAGTCACACCAAAGTAGTACAGAGACTACTTTGAAGTTGGTGCGACTTGAAGTAGCACAGAAAGGAATGGTTATAATTAAGAATCATGGGGTACAACTTGTCATACAACTCGGAGGTCAAATTTGCTGGAAAAGTTACACAAGTGTGAAACAAGCTATATATATATATATATATATATATTTTTTTTTTTTTTTTTTTTTATTAAAGGAGCTCTCATTTATATTTACATAGTTCTTACTGATTTACATCAGCAGAACAAATACAGGAAGTGCACATGGGCCGGCAGAAAATGTGTGGTGATGCCAAACAAGTCAATGAACCCCGCCCACACCAAATCTAACCACCACATCCATCCCCACATTGAGTAAGCACAGGTACATATTCTACACTTACCCGGCAAATGAGCAGCACCTCCTCTATGCTAAAGTGGGACCTCGCCATGTCCACCTAGATGGAGATTCTGACCAGCACAGGCACTTCCGGGTAATTTCAATGACTAATTTCCTGGGTCAGAAGGTAAAACCACGCTCTTTTGATCGCAGCTGCGAATATTTGCAGGTTTCTGCACAGATGTCAATGAAAATCTCACCACAAAGTCACCAAAAGTAATACAGAAACTACTTTTGGAAATTGCAGCTCCCCACTGATAAGGACGGTGCAATTGCCGTTGATTTGGCATGCAATTTGACATAAAAAAGAGTATCCAGCGCTAACCCAGGAGGACCCAGGCAATAATAAACTGCTAGCAGATGCTAAAGGCTAATTTAATAAAAACCTCATATAAACATCAGTAAAAAAAGTGCTGCGCAATTCATAAGAGTCCATAAATGGATAAAAACACAAGTGGTGTTGGTGTAGATAAAAGAGCAAATTGAAGTGCAAGTGACACACAGGAAACAAATCTCAAAGACGGGTGTCAGTGATCCCTCCACCGCACACAGATGGCCTCTCACCTCCCAAATTCGACCTGAAATAGGTCACACAGCGAGAGTCAGTGTAGCTGACACAGCAATCCAGCCAAACACTCCGGACATAGCCACTCCAGGATGCGTCTCAGTCAACATAATAAGGCATGTGGAAAGAGATAACAAAGTGATCTAATGCTCTCTGTATGTTCAATCTTTTATTAAGGTAAAAAAGATAAGTTGCACTTACATATAACGGCACTCAGGTCTGAGTGCGGGCGGACAAACAAAACTGATAGTGAACGAGATGGCCGCGGGTGACGTCATGCGAACACCTGACCCCCGTATGCGTTACATCCGTAGGCGGGACTTCATCAGCGAAAATTTATGGACTCTTATGAATTGCGCAGCACTTTATTTACTGATGCAATTTGACAAGTCAAATCGCACTAATGTGAACCAGGGCTGACACAGACAATACTGCCTATCCACCAGCTGAATTCATTACCTGTAATTCTCCACAGCTGTTGTATACAAACATTCCACCTAAACACCTTTATCATTTACTTGCAGGTGTGCTGAAGAGATTAGGTTTTTTGTTCACCATTATATCTTATAATTTCTATGGGTATAAGTAATAATGTACTTTTATTTTGCCAGCAGAAACAAAATTATGCATTTACTAGCATAAAAAATATTCTACAGGATATATGGTGCTACATTTAGCAAAACAGTTAGCAATTGGGTTTTAAGGGCCCTGCTCATAGGAGCATACAATCTAAAATTTGTCTAAACCTTAGAGTGAACACAGCTTTACTTTCAGTGTATAACGGGCAACACATCACATTTTTATCTGCAAGATTATAGAAACATACTTAACAGTCATTATTCTTTCAAAGCATTACAACATAATATTAAAAAAGGCACATATTCAAACACCCACCACCAGCTGCTTTTCTGTGTACACAATTAACCACTTGAGGTCCGGGCCATAGCCGAATGACGGCTACAGCGCGGACCTCAATCTCCGGGAGGCCATCATGGGACGTCCTCCCCTGTCCTCGTTCCCCGTGCACGCTCACGTGCGCGCATCAGGGAAATTCTGTGCTGGCCGTGTTCCTTGGACACAGCCAATCACAGATCACGGTGAACGGCCAATCACAGCGGCCGTTTACAGCACGATCACCGGTGCCAATGAGAGATGATCTCAAATGTAAACATATGAGATTATCTCTCATTGCTGTCTGACCGCGTGTGAGGA
This sequence comes from Aquarana catesbeiana, assembly GCF_042186555.1. Taxonomy (NCBI): domain Eukaryota; kingdom Metazoa; phylum Chordata; class Amphibia; order Anura; family Ranidae; genus Aquarana; species Aquarana catesbeiana. The sequence continues at coordinate 199,816,357 of NC_133324.1, forward strand.
GAGAGAGGATAGCTGCAGCGATCTATGCCTTTAGTGAGTGTAAAAACATATTTTATGTGATAAAAGTGCCCAAACAGTGCCCAAACAGTACAGTGGAATCTGTGCCAATCAGTGCCCACCTGTGCCAATTGGTGACCACCTGTGCCCATCTGTGCCCACCTGTGCCCATCTGTGCCATTGGTGATCAGTGTCCGGACATCTGTGCACATCTGCAATCAGTGCCCACCTGTGCCACCTCGTCAGTGCCCACCTGTGCCACCTCATCGGTGCCCACCTGGACCACCACATCTGTGCCACCTCATCAGTGCACATCTGTGCCACCTCATCAGTGCAATCAATCAGTGCAAAACTGTTCCGCCTCATCAGTGCCCATCTGTTCCACCTCATCAGTGCCCATCTGTGCCACCTCAGTGCCCATCTGTGCCATCTCATCAGTGCCACCTCATCAGTGCATATCTGTGCCATAAATCAGTCCCCATCTGTGCCGCCTCAGTGCACATCTGTGCAATCAATCAGTGCCCATCTGTGCAGCTTCATCAGTGCCCATCTCTGCCGCCTCATCAGTGCCCATCTGTGCCACCTCATCAGTGCATATCTGTGTAATCAGTACACATCTGTGCTGCCTCATCAGTGCACATCTGTGCAGCCTCATCAGTGCCGTCTCATCAGTGCACATCTGTTCCACCTCATCAGTGCACATCTGTTCCACCTCATCAGTACCCCTCTGTGCCACCTCATCAGTGCCCCTCTGTACCACCTCAGTGCCCATCTGTGCCACCTCAGTGCCAATCTGTTCCACCTCATCAGTGCCCCTCTGTGCCACCTCATCAGTGCCCCTCTGTACCACCTCAGTGCCCATCTGTGCCACCTCAGTGCCCATCTGTGCTCATCAGTACAGCCTCATCAGTGCCCATCAGTGCAGGCTTAGCACACACCTGTGTAGTCGCATCACCACCAGCAAGCATGTCCAAAAGAGGCTTTTCCGCCGAGGAGACATTCCAGATACTTTCCCAGGCCGACAAGAGCAACGGGGAGCTCTCCTGTTCGGATTCCATTTCAAACTCCGATTCTGAGTCGGACGTCAATTATGAGCCAGTCCTCAGTAGTGGAACACTGAGTGACACGGAGGAGGAAGATATTCGGCCCGCCAAATGAAGGCGTTCTGGTGAGGAGGCAGTGGCATCCACCAGCACCGCAGTGCCTTCCACCAGCACCGCAGTGCCATCCACCAGTACTGCAGTACCTCGGCAAGAAAGGCCAAGGACCCATGCCAGCCTTCCCTATGCCCTTCAAAACCCCTTGTGGCTTTCTCCTAATTCAGGAGAAGCCAACATTCCCCCTTTCACTGCCCAGCCAGGAGTCCAGGTGGACACGGAAATTTTTTCCCCAATCAATTTTTTTGATTTAATTTTTACAGAGGACATGCTATCAACAATTGTGGCCCAGTGCAACCTTCATGCACAGCAATTTATTTTAAATAATCCAACGTCCTATTATGCCCGTCCCTACGAATGGAGAGACCTAACGGTGGAGGAGTTTAAGGTTTTTTTAGGCCTCACATTTTGTATGGGACTCACCAAAAAAAATACCTTGAATTCCTATTGGTCAACCCACCCCATCCACCACATGCCAATCTTCTCCAAGGTAATGCCCAGAACCAGATACCAAATGATAATGAGGTTCCTTCATTTCAATGATAACACCCAGTGCCCTCCCCGAAATGACCCAAATTATGACAGGCTTTTCAAAATTCGGCCACTTCTAAATTATTTTTCTAAAGTATTCCCCCAGCTGTTTACCCCGGACCAACACATATGTGTGGAGGAGTCCCTTGTTAAATTTAGTGGCAGGCTTAAAATCAAAAAATGTATTCCCAGCAAAAGGGGCCACTATGGGGTGAAGGTATACAAATTATGTGACCGAGTCACAGGGTACATGTATGCCTTCAAAGTGTACAAAGGGAAGGACACCCAGCTGCAACCCCCTAATTACCCTGACTACTTGTTATCAAGCGAGAAAATTGTTTGGGACCTGATATACCCCCTACTGGAGAAAGGCTACCACCTGTATGTAGACAACTTCTACACATCTCTGCCCCTGTTCCACAACCTGCACCGGAAGAAGATGCCTGCATCTGGCACCGTAAAAAGGAACTGGAAGGGCTTTCCTCAAAGTCTTGTGAATAAGAGGTTGAGGAAAGGAGAAACGGCAAGTCTGTGGAACAAGGAGATTTTGGCAGTGAAGTGGAGGGACAGAAGGGATGTCTACATGTTGTCTTCGATCCTCAATGATACCTTCGTAGAAATCCCTAGAAGAAATGGCCCCATCCAAAAACCAAAATGCGTTTATGAATATAATTTGTTCATGGGGGGAGTCGACTTCGATGACCAAATGTTGGAACCATACCTTGCCACAAGACAGACATACCATTGGTATAAGAAAGTCGCAATTTATTTTTTTCAATTGGCCATATACAACTCATATGTAATTTACCGCAACTCCACCCAAAACCCCAAATGCTTCCTTGGCTACCAGGAGGAAATTTACACTGCCCTTATATTCCCGAACGGCCCCCCAGAAAACATCTGATCAGATGTTCTTAGTCGACTCTCCAAACGCCACTTTCCAGATAGACTCCCTCCCAGACCAACAGGCCAACGACGTAAAAAAAAGTAAGGTGTGTACTAGAGCAGGAGTCAGAAATGACACATCTTATTACTGTGCCCAATGTCCTTCCGAACCAGGCCTCTGCATAGGTGAATGTTTTCGCCGTTACCATACTTCAATAAATTATTAGTGAAGCATGGTAAACGTAATCCTCAGTTCCTGCCTTCACACACCATTACACCCCTTATGCCACTGCCTGCTCTGTAACTGACCCTGGCTTGTTATTCGACCACGCTTCTGCCTGCCGATTCTGTACATACCGCTGCCTGATCTGGAACTGACCCTGGACTGTTATTCGACCATGCTTCTGCCTAACGATTCTGAACATAACGCTGCCTGATCTGGAACTGACCCTGGACTGTTATTCGACCATGCTTCTGCCTAACGATTCTGTACATACCTCTGCCTGATCTGGAACTGACCTTGGACTGTTTGACCATGATATTTGCCTGTCTCTTGGACTGATCTTGTACCCTGCAACTGGACTAGTGGGATTCAACACAGGGGTCTCACATATGTGAGGGTCTCCAGAATTGTTTTTCTGGATGAAGAAAACTATTTTTTTTTTCTCATTCCTAGATTAAGGTCTGGAGACTCGGAGGCTTCAAAGAGATTTGGGTGGGAGAAGCCTCTACCCCTGTCCTCATTCTGTCCTGAACAAGGCCCTACTTCTGCTTGCTGCCTGTAGGACTTACTGCCATTATGTCTCTGCCTGTTGCACTGACCATACCACATGTTCCTGCCTACTACCAGGACCAATATTAATGGCACTTCTGACAATATCTCTGCCTGCACTAACCCTGGACTGTATATGGACAGTATCCCTGCCTGCTGCCTGGACAATTGTGTTTGCAGTTGCTGACCAATCCCTGCCTGCTGCCTGGAACAGTGCTATCCTCCTGTGTACAACTGCGCTACTACAACCACAGGTAATCTTTTGTTCACACTTTGCTCAGCATAATGTATTTTGGGGTGTAATTTTTGGTATGTGTATGCTATGTGTCCCTGGAACACCTGACGGTGTTCCTTGCATGTTGGATCTCTGTATGTGGTCAGGCTGTGTAGAAGTCTGACACATGTGGTATCGCCATACTCAGGAGGAGTAGTAGAATGTATTTTGGGGTGTCATTTTTGCTATCTAAATGCTATGTGTTGGAGATATCTTATAAACGGACAACTCTGTGTAAGAAAAATGCGTTTTCATTTTTTTCCACATTTTCCAAAAACTTCTGGAAAAAAATGAACCATTCAAAAGTCTCATTATGCCTCATAGATTATAGGTTGGGGTGTTAGCTTTCCAAAATGGGGTCATTTTGTGGGTGTTTCCATTGTCCTGGTGCTCCAGGGCCTTCAAAAGTGTAATAGGTGGTTGAGAAATGAGATGTGTAATTTTTGCTCCTAGAACACCTGATGGTGCTCCCCTGCATGTTGGGCCTCTGTATGTGGCCAGGCAGTGAAAAAGTCCCACACATGTGAAATTGTAATACTCAGGAGGAGTAGCAGAATGTATTTTGGGGTGTAATTTGTGGTATGCACATGCCATGTGAGAGAAATTAGCTATTACAATGACAATTTTGTGAAAAAAAAATAAATAAATAAAAATCTTAATATTGCAAAGAATTGTGGGAAAAAATTACAACTTCAAATAACTCACCATGCCTCTTACTAAATACCTTGAAATGTCTACTTTCCAAAAAGGGGTCATTTGGGGGGCATTTTTACTTTCCTGGCTTGTTAGGGTCTCAAGAAATGAGATAGGCCACCAGTACATCAGATGTGATACATTTTTTATGATTTACACCATAGCTTGTAGAATCTAAAACTTTCACACAGACCAAATAATTTCCACTAATGTTGGGTTATTTTTACCAAAGATATGTAGCAGTATAAATTGTGGCCAAAATGTATGAAGAAAAATTAACAATTTGCAAAATTTTATCACAGAAATTAAGAAAAATGTGTTTTTTTTTCAAAATTTTCGAGCTTTTTTCATTTATAGCGCAAAAAATTAAAAACCCAGAGGTGATCAAATACCACCAAAAGAAAGCTCTATTTGTATAGAAAAAAGGACAAAAAATCATTTGAGTAGAGTGTTGCCTGACTGAGTAATTGTCATTCATAGTGTGAGAGCACTGAAAGCTGAAAATTAGTCTGGATAGGAGGGGGGTTTAAGTGCCCAGTAAGCAAGTGGTTAAGCAATGAGATCAAAGAGTAGAAGGTCAGCACATGCTCCCAAACCATTAATGCTTGTTCAGACAGGAACAATACACACACAACATTGACAGCATGGCCACATAAACCCTAGTTGGGCACTTTTCAATATCATTCCTTCTCCCCTACAAAGCACAGCAAAAAACCTGGCCACTTCTCAGGCCAAATGAAAACCCCCTACTGCAGTCCTTTATATAAATTTGTATTGTTAGCACACTGACACAAGCCCAATAGAAGTACACGCCCACCAGTATCTTTCAATCTGTCTCTTCATGTATGTCTAAAAAGATTGTGATAGCAGCAAGAAAAAAGAGTATATATGCTTAGAAAACTGTTGCTTTGTTTATGTGCATGCAAATGGCCTTCGATCTTTGGCCTGTAGTTGAAGATTTGATGCATATAGTCAAGGACTAACACAGTTGCAAATAGTATTATGTGTTCCTGCTCATCAGGTGCAATTACTTTAGAAAGAAAATAGAAAAAAAGAGGGCACACCAGCCTTGTGCATTATCCTTTGATATGTTTATTAACCACTTCAGCCCCGGAAGATTTTACCCCCTTCCTGACCAGAGCACTTTTTGCGATTCGGCATTGCGTCGCTTTAACTGACAATTGCGTGGTCGTGCAACGTGGCTCCCAAACAAAATTGACGTCCTTTTTTTCCCACAAATAGAGCTTTCTTTTAGTGGTATTTGATCACCTCTGCAGTTTTTATTTTTTGCGCTATAAACAAAAAATAGCGACAATTTTGAAGAAAACGCATTATTTTTACTTTTTGCTATAATAAATATCCACAAAAAATATATAAAAAAACATTTTTTTTCCTCAGTTTAGGCCGATACGTATTCTACATATTTTTGGTAAAAAAAATCGCAATAAGCGTTTATTGATTGGTTTGCGCAAAAGTTATAGCGTCTACAAAATAGGGGATAGTTTATGGCATTTTTATTGATAATTTTTTTTACTAGTATTGGCGGCGATCAGCGATTTTTAGTGACTGCAACATTATGGCGGACACATCGGACAATTTTGACACATTTTTGGGACCATTGGCATTAATACAGCGATCAATGCTATATAATAATGCTATACATTGATTACTGTAAAAATGTCACTGGCAGTGAAGGGGTTAACCACTAGGTGGTGCTGTAGGGGTTAAGTGTGTCCTAGGGAGTCTCTGCTCTAATTCACCCCCAAGGTGTTCTGTTGTGTTGAGGTCAGGACTCTGTGAAAGCCAGTCAAGTTCTTCCACTCCAAACTCACTCATCCATGTCTTTAAGGACCTTGCTTTGTGCACTGGTCCAAATAATTTGGTGAAGGGGGGATTATGATCTGGGGTTGTTTTTCAGGGGTTGGGCTTGGCCTCTTAGTTCCAGTGAATGGAACTCAGCATACCAAGACATTTTGGACAATTTCATGCTCCCAACTTTATGGGAACAGTTAGGGGATGGCCCCTATCTGTTCCAACATGACTGCACAAAGCAAGGTCCATAAAGACATGGATGAGGGAGTTTGGGGTGGAGGAACTTGACTGGCCTGCACAGAGTCCTGACCTCAACCTGATAGAATACCTTTTGGCTAAATTAGAGCAGAGACTGAGAGTCAGGCCTTCTCATCCAACATGAGTGCCTGGCCTCACAAATGCGCCTCTGGAAGAATGGTCAAACATTCCCAAACACACCTAAACAATGCGGACGCCCTTCTCAGAAGCTGTTATAGCTGCAAAGGTTGGGCCAAATCAAATTTGAACCCTACGGACTAAGACTGGGCTCCCAATAAAGTTCATGTGTGTGTAAAGGCAGGCGTCCCAATACTTTTGTCTAGATAGTGTATCTGGCAAGATTTATAATGGTGGTGGAACCCTCCTACACATAAATACTACATTTAGACATAGTTTTAGGACCTGAGTCAAGAGTTATGTTCAAAAACATAGTGAGAGTCAACTTCTCTACATGAAGCATCATGCTTGGGATTCCAACCCAGACCCTCAGAGATACTAAGCAGAAGTTCTAACCTCTAAACCACATGTGTGGAAACCTCCTACACACAAATACACATATACTGCATTTCTTTGGACATATAGGTGGTGGAATTACATTACTCAAGATTAATGAGAGAACATACACAATTGTGACCCATTTTAAATTTGCATCAGCAATGGTATTGTTTGTGGTTTGTAAAGACACCTGTGTGAGTTTGGGTAAAGATTTTTGTGAGATGGAGAGTAACAAGTGAAAGTGACAGTAAAAAATGTATTTTACCAAAACATCAAAATATTCCACATTCTAGCATTCTTAAAAACAAAATAGATGAGGAAAAACTAAATAGAAGCAGCAACATTGTTGCAAGGAACGTTTATTTCAGAGAAAGATACACTTCATCTCAACATTAACCACTTCCAGACTGATGCACGCTGATATACATCCAAACTTTGACAGGAGATATTATTGTTATGGCAGCAGCTAGCTGCCATAACCCTGGTATTCTCGTGTTTGGCCGGTGGTCCGGTTTCTGATAAGAGTAGTCTCTGTGGCTGATTCACCGCAAAATCACTTTTATCCCGCCGCGCTCCAGTGCCCTCCTCCGCTTACTGGATCCCTTGGAAGTGGCGAAGGCAATTGGATCTTCACCCTGGCTGGGCATGGAGACGAGTGAGGGGAAGATGGCCTCAACCCGTCTCCAAAATGTCACTTCCACCCACAGCTCTTAAAGGGCCATTTTTTTAATTAACAATTTTTTTTATTGTAATTAAGTGTAAATATGACATCTGAGGTCTTTTTGACCCCAGATCTCATATTTAAGAGGTCCAGTCATGCTTTTTTTTCTATTATGGGATTTTTACATTCCTTGTAATAGGAATAAATTGACACGATTTTAAAAAAAAAAACAGTGTAAAAATAAAAAGGTAAATTAAATAAGATTTTTTTTTTTTTAAAAGCGACCCGTCTTGCAGAAGTGAACGCATACGTGAGTAGCACCCGCATATGAAAATGGTGTTCAAACCACACATAAGAGGTATCGCCACGATCGGTAGAGCGAGAGAAATAATTTTAGTCTTAGACCTCCTCTGTAACTACTAGACTAGTAAAATTGAAAACTGTGTATGTGAATATAAAGACCCCAAACACACAATGCAGCACTATGTTTTACAAATTGTATACATAAGTTTAAACATGAATAAATCAAGTCAGGCAATAAATGCTGTTTTAAAAAGCTCTGTGCAAACACCATGTGACACAATGTAACCAATAAATGGTATAATCCATAAATCTATAAAAAGTCCACAAACAAAACTTCCACACAAAAAAATCCAATGTGATATCTGTGATCAAATCCTCAATCTGGTGCTCAGTGCCTTCATCACCCTATAGACAGACATTCTACAGCTCCACCCCAGCTCTTCCCGGAAGCAACACAAGGTAAAGGGGGTTGAACCTTGACATCTGATGTAAGGGGGAGTGTTCTAGACACCCAGTCTTACAGATACAACTGACCCTTTGAAGGCAACCACAATGCCGATGTGGCTCAATTAATTTGAGTTTGACACCCCTGCTCTATAACTTTTACACAGTCTAAATAATACACTGATTTGGGTTATTTTTTATCAAGGCAATGTAGCAGAATACATTTTGGCCTAAATATATGAAGAAAGATTATTTATTTGCAAAATCTTATAACTGAAAAGAAGAAACAAGAGGTTTTTTTTTTAATTCTGAATTTTCTAATTAATATAGCAAAAAATATAAAAACTCAATGGTTTTTGAATACCACCAAAAGAAAGATCTATCTGTTTAAAAAAAAAAATGCTAAAAATCTCATTTGGGTACAGTGTTGCTTGACTGAGTAATTGGCATTCAAAGTGTGACAGCGCTGAAATATGAAAACTGGCCTGGGCAGGAAGGGGGTGAAAGTGTCCAGTATTGAAGAGGTTACATAGTTACATAGTTAGATAGTAGGCGAGGTTGAAAAAAGACACAAGTCCATCAAGTCCAACCTATGTGTGTGATTTTATGGCAGTATTACATTGTATATCCCTGTATGTTGTGGTCGTTCAGGTGCTTATTTAATAGATTGAAATTATCGATGCTCCCCGCTGAAACCACTGACTGTGGAAGAGAATTTCTAACAGCTCTTACAGTAAAGATCCCTCTACTCAGTTTAAGGTTAAACTGCTTTTCTTCTTAATTTTTTGTGAATGGCCGCGTGTTTTATTAAATTCCCTTGCATTTTATCCATATTGTGGGGTCACCATAAGGTATTTGTACATCAAATCCCCTCTCAAGCGTCTCCTCTCCAAGGAGAATAAGTTCAGTGTTCGTAACCTTTCCTCATAACTAATTTCCTGCAGTCTCTTTATTAGTTTTGTTGTCCTTCTCTGGACTCTCTCCAGTTCCAGCACATCCTTTCTGAGGGCTGGTGCCCAGAACTGGACAGCATACACCAGGTGCAGCCAGACCAGAGTCTTGTAGCGTGGGAGAATTATCATTTTATCTCAGGAGTTAATCCCCTTTTTAATGCATGCCAATATTCTGTTTGCTGTGCTTGTAGCAGCTTGGCATTGCATGCCATTGCTGAGCCTGTCATCTACTAGGACCCCCAGGTCCTTTTCCATCCTAGATTCCCCCAGAGGTTCTCCCCCTAGTGAGTAGATTGCATTCATATTTTTGCCACCCAAATGCATTATTTTACATTTTTCTACATTAAACCTCATGTCAGAACTATTGAAGTTAAAAATAATTAATTTCTAAGGCCTATACATATTATTTTATATATGGTTTAATGAGCAAATGGCAAACCATTGTGTTCTATCTGTTAGAAGGTTAATGTAAGTTCATTGCTTATAAATAGAGTTTCTTACAAGAGAGTTTTAAAAGTCTTATCACCTATTCTTCCAGGTCTTAAATCGTAAGAGAATCCCAGACAACCAAATCAGATAAGGACCAGCCATGGTGCTAGTATGTGTATAATGAGACTGATGACTCGTGTCTTAACTCCACAATGAATAGCGGCTGTTGGATTTTTTTCTTTTCTTTCACTAAAAGAAAAAGGGGCTTATTCAAAAGGTTGCCATATGAACAATTAATATTAATGTCCAGTAATTATATTAGCAATAATTTCTATTGTATTATTATTACATTGTGGGGAGCAATTATATGCATACCTAATTGAATAATCTCAAATGTTTTGGTTTATGTATTTTTATAACATTCAACTTATATTCATTATATATTTCTTTATTGTACTCATTGACATATATTAGTATATATATTATTAATATGAGCATAGCAGGTTTGAAATACCATGAATAAGAGTGAAATTACATGTAAAATAATTGTTGTATTGCGCTGTTCACACTTACCTAAAACAATATATCTTTTGTGGAGACGAGAAATCGGACATATGTTGTCAGAAAAAAAACCTTATCATATTTATAGTTTGTTTAAGGTTCAGGTCAAAGGTTATTTGAAGTGATATCTTGACATTTTAAGTAAGTTTCTGAAATCATTTTTAATACAATACTGCCCTCTTTTGGTGTCATAAGTCCAATACTGCCCCCTAGGCAGTTATGCCATGGTTACATAGTAAAAAACACATCATTTGATGGTATTGATTATGTGGAAAACACATCCACTCCTATTTTCTTTGCGGGATAAGAGTTTGAGAATGGATTGAGAGAGGAAAATGGAAAAATCAAGGAAGGGAAAGGTGTTCATCAGAACAAACAGCTGACTCTCTCAGACAAGAGATTTTGATACCTCTGGTAAAGTATAAACTTCTATTTATCTGTAGGAAAGTTGGACATATACCTGACTAAAGCACCAATTCTATACTTGGTATAACAAGTTCATCCATGTGCTGTTTAAAGTAATTTGAGCTTGCTCTAATGTCGGTTGTCTGAGAAAGGTCACGTGTTGATCACAACACTATTTTCACATCCTGCTGAAAGACTGATAAGCTATTTAATTATTGTATTTATCGGCGTATAACACGCACCTTCAATTTAAGAGGGAAGTTTCAGGGGAAAATTTTTTTTTTTTTAAATAAACTACTTTGAAGCAAAATAATTGTCAGTGCCCATCAATGCAGCCTTATCAGTGCCCATCTGCAACTTTGCCATTGCCCATCATTGCAGCCTGATCAGTGCCCATCATTGCAGCCTTGCCCATCATTGCAGCCTTGCCCATCATTGCAGCCTGATCAGTGCCCATCATTGCAGCCTTGCCCATCATTGCAGCCTTGCCCATCTGCAGCCTCGCCTATCATTGCAGCATGATCAGTGCACATCTGCACCCTCGCCAATCATTAGAGTCTGATCAGTGCCCATCTGCAGCCTTCCCCATCATTTCAGCATAATTTGAGCAGAGCCAGCACCTGCAAGATCATATAGGGCGGGTGTCTTTAACAGGTCTGGAGCTTTTGAGCTGCAATTTTTCTTCTACATCATTGCAGCATGATCAGTGCCCATCTGCAGCCTTGTCCATCATTGCAGCATGATCAGTGCTCATCTGTAGCCTTGCCCATCAATGCAGCCTTGCCCATCATTGCAGCTTGATTAGTGCCCATCTGCAGCCTTGCCCATCATTGCAGCATGATTATTGTCCATCTGCAGCCTTGCTAATCATTGCAGTCTGATCAGTGCCCATCTGCAGCCTTGCCAATCATTGCAGTCTGATCAGTGCCCATCTGCAGCCTTGCCCATCATTGCGGCATGATCAGTGCACATCTGCAGCCTTGATATTGCCGAAAAAAACAGAGCCGGACCTGCTGTGTACTCAGTTCGGCTTGCAGCCCCGCCCAGTCCCACCCCTTGGTATGGCTCTTATGATGACATAACACCGGTCCAATGGTGGGACATCAATGCTAGGAGGCGGGACTGGGCGTGACTGCGAGCAGAGCTGAGGAGATTCTGCTCTGTCTATTTCGGTGGCACTCGTTCCCACCTTCCCCTCTGAGGCAGCTGTTCAGGGTATAACATGCACATACGATTTTCCCCTGATTTTAAGGGGGGAAAAGTGCGTGGTATACACCAATAAAGACGGTACTTACAAAACAGTTATTATGTATTGCTGCATTGGTATTTTTGAAACAATATCCTGTGGTTATGTTCTCATCATTGGGATTATCACATTATTGAAATGTTGATCCATATTCTTTGTTTTTTACCAATTATATTTTGATATTATTTTGCAATGATTTTAGTAATAGCTATATATATGTTTGCACACCGTTGTATTCCTTTCATCTTCAGGTTAGCGCCAATAAACAAATTCAAGTTATTTGTTGATTTGTGGAAATTAATAGGAATCTCTTTAAATTTAGATCCTTGCTTATATTCATAAATATAAAACTGATTAATATTTCAGTATAAACATTATGACACTCATTTGCCATGTAGTTGCCCACCCGATTAATTTGTTCAAATCTTCTTGCAAGGTTTCCACATCCTGTGGAGAACTTATTGCCCTGCTTAGCTTAGTATCATCCACAAATACAGAGATTGAGCTGTTTATCCCATCCTCCAGGTAATTTATGAATAAATTAAATAGGATTGGTCCTAGGACAGAACCCTGGGGGGGCCTCACTTTCCACCTCGGACCATTCCGAGTACTCCCCATTTATCACTACCCTCTGAACTCGCCACTGTAGCCACTTTTCAATCCATCTACTCAGCCTCTGGTCCATGCCAACGGACCTTACATTGTACAGTAGACGTTTATGGGGAACTGTATCAAATGCTTTTGCAAAATCCAGATACACCACATCTACGAGCCATCCTTTATCTAGATGGCAGCTCACCTCCTCATAAAAGGTTAATAGATTGGTTTAGCAAGAACGATTCTTCATGAATCCATGCTGATTACTGCTAATAATACTGTTTTTATTCCCTTTAGAACTGTATATGGTATTTAATGCACATTCTGGGTGATGCACTAACCTTGCGACTTCACTGCTGAGTACTGTCATTCAGAAATCCAACACATTGATAAGTAGAGGTCTTAAAGCTCAGGCAATATGTGATAACCTAAAACATTTTCCTTTTACGCTGTGGCACTGGACCTTCAACTCATTGGACTGTCCTCCTCTGGTCCCTTGATTTAAATTAAAACAGAATACACCAAGCAGTATTTCTCTCTTTGCAATTGATGGGGATGGGGTGAACCTGCTGTTATTTATAAATCCTAGACTGAAGTGATTTTTACCAGTAAGTAACACTGTTAAATATTAAAAATAACTTAAAGAAGCTAAATCTGGATATATAAACCTCAGTACTGCAGTACTCAGTACTTGGTGCTCCTGACTCACTTTTGGATTGCCCTTTTTGTGACTTTATCCAGAATCTCTGTGGTTTACAACTGACTTTAGCCTGTACCTGACTCAGACTGCTGATAATGCACCCTGGTGCCCACACATAGATGATCTAAAAGGTAGTTAATACAGAGGTTAATACAGAAGTGGATCTCAGAGAAGATGTTTGTTATGAGAAAGAGAACAGTAGGACAGGGCAGTTGGTAGAGAAGACTGAGGAGTCCAAATGGGGCCTAGGATTGTTGGTTTTATGATAGCGTATTTGAGTAAAGATGAGAAAATAACAATAAAAAAGATGGGCCATAACCACAACTTATGAACATGTTTACAATCATCTTTTTCCACATAACTCTGGACTAAAATATGAGGGGTCTTCAAAAAGTTTCTGCACCTTTTTATATTTATTAGAGTTTTAAAAAGTGCAGAAACTTTTTGAAGAACTCTCGTAGCTTTACAAGGAAATTTGTTTGTCACTTCTGCAGCATAAAGAATATTTAAGATTGACATTCATAACCAAGAGTTGTAAACATCTAAGCTACACTGACCCAATATCTGAAAGTATGAAATTAAATGAGTATACTGTATAATTTTGACATGCTCAATAGCAAATTAAAAGGTAAAAATATAGTTAAACAACCATAAAAAGCAAGCAACATATTTTCAAGTTAAATTCAGTCAAGCGGAATTATTTTTATTTGTTAAACATGAATTATTCAAGCAAGGTGAGACAGCTGTGATTAATATATACTTAGATGAAATGTGTTCTTTTGAAGATATCCACTTGTATTAAAAAATGAAATTAGAAATTGGAAAGCAAACCTCCTGGATGAAAAGCATGCATTTTTCATTTCTATTTATCTTTTTTTATGACAACTGCATGTATTTCTGTGGATTCCTTACTCCGTAGTTAATTTGAGACACATAGGGCTGTAAGCTTTTTTGGGTGTTTTCTTGTGCTTTATGTTAAAATTATGCATTACAGTGCCTATTATAATTATTTACCTTGAAAAGGCTCCCAATCATTTTGGCTCATAAGGTACAGTTAAATAAACACATTAACAGTTAATCACACCAAATATAAAAAAAAAAATGAAAAAAGGTTGATAATAATAGTAATCACTTTTACAAAATTAAAGAAACTAGAGAAACTTGGTAGCATAGATACATTGCTTGCCTCTATATAAAGACAAGTATTCAAATTGATATGTGCTTCAAAGCTTCAAACCTACAGTGAACATCAACTATAAATGGAAGCCACATGCGGCTTCCAAGCTGTCACCCATCCATGTGTCCAAAATAAAAGACTCTTATAAAAAAGAAAACACAATATGGGAGCCCCCAAAGCTACATAACCCAAAATGAGGATGTATCGCACAAACCAGCATTGCAGGATTGTAGTTCCCTGGTAATCAGGTCCCTGCTGTCATATTCTAATACAAGACTGATGGAGTGCTTGGTGTTTTACCCCCCATCCTCCTCTCCAGGTCCTAGAACGTGGCCCCCTGCAAGCTCGGTGGGTCATGAGCCCACCCGGAGGACGCGGGGGGGGGACGTGCGGCAGCGATGGGATCACTGGACAACTACAATCCTGTAATGCTGGTTTGTGCGATACATCCTCATGTCTTCATCCACCCATTGAATATAAATCCCCCTGAAGAGACCGGAATTTGCAAGGGTTGCAATGCATCAGGGTTTTTCGTGTGGATACATATGTCATAGATACAATTGGCAAACCATGCTTGTACATAGGGTGTTCTTTGCTATGAGTGATGTTCCATGTTTGTTTTTGTGTCGCACCACCTTTATGGATGATTCATTATTGTTCATTTGAAATTATTATTGTCTGTTAAATAAATGATTTTTTGCATCAACCATTTTTATACAAATTCTCTGCTGCTAAAAAACTCCTGGGGAAACTTCCTAAATAAAAGACTCTTTTGCTTTGTTTGCAGCAGCCAGTCTAATTATCGGGGGGGGGGGGGGGGGGTTCAGTACATTATGGGAGCATAAAAAAAAAGAATATAATTTTTACTATGGGTAACATGCACAATCTGTGTTAGACACTTTCATCAACGAGGCCCATTAGTGATACTAGTACACCAAATCTTAGGTTAGGTCCAACAATACTTAAAATAAAGTTTTAATTAAAGCTGACTATTGATGCAAGATATGCCATTAGAAGCATCCAGGCCACTACCTGGTTGATGGACCAGGTGCTTCTGTTATTACCTAGTATACCTGAAGTTATACCTGGATATCGATGTTACATGGAAAAAGCATGCTTAAAGAGGTTGATTATTTCTGGATGAATTGGTGGTAGGAAAAAAAATTGTAAACATCTTCAATTCTAGTTACACTTACCTTTTGGTATGAGTATGAGGGAAATTGAACCTATAATATAGTAAGAGAAAGTCGTGGCGAATATTAATTTTAATAATATTTTTAACAAGGAACTGACAAAGCAGTTGCCCTTGCAAGATAGATTCCTGACTGAAAATATGTGTTTATATCAGCAGAGTACAGGTCTTTCATAGATCTTTCCACAGAGTCAAGTTCAGATCAGGAGATTACATACTGTTATGAAACATTTTTCATGAATGTTTTCTGATCCCAATATTAATAGCAACAATGATAATAATGGTGCACAGCACAGAAGAGCGTATACGACACACTTGGAAACATTGGATACCTGCAGTGGTTAGAGATCCACTAAGTTTTAAGATACAGGACACTGGAAAGGTAAGTACACATCAGCTTTTTAAAGGCTGGGTTTAGTTTAAGCTGGAAATTGTAATAACAGGGACACTTTAAAGAGAGCCTGTCAGGTATTTTAATCATGCATAACAAAAAGATCTCTCTAGTTGGTTCAAGGAGCTCCCTGACAAGTTGATTCCAATGCAGGGTACACACTATACGTGAAAAAAAAAAGTATAGCTTGCTGTACTAACACAAGCAATGTTAGTACTGCGATCTTCCCTGCTGTGCTTTTGTGTTTTGACAGGGGGACTAATACCACCCCTCCACCCAACTCCCCCCCACACCCACCACTCAGGAGAACACACTGGTCAGCACTTGTAGCCTTTGCCTGCGAGCTCCTCTTATCTGATGATCAAGTCCAACCTATGTGTGTGATTATATGTCAGTATTACATTGTACATCCCTGTATGTTGTGGTCATTCAGGTGCTTATCTAATAGGTTCTTGAAACTATCGATGCTCCCAGCTGAGATCACTGCCTGTGGAAGGGAATTCCACATCCTTGCAGCTCTTACAGTAAAGAACACTCTACGTAGTTTAAGGTTAAACCTCTTTTCTTCTAATTTTAATGAGTGGCCATGAGTTTTGTTAAACTCAGTTCTGCGAAAACGTTTTATCCCTATTGTGGGGTCACCAGTACGGTATTTGTAAATTGAAATCATATCCCCTCTCAAGCATCTCTTCTCCAGAAAGAATAAGTTCAGTGCTCGCAACCTTTCCGCATAACTAATATCCTCCAGACCCTTTATTAGCTTTGTTGCCCTTCTTTGTATTCACTCCATTTCCAGTACATCCTTCCTGAGGACTGGTGCCCAGAACTGGACAGCATACTCTAGGTGCGGCCAGACCAGAGTCTTGTACAGCCAGAGAATTATCGTTTTATCTCTGGAATTAATCCCCTTTTTAATGCATGCCAATATTCTGTTTGCTTTGGTAACAGCAGCTTGGCATTGCATGCCATTGCTGAGCCTATCATCTACTAGGACCCCCAGGTCCTTTTCCATCCTAGATTCCCCCAGAGGTTCTCCCCCCAGTGTATAGATTACATTCATATTTTTGCCACCCAAATGCATTATTTTACATTTTTCTACATTGAACCTCATTTTTCATGTAGTTGCCCACCCCATTATTTGTTCAGATCTTTTTGCAAAGTTTCCAAATCCTACGGGGAAGTTTTTGCCCTGCTTAGCTTAGTATCATCTGCAAATACAGAGATTGAACTGTTTATCCCATCCTCCAGGTCATTTATGAACAAATTAAACAGTATTGGTCCCAGCACAGAACCCTGGGAGACCCCACTACCCACCCCTGACCATTCTGAGTACACCCCATTTATCACCACCCTCTGAACTCGCCCTTGAAGCCAGTTTTCAATCCATGTACTCACCCTCTGGTCCATGCCAACAGCCTTATTTTGTACAGTAAAGGTTTATGGGGAACTGTGTCAAATGCTTTTGCAAAATCCAGATACAACACGTCTACGGGCCTTCCTTTATCTAGATGGCAACTCACCTCCTCATAGAAGGTTAATAGATTGGTTTGGCAAGAACGATTCTTCATGAATCCATGCTGATTACTGCTAATGATACTGTTCTCATTACTAAAAGCTTGTATGTAGTCCCTTATCATCCCCTCCAAGAGTTTACATACTATTGATGTTAGGCTAACTGGTCTATAATTCCCATGTATTGGATGGGCCCTTTTTAAATATTGGTGCTACATTGGCTTTTCTCCAATCAGCTGGTACCATTCCAGTCAGTAGACTGTCAGTAAAAATTAGGAACAATAGTCTGGCAATTACTTGACTGAGTTCCCCAAGTACTCTCGGGTGCAAGCCATCTGGTCCCAGTGATTTATTAATGTTAAGTTTCCCAAGTCTAATTTTAATTCTGTCCTTTGTTAACCATGGAGGTGCTTCCTGTGATGTGTCATGAGGCTAAACACTGCAGTTTTGGTTACTGAAGTCCCCCGATTCCCTCGTGAAGACTGAGGAGAAGAATAAATTCAATACCTTCGCCATCTCCCCATCCTTTGTAACCAGATGTCCTTCCTTATTTTTTATGGGGCCAATATTGTCTGTCCTACCTTTTTTACTGTTTACATACTTAAAAAATGTATTGGGATTTTTTTTGCTCTCCTCCGCTATGTGTCTTTCATGTTCTATCTTAGCCGTCCTTATTGCACCCTTACATTTCTTGTTGCATTCTTTATAAAGTCTGAATGCTGATGATGATCCCTCAATCTTGTATTTTTTGAAAGCCTTCTCCTTTGCTTTTATATGCATTTTTACATTGGAGTTAAGCCATCCAGGACTGTTGTTCACTCTTTTAAATTTATTACCCAACGGGATGCACTGGTTAATGCCCTTATTTAATATGCTCTTAAAGCAAACCCATCTCTCCTCCATGTTCTTTGCTCCCAAGATTTTATCCCAATGTATGCCTTCTAGCAAGGTTTGTAGTTTAGGGACAAATCTTTAGTTGAGTTGAAACTTAGGTGAAAACTCTGTTACAGGAATGTAGAATCAAAGTCTTTGTGAAGGGATGTTTTCAAATGTAATTTCGTTAACACAGGACCTGAGGTTGCACCTGGTCCTGTGCAAGCAACTCTGTAGCATCTACTGAAATAAACAGTGATTTAGAGTCACTGGTTACACAGTCCACGAACTGATAAACATCAGTATTGTTGTGCAGGAGCTCAATATTAATAAATTCTCAGTTACCTGTTGAAGGTTCAGTCCTGCTGCTGTAAGTAGTCAAATTGAGGAGGTATACATGACTTTAGGAATGAGCTTAAAGTGGTTGTACACGCTGTACAACCATTTTCACCTACAGGTAAGCCTAGATTAAGGCAATTAATTAATTTAATTCAATTCCCCGTACGATGATTATTCTGCACACGCGCCGATGTATTCGGCATATGCACACTTTATAATGGGCACGCTGTGCTGTTTCTAGCTGGGGCCATGCCATTACTGGCAGCTCCCGCGCACGCGACGTCATGCGACTCTGGCTCTGTGACAGTCACAGAGCCAGAGTTCGCAGCCCCAGAAGGTAGAGGAGTGAAGATGGATGCTTCCAGCCAGCGGGGACATTGGGCACATCGCAGGCTTCAGTTTCAGGTAAGTGACACATAATGGGCTATTATGAGATGCATAGTAGCCCATTATGCTTTACCTTTGCAGGGAAACAAAGAGAACGTAAAACCCATCAGGGTTTACTTCCTCTTTAAGGTTCAGTCTGAACACAGTTTCAGATCAAACCTTGGTTGTTTTGGTATTGATCTGAACATCTGAAATTTTACCTGTTCAGTGGAAGGTGAAAATCATGTTGAATGATGATTTTACATGACAGCTTCATGCTGTCAAGGGTTGTTAAGGATGCAGGCCAGTTAAGGCGCCACCCAATCCTTAACAAACAGCGTTGTCACTGGCCCCATTCAGTTACATGTCAATATATGGTCAATGACATCATGGGAATCCCCTTAATATCATTAACCATATATGATCATGTCCCAATATGGCCATGACATCATCTGCGATACCCCACCCCCTTGTATTTGTATATCAGCTGTCATCTGCTGGACCAGTCATTTGGCAGTAACGAGTGGATCATGACTGATGTGGATCT
The DNA here is from genome assembly GCF_042186555.1 of Aquarana catesbeiana. Classification (NCBI taxonomy): domain Eukaryota; kingdom Metazoa; phylum Chordata; class Amphibia; order Anura; family Ranidae; genus Aquarana; species Aquarana catesbeiana. Next base: position 199,835,927 of record NC_133324.1, read on the forward strand.
ACATTTCTGGATGACATGATTGGCACTGGATGAACATCATGGGAAATGTTGCTTTTTTTTAATTAACCCCTTGGCGCCGGCTGCCTTTAAGGGGTTAGTTAGGCTGGGAGATGGGGCAGGGCTTATGGCCATGTTACCGCCATGATTGGCTGTCACAGTGGTCACATGATCGGAAAACTTTCCGTGAGCTGGCAGTCACTGTGCCGGGAGCGCACAAGGCCCGCGCTCTTGGAGCAGCACTATCAATGCTATTGCACTCAAATATGCGGTCGCTAGGTGCCAAGGCTCCAAGGACTTGTTAAAAACAATCTCTTTTTTAATTTATACTTTATATTTGTATTTTGTGATTAAGTATGGGTACTCTGTACCCCTGTTTATTCACATGGAGGTGACATATTGGGCCCCCATTTTGTTTCCCCATAAAATCTGGTATAGAACTAAAATCTGGTATAAAAGGGTGCTGTGTGAGGTTTCCCCTTAAAATCTAGTATATAATGTGGAGGAACCTTAGAACATTTTTTTTTTTTTTTTTTTGCGTGAGGTCCACAATAAAATTCATACCAGACCTGAAGTCCGATAAAAAAAAATAGCGCCGCTTTACCGCCGGTGCCCGCCCACCCCAGTGTGAAAGTAGCCTGAATGTCAGTTTTGCTGCAGTAGTTTGTACACATCTCACAGATTCACCACTTCACAGACAGGACCAGGGTATCCCCCAGGCGTATTATTGAAATTAACTTTTAATTTTTATTGTTTCACTTTAAGCATTACTAAAATTGCTGCTTCCCTCCAAACAGAATTTTGGAACCACTTCAGCTCCGGAAGATTTATCCCCTTCATGACTAGGCCATTTTTTCTGATACGGTACTGCATTACTTTAACTGACAATTGTGCAGCCAGGCAAAACACCGCACCTCATAAAAATGTATGTCCTTTTTTCCCACAAATAGAGCTTTCTTTTGGTGGTATTTGATCACCTCTGTGTTTTTTATATTTTGCGCTATAAACAAAAAAAGACCAGCGCTTTAGGCCAATATGTATTCTGCTACATATTTTTGCTAAAAAAAATCCCAATAAGCGTATATTGAAAGTTATAGCCTCTACAAACTATGGGATATTTTTATGGAATTTTTATTTATTTATTTATTTATTTATTTTACTAGTAATGGCGGCGACCAGTGACTTTCAGTGGGACTGCGATATTGTGGTGGACAAATCAGACACTAAACACTTTTGACACTTTTTTGGGAACCATTGATACTAATACAGTGATCAGTGCTAAAAATATGCACTGTCACTATACTAATGACACTGGCTGGGAAGGGGTTAACATCAGGGGCGATCAAAGGGTTAACTGTGTGCTAGTGTTCTTGTACAGTGTGGGAGGTGCTTTCACTAGAGGAAGGCATGAATTCACGTCCCTGCTTTGCAGGAACACAGGATCCATGCCTTCCCTACTGACAGAATGGTAATCTGCCTTGTTTACATAGGCCATTCTGCCTTTGTACCAAATTATCAGTGGATGCCGGCGGACATCGATTCCACAGTACTCACTTATCAGCCTTCACTGTGTATAAACACAGCTGGAGTGAGCCGTCACCAATACGCATTTGTGCCTGCTACCTGGAAGAGCCAGATCACGTATATATACTTTCTCTTGCTTTTAGTACATGTTCCCCTGGGCAGTAGCCCAGCCCCATCCTGTAACCATACTGGGTTTGGACACAGTGGATCATAGACAAATAGATTATATCTAATGGGAATGGCTCTGTACCACATGATTGCAGTGACCGATAATAACATCACAGAATGTTAACAAAGGCTACGGTTAGCAGCCATGTCTCACTTACTGGCCGGTGATCAGGTAGCCCTGCTTTTTTGTACACTTTGCAAAAAGAGGTAATTTTGGGGGTTTTCATACTGTCCTAGCATATGTATTTGCTATGTTTTAAAACAGAAAGTAAGGGAAACAGTTCTTTTTTTTAAATGTTTTTGGCTTTTTTTTCCTTTATACAGTTAAAAAATAGTGGTTATTAAATACCACTAAAAGAAAGCTCTATCTGACTTAAAAGAAATGATATAAAAGTCATTTGGGTACATTGTTGCATGATGGAGTATTTTTTAGCCAAAGTATCACAGCACTGAAAACTGAAAAATGGGCAGGTAATGAAGGGAGTGAAAAATTCTGGTACTGAGGTGGTCAATGTCTGTTTTAATCATCTAGAACAGGGATCTCCGAATTTTCTAAAAAAAAAGGGCCAATGTATGGTCCTTCAGACTTTAAGGGTGTCGGACGTTGGTGTCAGTGAGAGGAATAATGCCCAATCGGGGTCAGTGGGAGGAATAGTATCCCATTGTTGGGGTCAGTGGGAGGAATAGTGTTCCATCATTGGTACCTATAGGAATAATAATGCCCCATCATTGGTATCAGTGGGAGGAATAGTGTCTTGTATCAGTGAGGGGAACACTGCCCCAAGGGCCAGATAAAGGCAAGCAAAGGGCCGCATCTGGTCCCAGGACCGCAGTTAGGAGACCACTGATCTAAAACAACATACATTCTACCAGCTTTCTTTGGTTGACCTTGAGCAAACACTTTATTCAGAAATATTTTTACACTGGTTTTCTCTGAATGTCCTTTGTGACATAGTTCACTATATTTTGATACGATCATGGAGATGACTGCTCATGGTTCTTCCTGCCATGATCTGACAAGGATGTAAGATTTTCTGGAGTTCAGTGTGAAGAGGCCTCAGTTTAAGGCTAATACACGCATATCACTGTCACATTCTGAGCACATAACCAAAGCCTCGCAGTCTCTAGCAAAGTGCTTTCTAGCGGTATGATATCTGAAGCAAATGGAACAGTTCCTAAGAAACTCTTTTACTTTATACAAAATTGCTTTCCCTTGAACACTTGACACTTTCCGAAAGGATGTGGTTTGTTGTGAATAAGACAGTAGGGGTTTAAATCTTTTCACTTTTCTTTGCTGTCACTACTCTTAGTGTATTAACTCAAATTTTATTAACTGAGACAATGGGAATGCTATACTACAGGCAAATAAGCCGTTCACTTTGCACACACAAGGAAACTTGTATTTTGCAAGGGAATTTGCCCCAAAGTTTAGTGAATGCAAGTGACATTTCACTTTGCAAAAAAAATGCCCAATCATTTTGCAAGGAAAATGGAAAAGAAACAGCCTTTTTGCTTGAACATGAGTGACTGTAAGAAGAAAACGACTTTCCTGAGCCCTGCTTCTGCAGGGATAAAGTGAACTAACTGTGCAGTTGGGTGAAACAGGTATTTCATAGTTAAGAACTGTACTAACTAGTAGAAAAACAGAGGGTAAGAATAGAGGAAGATACTAAGACAAAAATAAAACCAATAATATGCCAACTACTGTGGCAGCACAAAAGTTAAGAAGGCAATGAACATTTTGCTGTTACATTGTCCTGAAAACAAATGAGGCTATTAATTATATGGCCATTCGATTATCTGAGGTATGTTTCGAAAATAAGAAACATGTTGGCTTGATACATTTATTCATAGTGGTTTAATCTATACAAAATACTGTTTGGGCTTCCTCTGATGCACTGAAATTACAGAAGAATTGAGTTAATATTTAATGTTGTTTTTGTAGGTACTGCATTAAAAATGAATTTCTGAGTCCACCTGAAATTTCATTCACCACAAGCAAAAATGCTGGTACATCTTTTATTCTATATTTACTTGCTTTTCTATTGCCTGTCTATTGTGTCTTATCATTTTATATAAACGGTGAGAGTTACTGTACATGTTTTCTTTGTAAAGTACTGACATACTGTATCACCAAACTATAGAACCTAATTGACAAAATAAGAAAAATAAATGTAACACAATTCATTCATTATGAGACCTCTCTAAAATAAAAAAAAATGAAAATGTTCATAGTTAAAATCAGATAGCTGGATTAGAGTTTCTACAAAGTATAAAGTTTCATATGGTAGTTATAGGCTAATTCCAAAATGACCCATCAGTTTGATTATTGAAGGTACAAATAGCATGAATATAGTTTAGTCCTAATGTATCAGACAAATGTATAAATCATGGGGTTCAAAATTTATATAAGCCTTGTGACGCCATAGAATGCCAAGTCAGCAAAATAAGTTAAAATGAAATACCACTGAAACTGAAGCCATATAAAGCAGATAGAGATTTAGGTTACTTGGCATTACACAGGTATAGCAATTAATGCAAAAATTGGTTTCACAGAGAGATGTAAAAAGAGGGAAAATTCACCTTGAAAGTCTTGGGATATAGAGTAGGTAATAATTATTTAGGTCTCTTTGGGACTATAATAGTCCCTATACTCATATTTGATCTTAAAACATAGGTACATTGGTGCAGTAATCATTATAGCATATTTAATTATTTGTATCACATAAATTTGCACAGTTATACAGTAACCATGTCAATAAAAAATGCCCAGAGGACAACTGAGGAATCTTCACTTCTGATTGGAGAGAGGTGGGAGCCAGAAACTTTGTAGTGATCCTAAACAGTCTGGTAGCTAAAATTCAATAACTGTTTAAATTCCAGGGGCTGACTTGAAGTATGCTCCAATTTTCTTCTTCAGCACTCCTGGAACAGAATATTACTTAAAAAATAAAAACCAATAGGGGAGCATACAGTATATACTCGTGTATAAGCCGACCCGAATATAAGCCAAGGCACCTAATTTTACCACAAAAAACTGTGAAAACTTATTGACTCGAATATAAGCCTAGGGTGAGAAATGCGCAGCTACTGTAAGTGGAAAAGAGGGTCAACAATGCCCATTTGCAGCCTCACTGTGCCCATTTGCATGCCACACTTTTTGCAGCCACAGGTCCCCTGAACTTCAAACTTGGTAGTTAAGGGTTCCTAGATGCCCCCTAGCTGCAGCCAAAATTTGGGGTCTCTGGACCCAAAGGGTTCCGAAATGACATTGCTGCAAATGGACACAGTTGACCGACTTTTACATGCAGAGCCATTCCCATTAGCTCTAATCTATTTGCCTGTGATTCACTGTGTCCAATCACAGTATGGTTACAGGACGGAGGGGGGGGGGGGGCTGGGCCACAGCCCAGAGGAACATGTACTAAAAGCAAGAGAAAGTTTAACCACTTGCTAACCACCCTATAGCAGTTTTATTGCTACAGGGCAGCAGCTGTGCGTAGGACAGTGTTTCTCAACTTCAGTCCTCAAGGCGCCCCAACAGGTCATGTTTTCAGGATTTCTCTCAGATGAAACAGCTATGGTAATTACTAAGGCAGTGAAACTGATCAAATCACCTGAGCAAAATAATGGAGAGCCTGAAAATATGACCTGTTGGGGCGCCTTGAGGACTGGAGTTGAGAAACACTGGCGTAGGATATTATATATATATATATATATATATATATATATATATATATATATATATATATATATATACACAGTGGGGACGGAAAGTATTCAGACCCCTTTAAATTTTTCACTCTTTGTTATATTGCAGCCATTTGCTAAAATCATTTAAGTTCATTTTTTTTCCTCATTAATGTACACACAGCACCCCATATTGACAGAAAAACACAGAATTGTTGACATTTTTGCAGATTTATTAAAAAAGAAAAACTGAAATATCACATGGTCCTAAGTATTCAGACCCCTTGCTGTGACACTCATATATTTAACTCAGGTGCTGTCCATTTCTTGTGATCATACTTGAGATGGTTCTACACCTTCATTTGAGTCCAGCTGTGTTTTATTATACTGATTGGACTTGATTAGGAAAGCCACACACCTGTCTATATAAGACCTTACAGCTCACAGTGCATGTCAGAGCAAATGAGAATCATGAGGTCAAAGGAACTGTCTGAAGGGCTCAGAGACAGAATTTTGGCAAGGCACAGATCTGGCTAAGGTTACAAAAAAATGTATGCTGCACTTTAGGTTCCTAAGAGCACAGTGGCCTCCATAATCCTTAAATGGAAGACGTCTAGGACGACCAGAACCCTTCCTAGAGCTGGCCGTCAGGCCAAACTGAGCTATCGGGAAAGAAGAGCTTTGGTGAGAGAGGTAAAGTAGAACCCAAAGATCACTGTGGCTGAGCTCCAGAGATGCAGTCGGGAGATGGGAGAAAGTTGTAGAAAGTCAACCATCACTGCAGCCCTCCACCAGGGCTTTATGGCACAGTGGCCCGACCGAAGCCTCTCCTCAGTGCAAGACACATGAAAACCCGCATGGAGTTTGCTAAAAAACACCTGAAGGACTCCAAGATGGTGAGAAATAAGATTCTTTGGTCTGATGAGACCAAGATAGAACTTTTTGGCCTTAATTCTAAGCGGTATGTGTGGAGAAAACCAGGCACTGCTCATCACTTGTCCAATACAGTTCCAACAGTGAAGCATGGTGGTGGCAGCATCATGCTGCGGGGGTGTTTTTCAGCTGAAGGGACAGGATGACTGGTTGCAATCGAGGGAAAGATGAATGCGGCCAAGTACAGGGATATCCTGGACAAAAACCTTCTCCAGAGTGCTCAGGACCTCAGACTGGGCCGAAGGTTTACCTTCCAACAAGACAATGACCCTAAGCACACAGCTAAAATAACGAAGGAGTGGCTTCACAACAACTCCGTGACTGTTCTTGCATGGCCCAGCCAGAGCCCTGACTTAAACCCAATTAAGCATCTCTGGAGAGACCTAAAAATGGCTGTCCACCAACGTTTACCATCCAACCTGACAGAACTGGAGAGGATCTGCAAGGAGGAATGGCAGAGGATCCCCAAATGCAGGTGTAAAAAACTTGTTGCATCCTTCCCAAAAAGACTCATGGCTGTATTAGATCAAAAGGGTGCTTCTACTAAATACTGAGCATAGGGTCTGAATATAAAAAAGAGTGAAAAATTTAAGGGGGTCTGAGGTAGCAGGCACAAATGCGTTCCAGTGACGGCTCACTCCCGCTTTGTTTATGCACAGCGAGGGCTGATAAGTGAGTACTGTGGAATCGATGTCCGCTAGCATCCGCTGATAATTTGGTACAAAGGCAGAATGGCAGTCGGCCTATGTAAACAAGGCAGATTACCATTTTGTCAGTAGGGAAGGCATGGATCCTGTGTTCCTGCAAAACAGGGACATGAATCCATGCCTTCGCTCTAGTAAAAGCACCTCCCACACTGTACAAGAACACTGGCACACAGTTAACCCTTTGACCGCCCCTGATGTTAACCCCTTCCCAGCCAGTGTCATTGGTATAGTGACAGTGCATATTTATGGCACTGATCACTGTATTAGTCTCAATGGTTCCCCAAAAAGTGTCAAAAGTGTTAGTTAGTGTCTGATTTGCCCGCCGCAATATTGCAGTCCCACTGAAAGTCACTGATCGCCGCCATTACTAGTAAAATAAATAAATAAATAAATAAAAATTCCATAAATATATCCCATAGTTTGTCCAAAGCTGGGGTTCCTAGCTCCAAGTGGCTCCGAGATACGGGGCCCCAAATTGGGTTCGGAAAATGTCATTCTCATCTGCAGAAAAGTGCTTGACATTTTCTGAACTGACTTTGGTTACATTGTAGTGCTAGTTCCACTGGGTTTACACACCAAATTTGGGATTCCTAGCACCAAGTGGCCCAAGGATACGGGGCCCCAAAGTCGGTTCTGAAAATGTCATTCTCTGCTGCAGAAAAGTGCTTGACTCGAGTATAAGCTGAGTGGGGCATTTTCAACACAAAAAAATGTGCTGAAAAACTTGAGTATATGCGGTAAGTGGAATTCACCTATTTGCACCATAAGATTTGTTTAATCCAGGCACAAGTCACTTTGGAAGCTACGATACAAAGACACATTGTTTTGGACTGTAATTTATTTGCACTAGAGGATATCTTGTGTTATGGAGTATACTCCAGCTTGATGAACTGAAATACTTTGATAGTCACTTTTTGCACTATTAGCGCTTTGCACTTTTTTAAATAAGAAAACTTGTTATTGATTTTTTATGAGTATATATGAATGATTATTTATATTGAGCATGCATAGGATGTGATACTATTTACGGAAGGCAATATACACCTTTTTTGTTAACACGATCACACACTAGAATCACTGTAGTGATCACTGTATAAATGACACTGGCAGGGAAGTGGTGTGAAATGGTGGAAATGCATTAAATTTTTTAGAAGAAATTCAAGGCATAATTTTTACCTTTCAGGGTAATGTTCAGGCACAATTACCATCCTACATGCTCCCCATTAGATAAAATCCTCACTTTCTGAGTTCAGGTCCACTTTAACACTTATATTATCTAGATGAAATACCCAGCACTATTCCCCCACCTAAAAGTAAATTACAATGCATTAATTCATAATGTGAAAATATTTAAAGTGTGCAAAGAACACCTTGCAATCTGTGACAGCAATTGGAATGCAATATTTCTTAAATACAAACAGTGAGACACTCTGAACAATCCCTCTTCACGGCCTTTACCTCTTTTGTCCCAAAAGTGCTTGAGCCAGAGCTCACTCACCAGAATTTTATGACCATCTATCTTTAAGTAGGTACAAATGTGCTAACCGTGGTGTAATACTGTATGGCACTTTATTAAAAAGAACCTAAACCAATACACTCACAATTAAAAGTGCTAGGCTGCAACAGTATCACAAGCCTATCACAAGCCTATAATTGTCTCCTAACTCAAAGCACTGCTTCTGAGTTTCCTGGTAGCCTGCTAGTGTCTCATGACAGACCCTGGATGATTCCTAAACAAGATGTCCCTGTCCCTCTAGAAGAAAATGCAAAAGACACTGTCAGGGGGAGAACTGTGATCTTTGTGAGACATAATAAATACCAGTACATTTTACATTACTTGTCATATAGCATGAAAAATATTATGCAAGGTCCAATTTCCTATGAAGGTACATTAGTGAAGGATTCAGTTGTAAAGTGCTTTGCTTTTCTATTCACAAATATATTGTTTGGCATAAAATATCTCTACTAATGTTGATGAGATAATATTTTATTTTCTGTTCTGTTTTTATCTGTTTGCCAAGCTCATTATTTTTTTTCAGAATGCATAATTTAATTCTAGCCTAGTCCAGAGTTCTATACCACCACAATCCCAGACAAAAGAAAGCATCAATTTTGAAGATTCAAGCTGATATCAATCACCATTCTCAAAAAGCTGGGATTTTGTGGCTTTATAGCATACTTCCTCCTATCTTTGCCTGGAAGAAGGTTCATTAGCTTAACTATTATCATTTTTCTTACTGATAGCAATGTTTAACAAAGACTTTGTAGAGAAATTGTCAGTTCATATTACATCTACTGCACTTTCCAGCTTTACACTGAGATAAGGATGTCAGGTTAATGCTTTACATTAAGCAATACGTTCTTTTATAAAGGAAAGTTTTTCTAATCAGTTTTATCATAAAGTTACATATGACCTCTGCTAAAATTCATGGTGCCATACCTTCCCACAATCTAATCAATGCAAGGAATCTCTAGCCTAAAGGTACTTTCAGCACTTTCTTCGAGAATAAGAGATTGTGTTTCTTATTTTCCCCACATACAATACCCTCTTTGTTTGACTTGGTATAACCATTATTAGTAATAATTACTGACTTGTTCATTTTACATGAAATAAGACTCTAGATTTAAAAGACTGATGTCTTCTTGTTGAAGTATTGCAATTTCTGTGGATTGTTTCTTTTTATCTTAAAAGTTGCCTAAAATTAAAAATGAACTAAATATTTTTTCTAAATAAAAAATAAATAAATAAAAAATATGAATTGATTTCAAACATATGGTAGTTCTATTTTAATAAAAGTTATGAGCCTAATCTTATATTTTCTTCAAGGAGATTTTCTGTTTAATTGGAAATGCCCCAGCTGCTTCGATTACCTCTGTATACTAATAACCTACTTCTACCACCACACATGATTTTAACTTCAAGGTTTTCAGTAGACCTTCAACCGGCACAGCTGGTACAATCAGCTGGTGAGTCTGCTACATTTATATGACCCATATGCATACAGGGATCCAGTATATTGTATCTAAATGGTTGGATTCACCCAACAAGAAGTGTAATCAGTTAGTTGAGATCAGTTGTTATTTACTATATGGGTGTCAGCATTACAAGGGGAATTTCAGTATAAGCTGCAATTCCCCTTTAGAGTACAAACATGGTAACTATCTTCAAAACTAAACACATGATTTGTGATTAAGCCTAGTAAATCTGTTTTTTTCTTAGTGAATATATATTTTGTATATGTTTAACTGTTGCAGTAAACACAGTTTTTCTGGTTTAGTGAATGTTAATACAGTAGATCCTAAAGTTTATTTCAAATAGACCAGTTTTGTGATACTGGTCAAACACTACTTGGTAACAATAACACTTTCCAGTTTTTTAGGATTTTAAGACCAAACATCTGTATTATAAAGGTATTTGTTTAAAACAGTGCAAGCTGATAAATTAACAGCTACAGTATTTGTCATAAACACTTCCCAGGTGAGTAATAAGCAATAGTGAAATATTAAAAATCCCTAATTGGAAAATAGGGATGGGCCGAACACCCCCTGGTTCGGTTTGCAGCATAACATGTGAACAGGCAAAAAATTTGTTCGAACACACGAACACCGTTAAAGTCTATGGGACACGAACATGAATAATCAAAAGTGCTAATTTTAAGGGTTAATATGCAAGTTATTGTCATAAAAAGTGTTTGGGGACCTGGGTCCTGCCCCAGGAGACATGTATGAATGCAAAGAAAAGTTTTAAAAACGTCCGTTTTTTCAGGAGCAGTGATTTTAATAATGCTTAAAGTGAAACAATAAAAGTGAAATATTCCTTTAAATTTCGTACCTGGGGGGTGTCTATAGTATGCCTGTAAACTGGCGCATGTTTCCCGTATGTACAACAGTCCGAGAGCAAAATGACATTTCTAAAGGAAAAAAAAGTCATTCAAAAGTACTAGCGGTAGCGCCGGCCGCTATAATGAATTGTCGGGTCTCTGCAATACTCATAAAAGTCATTGAAAAAAAACGGCCTGGGATTCCCCCACAGTGCATTACCAGGCCCTTTGGGTCTGGTATGAATATTAAGGGGAACCCCGAACCAAAATAAAAAAAAAAATGCATGGGGGTCCCCCCCAAATTCCATACCAGGCCTTTCAGGTCTGGTATGGATTGTAAGGGGAACCCCGCGCCAAAATGTAAAAAAAAATGGTGTGGGTCCCCCTAAAAATCAGTACCAGACCCTTATCCGAGCATGCAACCTAGCAGGCCACAGGAAAAGAGGGGGGATGAGAGAGCGCCCCCCTCCTGAACCTTACCAGGCCACATGCCCTCAACATGGGAAGGATGTCCCCATGTTGATGGGGACAAGGGCCTCATCCCCATAACCCTTGCCCGGTGGTTGTGGGGGTATGCGGGCAGAGGGCTTATTGGAATCTGGAAGCCCCCTTTAACAAGGGGACCCCCAGATCCTGCCCCCCCAGCCAGACCCCCAGATAAGGGTCTGGTATGGATTTTTAAGGAGACCCCCACGCCATTTTTTTTTTATTTTGGCGCGAGGTTCCCCTTAAAATCCATACTAGACCTGAAGGGTCTGGTATGGATTTTGAGGGGGACCCCCACACCATTTTCGTTTAAATTTTGGGTTCATACCAGACCCTTATCCGAGCATGCAACCTGGCAGGCTGCAGGAAAAGAGGGGGGGACGAGAGAGTGCCCCCCCTCCTGAACCGTACCAGGCCACATGCCCTTAACATGGGGAGGATGTCCCCATGTTGATGGGGACAAGGGCCTTATCCCCACAACCCTTGCCCGGTGGTTGTGGGGTTATGCGGGCGGGGGGGCTTTTTGGAATCTGGAAGCCAACTTTAGCAAGGGGACCCCCAGATCCCACCCCCCGTGTGAAATGGTAATGGGGTACAAATGTACCCCTACCATTTCACAAAAACAGTGTCAAAAATGTTAAAAAAGACAAGAGACGGTTTTTCACAATTCCTTTATTAATGTCTTCTTCTTTCCCCGCTTCTTCTTCCATCTTCTTCTGGTCTTCATTCGGTTTTCTTCCTCCATCTTGTTCTCCCCCCGCTTCTTCCTGTGCTTCTTCCTTTGGTCTTCTTGTCCACATCTTCCTCCGGCTTCTTCTTCCCCGTTTCATTCTTCGGATGATCCGCATCCATGGGAGGTTCCCGCTATGTGACGCTTCTGTTCTTCTAAAAGTTCTTATATAACTGAGGACGGGGCCACCCGTTACGTAACCGGGTGACCCCGCTCCCCTCTGACTTCACGGGGAAAGCCATAGGGAAGTCCCCGTGAAGTCCCAGTGTGTCAGAGGGGGGCGGGGTCACAAAGTGGCCCCACCCTCAGCTATATAGGAACTGTCAGAAGAACAGAAGTTGCACGCAGCGGGAACCTCTCATGGATGCGGATTGTCCGAAGAACAAAGCGGGGAAGAAGAAGCCGGAGGAAGATACGGACGAGAAGACCGAAGGAAGAAGCAGAGGATAGGAGGAAGAAGCAGAGGAAGAAGCGGGGGAAGAACAAGATGGAGGAAAAAAACAGAATGAAGACCAGAGGAAGATGGATGAAGAAGCGTAGAAAGAAGAAGACATTAATAAAGGAATTGTCAAAAACAGTCTCTTGTCTTTTTTAACAATTTTGACACTTTTTTGGTGATATTGCAGGGGTACATTAGTACCCCATTACCATTTCACACAGGGGGGCCAGGATCTGGGGTTCCCCTTGTTAAAGGGGGCTTTCAGATTCCGATAAGGCCCCCGCCCGCAGACCTCCACATGACATCCTCCCCATGTTGAGGGCATGTGGCCTTGTACGTTTCAGGGGGGGCGCTCTCGTCCCCCCCTTTCCTGCAGCCTGCCAGGTTGTGTGCTCGGATAAGGGTCTGGTATGTATTTTGAGGAGGACCCCCACATCATTTTTTTTTTTAATTTTGGTTCGGGGTTCCCCTTAATATTCATACCAAATCTAAAGGTGCTGGTAATGCACTGTGGGGGAACCCCATGCCGTTTTTTTCAATGACTTTTATGTGTTTTGCAGAGACCCGACAATTCATTATAGCCGCGAGTACTTTTAAATTACTTTTTTTCCTTTAGAAATGTCATTTTGCTCTCGGACTGTTGTAAACACGGGAAACATGCGCCACTTTACAGGCATACTATAGACACCCCCCAGGTATGAAATTTAAAGGAATATTTAACTTTTATTGTTTCACTTTAAGCATTATTGAAATCACTGCTCCTGAAATAACGGCTGTTTTTAAAACCCAGGTCCCCAAACACTTTTAATGAAAATAACTTGCATATTAACCCTTAAAATTAGCACTTTTGATTTCTCCCATAGACTTTTAAAGGGTGTTCCGTGGCTTTCGAATTTGCCGTGAACACCCCAAATTGTTCGCTATTCGGCGAACAGGCAAACAGCCAATGTTCGAGTCGAACTCATGTTCGATCTGAACAGGCAGTCCATCCCTATTGGAAAACATACAGATGTAACCAGGATCTGTTTTAGAAGTAATTTACTATTCTCAAAGATCATTCACCACCCTGTCAACCATTATAGCTAATTAAAATTGTCCTTAATTGTGTTAAAATCATGAAAAAAGTTTTTACTGGATTTATGCTATACCAAGATTTCACCATTACTAGAGGAGGTGGTAAGTAAGGTTGGCTATAGACAGTGCCTTGTGTTAAAATGTTCAAGTTAGCTAGGTTGTTTATCTGTATTTTCTGTGTAGATATTAAGACGATATTCAAGATGAGTTTCATATACAGGCCTAACCATGTTAAATTAGTGTTCTTTTATGTGTGGTTGCTAAGTTGAAGATATTCTGTCATAGATCTATGTAGCGGTTGCATATTTGTATAATGCTGTTTTGTTTTATATGCAATATTATAAAAGTTAGTATTTGGTGCCATCTAGTGGCCAAAATGGTGAATGGACTATGTCTTGTTTTCTTTCTTGGGAGACAAAAGGAAGTGACTGTTGTGTACATTTCACATTAACTTGACCTACCCACAATGTCTGGGCCTCAAGGCTGATACACAGACCAGGATTTCCACCCACTGCATGGAGTTCATTCTTTGGCGAACAGCCCTTCACCTACACCATCAAAGCCGAGAGTCGGTGAGATCAGTGAGTGTCGGTTGGTGAGTGCCTTTATCCTTCTATCAACTCCTGCCATTGGGGACAAAGAGCTGTTTCCCTTGCTCCATTACAAGCCTGTTTGACCCCCAAGCCGCTGGCTGGGAGTCCATCACTGCTGGTAAGGGTACCTCTTCATATCCCTTTCACTTACAAGCTGGATATTCCATCTTGTGGATGCCATCCTTGGATTTGGGGGACTCCCATTTCCACATTCCTTTTTTCGGCCACTGGTGATTTCTTCGGTCTGCGTTTCCAGATGTATACCCATTGTTTTCTGGACTTCTGGTTATATTAGTAACTTAAAAGTTTATGTCTGGTGTTCTAGCCCCAGTTCATATGTTTCTAGCCTATAATTGCAACATTTTAGATTTTGTTTTTTCACTATTTGTTTTGATTTTACATTTGGGGACATTACAGTCTTAGGATGTCTTAAAATATCTTAAAAAATCTGATATCATATTATATTTTTTTGCTTCACTTTTTCTTGTTTCACTTCTAGTTATTTGTACTACTCCTTCCCATTATTGGGATGTGTAGTAGTCGCAAGATTTTCTTATATATATCCTATTCACATTGGTTTTTGTCAGTGTTGGCTAACATCTCATTTATGTTCCACTTAGGTGTTTTTATTCCACCACTCTAGGGTATATATTGCTGTCACTCTCAATTTTGATAAAGTTTCATACACTTTATTGTGCATACCGTCTCTCAGAGGCTATTCTGTTTGACTTTGCTCACTAACGTACATTTATAATATTTTTTTAGCGCCACACTTATCCACACCACAATGTCTAGTGACCTTCCATAAGCATCAATAGACTGAACTGCATGCTGGGTAGGCTATAAAAGGGTTCGGGCAGCCATTTTTCTGTCTCTTGTTCCTGGGATGCATGGCTTGTTAGCAGGGCTCTGCTAACTGGGCTCTGTGGATGTGTGTGTCCCACAGAGCCGCGGCCTACATTACGCAGAGCAAACTTAAAAGCTGAGGAGAAGTTCACACCACAGCGTGCTCGAACAGCAGTGCGGCCAGATCGGGAAGGATCCAGAGACCCTTGACGGAGGTAACTGATAACTCCAGATCATCTAGGGAATGGAACAACGTGACAGCGTGGCTGCAACTCCAAACAGACTGAGAACTTGTGGAACAGAGACATCCATCTGTCTGGAACCAGTGCGGTGAGAGGGCTAACGCCCAGAAGTTTGCATCACATTTTACACACTTAGATTTATTGCAAAGTGTTGCTGGGACTGATAGTCCCACAGAACAGCTTCAGTTGGAAAGAGTCACATTTGCACAGGCTTCAAATTAGATTTCATTACCCAGGAACTGATGCTGGAAGTTTGTTCCCTTTGAGAAGGAGTATCCAACCAATTTACCTGATTGAAGTTACTACTGTGCATCATTCTGCACCCTTCCATTAATCACAAATCCTGTGGATTACAAGTATAATGATTCTCTAGCTAGCAGAAGACAGAAGAGAACAGGACTATTTATTTTATTGCAAGGCCTTGCATTTAGTCATAATAATAGAGTATTTCATTGTTAAAGCAGGGGGAGCTCCCTAGTGATTATACTGTGAAATACTAATATTCCTGTGTCTTTGTGCTGCTGCAGTGTGCTGGAGGTGGGAAGGTCCGGAGTTAAGGCATTATCACTCTGAACATTGATCCCACCTGGAGACGCACCAGCAGGCGGTCTATATAAGAAACCTATACATGTTGAAATTTCTGTGAATATTCACTGTGCGGTCAGGCTACGTTTGTGTGACAGTATAGTTATTGTAATTACTGTTTTAACACCAGTTTAGTAAAAGAAATTATTCTGGTTAATTACAATTTGTGTGCAGTGTTGTGTTTTTTTTTCTCCTGCAGGTGGAGCAACAGGTACCCAGGTAGAGGTATATTATAACTGAATTATACATTGTGGGACTGTAGTTCATATTAGTATTATTACAACACTGCACTACAGCTGTGTCAAGGGGATTGATCCAAATCAACAAGGGGTGTTTAAAAAGAGAACAGGCCTGCTCAAATACCAGCAGCTCCTTTGGGGGGTTTTGCTACATCTATATCAGGGTTTTGTGAATAACATTTGTAGCAGGCATGTTGTAATGCAATTTCTCCTTTTGGCCACAAGATGGAGACAGTGAGATGCTGACTGGTCCTTCCAGAAAACTGAGAGAGAGAGAGAGAGAGAACACTGGCAAAAAGGAGAGTTTCAGGAAGTGTTGAGGGGGCAGAAGAGAGGGAAGTACTGAGGTAAAGGAGAGAGAGAATGCTGACAGGAGACAGGGGAGAGGAGATTGCTTATAAGAGAGGGAGATACCAAGGCTCAAAATGTCCTTTGCTGGGACACAGTGACATTTAACACTGAGGAGAGGAGGAGTGTGTAAGGTGAAGGAACTGAGGTACCAGAGTGAGGAGAGAGACACACGCTGACACCAGGGACTGTGTGCCTCAACAGAGGAGGAGGGATATCATGAAGCCCGGAAAAAAGTCTGTGTAGAGAATGAGGAGAGCGGTCTGGGGGAGCATGCGTGACTTCTAACATGGAGGATGTCTCTTGTGTGAGCTCCGGGCTCCATCGGATCTCCAAGACCCCCACTCAGCTACACAAGCAATCTAAAGCACCAGGGGTAAGCCTAACCATTCGCTGAACCCTTTAAGCACCCCATGGGAAAGATTGGCCAGCAGCAGAAGCACTACAATCCGCTGTTTGGGCCGCACATGGAGCCGTACATTACTAGGCCGCAATCCACGGCCTCGATTTTGCCCGCGGACCCCTTCGCCGCCATGGACCCATTCCTGGGAACAGATGAGGCTGAAAAACAAACTTTAGCCACCACCCAGAGCTTGGTCCTCTCCCTTGCTTCTTCACAGGAGATTGTTACACCGGCCATCCTGGATGCAAAGCTTAATGCCAAGCTGCAGCTTCTCCTTCAGCAGATCACCCATACTGTCTCCACAGAGGTGAGCAAGTTAGCTGCAGAACTAAGAGGGGAAAAAAACCAAATTGAGAAACGCACTGACGCCATTGAACACAAGTTTGATGAAATGGTTGACTATGTGCAGGCTATGGAGGAGGAAAACCATAACTTGAAACAGTCAGTCTCCCAACTGCAATTACAGCAAGAGGATTTGGAAAATAGGGAGAGAAGGCAGAACCTTCGTTTCAGAGGTATCCCTAAAAATGTGGGAGACTCTGCATTGCGCCCCTTCCTCCTGGGTCTTTTTAATGCCATGGCCCCCACGGTAGTAGATGTGGATTGGCACCTTGACAGGGCCCTCCGCTCTCTGGGCCCAAAGCCTCTGGCTGGAGCCAGGCCCAGAGATGTTATTGTTAGTTATAGTTCCACTATTATGAGAGCAAAAAGGGAATAACCCTAGCCACAAAAAATAAAGCTCAGCTCGTGTATAAGGGGGCTAAACTACAAATTTTTAGTGACCTCTCTCCCATCACTCTTGCTAAAAGGAGGAACCTACGTCCAATCACATCCCATCTGCAACGTCATCAAGTACCTTACTACTGGGGCTTTCCCTTCCGCCTCACTGTATCCAAGGATGGAGTGCAACACAATCTCCGTGATCTCCAAGAAGGTGAAGTTTTCATAAAAAACCTGGGACTCCCCCCCATGCTTGAAGAAGACCTGCTGCCTCCTCAAGCCCAAGCTCGTCCGTTTCCCACTATCCCTAGTCAGGTTTGGACCCCGGGGAGGAGTCGATCAAAGAGACAACTATCCACGCCTCAACGCCCTTGATTCTCCAAATAACCTCCTTGATGCTCCTACAGGGGATTTTCGGGCTCAAAGTCATATTTTGATTATTCGTAGTCCAAGAGAATCGGAGTCTACTGTTTGGACTAAAGGTTTATAAGTTACCCCACGTGTAAGTTGGGGTGCTGTTTTTTTTTCCCAACCCATGGGGTTTTATTACTATTATTGTGGTCTTTATTACACCAGCAGATTGACAGCAGTTCCTATTTTATTTTTCATTTTTCTCTTTGCTGACTTTATTTTGACCTATTAGGATTCATCCTGTTTGACACACACAGCTACTGCCATGTTCACAAGGAAGATCAGCGATTCCCTTCCCTTACTCTCTGGATTCCCCTGATGGGGGTCCAAATGTGTCCCTACCTGGCCTCTGTTGTTTTTTCTGGGCCTCCTTAGATATGGCTATATCTCAGGCACACAATCAAAGTTTTTCTTCCTTTTGTTTTTTTTACTGAGGGTTTTTTTTATACAAGATTTTGATCTTGGTTTTTTTTTTCTGTGTCCATACTCAGATGCCAGCTCAGTAGTTTGAGGTCGCAAATGTTTTTTTTTTCGCCCGTATCTTTTTTTTACATTTTTCATACTCCTTTTCTCTTTTTATGGTATGTTTGCTGTTATGCAGGTATTAGATCTTGCTTTTTCCCAGACATTTACTAGATCATGCCATTGGAGGCTCAATGATCACCTTTTACAACACGAGGTCTCACGTAGTAAATTGGCCAAAATCTTAAAAGAGTATTTTCAGCTCAATGTAGGATCTGTCCCTGATCCCTCTAAGCTGTGGGAGGCCCACAAGGCTGTCTTCCGTGGAGAGTGCATAGCAGAAAGCTCTTGTCTGAAAAAAGACAGATATAAACATTTACAGTCTCTATAGGCTGATCTGATGTGTGCCGAGCGACGACTATTGTGTAATCCCACAGTGTCGAAACTACGTAAGGTTACTCTCCTCAGAGAATAAATCAAATTAGTACAACTAGATAGGGTAACCAGATCATTACTCTGGACAAAACAAAAATGTTATGAGTATTCTAATAAGCCTCATAGGATATTAGTCAATAAATTACGACCGCGTCCATTTAACTCATTCCCAGACTTCCTCTTTCAAGCTGGTGGTACCAAAACTTATTGTGCCCAAGAGATGTCCAAAACTTTTGGTTCCTTCTACCACAAATTGTATAATTGTCTGACTCCTGACAATAATTTCATTTTTACTCGGAGCAAATTTGGGGAATTTTTCTCTAACATAAAGCTCCCACAATTGTCCTCCTCTGATCTAGCTAGCTTGAATTCAGATATAACTGCAGAGGAACTTCTTTCTATTATTAAAGACCTTCCTCTGCACAAATCTCCTGGCCCAGATGGTTTGCCCTATTTCTACTGTAAAACCTTCTTTGACATACTGTCTCCCCACATGTTGACTCTCTATGAATCTATACTCAAAAGGACATTCCCCACATTCCCAATTCTCCCATTCTTATATTTCTGTTATCGCAAAACCTGGGAAGGACCCCTCTCTTCCAGATAATTACAGGCCCATAGCCCTTTTTAATTCAGATTACAAGATATTCACGAAAATTCTTGCTTCTAGATTGTCTAGACTTATCCTTAATTTGATCAATAGAGACCAGGTGGGCTTTGTCCCTGGCAGGCATGCTGGGGATAATACTCGCCGAACCATAGATTTGATTGACCTACTTGATAGATCCTCATGCCAAGCTCTTGTCCTGAGTTTGGACGCACAAAAAGCATTTGACAGACTGATTTAGCCTTATATGTTCTCTACCCTGCGTGCGTATGGTTTTGAGGGACCTTTTCTAAAAGCATTAGAGGCTCTGTATTCTGGGGTCACGGCCCAGGTAGAGATGTCCTCTTTCCTGTCGCCTAGCTTCCCCATGACGAATGGAACTCGGCAGGGCTGTCCTATCTTGCCATTGCTTTTTATCTTGTGCCTAGAACCCCTGGCTGAGTCTATTTGTATACACCCGGATATTCGTGGGGTGGTGATGCAACAGGGGGAGTATAAATTATCACTCTTTGCAGATGATATACTGCTGACTATTACCAGGCCGTTGCTTTCCCTCCCTTCACTACACAATTTACTCTCCGCCTTTTGGTGCCATTTCAGGCTATAAGGTTAACACATCCAAAACTGAAGCCCTTCCGATACACATCCCACCCTCTTTGTTATCCCAGCTCAAAGCTGCTTATCCTTATAAGTGGTGTACCACTTCCCTCAAGTATTTGGGTATCCTTCTCACTCACTCTTACTCCTCTCTCTATTCTGCAAATTATCCCCCTCTACTTTTGGACATCAATAAATCCCTGCAAAGTTGGACGAAACTTCCCCTGTCCCTCCTAGGCAGGATAAACATTCTAAAAATGTCTGTTTTACCTAGGCTTTTATACCATTTTGAAACATTACCTGTTGCCATTCCCACATCTCAACTTAAAACACTCCAGAGAAACTTTTTAAAATTTATTTGGAGGGACAGGGCTCATCGCATAGCGAGCTCAGTGGTTCTTGCCAAGAGATCTATGGGGGGCCTGGGAGCACCGTATAGTTGTTAAATATTACTACGCCTCCCATTTAAAGGTCATTGTGTCTTGGTCCTCTTTACTGGCACCGAACCTTTGGTCCCACATTTAGAAAGGTGTGTTGTATCCGGTGCATCCTTGCTCTTTAATATGGACTCCCTCTCCTCCCATGGATCCCATTTATAAACGCCAATGCACTGGTCCAATGAATTTTACCCTAGCTGTATGGTGTAAGTGCCTCAAAAATGACCCTCTTAGTTCACCATGTTCTCCTCTTATGAATGTTCTCTCCAATCCAACCATCCCAGACAGCCTGTCTTTGGGTAGAGTATTTCCATGAATAAATGCTTCCCTATTTCAACTTAGAAACCTAGATCATCCAATCTTGCGCAGGTTATATACTTTCGATAGCCTGTGTGAGAAATTTAATATCCCAAAACATTTATTTCACTTCTACTTACAAGTCAGACATCTCTTCTATTCTCACTCCCCACTCATGACCCTAGACAAACCCACGCCCTTTGAATATCTGTGTACCCAGGGTCCCCAACAGCTACATTTAATATCATCTATTCACCATATCCTCCATGAGTCAACCCCTCTCACTGAGACATCCCACTTATATATGAGGAGATGGGCTCAGTTGATAGGCAGACCCATTTCCCTACACTCGTGGGATAGGATATGGTCTTCCACCTTTGGGTCTTCTAAATGTGTACTCCAAAGAAAAACGTCCATAAAGATTCTTGTGCTTTGGTACAAAACACCTAAAGTTATTCATAAATATGATCCCTCAGCCCTGGCACATTGTTGGCATTGTGGGACGGGTGTTGGATCTCAATTACACATTTTCTGGCAATGTCCTATGATTCAGCCCTTTTGGCATGAGGTAATGCAGTTGATACAGAGAGTGGTAGACGTGTCCCGTCCGCTAGATCCTCTACACTATCTTTTGGGCCTTCCTTTTTCTGGTGTCACCAAAAAGGGGAACAGACTGATTTCATACATTCTTCTTGCTGCAAAAAGGCTCATTCCATTATGCTGGTTGTCGAACACCCCCCTCCGCGGTCTTGATTCCTACAATTAGTGGCCAAGATTCGAAGAATGTACTTGACGGCATTTGTGCATGATAGAACTACTTTAATAAAATATGGGACCCATGGGATCGATTGGAATATGGTACGCCTCTACCATCCAGCACACTGTAAATGGTTTCTTTATGATCTGTTCCCTATATATGAGCTGGCACCCTTCTTCTCTTTATACTATAAATTTGCTTTTATTTTTGTGTTTGACCTCTTTTTTTTTGTTATATAGCTATTACCTGTGGGCTGTCTTTAAGTTTTGATCCGATACATCTGTGCTCTACACATATGGACACTTCTATTTGTACCCATGTATTCCATACTTTAGCTTATATCTGTGTACTTTCTGTAATACTGTTTTGTTTTTTCTATGAACAAAAATGTAATTAAAAAAATACAATTATAAAAAAAAAGGAGAGCAGTCTGAGGAGAGGGAGAGAGAGAGTGTGTGGTGAGGTGACAGTTGTGAGGAAAACACAGAGACAGAGGAGACAGAGAGAGAGACTCTGGCAGCATCAGAGGGGGAGAATGCAAAGCTTTTCCAGAGACTGGCAGGAGAGTGTTGCCTGGAGACAGAGGAGTGAGGATGCCTGAGGGGAGCCAGGAGCAGAGACAGCCATGTGGTCCACTACTATTTAATCCAGGGAGCCTACTCAGCAGCCCAGCACCACTCAGCTCAACAGAGATGACCCACGCCTGTTCACTTTGCGAAGTTCACTACCAGTCATCTCGATCGGCCATCAGCAAGAGATCCAGTGCCCTACAACATCGCTAGGAGCATCAGGAGCCTGAACCAGCACCTGGGACTATTGTTGTGGCATCGCACAGAGGACTGGTGAGCGGATGTAAACCCAACATGCTTCTTGACACTATAGTGACACTGCATGCAGACACCAATTTCCCTTTTTAGTGTCACGGGATGCTTGTTTGAAGCTGCCATCTCTAGTAGTTTGCCCTTTTAAATCTCTACCAAACATTCTAGAGGATTACTGCTCCATGCAAGCTTGTTAAACCTTCTCTTAAAACAGGGGCCCCACCATTTTCTAACAGAAAACACTAGTATTTTTCACCTCAGGACCTGCAACATTACAGAACTGTGCTTACTGTACTTGTGTAACCATTTTCTTTTCATTGTGTGTTTGTCTCTCAAAGGTGTTCGCGGCCCAGAAGTAGTTGAGAAGTTGACAAGTCTTCTCTCCTCCATCTCAGTGCCTGTGTTAAGGGAATATATAGATTATTGCCCTTTCTATACCTGCAGTTGCTAAATATTGAAGGTTGTCTTTTCTAATGTATTAGTTATTTGTAGCAAGATTTAACAGTGTTGTAAGTTTCCACATGCTTTAAACCGTGCTAAGATATTCAACTTGTTTATCACTACCAGGTGTGTGTCTGTTATTATTATTGGTGATAATCCACAGCCAGGATAACGTTTTTTAACCACATGTGTTCTTAAATGTGTTTGCAGTAATTATATTTAGCCAGGTGTGTCAGAGGGGCTGAGGTCATTCTTGGAGTTTAGGCGGAGATCAGAGAATCCAAATTCACCAAGCGGCTCCTTCGGGGGTGGCGCTACACGTGGGTGCTCATCTGGGATCCACATTTCTACTAGTAAATCTCCAAGAAAACACCCCAGAGAGTGTCAAGATGGACCCTGCCGCTGCAACCCAGTGGTGTGAGGAGGAAAATGGTGAGCGGGAGTCAAGTGTTATAATCGACATCCCTGGAATGGCCTGGACTGAGAAATGGATCAGTCAAGCTGTGAAGACACTAGTCCCAGATCAGAAGGTGTAGGTGATAGACATCAAGCCAGATCAAGAGAACTCCCACATGTATGCCCTGATAGAGTGGAGGAAAGGGATCCCTACTTGTTTCCAAAGGGCCAGTGTATGGTTGACTGACGATGTCGAAGCTCATCCGATCCAGCTGAATGCATTGGATGTGAGCCCAGAAATTTCGGACTAAGCAGCATCGTTGGAAGACGCTACCCCACCGACACCTGTAGCAATGATAGGACCAAAAGTTTATTGCTGCCTTGGAAGCCTTCGTGGAAAAATGCCAAAAGAGTAACCCTACATACACTGGCTCCGGATATAGAAAACTGAGGGCTTTTTCAGGAAAGCAACCAGTACCAGCCAGAGAGGACAGCTTTGAGGAGTGACTGGAGCAAGCCACTTAAGCTTTAGACAAATGGGACATTCCCGAGGCCCAGAAAAAACAGAGAATTACTGACAGCTTAAGGGGGCCTGCCTCAGAAGACATTTAAAACTCAGCAAACAGGATTGTACTGTTCAGCACTACTTGAGTGTTCTGCAAAACCTGTTTGGGGGAACAGAAAAGGCATCTGACCTTATGTATCAGTTCAAACATACCTATCAGAATGAAGGGGAAAAGCTACATGACTATATGAGGCATCTGGACAAGATAATGGACCAGGTATTACTAAAAAAGGGCTTGGATCCCAGGTCAGTAGATGAGGTTTGGGCACAACAGGTTTTGAGGGGAGCTCAACCCCTAGAACCTATCACAATCCAGCTGAAAACTCGAGGATATGGAGGAATCCTAAAGTATCCTGACCTAATCCGGGTTGTACGAGAAGATGAGGCCATGCTGGAAAACAAAAAGAGGACCCAGAAATCAGAGCCTGTTGCTGGGCTTAGAGTAGCTAGTGTGAATGATGGCAACACAGAGATAGAGCTTTTGAAAACCCAGGTGTCACAATTGATGGAGATGATGACTCTGACAGCCGGAACCACTGTCTCACCTGTTGGGGAAGTCCAAGCAGTCTTCAAACCCTATGGCTGTCCAGGTCAAGAAGCCAATGAATCGAGGGGTTTGCTTCAACTGTGGAGGAGCGGAGCACTACCGATGTGTTTGTCCAAGCCCATCGAAGTCTGAAACCCAGCATCCAAAGCCAGCGGTAAACTTCAGAAGGCCCCGGTGAAGGAGCCAACTGGGTGCTCACCTACAACCGTTATTCATATTCAAAGCCGCAAATAAACCGCAATGGAAGCTAAAATCTTTACAAAGGGCCCCCACTGCTGTTTACGAGCGACCATAAAACCCTCTCTCTTCGACCCCAGGTGCCCGATCGCCGAGAGTAGATGCACATCAACCCTCTGGGGCCCAACAGAGACGCAAGCATAACCAGAAGCCCATCAAGAATTGGATACGAATACAGACAACAGGACAAAATAAAGACCCTACTCTTGGTAGCTTCCCTGACAAACTTGTGGGACCTTCTCCCATCGTGTCAATTCAAGTAGAAGGCATCTATACAAAGGCCCTTCTGGACACTGGGGTACAAGTTACCCTGCTATATAGAGACTTTTACAACTGGCACCTCAAACACTTACCCCTGCAGAAATTGGAGGAACTGGAGATATGGGGTATTGGAACCCAAAATTTGCCATATGATGGATAATTACCGGCCAAGTTGATTTTTGACTCCTCTGTGACTGAACAAACAGAAACATTTGATTCCTTAGCCATTGTATGCCCTCGCAAATCAGGAGCCAACAAGAGTTCTCTGATAATAGGAACTAACACTGACCTTGTCAGAAGGCTACTCACTCATCTTGTATTGAAGTCACCCCAACCAAAGGCATACACCCTATGCTGAGACAAGTGTATTAGCAGCTAGTCTAAGAATAGAGAGCCCCAGCTGAAGAAGTGGGGAAGGTTTGGCAATTGGACAGAACTGAGAAGATACTACAACCTGGAGAGGTGGTGTGTCTACAAGCTTAATTGGGACCCAGGGCCCCTTTGTTGTCCTTGAAGCTGACCACCAGGGAGAGGACATGGGAGTGGAGGTAATCCCAGAAGTCAATTAGGGCTCTGTAACAGAGTCGTGGGAAGATCCCTGTCAGCATCCGGAATGTTACAGCCTCGCTGTTGAAACTGCGAGCCCGAATGCTGTTAGGACAAGTAAATCCAGCCATTCCAGTCTCACCATCTGATTTGAGGAAGGGAGAGAAGGAAGAAATCTCTACCCACAAAACACCACACTACCTGCATGGAAAGAAGAGGTCAAAGCCCAGTTCCTGAGATGGCAGAATATGTTCTCATAAAAGGAGTTTGATGTGGGGTGTGCGAAAAGTGCCCAGCACAGGATTCGCCTTCAGGAAGACAGGCCATTCAGGGAAAGAGTCAGACAGATCCCTTTAGGAGACCTAGAAGATTTACGTGAGCAGCTGGCAAAATTGACACTGACCTACCTGACGTCATGTGACGTGACCTCCTCCTGCAGCTCAGCCATACTGTGCAGCGTGCCCGTAGAGTAGACAGCAGGGCCAGGCACTCCAGGCAGCCAGAGCAATGACACACGAGAGGAGAGGCGAGCCGCCCGCCCAAGCACAGAGTGGGGATCTTCTCACAGTGGCGCAGCAGCCACATTGTAATTCCCACCTTCTGGAGCCTGCAGCCCCTATGATGGACGTCCCATGGTCCCCGCATTGGACTAGTGGGATGTCTATCATAGGTGCTGCAGGCTCCAGTAGGTGGGACCTGCTATATCACTTGGCTGCACTCGGGTCAGATTGGTCCCCGCTCGGCGGTGGCTCTCGGGCTCTGGGCTAATAATAGAACCCTGCAAGCCCGAGACCCGGGGCTTTTTGGGGACCCACTCGGAGTTCCAGCCACTGTCGGACCCCCCTGCCAACGCCACTGCCCAGAAGCCTGTCTGGGGCCTACTAATCCTGCGGTGGTCCTTAGGCTGTCTTGCCTGTGTGGAAAAAGCCGAGCCAAGCTGAGGAGATCCAGGGGAGGACCCTTGCTGTAGAAAGCCAGGATGAAGGCTGGTCTCCCAGGAGGGCCTGGTGACTTGTTTGGAGGACGCACCCATACCTTAAACTACTTTTACAGTGTTGCCGGATGGCTTAAAGGTACTGACACTGTGAAGCTGAATCCTATTCCTCAATCTTAATGTGCTAACTAGCTCTTGACTGCTAAGTCTGTGAGAGAGGCTTGTCCAGAAATCCTATCGGCTGCTAGGTCTGTGTGAGAGGCCTATCCAGGTATTCAAGATCTGCTAAAAGAGAAAGCTGTTTTACCTTTGGCTTCAATGAGTCTGTAAGTGATCTGCAAATGGTATCTGAAACCTCCCTTAACCCTCTCTCCTACTACTTCTTTCAAGTTCCTTATTAAAGCATTGAAAATATGTAAAGTGACTAGTGCTCAAATTCTGTTCTAACTTCCCATTATAGCTATGGACTCAGCCCTGGGGTGAATGTAAGCTTGTCCCCTGCCTCTGGAGGTACCTCTTTGCTCCCAGTAAACCCAGGGGGGCCCTACACATATTCTTTAAGCCCCATGTCTCCCTGCTGTTTTCTCACCCCATACACTGTCATTCAGGAGGCCATGCAGCCCTAGTTCTAGTTCTAGTCCTAATCCTCACAGGATGGCACGTTAACACCCAAACCAAGGAAGAGGAAAATATATAGGACACCCAGAACATACCTGCTATCCAGAAACTGATCCAATTGAATGCAAAATACACACTATTATGTCCCAGTATTTGTTTTATAGTTTTTCCTTTACCTATTAAAAACACTTTACTATTTAGCTTTATTATTGCACATAAATATGAAGTGCTGCATGGCCTCAATCTTATTTCAACATTCAGTTTGATTTATTTATAAAAATCATTTAGGAAAATGCATTAATCACATCATAGAAATTGCATATTACAATTACCTGTAAACATAATACATCCTATTTAAAAATAAACTTGAAATTAAACCTACATGTTGGTACATATATTACTTGTTATATTTTATAATAAAATTACCTGTTGTAATAGTATTCATTTGATTTCAAAATATTTAACTCTATATAATACATGTCCTTTCATATTCCTGATATATGCCTGCTGTACCATGTAGTGGTATGAAAAAATACCCTGTTCTGTTTGTATTGCTTCTGTTTGTATTGCTTCTTGTGTGAAATCCCTGGTGTTCCTGCCAGCCCCCCTGCTTTCCTATTTACAACTGATCACACTAAGCAGGAGAACATAGCATAAGACTCTATCTATGCTGGGAACTGAGCCTGCTCTCCTCCCATGATCAGACTTGTCCTCACGGCCCCCCACCCTTTGCATAGCCTTTCACTGGGAAGTTCAGTGTTCTGCTGTTTCTCCTTGCCTAGCTCCTATACAGCTGAATGCAGAGGGTATATAGTCACTTATAAAAAAGGGAAAAAAATGTGTATATAATGTTTTTTTTTTTTTTATATCTATACACAAATGATTTGCCTTTCATTTCTATTTTAAAATGAATGGGTTGTTTTAGGTGAGGGTTTACAGTCATTTTGTTATCAATATAGCTGTAACGGTACCTCCGAAGAAGCTGTTGGTTAAAATGGGTCCTCTGTCCTCTGCCACAATTTTACCAGGCCTTCTGATACAGCAGGTTAATGGAAGAAAGCATAAGCAACATAAAGAATTCCTTAATGCTCAGTAATAAGACTTGAAAGACAAAGAACTAAGCAAGTATGAAATTTTATATTTTTATTTGGAAAAAAATGGATTATGGGCAAGTGTAAACCACTCATGATTATGGCTACACAATACTACTCTCTAAGTAGTTAACAGAAGTAAAAAAGAGTGGGGCATAAATGGCTTATTTAACCCTAGTCCGCAAAAACTGTAGCAATACCACCCAGAATGTGAAACAGATAGTGTACAGATCTTATTTAGGAATACCAGAGTTATACTGCCTGTAGGTCCTAATAAAGTTAAAGCCAGGCCTAGACTGTTTGGGTGACCACAATCAGTTATAAATAGCATGAATGATGTAAAAGAGTTAACAAAGGGAAAAAAAAAAGAGGGCCTTTTGCAAATTCCTCAATAGTGTCTTGGATTTTTCCTATTCTTACCACCCTCAGTCCAATGGACAGACTGAGAGGGTTAATCAGGAGTTAGAGGCCTTTCTCCGCACCTTATTCTCTGTTCATCATGATGTATGGTCCTCTCTACTCCCAGAATTCTCTCACAACAATCATGTAAACGCCAGTTCTCAGAAGACACCCTTTTTCACAGTTTATGAAAGACACACTAATCTCCCTTTTCCTATGACCTGTTCTCCAGACCTTCCAGCTTTGGCTACGGCTCATGAATCTTGCAATTCTATTTGGGGTAACGTTCATGATTCCCTCCGGGCAGCTGCTGACAAATTTAAAGGTTTTGCCGACCGTCGCAGGTGTAAACCGCTTTCTCTACAGCCAGGGGACAAAGTCTGGCTTTCCACCAGAAACATCAAGCTCCATGTTCCTTCTCTAAAGTTTGCCCCTGGATTCATTGGCCCGTACACTATAACTTCTAAGCTGAATCCGGTTTGTTTTACACTTCAGATTTCACAAAGCCTCAAAATCCCAAACTCCTTCCATATTTCCCTTCTGAAGCCTTTAGTTCTCAATAAGTTCTCTCGTTCTCTCCCTACCGTGGCCCTGGTTTCTAAGGATAATCAAGAGTACGAGGTTAGTAAAATTTTGGATTCCCGGCTCTGTAAAGGCATTTTTTAGTACCCTGTGCATTGCAAAGGATTTCGTCCTGAGGAGAGGTCTTGGATCACTGCATCTGATGTCTTTGCACCTCGTCTTTTGAGGAGGTTTCATCTGAGATTTCCCTCCAAGCCTGAGCCCAAGCGGGGCAGGGGGAGGCCTCGTAAGAGGGGGGGTACTGTCATGAATCAGCAGTAATGTTCATGCCTGTCTGTCTGCTTACTTCTCTGGTGTGTTCAGCTTAGAGATAGATCGCTGTTCACCTGTGTGATTAAGCAATCTTCCCTCTAGCATGGCTCCACCCGAGCCTCTAACAAAAAACACTATATTAACCTGTGCACTGCAAGCTAAGCCTTGCTGATCAATATTGTGTGTTTGGCTTCCTGCATGCTTCTTGCCATGTGCTCTATGTCTGATTCTGTTTACCAACCTTGGCATGTTCTTTGACTATCCCTGTCTGCCTGAAACCCCGACCTTTGGCGTGTTTTCCTGTCTATCCCTGTCTGCTCATTGCCCAGACCTTTGGCTTATCTCCTGACTAACCCTTGTTGTTCTGGAATGCTGCTTCTCAGTCCATGAGCCTGAGCTGAGTGACCCTGGTGGCTGCGACCTGGAGTCAGCTGCAGCCAAACCCATCATCACCACTAGAGGCTCTGGTGAACAACTGCTGGCTCTTAGACTCCATGCCCTGTGGAATCTCATGCTATAGCTCTCATTGTGATCCGTGTTGGTGCTACAGTGAACCTGCTTCCTGAACCACTCAGAGTTCCATTCATAGCAGTCAACCATAGGGTTCACTGCCTTAGTGGTGCGCTCCTGACCCCAACAGTGTGCATCTGTCACCTGGCTTGACAGGAAGATCTTTCTTTCACCCTACATAATTCAAAGGAGAAGTTTAGAATAACTTGGAGACCTTGACTGTAATTCACAAAACGGATAAAAATGTACGATTCATGTCCCAAAAATTCTGCATTATAATATTTGATGCAGTGTCCAACGCATGGCTCATACACTCTGGAATCTCTTCCCCAAGGGGGAATCTGCTTTTGCTGCTTACTCTTCGTACATGTTCTTTCTATCTTCCATTGCCTTTTTCCTCTTTCTTTGTTTACTTTCTTGATCTCTGCACGTCTCATACCCTTCTACTAACCTTTTCTGTATAATCCAGACGTAAGCCTGGTACACACTGCTAGTTATTTTTTTCATTCAACCCAGCGGGCTGAATAAAAAGAAACTGACAAATCGGCGTACCAACACAAGCGGTGTTGGTGTAGCGATTCCCATGCTGTGTCTTTGCATTCCGACAGGGGGACTCTCCTCCACCAGAATATACTGATCAGCACTTGCAATCATTGGCTGCAAGTGCTGATCAGATGCTGGT
This sequence comes from Aquarana catesbeiana, assembly GCF_042186555.1. NCBI lineage: Eukaryota > Metazoa > Chordata > Amphibia > Anura > Ranidae > Aquarana > Aquarana catesbeiana. The sequence continues at coordinate 199,866,357 of NC_133324.1, forward strand.
TTTCCAGCATCTCCCTTTGACAAAAGACATTAGACCAGCTTCTGGCACACAAACAGCTGTACACACTGATCAAATGTCCTGCTGAACCAGCCAATTTTCAGCCCGTGTGTACCCAGCATTACCATTACCGCCTCTTGTCTTTTTTGGACCGTTTGGCTCTTCGATTCTCTTATCTAGGGATGAGCTGAACACCCCCCGGTTCGGTTCGCAGCAGAACATACAAACAGGCAAAAAATTTGTTCGAACACGTGAACAACGTTAAAATCTATGGGACACGAACATGAAAAATCAAAAGTGCTAATTTTAAGGGTTAATATGCAAGTTATTTTCATTAAAAGTGTTTGGGGACCTGGGTCCTGCCCCAGGGGACATGTTATAATGCAAAAAAAAGTTAAAAACATCCGTTTTTTTGGGAGCAGTGATTTTAATAATGCTTAAAGTTACATAGTTACATAGTAGGTGAGGTTGAAAAAAGACACAAGTCCATCAAGTCCAACCTATGTGTGTGATTATGTGTCAGTATTTCATTACATATCCCTGTATGTTGCGGTCATTCAGGTTATTATCTAATAGTTTCTTGAAGCTATCAATGCTCCCCGCTGAGACCACCGCCTGTGGAAGGGAATTCCACATCCTTGCCGCTCTTACAGTAAAGAACCCTCTACGTAGTTTAAGGTTAAACCTCTTTTCTTCTAATTGTAATGAGTGTCCACGAGTCTTATTAAACTCTCTTCTGCGAAAAAGTTTTATCCCTATTGTGGGGTCACCAGTACAGTATTTGTAAATTGAAATCATATCCCCTCTCAAGCGTCTCTTCTCCAGAGAGAATAAGTTCAGAGCTCACAACCTTTCCTCATAACTAAGATCCTCCAGACCCTTTATTAGCTTTGTTGCCCTTCTTTGTACTCGCTCCATTTCCAGTACATCCCTCCTGAGGACTGGTGCCCAGAACTGGACAGCATACTCCTGGTGCGGCCGGACCAGAGTCTTGTAGAGCGGGAGAATTATCGTTTTATCTCTGGAGTTGATCCCCCTTTTAATGCATGCCAATATTCTGTTTGCTTTATTAGCAGCAGCTTGGCATTGCATGCCATTGCTGAGCCTATCATCTACTAGGACCCCCAGGTCCTTTTCCATCCTAGATTCCCCCAGAGGTTCTCCCCCCAGTGTATAGATTGCATTCATATTTTTGCCACCCAAATGCATTATTTTACATTTTTCTACATTGAACCTCATTTGCCATGTAGTCGCCCACCCCATTAATTTGTTCAGGTCTTTTTGCAAGATTTCCAAATCCTGCGGAGAAGTTATTGCCCTGCTTAGCTTAGTATCGTCTGCAAATACAGAGATTCGAACTGTTTATCCCATCCTCCAGATCGTTTAAATTAAATAGGATTGGTCCCAGCACAGAACCCTGGGGAACCCCACTACCCACCCCTGACCATTCTGAGTACTCCCCATTTGTCACCACCCTCTGAACACGCCCTTGTAGCCAGTTTTCAATCCATGTACTCACCCTATGGTCCATGCCAACGCACCTTATTTTGTACAGTAAACGTATATGGGGCACTGTGTCAAATGCTTTTGCAAAATCAAGATACACCACGTCTACGGGTCTTCCTTTATCTAGATGGCAACTCACCTCCTCATAGAAGGTTAATAGATTGGTTTGGCAAGAACGATTCTTCATGAATCCATGCTGATTACTGCTAATGATATCATTCTTATTACTAAAATCTTGTATATAGTCCCTTATCATCCCCTCCAAGAGTTTACATACTATTGATGTTAGGCTAACTGGTCTGTAATTCCCAGGGATGTTTTTTGGGCACTTTTTAAATATTGGTGCTACATTGGCTTTTCTCCAATCAGCTGGTACCATTCCAGTCAATAGACTGTCTGTAAAAATTAGGAACAACGGTCTGGCAATCACCTGACTGAGTTCCCTAAGTACCCTCGGATGCAAGCCATCTGGTCCCGGTGATTTATTAATGTTAAGTTTCTCAAGTCTAATTTTAATTCCGTCCTCTGTTAACCATGTAGGTGCTTCCTGTGTTGTGTCATGAGGATAAACACTGCAGTTTTGGTTACTGAAGCCCCCCGATTCACTCGTGAATACTGAGGAGAAGAATAAATTCAATATCTTTGCCATCTCCCCATCCTTTGTAACCAGATGTCCTTCCTCATTCTTTATGGGGCCAATATGGTCTGTCCTCCCTTTTTTACTGTTTACATACTTAAAGAATTTCTTGGGATTTTTTTTGCTCTCCTCCGCTATGTGTCTTTCATGTTCTATCTTAGCCATCCTAATTGCACCCTTACATTTCTTATTGCATTCTTTATAAAGTCTGAATGCTGATGATGATCCCTCAACCTTGTATTTTTTGAAGGCCTTCTCATTTGCTTTTATATGCATTTTTACATTGGAGTTAAGCCATCCAGGATTTTTGTTCGCTCTTTTAAATTTATTACCCAATGGGATACATTGGCTAATGCCCTTATTTAATATGCTCTTAAAGCAAACCCATCTCTCCTCCGTATTCTTTGTTCCTAATATTTTATCCCAATTTATGCCTTTTAGCAAGGTTTGTAGTTTAGGGAAGTTGGCTCTTTTGAAATTCAGTGTCTTTGTGTTCCCTTCATGTTTCCTATTTGTGTGATTTATACTGAAACTAATTGACCTGTGATCGCTGTTACCTAAATTGCCCCGTATTTCCACATCTGTGATCAGGTCTGTATTGTTGGTAATCAGTAGATCCAGTAATGTTTTATTTCTAGTTGGTGCGTCTACCATCTGACCCATAAAATTGTCCTGCAAGACATTAAGGAACTGGCGAGCCTTAAATGAATGCGCGGTTCCCTCCTCCCAGTCTATGTCTGGATAATTAAAATCCCCCATTATGATAACACTTCCCATCCTTGCTGCTAATCCAATTTGTGATAGGAGATCCGTCTCCACTTCCTCCCTCAGGTTAGGGGGCCTATAGCATACTCCCAGTATTATTTTCCCCTTAGCTTCATCCCTTTGGAGCTCTACCCATAAGGATTCCTCCCTAGCTCCCTCAGTGATGTCATCTCTCACATTCACTTGTACATTATTCTTGATATATAGGCATACCCCTCCCCCTTTTTTACCCTCTCTATCCTTGCGGTATAGGGTATACCCTTGAATGTTTGCCAGCCAATCATGAGAGCTGTTGAACCAGGTCTCTGAAATTCCCACAAAATCCAAATCCTCCTTGTACAACAGTATCTCTAGTTCACCCATCTTGTCCGCCAGGCTCCTGGCATTGGTGAACATGCCACATAGTTTAGACCGGTCGCATATTGTCCTCGTATTGGGTGTTTCAAGATTGCAACTAGGACTTGCTACTATACTCACCTTGTGTTTTTGTGCTTTGGTTAACCTACCACTAATGCCCCCAATACTACCCTCTGGAATATCTTCCGCGCTGGCTATCACTGTCTCTGGACCCTCCCCCCCATCGCCTAGTTTAAAAACCCCTCTAATTTTTTGGCCATCTTCATTCCCAGCAGATCTGCACCCTCCTCATTTAGGTGCAGTCCGTCCCTTCTATAGTACCGGTTACCGACTGAGAAGTCGGCCCAGTCCTCCAGGAACCCAAACCCCTCCTTACTACACCAGCTCTTCAGCCACTTGTTTACTTCCCTAATCTCTCTCTGCCTTTCTGGTGTGGCTCGATGTACCGGTAGTATTCCTGAGAACACTACCTTGGAGGTCCTTTTCCTCAATTTAGCACCTAAGTCCCTAAAATCGTTCTTTAGGACACTCCATCTGCCTCTGACTTTGTCATTGGTGCCAACGTGCACCATGACAGCCGGGTCTTCCCCAGCCCCTCCCAGTAATCTGTCCACAAGATCTGTGATGTGCCGAACCCGAGCGCCCGGTAGACAACATACTGTTCGGCGCTTCAGGTCTTGGTTACAGATTGCCCTCTCTGTCCTTCTAAGAATTGAGTCCCCTACCACCAGAATCTGTCTTTCCTTTCCCTTTGCTGCCCCCCCACTCTCACTGGAGGAGTTCTTCCCCTGGCAGCTAGGAGAGTCCCTCATCTCCAGCAGTGCTGGTCCCTGACTGGTTTCACCAATGTCACTCAATGGAGCGTACTTATTGGGATGCTCCAGTCCTGGATCGGCCTCTCTGGCACTTCCCCCTCTACCCCTCCTGACTGTCACCCATCTACTCTTTGCTAGTGCCTGCACCTCTTTGTCTCCACCCGCCTCTGTGCTGGCCCCTGCCGGCACCTGCCGTGTACGTTCCTGGCTCACCTTTAGTATGGAGAGACTTCTCAGTGCTGACAGTTGCTTCCCCAGATTCAGAACCTGGGCTTCCAGGGAAACAATGTGCTTACATTTTGCACAGCAGTATTCGCCCTCGATCGGATGATCAAGGAACGCATACATGCGGCAAGATCTACAAAGAGTCGCCTCTCCACACCCGCCGGGCATAGTACCTATTAAATTTAGTGAGGATTTGGGGATTTTACCCTGTCCAAATTATCTAACAGCTAGCTTCCTGGCACTAATACTCAAGACAATACACAGGTACACAACAAGACAATACACAGGTACTCACAGACCTACGTGCACTCGCAATACACAAGTATACAGTACACAATACACAAGTACTAACGATCCACACACACTACTCAGACAACACTCAGATACTCACACTACACAGGTACTATGACCCCTGTTATAACCTCCTGTTTTAAACTCTTGTTTTTAACTCCCACTTATACCAGCTCCACTTACACCAAGTTCCACAGCCTCAGACTGACCACACTCAGACTGAGTCCTACAACCAGTTAAATAGGCACCTGTGAGCAATTAACCACCCCCTTAATTGATAGACTGATGGAACCCAGAGAAAAAAAAAAAAAAAGAAAAAAAAAGCTATTTAAAAAGTGACAGCAAAAGGCAAATTAAAAACTAAAAGTAAAAGCCCCAAAAATGCAACCCAGCAAACAAACAGCAAACAGCAAACAAACAGCAAACAAACAGCAAGCAAACAGCAAACAAACAAACAGCAAACAAACAGCAAACAAACAAACAGCAAACAGCAAACAAACAGCAAACAGCAAACAAACAGCAAACAAACAGCAAACAAACAGTGAAACCATAAAAGTAAAATATTCCTATAAATTTCGTACCTGGGGGGTGTCTATAGTATGCCTGTAAATGGGCGCATTTTTCTCCTGTTTAGAATAGTCCGTGCACAAAATGACATTTCTAAAGGAAAAAAAGTCATTCAAAAGTAATAGCGGCTATAGTGAATTGTCGGGTGCCAATTTTATTTTTAAGAATGGTGTAGGGGTCCCCCTCAAAATCCATTCCAGACCCTTCAGGTCTGGTATGGATTTTAAGAGGAACCCCACGCCAAAATATAAAAAAAATGGCGTGGGGGTCCCCCCAAAAATCCATACCAGACCCTTATCCGAGCGAGCAACCTAGCAGGCCGCAGGACAAGAGCGCCCCCTTCTGAACCGTACCAGGCCACATGCCCTCAACATGGGTAGGGTGCTTTGGGGTAGCCCCCCAAAGCACCTTGTCCCCATGTTGATGGGAACAAGGGCCTCATCCCCACAACTCTTGCCCGGTGGTTGTGGGGGTCTGCGGGTGGGGGGCTTATCGGAATCTGGAAGCCCCCTTTAACAAGGGGACCCCCAGATCCCGGCCTCCCCCCCCGTGTGAAATGGTAATGGGTACAAATGTACCACTACCATTTCACAAAAAAAGTGTCAAAATGTTAAAAAAGACAAGACACAGTTTGGGGACAAGTCCTTTATTAAAAAATAAAAAAATAGGGGGGCGTGGCCAGCATAGGAAGTGGATGGTCGCACTATAGGAGAGCTCTGAGAACCGAGTCTCCGTGAAGCAGCCCAATGCTATTTATAGCCTACCTGATAACACAGCATAGCAGGGGAGATACCCAGGAAGCAGCTGGTGATGTCAGGGAAAAGAAAAAACAAAGATAAGCCCCGTAAGTTAAGCACATTTAACAACCTGGCAGGGACTCCAGAAAAACACTGTGAAGGAGAAGGGAGGGGGGAGAGTGCACACTCTAACCTGCAGCATAACAGCTCTGATCCAGCTAATGCAGATATCAACAGCCCACTGAGGCAAAAAAGAAGAATTTCTGATGCTAAAAGTTATGTAAGTGACTCTCACCCTAATGTAAATGCTACATTCACAAACAACCCTTATAATGAAAAGCATAATGCATTCCCAACTTTTGGCCAGCCCATAGTTGACACAGATCTTAAGGAAATGCTACTATCCTTAAGGGGGCTCTTCAGTAAGATATGCTATCCTTTATGCAAAAATCCAAGATGGAAATGGATGCTTTGGGAGAAAGGGTAGACTATATTGAGCACAAAATGAATGATTTTACTGAAGCCCACAATGACTTAGTGGATTCACACGTAGATATGGAGGATGAAATTAAACATCTAAAGTTGAAGGTTTCCGATTTCGAGGACAGATCCAGACGGAACAATATAAAATTTAGAGGAATCCCTGAAAATATAAAAAATTCAGAATTGAAACAATTTTTATGCCGAATGATACCTACAATATCTGATACCTACAATATCTCCTCAAGAGCTGGTAATAGATAGAGTGCACAGGCTGCCTAAGCCCTCTCACATACCAGAAAAGTTGCCCAGGGATGTAATTGCGAAAATACATTTTTACCATGTGAAAGACCATTTGATGCAACTTGCAAGACCAAGTTCTCCACTACCAGATCCTTATGCGGGCATTCAGCTATACTCGGATTTGTCACAAGCAACCATTTTGGCCTGAAAAAATTTTAATCCAATAACCAAAATCCTCCACAACCATAACATTGTGTATAAATGGGGGTTTCCCACTAAACTACTCATAGAGAGGGATAGCATCTCCTATTCTATTTACACGCTAGAAGACGGGCTGAAGTACCTCAAATCATGGGGATTATTACCAAAAGAAGGTGATCTTAATTTGGAGAAACCCCCTCTGGGGAAAATAGCACCACAATGGCAAACTAGCCATGGATAAAGGGCACCTATACTGGCATTCTCTCCTGCTCCTAACCTGACTAACTTCATAGCCAATATGGAGTACATTACCGTTATGTCCTCAGGTATATCATTTCTTCAGGGAACTCGTTATAATTGTATCCCAAAGATTTACATTTCCCCCAACTGCAAGTACTAACATAATAGTACACAGGAGTTGTTAACAACTCCTCCTTGTTTTTACAGTTTTTCGTTTTTTACAGTTTTTCTACAGTTTTTCTTCAGTTGTGTTAAAAAGTTGGTTTTGCTTTACCTTCATGGACTTAGCTATATGGCTCTCGCCAACATTCCGCTATATAATGCATAACCTCACTGGAATAATCGGGTTTATCCTAAGAATAGCAACGCGACACTTCGCTATCTATTGGTTTCACATTAATGGGACTTAAACTACTATCATTAAACGCAAAAGGACTCAACAGTCCCTACAAACGGAAAGCTCTATGGACTGACACCTTAAAGTTTGGAAGTGACATAGTATGCGTCCAGGAATCACATTTTGCTAAAAACAATTCACCGAAGTTCACTCACAACAGATATCCACATATTTTCCACTCAATCACAAAAAGAAACAAGGAGTAATTATTGCAGTAAGAGACACCGTAACATTTAAGATGCTGGATTTACAAACAGACGACTATGGAAGATTTATTATATTAGTGGCTACCATAGACAACATAACATATACAATTGCCAATGTCTATGCACCCAACACACATCCTCACCGATTCTTGCGGAAAATAATTTAAAAAATACGTAAAATCCAAAAAGGTAACATTATCATTCGTGGTGACTTTAATGCCCCTATGGAACCAAATATTGATACGACCAAGAAGAACCACACCATCAGATTGGGACTAAGTGATCTTTTTTTTCAAGAAGACCTGTATGACCCCTGGAAGTGTCTTCACTCCACCGAAAGGGATTATACATTCTTTTCCAATGCACATAAAACTTACTCAAGAATAGATTTTTTCATCACAGACAAAACTCTCTTACAAAAAACAATAGACGCCAAAATTCATAACATTACCTGGTCAGACAATGCACCAATTACATTAGATATACAGGTGGACCAGCAATGCAACAACACATTTCTATGGAGAAATAATACTTATATTTTATCACAAGAGAAGCACACGTCTGTTATGAAAGAAAAGCTACAGGAGTTCTTTATGGTAAATGATAATGATTCTGTGTCGAGCACTACTCTTTGGTGTGCCCACAAAGCCTACATTAGAGGTTTGCTAATTCAACTAGCCTCTAGGGAGAAAAAGAGGAAATCTACCACTATAGATAAACTAATGAGGCTAGAAAAAGAACATAAAAAGCGACCTAATAACCCACAGTTGTTACATCAACTTAATAACTGTAGAAACAAATTAAGAGATACTCTAGTAACTAACCACGATAAATATTTTAAGAAACTAAAACTTAACTTTTATTCACAAGGTAACAGAGCAGGGAAGTTGTTAGCCTCCCAACTTTGAAACTTCGAAAACAACAAATCAAAGGTAGAATTCACAAAATGGTCCATCATGATAATGGAAGGGTCATTTACAATCCCCAAGATATAGCGGACAATTCCTCAGATTATTATAGACTCCTCTATAATCTAAAGGAGGATAAGAATACTCCCCAACCTTCACCGGAGGACATAAAACATTTCTAGATAATATCAAGCTTCCAAAGATTGATGCTGCTACCCTTGATAATCTAAATAAGCCAATTACAGAACAGGAAATATCAAAGGCCATTAAAGACATCCCAATTAATAAGGCACCAGGTGTCGACGGCCTCTCTGGCGAATATTATAAAATATTTGCCACTACTTTAGTACCCCACCTGACTAAATTGTACAATTTTACAGCCTCCAGTAGTAATAATTTCCCAAAGGAAATGTTGGAAGCTATTATAATAACAATGCCGAAACCTGGGAAAGATACTACTTCATCGGCCAATTATAGGCCAATATCATTGTTAAACTCCGACATTAAAATTTATGCTAAAATACTAGCTAGTAGACTGTTGGAAATTACTCCCTTATCTTATCGGATTGGATCAAGTGGGCTTTGTTAAAGGTCGGCAGGCCCCTGATGGAACAAGGCGTATGATTAATTTGATTCAACAAGTGGAGAATAGTGGAGTGCCTTCTCTTCTTCTTGCCTTAGATGCAGAGAAGGCATTCGATAGAGTTTATTGGGGCTATCTATCGGCAACACTTATGAAATTCGGATTTACAGGTTTCATTCATTCAGCCATAATGTCCCTCTATACGAAGCCCTCTGCTAAAGTATTCACTTCAGGAAATTTGTCCAAAAGCTTTGATCTTTCTAATGGCACAAGACAGGGCTGCCCTCTTTCGCCTATAATATTTTCATTGGCAATAGAACCTTTGGCAGAACTAATCCGCTCTAATGAATCAATTACAGGTATTAAAGTGGGCAATATTGAACACAAATTAGGATTATTCGCCTTATCCAATCCTGAAACCTCTCTCACCAATGTACAAACTATATTAGAATCCTTTGGGAAAATCTCATACTACAAAATTAATAGCAACAAATGTCATGTCCTGCCTATGAATATATCCCAAACAAGCTACACGACCCTTAAAAATAAAACAACTTACAATTGGGACCAGCTCTCCATTCCTTATTTGGGGATCCAACTTACCTATCCAACAGCTAAATTATATGAAGTAAATTTCCCTAAACTACTAGAAAATATAAATAAGGATCTCCAATCTTTCCATAAAACACAACTCTCCTGGGTAGGGAAAATAGCGGCTTTTAAAATGCAGACCCTTCCTAAAATTCTATATTATTTCCACTCGCTCCCCATCCAGGTGAACAATAATTTTTCAACCAGGTGAATCTAAAGCTTAAAAAATTTATTTGGAATGATAAAAAAAACCTAGAGTAGCCTTCTCAATTCTTACCACACTACTAAGAATAAAGGTGGAATGGGTCTCCCAGATATTCAACATTATTACTATGCGTCACTCCTTGATCAAATGAAATTTTGGTTTTCTAATTCAGACGAGAAACTTTGGGTAAATATTTAAAAAGAAGTCACCAAGGGCAATGACATGTGTGCATTAGCTATAGCGTATGCTTTGCTTCCTAAAGTCGTAATACCAAAACTCATCACTGTTAAATCCACATTGATAGCTTGGAAACACATATTATCTAAATCAAAAGAACTAGGTGAACTAATTAAAATCCCTGTGCCCTTAAGAGTGCTGGACTAGTGTAGAGCCCGTATCTCAGTGAATAATTGGATTTCACAGGGGTTTAATTACTATGTCAACCTACCCCTAGACTATAAAGAGTTGGTGTTAAAAAAACTTAGACATTTTGAAAGATTAAAGAAACTTGACCCAGAATTCGAGCATGAATATCCCATCAATAATCTGGAAGTTCCTACTGAACAAGCATGCTTGTGATAAGAAAGGAGTATCCTTATTTTACAAACTTTTCTCAGAATTCCCTAAATCTGTTAAAACCAATAATATGCTGAAATGGGAAAAGGATCTTTCCTTATTGTTTCTTGACAACAATGGAATAAGGCCATAATTCTGAGCACTAAGGCATCATCCTGCGCTGAACATTGGGATAATGCCCAAAAGATATTAAACAGATGGTACCTTACACCATATAAACTTTCCAAAATCTACCCATCACTCTCCCCAACTTGTTGGCGATGCAATGAACAAACTGGTTCCCTTTATCATATTTTATGGAATTGCAAAAATCTTAGTAGTTTTTGGAAATCAGTTTCAACATTTATCACTGGTAATTTACTTCCCCTTACTCCTGCAATGGCCCTTTTAGGAATAAATCTGGATCTTTACTCTGTAGAATATAGAACAGTAGTAGCAAATGTATTAATAGCAGCAAGGCTGACTATAACAAAACTATGGAAATCTAACGAAGCACCGAATTTATCTGATGTTGTTATAAGGTTGAATACACAAGCTCAATATGAGTTAATGTTAGCATATAAAAATTACAACACGGTCAAGTTTGAGAAATTGTGGCAAATATGGATCAGTCACCCTAGAGCTTCTACCTCACTCAAAAACATGAGCTGCAGTTCTTAAACCATATTTCAGTATTATTCCATTAGTAATATCAAGGCTTCACAGTTCTCTCTTTTTCTAATTTCTTGAATTGTCCATGATAATGTTGTCATTATATTAGTTAGCGCCTGTTTACAGTAATGCCCCGTACACACGGTCAGATTTTCTGACGGAAAATGTGCGATCGGAGCGTGTTGTCGGACATTCCAACCGTGTGTGGGCTCCATCGGACTTTTTCCGTCGGATTTTCTCACACACAAAGTTTGAGAGCAGGCTATAAAATTTTTCGACAACAAAATCCGATCGCGTCAATTCCCACTGTGTGTGGCCAGTTCCGACGCACAAAGTGCCACGCATGCTCAGAAGAAATTCTGAGACGGAACAGCTCGGTCTGGTAAAATTAGCGTTTGGAATGGATACAGCACTTTCGTCACGCTGCAATGTTTTAAATTGTTTAATACAGCGCACTCTCTTCTTCTTTATAATGTGAAAAGAATGAAGTAGTTTTGCTGCTCATATTCGCACAGACTTCTCACAAACTTCTTTCTTTATTATTTAGCTGGATTCCCTCAATATATTTTGATTTGTGACATCTGACCAAATTTCTATTTTGTTGTTTTATTTTTGTTTTGTATTTTTTTCAAGGCTGTTTTTATTTTTTTTTTGGGTTTGTATTTTTTTCAAGGCTGTTTTTATTTTGTTTTTTTTGTGTTTTACTCCTGAATATTTTTGTGTGTGTTTTGTGTGTCAAGTTACCACGACACCATTATTATCTTGTATTATTTAATCTCAAGGAGGTTGCTTGGTGTTGATGTCCCTTGTTAATTTCACAATGTATATTAGAAATGTACCTGCCTCCTCACAAACTGTCCTTTTTGAAGGAAAACACACATAGGCGAGTATAATTGAAACAAAAAATTCCATTATTAAGGGCTCACAACCAAACAAAGAGGGAGGCAATGCTGGAGAAACAGCAGAAATTGGCGAAGCCTTTGACCCCCAGGGCACACATCAATTATTTCCAGCCAAAATTGGTGGCCTGAGGATTCCATATCTAACGGAGAGCAGTCTGGTGGCAGCCATGCAGGCAAAGGCCTCTTCAGGAGTGGGGGTGGCTCTGAGGGATGCAGAAGCCTCCTGAATGAACCTGAGCACTGAATCCTGAACATGACTCCCCTTCCTGGGTCTTTTGTATGGAAGGCGGAGGGGAGGAACCTGCAATTTGGTCAGTCTCCGACTGGGCCCAGGCTTCTCCTGGCTGCCACTTAGCCCCGCCTCCTCCTGGCTGCCACATTCCACAGCCTCCTCCTGGCTGCCACATTCCACAGCCTCCTCCTCCTGGCTGAGGTCTTCCTGTGTATGAAAAAGGGACATCGTTTTAGTTTTTTATTCATCAATCACACGCAATTTTCACCTCATGATTGTTGCAAATTGAATGTTAACAAATATAAAAGACTATCATTCTGAGCCCAGCATTTTTCAGTCTTGTCCCAATTATTTTTCAAAACTACTGTCTATTGATATGTAAAACACTTTCTTAAATCAGCAATTAGTGACCAATAATAGCATCTAGTAAACATAATTTCATTACTGACCAGAAATCTGTAGAAGAATGCTATACCTGACTCCATCTGGGCTCCTCCACTTCTTCCTGGATGGAAGTCCCAGGTTGGACATCGGAAGTCTCAGTTGGGGTGGAAGGAAGAGTGAAAGGAAGGATTGAGAGGGATTCCCTGACTCCAGTCTGGTCTGACAGAAATCGCAGTCTCTCATAGTACCACAGCCTGGGGACATAAATGTCATCTGCTGCAGCTCCGGATCTCTGGGAATCCATGACCTTCCTGCGCTCCCTAAGATAAGTGCTCCTCAGGCCACCAATTTTGGCTTTTAAATAGGGGATGGTTGCTGTGGGGACCACCGGCATCACCAACTCCAGCAATTTCTCCAGCGTTGTCTGCCTCTTTTGTTTATGATTATAATGTGGGTGTTTCACCTGCCACAGACAGAGCTGCTCCCTGTATTTGTCTATGAACAGGGGGGAGGAAGTTGTGGTCATTGAAGCCATCCATTTTATCTGCAAGACACAACACAAGACAAACCCTAATGTCAGGCAAAACTCTCCTAATCTTGTTACAATATAGGCCTCAATGTAAAAGCAGTATAGGCCCAAGTTTAGATCTTACCTTCGTTATCACGATCGGCACCTCCGATACTCCTTCCTCCGCTCACAGATCGTACGTACTACGCACGTGTGTTACGCTTTATACACACTGCGCATGCGTGTAACTCTGCCCGCCCCTGATGTTCTTTCTAGTCTAGTTACAGGCAGGAAGTTCCGGGTGAGAGGTGAGTCGGGAGGAAGTAGAGAGAAGACATTGCTGGAAGTAGCAGCAGACGAGAGCCCGTGACAAGATTACCAGGACGTACCCATGCTGTTTTTTACCAAGATGTTCGGTCTGGGCTTATGCTAATCTGCTCACTCTTATCTGTCATCTGGTAAGCAAGAATTTGCAAAGGTTCGCTGGAAAGATAGATCTCTGTCACTTCTTATGGTGTTAAGTTTTCAGCTGTGTGCAGTTTGTTCACATTAATTTGCTATCTGGTAAGCAGTATATATGTGGTTTGTTGCACCTGGTGGGATTTCTTCACGCTTCTTTATCCGGGTGACAATTGTGTGCTCACTTGTCTCTGATATCTGGTAAGCAGATTCTTTTGTAGGTGCACAGACGATTCTTCCTATTTAAGTGCACCAAAATACTTTTTTTTTGCATGATTTGCATGTCACCCACTTAACACTCCCATGTGTACGCATGACACTGGATGTTTATATGATTATATATGATTTTGGTTTTGTTGAGTGTTGCACTATTTTTCCGTTTGTGAGTTTTTTATGGTATCGGTATTACGCTATGTTTTTGTTATATACTTTTGGGTAACCCTTTGTGGACCTGAACACGCGGCACGAGTGTGATCCATCCTGTTCCAGTGGGATCGCCTTCTAAAGGCCCAGGCTGGGTTTAAGCCATTCGTTTGATTCTGGCTTACTCTCTGGTAAGCATTTCACCACATAGATGTGATATATTGGAATTATCATCCTTCAACAGATGAAGTATTGAGGATTTTTCACGTCACTCATTTATGATTATGGGACTTTCTTGTGTATTGGACTATTCAACCTAATCACCATTTGTAACACTTTATAGCGCGGTTTTTTGTTTTTATATTTTTTATCTTTCTAGTCTATTCCCTGCCCCTTTTCGTTCGGTGCAGTGGGTGAAGAGCACATGGTGGAGACACAGCAGGTGGGTGCTAATTACAGCAACGAGGAGGAGGGGGAGGAAAGCCCGTAGCTAGAAACGTCTGGATCCAGAAGGAGAAGATTTAAGGCATCAAATATGTCCTTTGGGGAGATGTTGGAGATGGTGGACATCCTGAAGAAGGCCGACTATGACAGGAAGTATGGACCTTATTCCAACCCCAATGTCAGAAAGGCCAAGATCATGGCGAAAGTGGTCAAGAGTCTGCAGTGGAATTTCGGGGTACAACGATCGAAAAATCAGCTCAGGAGCAGTACAGAGAGATCCGGAAAGTGCTGCAAAAAAGTAAGTAGTTGTCCTGTGTTCCTATTCTTTTTATGTTTATTACGTTTGTGCTGCTTCTTGTGCTTTTCTTAACTGTTGTCCAGTTTAAAATGGCAACTTTAATGTTCATGGGCACATTATTCGTTCGTATCAAACATTGTTCGTTCGGCCTAGAAAACACCATGGTTTTGGCCATATGCATTTGGCCACATTTTTTAGGGCCTACTTGTCTGAAACTAATTTGGTTGGGTAGATGGGTTTGTAACTAGAATGAAATGCAAACTAGATTCTGTGTAAGGAGAGGACACTCAGCAGCAGTTTTCACATCTGGACGCTGGAGCACTAGTGTGGGACACAAGAACACCTTTTTTATTAGGGGGCCCACACAGGTGCTCCAGTGTATACTATAGGGGTGTCTCTATCTGTGAAGCTTGTACAAGACAGGTAAAGTATTCTAGCTTGACAAAGGACAAGAAAAATGCTACATCTTGGAACTCTGCCCACAAAAAAAATTGTACCCCATTTACAAACAATGTTTCATATTTATAGTTCTGCCATCAAATATCTGTGTGCTAAGTATACCATTTTTTTTACATAGGGGAGAAAAGACTCGGAGGACACCCCTCATCCGAGGAGACCAGAGACCCCCCACCTCTGGAAGAAGCGAAAATCCACCCAAGACAAACAGACCAGGAGGAGGAAGAAGTGGTGGAAATTGGCACCACAACAGGTGAGTGTCTGCGACCACAGGCTCAGGTAAGAGATGGATGCCAGCATATTTATAATACATGTTTTTTTTTGGTTTCTATCTTTTTAAGTGATCGTGATGTTGTGGATCCAGATCCTTTCACCTCGGAAAGTGCACAGATCCTTATCGGGGAGATCATGGGGTGTAATAGGGACTTGGAAAACATCAAGAAAAACATCAATGATGTTCTTCAAAAAAATAAGAACAAGAATAAGAATCATTGATGTTTTAGGGAGAGTTTAAAACCCCTCCAAATCCCTTTGTTTTTTGGTGTGCTACAATTTTTTAAATTTTTTGTCAAATTCTAGAAAAGCCAAATTTTGAAGAGGCACACAGTGTGTCAACATGTGCTATCTGCCGTCACGGGAGATCAATGGACGCATTTTGGGGGTGCAACCCCTTCCTTAATAATAAAGTAGCTGAGAGTAAGGGGTTGCACCCCCAAAACACATCCCTTGATCCCCCATGATGGCAGGTATCACATGTTGACATTTGGCTATTTGTGTGCATCTTCAAAATTTGGCTTTTCCTGGGGTGACTTCACCCCATCTGAACGCAATATCAAACACAGTTTGTAAATACTCATGTCTGATATTGCCTTCAAGTTCTACCAAATGTGAACTTTGTAAGTTCAAGATTTGTGTCTTTCTTGTTGGTTTTAAACATGCCTGTTTTATCTTAAATGGACATTTCTACTTGTTCTAATGTGACCCCAAAAATTGTTATACAACAAACATGTTGGTTTGTTTTAAAAACCTTTTCTAAATGCACATGTGATTGTGCGGGTATTAAAAAGATTGTTAATCAAGAATGTGTGGATTATTGTCTCAACGCTACAACACTTTTGTGGTGCTCTAATTGCTGTTTTCTGTGACAATGGGTGTTATTTCCTAAGGGCAAATCCACTTTGCACTACAAGTGCAGTTTCAAATGCACTTGTAGTGCAAAGTGTCTTTGCCTTTAGTAAATAACACCCAACAGTGCTTTGTAATGTTACACAATCACGCCATTTTCAGGACTCATCACATTTCTCTCAGGGTCAGCTAAAACAAACACAAGCAGGAAATGTTACCAAAGATTTTTTTTTATTTGAATAAGGTTTTAGACATTCTCTGGCATATTGATAGCCCCCCTACCCGCAAAGAATTCAAGGTATCTTAGCCGGACATCACGGGCACTCAGGGGCGGCAAGCCAGGACGGCCACTTTCAAGCGCCGTCAGGGTTGGTTAATTTGGAATTCCGGGCCTCAGGCCCAACTGAGCCAGCATAGTTGGCAGAATGTTGCCGTAAAAAGTTGTGTAGAACACAGCACGCCAGGATAATGTGATTCAGTTTGTACTCCGCCATATGTATGGGTGTAAGAAATAGGCGGAACCGGCTGGCCATGACTCCAAACGTGTTCTCCACCACTCTTCTGGCTCTGGCCAGCCAGTAATTAAAAACCCTCTGGTCCGGGGTGAGGGTCCTCATTGGGAATGGCCGCATAAGATGGTCCCCCAGCGCAAATGCTTCATCCGCAACGAAGACGAATGGGAGTCCTTCCACATTGTCTTCTGGAGGTGGCAAGTCCAAGCTGCCATTCTGGAGACGCCTGTAGAACTCGGTCTGGGCGATGACTCCACCATCGGACATCCGGCCATTCTTCCCCACGTCCACATACAGGAACTCATAAGTAGCCGACACCACCGCCAACATCACAATACTATTGAACCCCTTGTAGTTGTAATAGTACGACCCTGAGTTGGGTGGTGGGATGATGTGGACATGTTTCCCATTAATTGCCCCTCCGCAGTTAGGAAAGTCCCACTGCTGGTCAAAGTGGGAGGCCACAGTCTGCCATTCCTGTGGCGTGGAAGGAAACTGTGGAGTCAAAACAAAAAAAAATTAGTCATTTTGCACATAAAAACAGGGAAAGCAGATTACACACAAACATTCTTGGCCAACATAAAGATAACATTTTTGGGAGGGGGTTTTTAAAGACCAAAGTATAAGGTACACCTATCATATTCTCCCCCCACCCTCTCATGGGCCATTTCTAACATTATGGGGGGGGTCTTGGACAGGTAACCCTCTCCACTTCATTGAGAGATGAATGCCTAAATAATGGGTATTACTTTGGCCAGCCCCTCCTTAGTTACACTATTGACAGCCCACTGGACAGGTAAGAAGTGTCATAATACGAAGATATAAATACACATTGTATACATTTGAGCACATTTGGAAATTCTGCTGTTACCTATCAAGATAATAATAGTATACAAAAACTTTAAACAGTACCATTTGAAAGTATATAGGTAGGCCCTTGTACTACATGCTTTGGGGAATTCATCCACAAATCTGACCACTAAAGAGATGGGTATAGTGTGTATGGGTTTGGCAAAGTCAGCAGATAGATGATTGAGGATAGATAGAGAATTGTTATCAGCTGACTTAGCAGTTGGGGGGAGGGAGGGTTCCAAATGATTTGGGGAACCCCAAAAAAAAGCCTCTGGCACTCTGCCTGAATTTAAAGCACAAATCACATTTAAAAACATTTTAGGGGGTGTTTGGGGTAAAGCACTACTATGGAGCTGATAAAATACATTGTTAAGTGACTACATGAGGTGAATATAGGGCCAGGAGAGCATGCTGGTGAGGTAAGTGAAGGCAATTATGCATGAAGGACAAAAAAAATTAGATCAAAATCCAGCATGCATGAGGACAAAGGGGACATTCACAGCATATTACAATCATGGTAATTTGGGAATGAGGAAAGAAATACAAAATATTATCAAACATTATATACAATAAAATGTGATGTTAAAGGATAAAAATATTACCTCAATATACTCCTTCTGCAGGACCTGGATGATGGCAGAACAGGTCTCTGGGATAATGATACCCAGAGCCTGGGGGGGAGATGCCTGTTGAGAACTTTAAGTCCTGCAGGCTTCTCCCCGTCGCCAATTACCGCAGGGTGGCGACGAGCCTCTGCTCCGGAGTGATGGCTTGCCGCATGCAGGTATCTTGCCTGCTGATATAGGGGGTCAGCAAAGCCAACAAAGGGTGAAATACGGGGTCCGTCATCCGGAGAAAGTTCCTGAAATCATCAGGATTATTCTCACGGAGCAAAGGCATATGACAGAACTGGTCACGCTGGAGCAACCAATTCTTGGTCCATGAACTCCTCTCCACCCTGTTCATGGACTGGACTTGTGTCAAGGTCAGGACCCCAACACCAAGCCCCCGCACAGCACGAACTCTACGAGGAGTACTTATACGCAACATGGCTAGAAAACGGTCGGCTGCTCAGAACGAAGTAACAGAACGCACTGAAGAACAGCAAGGCCTATGAAGAGCGACTTGAAAAACAGTAATGAGCGGACAAGATCGCAATGAATAGTACAATACGAACTGACTGCACGCACTGAAGAGCAGATACAAACCCACAAGCACAAACTGAACAGCAGAAAACGATCTGAAAACCACGAGTCTGAAAAAGCGCGAATCATCTCTCACCAAACTTTTACTAACACGAGATTAGCAAAAGGAGTCCAAAGGGTGCCGCGCTTGGTTCTGAACTGGCCTTTTCTAGTCTCGTTGTACGTGGTTTACGTCACCGCGTTTTTGGCGATTGGAAATTCCGACAACTTTGTGCGACCGTGTGTACGCAAAACAAGTTTGAGCCAACATCCGTCAGAAAAAATCCATGGATTTTGTTGTCGGAATGTCCGATCAATGTCCGATCGTGTGTACGGGGCATTAGAACCCAATGGGGTAAACAGGAGTGTTACTATACTGTTTATGTATGCTTTAATTGATCATTTGTATGACTATTGTCCATTACTTTGATTAAGATTAGTATGTAAATGTTTTACTGCTGTACCTGATTGTTATATACCAAAACCAGCTGCCTTTAATTTTTCTGTTATTTGTATGGAAATTTCAATAAAAATTCTTTAATGATAAAAAAATAAAAATAAAAAAAAAAAATGTCCCACGAAGTCCATTCATCTTCTCTCGCTCTACCGATGAACTGAAAAAAAACAACAAAGCCGCGACCGACCCCCTCCATAGGAGGCACCCGCCGTATGACGCGTCTTCGCTTTGACAGTTCTTATATAACTGAGGGCGGGGCCACACGGTGATGTTCCTGGGTGACCCCGCCCCCCTCTGATGCACGGGGAATTTCCCCCATGGCTTTCCCGAGGCGTCAGAGGGGGGCGGGCCACCCGTTTATGTAACTCTGTCTGTTATAACTCTCACCAGATCCTTTTGACTTTGTGCCTCTCAGCTACAAAGTCTCCATAGGCTTGTGAATAATACCCTCCCGGGTCTCTACGGGGATCAAGGAGCTCCTCTTCTGAAGACGCCCGATTGGCTGGCAAAATGCGTTGGGCGGGACTATCCAGTGACATCATCTAAGGCCAGTGGAATGCACGCTGCAGCAGTGCTTCCTGTCTTTATAGTGATTTTAATTCTCTGTGAGAGCAAACATTGTTTTTAATGGCATCCTTTTAATGAACGGTATTACACTATGTGGACCCCTCTTATGTTCCCCTTGCATGAGTAATGAGGAGTGAATATACTGTGATATAAACTGGAGTAGTGGAGCTGCTTGATTCTTGTAGAGGCCCAGAAGACTTTGTAGCTGAGAGGCACAAAGTCAAAAGGATCTGGTGAGAGTTCTAACAGACAGAGTGGTGTAGGAGGCACAGAAAGTTTACCGCACTGAAGCACTTTTTTACATATGCACATATGATCTGCACTGGAGCACTTTGAATAAGAAGCACTATAACAAGGTCATTTTTTCAGCTCTTTATTACATATTGTTCAATTGATTTTCCTGAAGCATAAGGATCACTTTACATATGGTCATTTATTTGGATTGTAAAAGAATGATTGCTTGGTGTCACTCACCATTCACTGCAGGTCACATTGGTTAAACTTTTTTTACCAAAAATATGTAGAAGAATACATATCGGTCTAAACTTAAAGAAATGTGTTTTTTTATATATTTTTTGGGGATATTTATTATAGCAAAAAGTAAAAAATATTGCTTTTTTTTTCAAAATTGTTGCTCTTTTTTTGTTTATAGCGCAAAAAATAAAAACCACAGAGGTGATCAAATACCACCAAAAGAAAGCTCTATTTGTGGGAAAAAAGGACATTAATTTTATTTGGGTGCAACATCGCACGACCGCGCAATTGTCAGTTAAAGCGACACCACAGTGCCGTATCGCAAAAAGTGCTCTGGTCAGGAAGGGGGTAAATCCTTCAGAGGCTGAAGTGGTTAAAGTATGCTTTTTAAAAGACCTCAGCACGTGTCATGTAGACAGGTTAACAATTGTATTAAATGGCATTAGTTCACATTTATGAGGTTTGTTGACATGATTTGTCTGCTTTGATGGCAACGGCAGCACATGATATGGCATAATTGTTGTTAACATATATAGCAAAGCATGAAATTGTGCATATAGACGTATAAATCCAGGCCACAGTCAGACATTAGTAAGATGTTCGACAAAATTTAAAAAAGCATTTGAAAAGCACATCTGGCAAAGTCAAAGGTTACTGCCTGCTGGATCTCGAACCTCCTGTCACCTGAGCAAATGCTGATCACACAGATCATTACACAGGACAATTCTGCTCTGTTTGAAACCAATGCAGAAAACAATTTCGGTGTTGTAATTGTTGATGAAGCATGGACACACTATAACAAAGTCAATTGAAAGGAAGCAAGCTGATTCACCCACTGCAATGAGGATGGGAGAGGTGGGGGAAAGACCACACTTTTTTTCTTTAAAGTAAAAAGAAATAAATAGAAATAAAATATCCACCAAGTCATTATACTCTCTTGTAATGACATGGAAGACAGCAGGAGGAACCAGTGAGATCTACAGGGGACCGGGGAGATAAAGAGTTCTAGAGTGGTATTTGGGACGTGCGGTGTGGTCAGTGGCTAGTAAGGCATTGGCTCCTATCAGAGCCAGACACACACAGGTTACATATGCCGCAAACATTAGAGCCAAAGCAAAAATTTTAGCACTAGACCTCCTCTGTAACTCTAAACATGTAACCTGTAAAAAAATTGTAAAGCGTCACCTATGGAGATTTTTAGGTACTGAAGTTTGGCGACATTCCACAACTGTGCTCAATTTTAAAGCGTGACATGTTAGGTATCTATTTACTCGCCGTAACATCATCTTTCATAGTATAAAAAGAAATCATGCAAACTTTAGTGTTTTTGTTTGTTATTCATGAAAAAGTTTCTTTCCCAAAAAAAGCATTTGAAAAATTTCTTCGCAAATACCGTGTAACATAAAAAGTTGCAAAGACCGCCATTTTATTCCCTAGTGTGTCTGCTAAAGCAATATATATAATGTTTGGGGATTCTGAGCAATTTTCTAGCAAAAAAAATGATAATTTTTACATTACATTTTTACATTTTTATTAGGAGAGAAGTGTCAGAATTGACCTGGGTGGCAAGGGGTTAATTACCATAAGTAAGTAATATACAAATAATTATTATATATTGTTTTAAGGTAATTTACTATAATTTCTAAATCTGTACAGGTGGCTTAACGGACAAATTACTGAAGTTTGAAGTTATAACTTCAAACCAGTAATTTCACAGTAAATAGATAAATAATAAATTATTATGTTATAACATATAGCATAATAATATATGATTACGTTTGATTAAAACAGTACATTTTCAGCAGCAGAAGAGTCTTATTCTCCCTCTTAACTGTGTGAGAAAAACATGGGATTATGGCCCCTTATATGACACTACAGGGAGAGGACAGCATTTTAATTGGACAGCTGGGGCCAATGGTACTTTAAGGCTCCAAGCTGTCCATTGAGCTCAGTGCCTCTGACAAGAAGTGAGAGGCACTGTGAGCTCATCCTCTCAGTCTGCTGCAAACAGAGTGTGCCAGCTTGTATTTAAACTGGCGCTCTGTATGTAGCTTCTGACGGGCTGCACAAGGAGCCCTGTATCTCCGGAACCATAGGTCCTAGGAGCCCCAAATTTTGACCAGTGGTGGGGTAGAACTTCAGCTCTGTGACCCCAGGTTGCTGAGCTACGACCCTCGAAGATTGATCTTTATTTTTTATGTTCATGGCTCTACCTCACCTGTCTCCCCTGACTGCACGTCCCTGGGATAGCAGGAAAGGTAAGTATAAACTACATTTACAGGCATGGCTTTTATTTAGTCTTTACCATAGTTACTTATTTGAGCCCTCATTCAACCCAGTGCTATGCCCATCTGCAGCACATCTTTCCTATCACTTTCTGGTCTCACTGGCTTTGCTAAGGCAGCAGAAGCCATTGGCCAGTTAAGAGTCTGTGGGGGGCACTCGGCAGAGGGGAGGAGCTAGGAGCTCTGGTGGGGGACCCAAGAAGAGGATGTTTGGGGCCGCTCTGTGCAACTACTTTAATACATACAGAAACCATAAAATAGATGTAAACCTAAACTGAGTTTAATAAAGCACTGTGTATAATAAACAGCTAAAGTAAAATACTTGTTGCCTTTATTCATCTTTTGTTGTATTCAAGTGCTATGATTTACGATAGCCTCCCTTGCTGCCATTTTCTATCTACATGCACTCCACCAACAATGGCTGCAGGGGATTGTTAAGGTAGGTTCCCGATGGTCAGAACAGTGGACCATATATGCATAATGTGTGTTGAAACAGTCAATTGTAGTGTCCATCAGAAACGTATGTCACCCTGACAATGCAGGCAAAACTAAGAGACAGAGGGTTGTCCTGCTATAGCAAGAAGTTCCTGAACAAGGCTCTTAATGACAGGATCATCAGGCATTATTTAATGAAAGCCGCTGGGTAAAATATTTAAAGGGTAACTCCACTTTAATGGGAAATAAATATCTAATAAAAAAGTAATAATAATATAGCGTATACAATTGCAACTCAAGTCATATTGTAATTAAATGTTATTAAAAATTACCTTTCCTTTTCAATCTGCCGCACTGTCATTTTATGGATATAGAATGTTCCCCAGAAACATAATTTCCTGCTTCACTGATTTTCCCAGAAGTCGGCACTAAGATACAAGTCAGATATCAGGCATCCCCCGCAACAAAAATGTAATTTTTTGTTGAGATACTCCCAATGGGAAATCATGTCTAAGGGCATGCAGTTTTCCTAATTAGAGCCCTGTAGGTGCAGTAGCTGGTGGATAATTATAAAACCACTCCCATTAGATTCGCTTACCACATGGACACAGACAAACACACGGGGCATTTTTCAGAATAACAAAAGGTAAGAATCTGGAACAACGTTTGTTAAAATCCCTACAATGTACATAGATCACCCAGAGAGGATCACCCAAAAGTGGAGGTAAGCTCTAAGCTCTATAACCTCTGACTCTAATACTAAACTTACCTAACCTATAAACATAATCCCTAATGCTGATTTAACCCCATCTACTCCATTACAACTGTCACGTACCTGGTGGAGATCGAGCTGTAGAGGGACCTTCTCTTCCACCTCCTGTCTACCCCTGGTAGAGATGACAGGGAGTGTAAGACACAGAGTGGCACGAGGGCCGGTATAGAAGATGGCAGCAGCTGAGGCTTGACAGGAAACCGATGGCTCTGGATCACCAGATAGGTACCCCAGAACTGGGACTCCGTAATGCTGGATAAGCCAAGGGGTCATCAACATCCGGGCAATGCAGGTACAGAAACGTGAGACTAGAGCAGGATCAGGATATAGGCTAGAGTCGGTACACAGTTGGGCAGTGCGGTACAAGAACATGAGACAGGAGCAGAGTTAAAGCACAAGCCGAGGTCACAGGTAGGCAGGCAGGAATCCAGAGGAGGGTTGAGGTCAAGCTGGGTCAAACACAGGCAGGCAGGAAACAGATCAGGGCACAGGTAAACAGTAAAAACAAAAAAATTAATAAACAAAAAGTAGCTAACACTAAATTGCTGGATACAATTAAAGTAATATAAAGAAAAGGTGCAGCGCTCAAAAACATTAATAAAATATAACAATATAAAGTTGATAGTTAGAAATTCATCCAGGTATAAGGAAAAGTAGAGCCAATCAGAGCCATCACCACCAAGGAGAAGAAACTTCTATTGAACGGAATCCACCACGGGGGGAACTTCTGAAGGGGACAGAAAGCCCATCACCATCACCCAAAATGACTGACCCTTACCATCAGTGTATGGGCTATACACATAGTATGTAACCAGATGATAAAAACGATCATTCCAGATTAAGGAGCGATCCACTGCACATGCGATCCCAAAGCATCCCTCTCCCACTGGACCCGATGGAAAATCCTAGGAGCCCCTCCTATCAACAAGATAAATTGCCAGGTGTGTTCCAATAGGCAAATGTTAGCTCAAGAATCATATACCTGTAATTAAGGATGCCCCACTTTGTGCAGACTTCTGGGTCCTTGTGAAATTTTTACTGCAGGAATGCCTGTCCTCTTCCTGTCTCTGAACTTTTAGCACTTGCTCAGCCAGGGAGGGGCTGCAACATGTAGGTTCTTTTTTAAAGGTAAACAGTAACAAGCTGAAAGACCACTCAGCAATGTGTTCATGTCATTGTTCAGTTTAACTAAGCCATTTGGCGCCAGTGTGCGCATGTTCACGCATGCGCCTATGCATATTTCCTTTTGTACACAGGCTAGCGTGCCCGCGCATGTGCGCCACTGCTGTTCAACTGGCTTCAACTGGATTTCTCTTAAAACAACCTTATTTGGCACTAGTGTTAAAGTGGTTGTAAACCCTTTTAAAAAAATTAATATAAAAATTAATAAAAATTAATGCATAGCATACTAGCTCATTATGAGTTATTTACCTGAGATCGAAGCTCCCGCAGCAGTCTTTGTTCACCGCTGTGGTGGCCGGCATCTTCCTGGGGGGTTACTTGTGGGTATCTCGGCTCTGGCGCTGTGATTGGCCGGAGCTGCGATGACGTCGCTCCCGCGGATGCGTGTGGGAGCCACCAGTAACAGCACAGTACAACTGAAGCAACGGCACGTATGTGCCATTGCTTCAGTTTGCTTAAGTGCACATGTGCCGATAACGTGGGCACATGCAAATACAGGGATATCTCCTAAACTGTGCAGGTTTAGGAGATATCCAATGTAGCTACAGGTAAGCCTAATTATAGGCTTGCCTGTAGTATAAAGTGGTTGTAAAGGGTTTACAACCACTTTAACAGAGTCAAAATAATGCAGTTCTGAACTGAATGACACAACACTGAGATGCCAGTGCTGACAACTCCTGATCTGATAACCTTTAGATTCCACCTACACAAATGAATTATTCCATTAACAATGCACTAGGGGATTGAATGATACAGCATGTTTGACCTGGCCCACCTACTGGGTTATATATGCCAGAATATGGAATTTACTTCAGTTGAAGACATTGAGCTTTTA
This sequence comes from Aquarana catesbeiana, assembly GCF_042186555.1. Taxonomy (NCBI): domain Eukaryota; kingdom Metazoa; phylum Chordata; class Amphibia; order Anura; family Ranidae; genus Aquarana; species Aquarana catesbeiana. The sequence continues at coordinate 199,892,261 of NC_133324.1, forward strand.
CGGACATTGGGTCATTGACCCCTTAAAAACACTCTACCCCCTGCAATACTTCACCAAAAACAGAAAAAGAACACCTATACTTACATAAAATAAACCTTACAGTGAAATAGTTAATCTTGTACGGGTTATAGTGTTCTTTTTGAAATTCCTAAATGGTCACATAATTAATGTTAAGCAGTGTCTCCATGTTTTTCATGTTGGTTTGAAAGAGATGAACTGACCCAATTTTACATAAGTATATTTTTATCCTCAGGTACATTTATATTTATTATAAAACATTCAATGTTTTTAATAAAAATAACTTTTTTCAAGCATAACATTTTCTTCTAGGTGGGCCAGCTGATGTTTTGACGAGTACAGTGAAATAACATGGCATAATTCATCTTCTTGTATCTTTGATATCACAAGCCTGCAGAATTCATAGCAGATCTAACCTATGAATTATAAATTACTGTTTTTAAAATGCCCTTGATAAGAGCAAGAGGGAAAATATATTCGTGCTGCTAAATCTGACACTTTGCTGAATCTACCAGATTAAAAGTGTTTTACATTAACAGTAATTTCATATTCCTTTTCATTCATAAGAAAAATAAAATATGTGCCTCTAGAACAAAATGATTGACCTACATAGTCAGGGATAAAGCAATATGCACGACCTTCATGTATAGAGAGATGAAGTTTAGCCCCATATTTTGCATTCCCTCCAATAACTTTCTTACCTTGATGCAAGGTTAAACACATGGAAATTAAAATTATGAATAAAAATATCAACATCATTTGTGGAGTTAATGAGAATAAATTCCATAGATATTATGAGAAGATGTTTAGTATTGTGATTTACAAATGTAGTCACAAAATAGTGTCAATAACACTTTGAGAACGTGACATGAATTTTTAATGACTGCTTTAAGCAATACGATCATAAAAGAGATGCCTAAAGGCGTAAAAAAAATGATAATGTACAGAGACAATATGATTCAATTAAACATATTGATTACAATTTCCATTTCAGCGAAGCATTCAGTTTCATAATGAAGCACAATGCAGTATACCATATCATCTTTCATCTTTCTGATTACTGAAAGATTCTGAAGGTTGAAATTTTGGTAGGGAGAACTGTGTCAGTGACCTTAATAAAATGTTTTGAGCCATACTGATCAATGGGGTTTATTTACTAAAACTGGAGAGTGCAAAATCTGGTGCAGCTAAGCATGGTAGCTTCTAACTTCAGGTTGTTCAATTAAGCTTTGACAATAGAACATGGCAGCTGATTGGTTTCTATGCAGAGCTGCACCAGATTTTGCACTCTCCAGTTTTAGTATATAAACCCAAATGAGTCTACAGATCTATTCCTATACGATTTTCTCTTTCCTTCCTCTATGGCAGCATATAAGGCTGAAAAAGATATACAGTATGTTTTGCTTTTGCTATAAAGAACAAGAGCAGTTCTTTCCGAAAAACTTTAATAATGCTTATCAAGTCCTCCCCTATCAGCAGTTTTCAGAATAGGCCACGGGTTTCATGATGAGTTGGGCGAACGATTCAGGCCAAGCAAAAGTTCGGCCCAAACATGGTCTGTTCGCCCATTCGGTGAACACCCAAATTTGCAGGGTGTTCGGCGGGTATTTCCCCCGCTGAATGCCCTGCAATGCACTGCGTGCTGCACAGTGAATTCTAAGCCCTAATTGGGCAAATCTTTGCCCAATCAGGGCGCAGTGAAGGGCTGGTTGTTAAGGAGCGGTCTGAGAAGCAGGCTGTGATGTCCTTAACAACTTTTGAGTGATCAGCCATCAATGGGCTTCCCTGCTGACAGCTGAATTAAAAAAACACATTGCCGAGTAAGATAAATAAGTCTAGTCTTATGGTCAGAGTCTTCTCAGGTGGAAGGGTGGGCGGGTGTTGTCCTGCTTAACCCCTTTGCTAGTCTTAAGGCCCATACACACGATAGGACTTTTTGACAACAAACATGCAATTTAAAATGTGAAAAAAGAAAAGTGTGTGAGTGTGGCGCTGTCCCAAAGTTGCAAAAGAAATGTCTGCATATATACAATTTTATCAAAAAAGTGTAACGTGTGTATTCCCTTAAGTGAAATATGTATGGCAGTTATTACCACTCCTGTGGGTTAAAGTGACTGGTGATTTAAACATGAGAAGCATAATGAGTGCAATAAATCGCATCCAAGGTGTCTAGTGCTATATTCCCTCAAAAGGAAAAAACAGTATTAACCACTGCTAAGAGCATGAAGTGGTCTATGTCTAAACACTAGAAAACACAAAGTTGCAATAAATACATCACACGTGACATGCAAAAAATTCTAAAGTGTCTAGTGCTAAATAAATAAATATTAAAATGTTGTTCTACAAACGTTGCAAATAACAAAGTGACAAGTGCCCTATGAAGAGGTCACTCTGAAAAGTGCTAAACACACGTGCCATGCAAATGGTTCTATGATAGTAAACAGTTCATATGGGTATGTGCCCGGTGCACTATAAGTGAAAAAAGGCGTCCTTTGTGGGATTCCTCAAAGTGTTAATCCAGTGCTGGTGTCTCGCATTGTGATTGTGCAGAGACTCACCAGCTGTATATCCCCTGCAGGGGTAACGAGTAGTCACAGTATGTGCCACTGTGCAGCAGTACTTGGCAAGACCAGGACCAGGATGATATCATAAGGACATAAGAAGAAAGGATTCCATAGTGTGAAACCGTTTAAAACCACTATTTATTAGGTCAGATAAAAAGGGTACTCACATTGTAATGGAAAAAATGAGCGGTGTACAATGCTTACAAAGATGTTCCTAAGCGTCAGCTTTGCAGGGAGATGTCAGCAAGGCGTTCAGTCAAAGGCCACGCCCTACGTACGTTTCGTCACACGGACTTCTACGGGAGCGTGGTCCCTGCATCATCTCCCCTATCTTTATATGCTGTGCGGTCCTTAGTGCACCTGTGTTCCAGCGGCCATATTTGGTATGTGTTTGTGTTCCAGCGGCCATGTTTTTGTGTGTAGGCGGCCATTTTCCCTGGGACAATGCAGACCGAAGCCCGCAGCCCCATGCCAGCGGCCATGTTTTTGTGTGTCGGCGGCCATTTTCCCTGGGACAATGCAGACCGAAGCCCGCAGCCCCAATGAAGTGATTAAATCCCCGTGGAACAGCTTGATACAGCGCTGGTTTCCTGGTGACACCTTACTAATATACGGGTCCATTGCATGTGTGTCACAGTAGTAACTATTACGTTATTTATGCACAATTCTACCGCACAGAATATAGGTGTGTAGTAAATGGTTTGCCCTTACTTAGGAAACCTAGACAATAGTAATATAGACAACAGTAATATACTAAACCATAATAAAATTGTGGTTCTACAAAATTAATGACATGACATATATCCTAGCAATGCGACATACAAACAGGCAAATAGTTATATTTAAAATGCTAAAAAATGCTAAAAATTTTTAAAAATTTTATTAAGAAGATATATGTAAAAATAGATAAAAATATGTTTCGACAACCTCCCAACCTACCATTCTCCCACACACCATGATCTGAACACATCTTGCAGAATAACCTTAACTCCCCGACTTGGCCTGGCCGCCTTACCCCCTGGTCCTTCCCACACCCCTCTCCCCGTCTTAATCGAGACCCTACCCCCACCCCTCTCACAGACAACATGGACAATTATTCACTTGCGCATACTCTCTCATCTTACATCCCTGTGACACAGGGGTACGACTACCCCAGCCAATCTATACTGCACAACACTCGGCTGTAGAGAGCCAGGTCACTCAGTGGCACCGCGTCATAATCCACATTACTCATTAGTCTTTGGTGCCACTGACATAACAACTTAAGCTCCCGACCCATTCACAGAAATGATCCCCTTTCGGGGGTGAATGGACTCGGGGTTTCTTCACTTGCCATATCCGGACGTGACCGTGGACCCTACGCAGACCCACACCCCCAGCAGCAATATCTTATCGCAAGTTTACTGCTTTCAGTACGGGAATTCTAATTGTTGACTGTTGTTTTTTAGAACGTTATCTTTTCGCTTTACAGTGGCTTACACATTGCCGTCTGTGAATGTGCTACTTTGAACACTGCTTATACACTATGAGTTTGTATACACACAGACTGAGATGTATGTTACATATACTTTGTAAACCTGTAAAACTCAATAAACTTTATTGAAAAAAAAAAAAAATATATGTTTAAAATTATGCGAAAAAGCGAGACAAGAAAATCATGTACCAGTTATATCAGACAGGTAGTAGGTGTATGTTAGAATACTAAAAGTATTTTGAATAACTTGTTAACCAATAAGGGGAGCATTATCATCAAAGAGAGGAGCATTATCATTAAAAAAGAGATAAGGAGCGTTTATCATCAGAAAAGGGGGGTTTCTTATAAAAGGCGTTCAGTAATTGGTAAGAAAACAATTGAGATCCACATCTATGTTCATTCCAGACGGTTGAAGTGTGTCTAGCTGGAAGATCCATCTGGTCTCATTTTGTGACACCTTTGTTTTCTTGTTGTCACCCCTCCAGTGTCCTTTAATTTTGTCAATTCCGTAAAAAAGCATACCACTGGGGTCCCTATTGTGATGATCTCTAAAATGTCTGGATACGCTATGTTTTTTAAAACTGTTCTTTATGTTTGTGACGTGTTCTCTAATTCTAATGTGCAGTTTTCTGGTAGTGCGTCCCACATACTGTTTATGGCACGTGCATTCTAGCACATAAGTAACGTGTGTATTGTTACACGTTATTAGGTCCCTAATTGTGTACTCTTTGCTGTTTGTTGTGGACTTGAACTTCATAATTTTTTTGTTTGTTTTTTTTGGTTTCTCTACACGGTAAACATTTTCCACATTTATAAAAGCCTTTTATAAATGTGGAACATCTTTGTAAGCATTGTACACCGCTCATTTTTTCCATTACAATGTGAGTACCCTTTTTATCTGATCTAATAAATAGTGGTTTTAAACGGTTTCTCACTATGGAATCCTTTCTTCTTATGTCCTTATGATATCATCCTGGTCCTGGTCTTGCCAAGTACTGCTGCACAGTGGCACATACTGTGACTACTCGTTACCCCTGCAGGGGATATACAGCTGGTGAGTCTCTGCACAATCACAACGCGAGACACCAGCACTGGATTAACACCTGTTGTACGCTTTGAGGAATCCCACAAAGGACGCTTTTTTTCACTTATAGTGCACCGGGCACATACCCATATGAACTGTTTACTATCATAGAACCATTTGCATGGCACGTGTGTTTAGCACTTTTCAGAGTGACCTCTTCATAGGGCACTTGTCACTTTGTTATTTGCAACGTTTGTAGAACAACATTTTAATATTTATTTATTTAGCACTAGACACTTTAGAATTTTTTGCATGTCACGTGTGATGTATTTATTGCAACTTTGTGTTTTCTAGTGTTTAGACATAGACCACTTCATGCTCTTAGCAGTGGTTAATACTGTTTTTTCCTTTTGAGGGAATATAGCACTAGACACCTTGGATGCGATTTATTGCACTCATTATGCTTCTCATGTTTAAATCACCAGTCACTTTAACCCACAGGAGTGGTAATAACTGCCATACATATTTCACTTAAGGGAATACACACGTGACACTTTTAATAAAATTGTATATATGCAGACATTTCTTTTGCAACTTTGGGACAGCGCCACACTCACACACTTTTCTTTTTTCACTTTTTCCGCTCATTCCACCCCCTGTGGAGTCAGCGTATGTGAGGGCAGAAGTCTATCAATTTAGGAATATACTTCCCACCTAGGCTTCTAATTACACCCATTAGCGCGGACTTCCTATTTCTTCTGTTAAACATGCAATTTAGCTGTTTTAAGGCAACATCCCACCTTGTGTACGCTCCATTGGACAAACTTTTTTGGTTTTCATCGGACAAATATTGGCTGTGCAAACAGACAAACTTTCTGGCAACAAAAGTCCTATGGTGAAAAATCCTATCGTGTGTACACAAGTCCATAGGTCCAAAGTACAAACACGCATGCTCAGAATCAATGCAAAAGATCAGACAACAATACAGAAGTTGACCAAAGGTGGTGGTAAAGAGCTGAAAAACCACGTGATTTGGTGAAAGTTGGCTGAAAAAGTCCTGCTGTGTGTATGCTTAATTAGTTTACGGACGACGCCCTTTGTACAAAAATCCACAGGAAAGTTTGTACAAAGTCCTATCATGTGTATGGGCCTTTACAATGTTGGCCTGAAGTAAGGTCCGCCGGGTATTTTCTCTTTTCCTAGCATATAGCTGAATCTGTATTGCTCTATGGGACTCTTAATGCCCTGTACACACGGTCGGATTTTCCGACGGAAAATGTGTGATAGGACCTTGTTGTTGGAAATTACGACCGTGTGTGGGCTCCATCACACATTTTCCATCAGAATTTCCGATACACAAAGTTTGAAAGCTTGCTATAAAATTTTCCGACAACAAAATCCGTTGTCGCAAATTCCAATCGTGTGTACACAAATCTGACGCACAAAGTGCCGCGCATGCTCAGAATAAATTAAGAGATGAAAGCTACTGGCTACTGCCCCGTTTATAGTCCCGACGTACGTGTTTTACGCCACCGCGTTTAGAACGATCGGATTTTCCAACAACTTTGTGTGACCGTGTGTATGCAAGACAAGTTTGAGCCAACATCCGTTGGAAAAAAAAACATGGATTTTGTTGTCGGAATGTCCAATCAATGTCCGACCGTGTGTACAGGGCATTACAGTTAACCATATTGGTGATGTCCCTGATACCCAACAATGGTCTGTTCAAGGTGGTCTTTGCCTAAACTTCCTATCCTTTAAATCTGCTATTGTTACTATTTTCTTGTCAACTAATTTTGATGACCGTGTCATTATGCAATTTCTTTTGTTACATCGTAACATTTTTTTTTTTTATTGTCGTTTAAAAAACTGAATAAAAAGATTGAAACAGAAAAAAAAAAACACATTGCCGGCAATTAAAAAGTGAAAAAAAAAAAACGGCGTGGGATCCCCCAGTCCACAACAGGCCTTTCTGGTCTGGTATGGATTTTAAGGGCAACCCCGCGCCAAAATGAAAAAAAAAAAAAACACATGGGACCCCCCCCCCCAAAATCCATACTAGAACCTTATCCGAGCACGCAGCCTGGCCGATCGATAAAAACTAACTTTTTTTTTAAAATAAATTTGCATTGATACATGTCCCCCATACCCCCTTTTTATGACCGATTACTTGCATATAAGCCTTCAAAATTGTGATTTTGATTTTTTCAAGGTGGGGTCTTATAGACTTTAATAGGGTTTGCCGTTTGAGTCAGAACTTATTATGTTAGAGCGTTCTGATGCAAACCAAACAGGGGGGTGTTCGGCCCATCTCTATTTTCATATAACAGAAATGAGAAGGACACGAGTAGCAGGAGTGAAGATTCCAACTGCTTCTCAGTAGAGCTCATAGTTTCTTGTAATTATTGTAAAAAAGTGACAGGTCTCCTTTACAGGCATATGTTTGGATGTGGAGAACAGCTTTCTAGGTGTGCTGGTTGATTATTGAATTTTGACTGCTATAGTGGAGCAGTATACAGGTGAGATCAGATAGAGTAGTATCTGTATATGATGCTGAACAGGCATACAATGCATCAGCCATGTTCTATATAGGAAAGGAGTTTTTGCAAATGCAATAGGTTATGCTTATTATGGTTTCAGGAAATGCTTCAGGGGGCTGTTTGTGACCTTTGGCTCTTTCAGGACAAAAGGCACATTTGCGAACCCCTGGGAGTTTGTCCGCATTAGGGCTGTGAATTCTGAATATGTCATGCTCTCTGAAATACAGGAGTGGAAGACTTTGCTACATGCCTTGGCCCTGAATTGGTGCTACTTCCATTATTTGAGACATGCTTATAGTAAAATTATAATTATTTTGGGGCACATTTTATTTTTTTAACATTTCAAGCCAAATTAAAATTGTAATATTTAATACTCAGCTCAGCACAGCTTACAAGACCAGCCAAAAGACATCTGAAAAATGGTGTACACAAAATAATCCCAAAAAAAGAACATTTCAATGTAGTGAATGCCTCTAGGGTGGGAGGGGGAGGACTAGGGGGTAGAGTGTTGCTGGGGTTGAGTTTTAACCAGTTGAAGCCCCAGGGCACAGTTCCTTATCTCTAAAGAATGTTCCTCCTCTGCAAAGCATGTATCTGGCAGGTTCTGCAGCAGCAACAAGTCTTTCAGTCTACGGTCTCGCATTTCAACGATGCATGTCAGTGCAACTTCAGGTTGACATCTGTGCAATTTCAAGCATAGATGTCTATGCAAGTTGCACGCAAGATAAGCAAAAATAATGGAGGAATTTTTTTTTCAAATTGGTGCAGCACGGCAAAAGTGGCATTGCACCCATTTGACCAGTTCTATTGCCAACAAAAGGGTGCAACTTGTCATGTGATTTGGAAATGTCAAATCGCATGAAAAGTAGCACTGGTGTGAACAGGGGGCTTTTACAATTTTTTTTTTAGCAATTTCCCTCATTTTTTCTATGAAATTGAGGCATCACCCAAAATCATAAGCAGAATCACCGCGATTTCGTCCCACAATTTCAAATTGCTGCAAATGGCACCCCAATTACACTGCGATTTTGCCGCAAATTGTCTCAAAAAGGAACTTCTTTTGGGTGACAGTATTGCGTGTTGTGATTTGCCGCAATCGCAAAATCGCAGCGCGATTGGGGTGCCATTAGAAGTAATTGCATTGCAGACGCACCCCGCGTTTTGCAGCCATTTGAAATTGCGGGGCGGAATCACAGCAATTCTGCCCACAATCATGTGAGAATGCAGCCTAAAAAATGCATTAAAAAATTATAAAAACAAATGTATTTTTTAAATAGCTTTTCTATGATGTGTACTACAAATAGCATTTTGGTTTCTAAATAAACTGTATGAATTGCAGAATAAAGTTAGCAATGGATAAAGCAGAAAAAGGGGGGGGGGGTTTTTTTTTTTTTACATTATCCTTCCTTCTGGAAGGATTCCACCAGTAGCTTCATAATGTCAGCACCACTCTGCTTTATTAAGGACCATCCAGTGCCAGATAAGCTGCAAAGAGGATAATGTGTGTTATGTGACCAACCTGAAGACATCTAGAAAACAATATATGCCTCAAACGCAGCGTCGGGGCAGGCCAGGAAATGACAACATCCCAAACAGTACACCTGGAAGTGATGCATTATACACCCGGGGCAGAGTAAGAAAGGACTACTCATAAGCCTCGTACACACGATCCAATTGTTGGCCAACAGAGCGTCAGACTTTTGTCCGAAGGGCGTGTGCCAGGATCTTGTCTTGCATACAAACAGCACACAATTGTCGGGCAACAAACACGAACGTAGTGGCGTACTACGTGGAATTTCAGCTCTTGAGCATTAGCTTCTACTGCTCGTGTTTGGTGAGCATTGATTTCGAGAATGCGTGTTTGTACTTTGGACTTTTGTGTGACGGACTTGTGTACTGACGATACGAAAATCTGACAGACCGTTGTCAGCCGAAAATTTGCTAGCCTCCCATTCAACATTTGTTGGCGGAAAGTTGGACAAAAATTGTCTGAAGGAGTGTACTAATGGTCGGATTTTATGCAAATAGTCTGTCATCACACAATTACCTGCCGAAAATCCAATCATGTGTACGAGGCTATAACCACAGCATATGGAGCAGGTACCCTAGTACTTTTGATGTCAGCAAACAAGCGAATGTACCTTAGTGCAAAGCATAGCACTTTTTAATCCAAGCAGGCAATATGAAAGTGGTTTTATGGCAAAATAAAGTTTTTTAAAGTGATTGTAAAGGTAAAAATAAAAAAAAAATAACATAACATACTTACCTCCACTGTGCAGCTCGTTTTGCACAGAATGGCCCCAAACCTGCTCTTCTGGGGTCCCCCGGCGGCTCCTCCCCACATCTGATAACCCCCTCAGAGAAACGCTCTCCCAGGGGGTTACCTTGCGGGCGCACTCCCGAGTCCAGCATTCGGCGTCCATAGAGACCGCATGCAGGACTCGGCCCTGCCCCCCCCCCCGGCGCTCGCATCATTGGATTTGGTTGACAGCAGCGGGAGCCAATGGCTGCGCTGCTATCAATCTATCCAATCAAGAGGTGAGAACCCCGGGCAGAGAGAGCGTGAGCCCCCGCAGGGTCAAGTTCAATGGGTTCAGGTAAGTAAAAAGGGGGCTGGGGGGCCGGTCACTGACAGGTGTTTTTTCACCTTAATGCATAAGATGCATTAAGGTGAAAAAACACAAACCTTTACAACCCCTTTAGGGTTTCACTTTATGGCAGTCTTCCTCTAATTCCTCCTTATGTTGCATAAGTCTATATGATTATACCACCAGCAAGAGGAAAGAAAAGGAGTTGATCCAGGTAGAAAGTGGATAGTGTTTAACCACTTCAGCCCTGGAAGGATTTACCCGCTTCCTGACCAGGCCATTCTTTGCGATACGGCACTACGTTACTTTAACTGACAATTGCAACGCTGTACCCAAATAAAATGTATGTCCTTTTTTTCTAACAAATAGAGTTTTCCTTTGGTGGTATTTGATCACCTCTGCAGTTTTTGTTTTTTTTTCGCTATAAACAAAAAAAGACCGACAATTTTGAAACAAAAAATATATTTTTTACTTTCACCTATAAAACATACCTAATAAAAATATTTTTAAAAATCAAATTTCTTCATCAATTTTGGCCAATATGTATTCTGCTACTTTTTTTTGTAAAAAAAAACCCCAACAAGCGTATATTGATTAGTTTTCTCAAAAGTTATCGCGTCTACAAAATAAGAGATAGATTTAAACTGTTTTTATTTTTTTTTTTCTTTTACTAGTAATGGCAGTGATTTGCGATTTTTAGCGGGACTGTGATATTGAGGCAGACAGATCGGACACCTAACTGACATTTTTGACACTTTTTTGGGAACCAGTGACATTATTACAGTGATCCGTGCTAAAAATATGCACTGACATAAGACTAATGGCACTGGCAGGGAAGGGGTTAACATCAGGGGCAATCAAGGGGTTAAATACGTTCCCTGGGTGTGTTTACTAACTATATGGGCTGCCTGGGACAACACACATATCCATCTTCCTGCATAGCAAAACGACAGGATCTGTGTGGGAACTATCGCGGGCGGCCGGTGGCCATCGAGTCTGCTGGATCGGCTGATTGGCTCCCCTGCTGACCAATCGCTTGCACGCCCACAGATCGCCTTGTACGAGCCCGACGTACACCTACGGGGATTCACGCAGCCGAGCCAACCTGTATAAATACGGCGGCTAGTCGACAAGCGATTAACCCCTGTGTAACAAGAATTTTTTGATTTACCTGTAGCGGGCGGTGGAGGATCCATGAAGCATTGTGTTATTTGTCTGCATGTATTCAAGAAGTGAACACAAAAGTACTTTTATGGGATCCATATGGACACTGTATCAGAGGCATAGAGCCTGAATTTATTGGCGGTATCTGCACTACTTTTTTGTGGAATTTTGATAAATGGACACTTTATTTTTGCACTTTATTGTATAATACATATTTATTTTTTTCGTTGTATGCACATACTGTAGAGTTGTATACATGGACCAATAACGCTGTATAGTATTGATTCATTTAAACTCACCAGCCCCTTTATTAGGTACACCTTGCTAGTACTGGGTCGGACCCCCTTTTTCCTTCAGAACTACCTTAATTCTTCGTGGCATAGATTCAACAAGCTGTTGGAAACATTCCTCAGAGATTTTGGTCCATATTGACCTGATAGCCTCATGCAGTTGCTGCAAATTTGTCGGCTTCACATCCATGATGGGAATCTTACACTCCAGTGCTCATCCACATCCCAAAGGTGCTCTATTGGATTGAGATCTGGTGACTGTGGAGGCCATTAAAGTACATTGAACTCATTGTCATGTTCAAGAAACCAGTGGTGAGATGATTTGAGCTTTATGACATGGTGCATTATACTGCTGGAAGTAGCCATCAGAAGATGGGTACACTGTTGTCATAAAGGGATGGACATGGTCAGCAACAATACTCAGGTAGGCCGTGGTGTTTAAACAATGCTCAATCGGTACTAAGGGGCCCAAAGTGTGCCAAGAAAATATCCCCCCACACCATTACACAACCCGCCTGAACCGTTGGTACAAGGCAGGATAGATCCATGCTTTCATGTTGTTTACACCAAATTCTGATCCTACCATCTGAAATAGAGACTCATCAAACCAGGCAATGTTTTTTTCCAATCTTCTATTGTCCAATTTTGGTGAACCTGTGCAAGTTGTAGCCTCAGTTTCCTATTCTTAGCTGACAGGAGTAGCACCAGGTGTGGTCTTATGCTGCTGTAGCCCACCTGCTTCAACGATATATGAATAAAAAAACAAAAATTGTATACATTGCAGCTTACCAGTTTTAAACTGAATGAGTTTCCCTTTTTCAGGCTAAGTACATTATATACAAGTACAGAAACATAACTGTGCATCTTGCCAGAATTCCAATGTCCTTGTAACTTTCTGTGCATGGAACAGATATATCAAACCATGTTATTAGTTTTCCCAGCTACATTCTGTTATATACAGTAAATGCCTCCCTATTTAATGGAGAAGAGGAGTGAAGGAGGGGTAGTAGTCCAAATCTGAAGAACAGTCTAGTGGCAACCATGGTTCTCCCCATAGGTACAGTGGGGAGTGAGTGTAGCCACCCTAAGACAGTAATGCCCAGTACACAGAGGCAGTTTTTTTTTTCATTCAACCCAGGGAGCTTGCAAAGGAACTCGATGTACTAACTGTGCAATGTTAGTACAGCGATCTCCCTGTTGAGTTATTGTGTCCCCGCCAGAACAAACCGGTCAGCACTTGCAGTCATTGGCTGCCAGCACTGATTGGATGAAAATCAGCTGCTGGTTTTCCAGCATGCCTGTTCAACAGAAGACGAATGTTAAGCCAGCTTCTGCCGGACAGACTGCCATACACACTGGTCGAATGTTGGCCGGTTTCTGTTGAATAGGCCAATACTGATTAATATTTAGCCAGTGTGTGCTTTAGGTGTGTTTTTCATAGGATTGCCAAATGAAAATAAAGGGGGGAAATTGGAAATAGTAGCCTAATGCAGTCGCCACATGCAAGGACTGATAACCTGCAATAAATATATTTTTTTTATTTAGATAAGATTTTAGCTTGAGCTACTGAGCATGAGAAACAATGGCCTCCTTTCAGCTGATAGGACTTCACACTTGCCTTGCTTTTTGAAGAGCTATCCATGTTCAGGTCACTGTTCAGAGAGCATTTGACAGGTGGTGAGGAGGCATTGTAGCACCCACTCATTCCCTCTTTTAACCCTAGTGCACTGAAACCACGTGCGTTGTACTCAGTTGCAGGGTGCTTGTGGGGCATGCTTGGGGGTGGTAAAAACACGGCTCAATGCAGGGTTTTACTGTCCCTCAACCACTAATGTGAATGATCCCATAAGACTATACAGCTAAACAGGTGAAAGAAAAACCTGTTCCACTTGTTGCCACAAAATAGGAATCCAAAATATTCAATATTTAACGTTTAACTGACTAAAATATATATTAATATTGTATTTTTCATCTTTAGTCTAGTAATTTTTAGTGTGTGTGTGTGTGTGTGTGTGTGTGTATATATATATATATATATATATATATATATATATACACACTATATTGTCAAAATTACTTTACACGCACATGAACTTTAATGGCATCCCAGTCTTCGTCTGTAGAGTTAAACATTGAGTTGGCCCACCCTTTGCAACTATAACAGCTTCAACTCTTCTGGGAAGGCTGTCCACAAGGTTTAGGAGTGTGTCTATGGGAATGTTTGACCAATCTTCCAGAAGCGCATTTGTGAGGTCAGGCACTGATGTTGGATGAGAAGGCCTGGCTCACATTCTCCACTCTAATTCATCGCAAAAGTGTTCTATCGGGTTGAGCTCAGGACTCTCTCATCCATGTCTTTATGGAACTTTACATTGGTCCAAGCATTTGATAATACCATTGGAGACTTGACAAATGTTGTTCTAAAGTACTTAAAAAATTTTTTTTCTTTTAAAATTCAATTTTGGTGTCAATGGACTTTTCCAAAACAAAAGCACATACACCTATAAATTCATTTGTAAAAGAAAAATGTTTCTGCTCCTTCAAGTTTTCTTGTCACAATGGTCAAAAACAAATGTTGATTTGACCCGACCACAGGAGTCTAGTGTGTCCCTGTTTTCTGTTTCAGGGATGAATTTTTGCCTGAATTCTGTCCTGAAACGGAGCCAAAGATGCACAGCACTCCTGTGCATGCCGCTCCGCAGGCGCAACGCAGATATGTGAATCGGGTCCATAGAGAGCTGGTACAATCTCCTGTCATGCGAACTGGATACGGGAAAACACGCATCCAATTCACATAGGTGTGAACCCAGCCTTATAAAATTAATCAAACATACCAAAAATGTTTTTTTATGGAATTTTACTAGTGTAAAGTCAGTTTAAAGAGGTTGTAACCCTAAAAAAAATAAACCTTGTTCCTTTAAAGTACTATAAACAGCATAGTGCTTCTGAAGTTTCATTTGTTCCATTCTATGCTGTAAATGACTTGGTTGATCCTGCCCTTTCCTGTGTCCCCCTAGGTGTGCTGACCATGGTAATCAAGGCTGAGTTCAGTATTTCCCTCTCCCCCTGCCTGTTAGTTCCTAGTGTGTGTGTGTGTGTGTGTGTGTGTGTGTGTGTGTGTGTGTGCTGATCCCCTCCCCACCCCCCCCCTCCTGCCACTATTCTGCGTGGTTGTAAAGTCACTGAGCCCAATTACTGGTATCCCCTCTGTTATAGCAAGCTATGCAATACAGTGTGTGTTTTTTTTAAGTTATGAAGCTAAATACAGTACCTTATTTCACAGCGCCACTGTGTGGTCACGTGACCTCCTGGTTGACGTCAGATGGGAATCTCAGCCCCTCCTGCTGTAGTCCTTAGAACAGGGAAGGAAAGCCACGGGAGGTCATGTGACTGCACAGCAGCGCTGTGAAATAAGGTATTTAGCTTCATAATTAAAAAAAAAAAAAACACATACACTGCACTGTATAGCTTACTATAAGACCCCTTTCACACTGTGCAGCCACTGGCATCAGCGGTAAAGCGGCGCTATTTTTAGGGCCACTTTACCGTCGTTTTAGTGGCGCTATTCGGCCGCTAGCGAG
Organism: Aquarana catesbeiana; assembly: GCF_042186555.1. Taxonomy (NCBI): domain Eukaryota; kingdom Metazoa; phylum Chordata; class Amphibia; order Anura; family Ranidae; genus Aquarana; species Aquarana catesbeiana. The sequence continues at coordinate 199,907,504 of NC_133324.1, forward strand.
GCGGTTTTAACCCCCCCCTAGTGGCCGAAAAGGGGTTAAATCCGCCCGCAAAATGCCGCCGGTATTGCAGCGCTGCTCCCCATTGATTTTCCATTTCCCCATTGAGTTCACCGCTCCTTCACCACTCCAAAGAAGCTCCTGGCAGGACTTTTTCTGACGTCCTGCCAGCGCACCGCTCCAGTGTGGAGACGCTGTTTTGGGGCGGTTTGCAGGCGCTATTTTTAACGCTATATAGCCTGCAAAACGCTCCAGTGTGAAAGCGGTCTCACAGAGGGGGTGGCAGTAATTGTCCTCAGTGACTTTACAACCACAAAGGCCTCTTGCATTTTGTTTATTTAAATGCAGGATAAATTGGTCTGGGAAATGTAAACTAGTATAGAAGATATACTTTCCATATCAGTTCTTCTTCCTGTTAAATGCACATGCATTTATATGAATTCAGACTACCTAATTTGCCCCAGGATGCATAGATCTCTCTTGCATCTAAACATGGCTTAGTTAAATGCACCTAAATGCAAGGAAACGCACAGTGCACATTTTGTCATTTAAAATGATTACATGCATTTATTTGCATTTAAAATGTCCAATAAATGTATATTAATGTATATAACCACATGCCTGTGTGAATAAGACCTTACAAAACAGAGCAGGGATTCAGATTCTATTTCTGTAGTTACTATTACAGCTGAAAGCAATTAACTAGCCAAGAGATGATTTAAGGATCTAGTTGCATGCCACCCTAGTGGATTTCCCCTGAGAAACAATTCTCATCTTCTTTCATTCTTTCCTAAATACGAGCAGTGGTTTTACTATAAGCTGACTGCAGAGTTTACCTATACCACCAGTAGATAGAACTAATCCTGCATGTGAGCATAGTATACCTTAGCCATGTTCCATTCTTTAAAGTGGAAATTTAATCAGAAAATTAAGTTTTATAAATCACCTTAGGCTGACTCCATTTGCAGGTATAGCTATGTACAACATTAGAAATAAGTGCCTGTTCTGTTTAAAATCCAGTAATGCACTGTCCCACCCTGCTCTGCACATGCTCAGTTGCTCTCTATTCTGGGCGCTGTGCCAAAAATCAGAGCCACTGGAGGCCAATTAAGTAGCAGCTTTAAGATTTACTGTTGCTGAAGGTAAAGAAAGCAACAGGAATGACACAGGCTGTGTGGATGGAACACAGATTAGGGAGGGAGAAAAGAAAAGCAGGAGAGGTGACAGGATAAACTCCGCTGCCAGGGAGACACAAAGGCCTCATTCTCATGGATGTTTTTACAGCCGCGTTTAGGAGCTTTTTTTATGGTTTAAAAACACCTCTCCATGTTTTTCAATAGCCTCGTACCCACATTGGCGTTTTTGAGCTGTAAGTGGCATAAGCATTTATTTTTTTTTAAAATACTTTTTAATTGTGTTACAAGTTTAGATACAAAACAGAACCTATTGGGCATACCCAGGCTCGGTCCACATACATCACAATAAAACAAACAGTATATATAAAAAAGAAAAAGAACAAAAAAACACAAAAAAAACCCCAAACTCTTAACAGTAGTGCTGTTATTGGCACTAGAACAAAACTACATGCTCCAGTAACTACTAAGATTGTTAGAGAATTGTGGGTATCAGCTGCTCAGAGGTAGTATTAAGTCGCATTTAATAAGATGGAGGCCACAATTATTAGACATTTGGATTGGACGTGGGTTCAACTACATATACATGTCCACCTGGTCGTTTGTAAGGTAATCCACTAATTAGGAGATTCAGGGTCTGTATTGGTAGACATGTCCTCTACCCAAATGTCCCAGACCTTGTGGAATTTTTTAGGGCATCCTCTCGCTAAATAGGTGGCCTTGTACAGTGGAAAGTTGACATTAATACATTTTTTCACAAGGTTAGGGTTTGAGCTGATGGAGATTTCCATTGGAGAAGAATAATTTTCCTTGCATAGAACAATAGTAATCCTATCAGTGTCCTGGAGGCCCGAAGATGAGCCAGGGTGTCCACCAAACCCAGCAAACAAACCTCCACTGTCTTGGGCACATAAATAGTGGTCACAGAGAGTATGACTGAGACCACCGCTTCCCAGAAAATGTGAATATCAGGGCATTTGTACTTTCCTGACTTGTTAGTGTATCAAGAAATGAGATTCACCTGATGTACTGAAGGCCTGATCAGATGTGATCAATTTTCAGAGATTGGCACCATAGTTTGTAAACTCTATAACTTTCACAAAGACCAAATAATATACACTAATTTGTTTTTTTTTTTACCAAAGATATGTAGCAGTATAAATTTTGGCCAAATTGTATGAAGAAAAATTACTAATTTTTGTATTTATAGCACAAAGAATAAAAAACTCATTAGTGATTAAATACCACCAAAAGAAAGCTCTATTTGTGTGAAAAAAGACACAAGTTTCATATGGGTACAGTGTTGCATGACTGAGTAATTGTCATTCAAACTGTGAGAGCGCTGAAAGCTGAAAATTGGTCTGGGCAGGAAGGGGGTGTAAGTGCACTGTATTGAGGTGGTTAAAGAACATTCATTGTTATCAAACTGTTCATATGTTCCACATGAAGCACTTGGGCACCAACCTGTTTCCCCTATTTGACAATTTCTCCAGACATAACTGTACAAAGAAAAATATTTTATCATTTTTTAGACAGATTTTTTTTTAATATGCCATATATACAGTTGTGCTTAAGTTTGCATCCCCTGCCAGAAATTGTGAAATTTTGGAATAAATATTGAAAATATGACTGATCATGCCAAAAAATTATTGGCAGAGTTGTTCGGCTCCTTTTTAAATCATAATAGATAACATAAATCTCTCAAATGGCCCTGATCAAAAGTTTACACACCCTGGAATGTTTGGCCTCAGTACAGACACATAAGGTGACACACACAGGTTAAAATGACAATTAAAGGTTGCTTTTCCACATCCGTGGCTTTTTAAATGTCAATTAGTGTCTGTGTATAAATAATCAATAAGTTTGCTAGCTCTCACATGGATGCACTGAGCAGGCTAGATGCTGAGCTATGGGGAGCAGAAAAGAACTATCAAAAGACCTGCATAAAAAAATAATGGAACTTTATAAGGATTGAAAAGGATATGAAAAGATATCAAAAGCCTTGAATATGCCAGCCAGTACTGTTAAATCATTTATTAAGTAGTGGAAAATTTGGGGGTCTTTTGATAACAAGCAATGGTCTGGTAGGCCAAGAAAGATTGCAGCCACAACTGCCGAATGAAGAAAAACCTGCAGGTAGTCTCAGGAGAAATACAGGCTGCTCTGGAAAAGATGCTGTGGTTGTTTCAAAGAGTATAATACAACGAACGAGCTGTATACTCGAGCTGCCAGATTGAAGACTTTACTGCACCAGTGCCACAAAAAAGTCCGTTGCCTGACAACAACTTGACAAGCCTTACTGGTTCTGGCACACTATAATCTGGAATGACAAGACCAAACTAGAGCTTTATGGTCACAACCATAAGCGCTATGTTTAGAAAGGGGTCAGCAAGGTCTATTGTGACAAGAATACCATCCCAACTGTGAAGCATGGTGGTGGCTCACTGCTGTTTTTAGAGGAGGGAGCTCTAAAGGTACAGGGAATCTTGTGAAAATTGATGACAAGATGAATGCAGTACGTTATCACCCACAGACAATTTGCATTCTTCTGCATGAAAGCTGCGCATGGGACGCCCTTGGACATTCTAGCACGGCAATGACCCTAAGCACAAAGCCACGTTGACCCTCCAGTGATTACAGCAGAAAAAAAGTGAAGGTTCTGGAATGGTAATCAGAGTCTCCTGACCTTAATATCATCTAGCCACTCTGGGGAGATCTCAAACATGCGGTTCATGAAAGACGATCTAAAACTTAGCATGAACTGGAGGCATTTTGCCAAGACGAATGGGCAGCTATACCACCTGCAAGAATTCAGGGCCTCATAGACAACTATTACAAAAGACTGCACGCTGTCATCAATGCTAAAGGGAGCAATACACAGTATTAAGAACTAAGGGTATGCAGACTTTTGAACAGGGAACATTTCATTTGTTTACTTGTTGCCTTGTTTTGTTTTATGATTGTGCCATTTTGTTATGACCTTCAGTTGAAAAAAAAAATCCTGATCATCGCCCCAGAGTAGTAAAGTGTTACTATGGTTATTGCTCTTGTCACAGTATGTAAAAAAATGTTAAACAATGTAATTAAAAAGAAAAAGAATATTTAAAAAAATAGAAATAATTAACTTTTTTTTTTTTTTTTGCTGTCACCAGTCAGTGTCCCTGATCAGGGCCACACTGATATATAATGACGCTGCACTGCATTGGTGACAGTATGCAAAAAAAATGTATTTATTAATTTTAATTAATTAATTTATTAATTTTCCAAAAAATTGTGACAAAGGGATACAATTTAAGAAAACTTGTCATGCCTCTTACTAAATTCCTCTGACTGTCTATATCCTGAAAAGGGGTAATTTGGGGGTATTTGTACTGTCCTGACTATTTTTGGCCTACAAAAAATTAGATGCCAGTACATCAGGGTTGATTGATTTTCAGTATATATATACCATAGCTTGTGGACTCTTTAACTTTCCTACAGATTAAAAAATATACAGTGATTTGGGGTATTTTTCACCAAAGAAATGTAGCAGAATACATTTTGGCCTAAATGTATGAAGAAAGATTATTTATTCACAAAATTTTAAAACAGAAACATAGAGAAACCTGTTTTAAAAAAAAAAAAAATTACTGCTACGGTCATTGCAAACCCACTGGTGACTCAAATACTACCATCAGTTGGCCTGCAGTGACTATAACTATTCCCAGGCAATGTACTAGGCATGTGCATTTCGTTTCGTTCCGAATCGAAATTCGGACGAATTTTTCATTATTCGGAAATTCAGATGCATCCGAATTTCCGAATTACAAAAGTAAAGAATTTAAACGAATCCAAAAAAAAACCGAACGAATTCGAAAACATATTCGAATCGAATTCGAAAACATATTCGAATCGAATTCGAAAACATATTCGAAAACATATTCGAATCGAATTCGAAAACATATTCGAATCAAATTCGAAAACATATTCGAAAACATATTCGAATTCGAAAAAAATAGAAAACGTTTTTCTAAAAAAAAACAATAAGATAGAATATAAAATAATAAAGCAATAGAATATATATATATAAATATATATATATATATATATATATATATATATATATATTTTTTTTTATTATTCTCTTCTATTGTTTTTTTATGCTTTTCTTTTCTATTATTTTATATTTTATAATAGTCTTTTCAATTCAAATTCATTCTATACGAAATTCAAACTTCAGAAACCATGTACCGAAATTCGAATTTCGTATAGAATGAATTCGAATTGAAAAGACTATTACAGAATATATAATATATATATATATATATATATATATATATATATATATATATATATATATATATATATATATATATATTATATATTATATATTCTGTAATAGTCTTTTCAATTCAAATTCATTCTATACGAAATTCGAATTTCGGTACATGGTTTCTGAAGTTTGAATTTCGTATAGAATGAATTCAAATTTGAATAGAAAAGATAGAAAACAGAATAGAAGAAAATATAATATATATATTATATTTTCTTCTATTCTGTTTTCTATCTTTCCTATTCAAATTCGAATTCATTTTATAAGAAATTCAAATTTCGGAAGATGGTTATATATATATATATATATATATATATATATATATATATATATATATATATATATATATATATATATATATATATATATATATATGTGTGTGTATGTGTATAATATATATATATATATATATATATATATAACCATATATATAGTTTACTTTTTCAAATTCAGTTATTGTTTTTTTCAAATGCGGTAGAATTTTTTCAAATTTTATAGTTTTTTTCGAATGTGGTAGAAATTGTTCAAATTTGACAGTTTTTTTTTTGAATGTAGTAAAATTTTTTTTGAATGTAGTAAAATTTTTTTTGAATTTGATAGTTTTTTTTGAATGTGGTAGAATTTTTTCGAATTTGACAGTTTTTTTCGAATGTGGTAGAATTTTTTCGAATTTGACAGTTTTTTTTTCGAATGTGGTAGAATTTTTTCGAATTTGATAGTTTTTTCGAATGTGTTAGAATTTTTTTTCGAATTTTATAGTTTTTTTCGAATCTGGTAGAAATTTTTCGAATTTGAGTTTTTTTTCGAATGTGGTAGAATATTTTCGAATTTGATATTTTTTTCAGAAAGAACACAAGGAGAGAAGGCGCCTCTAAGTGCAGTATTAAAACCAGATTTATTAAAAAACTCTGTGCAAAACACTCACATTTTGTAGAATAACATTGGGCATGTAATGTGGCTAAAAGTCCAGGAGGAGAGGGGTCCGTCAGATCCGTCACAACTAGCGCTGGGTCCTGCTGTGCGTGCGGCTGTGCCTGAACACCGCTGAAGCCGGCCGCGGTGATGGAGTTCCAGAGCGAGGCCTGGGACGCTGATGGAAGGCAGGCGCGGAGCTGTGACGTCACTGGAATGCGACGCGTTTCGTGAGCGTGCGGGCTACGATGGCACGGTAGCCGCGCTCCTTCATCAAAGCTACAGATGAAACGAGGAAGTGGTTTAAGAAGAGAATAGGGGCGGGGACTGGAGAGAGAAGGGGAGGAAGGAAGAGCGGATTGACAAGAACACAGGGAGGGAGGGGGGGGAGAGGAGGACGGAGAATAATGGCTATGTGCCTGGTTTATCCAAAGAATTGACAAGGTGTGTGTTAATATATAGAGAAGTATATGTGTAAATAAAATAAAATAAAATAAAGATGGATATTAGTAAGGATGAATTTAATTAAAGATAAAAATGAAATTAAATAAATAGTAAGTATGAGAAATGGAAAAATCTCTCATACTTAATTATATAAATAAAAAAATTATAAAAAATATAAATGAAAAATAATACTAATACTACAAAAATAAGAATGAAAGAGAGAGCAAAAAAGAAGAAAAAATAGACGTGATACGTCAGAGTAATTATAGGAGAATGATGATGATAATAATGGATGCTGATAGGGATAAATAGGATTAAATGAGGGTATTATTGTATCATGAGATGATAATTTAGGAAGAAGATATACGATATATATAAAAAAGAGAGAAGAATAATTTCTCGAGGTCATAAAAAACTGCTGATTAGCCCTAGATCACATATATGTGATAAATTAAATGGGATAATGAGCATTACTGTAATAATTAAAAATTAGAAATTGAGATTATTAGTACATCTATATACATATACACATATGTGCATATATGTGCACAGGTATGTATTCAGTCAGATGCATGCGCACGCATAAGCGGACCCACTACCGAGTGGCTCCCATGCATGCGCCGCTCATAACAATAACAACATTAAGATAATGATAATGATTAAGATAAATATCTTAATGTTGTTATTGTTATGAGCGGCGCATGCATGGGAGCCACTCGGTAGTGGGTCCGCTTATGCGTGCGCATGCATCTGACTGAATACATACCTGTGCACATATATGCACATATGTGTATATGTATATAGATGTACTAATAATCTCAATTTCTAATTTTTAATTATTACAGTAATGCTCATTATCCCATTTAATTTATCACATATATGTGATCTAGGGCTAATCAGCAGTTTTTTATGACCTCGAGAAATTATTCTTCTCTCTTTTTTATATATATCGTATATCTTCTTCCTAAATTATCATCTCATGATACAATAATACCCTCATTTAATCCTATTTATCCCTATCAGCATCCATTATTATCATCATCATTCTCCTATAATTACTCTGACGTATCACGTCTATTTTTTCTTCTTTTTTGCTCTCTCTTTCATTCTTATTTTTGTAGTATTAGTATTATTTTTCATTTATATTTTTTATAATTTTTTTATTTATATAATTAAGTATGAGAGATTTTTCCATTTCTCATACTTACTATTTATTTAATTTCATTTTTATCTTTAATTAAATTCATCCTTACTAATATCCATCTTTATTTTATTTTATTTTATTTACACATATACTTCTCTATATATTAACACACACCTTGTCAATTCTTTGGATAAACCAGGCACATAGCCATTATTCTCCGTCCTCCTCTCCCCCCCCTCCCTCCCTGTGTTCTTGTCAATCCGCTCTTCCTTCCTCCCCTTCTCTCTCCAGTCCCCGCCCCTATTCTCTTCTTAAACCACTTCCTCGTTTCATCTGTAGCTTTGATGAAGGAGCGCGGCTACCGTGCCATCGTAGCCCGCACGCTCACGAAACGCGTCGCATTCCAGTGACGTCACAGCTCCGCGCCTGCCTTCCATCAGCGTCCCAGGCCTCGCTCTGGAACTCCATCACCGCGGCCGGCTTCAGCGGTGTTCAGGCACAGCCGCACGCACAGCAGGACCCAGCGCTAGTTGTGACGGATCTGACGGACCCCTCTCCTCCTGGACTTTTAGCCACATTACATGCCCAATGTTATTCTACAAAATGTGAGTGTTTTGCACAGAGTTTTTTAATAAATCTGGTTTTAATACTGCACTTAGAGGCGCCTTCTCTCCTTGTGTTCTTTCTGCAGATTGTTGGGGCTTAGGTTCAGCTCTTCTAGGAAGGCAGCCATTTGTGTGGACTTTGAAAACTTTTCAGAACGTTGTATTGAGTCCCCTTCTTTTTCCCACACAGACTTTTTACGGATTTTATCAATCATCACCTCCTGTTATTCACATAATGGGTACATAGGAATGCCTAGCAATTTTGCGCCTTTACTTGCCTACATTGATATTTTTTTCGAATGTGGTAGAATTTTTTCGAATTTGATAGTTTTTTCAAATGTGTTAGAATTTTTTCGAATTTTATAGTTTTTTTCGAATGTGGTAGAAATTTTTCGAATTTGACAGTTTTTTTTCGAATGTGGTAGAATTTTTTCGAATTTGATATTTTTTTCGAATGTGGTAGAATTTTTTCGAATTTGATAGTTTTTTCGAATGTGTTAGAATTTTTTCGAATTTTATAGTTTTTTTCGAATGTGGTAGAAATTTTTCGAATTTGACAGTTTTTTTTCGAATGTGGTAGAATTTTTTCGAATTTGATATTTTTTTCGAATGTGGTAGAATTTTTTCGAATTTGATAGTTTTTTCAAATGTGTTAGAATTTTTTCGAATTTTATAGTTTTTTTCGAATGTGGTAGAAATTTTTCGAATTTGACAGTTTTTTTTCGAATGTGGTAGAATTTTTTCGAATTTGATATTTTTTTCGAATGTAGTAAAATTTTTTTTGAATTTGATAGTTTTTTTTGAATGTGGTAGAATTTTTTCGAATTTGACAGTTTTTTCGAATGTGGTAGAATTTTTTCGAATTTGATAGTTTTTTTCGAATTTGTTAGAATTTTTTCGAATTTGATAGTTTTTTCGAATGTGGTAGAATTTTTTCGAATTTGACAGCTTTTTTCGAATGTGTTAGAATTTTTTCGAATTTGATAGTTTTTTTCGAATACGGTCGAATTTTTTCGAATGCGGTCGAATTTTTTCGAATTCGAATACGAAACGAAACAAATTCCGAAAACGAATGTAATGAATGCAACGAATTTAACTAAACGAATTTAGTTAAATAACGAATCGAAACAAAACGAAACTAAACGAATTTTTTCATCCTGCACATGTCTGCAATGTACGTCTTGTGTAAATTACATGATGAATTATCCTTTACCATACATAATATAAATAAATAAAACGAATTGAAGAGCATCATAAAGATGAAGGCGACCATTCCTGGAGGCTTCTATTGCTGATCATTTGGCTTTAATATTACAAAGTATAATTAAACCTGAGAACAATAATGTATTATTGCAATACTAATCATTCCTTAGATGTGGTGGCTGCGTTAGTTTTCATTTTTATGGCTAAGAATTTTTTTTTTTTTTTTAGCAAGTAGAAAAAATATATTGATCTTGCAAGAGATGCAGAACCTTGTCACTTCCAATGAGATGTACTGGAAACTAAAATAATATTTCTTTATTGTGTAAACTACTAATCCCATCACCCACATTTATTGACAATGCACAAGGGCAAACATGTTTGAAGTCCAACCTCTGAATCCCTGGTACAGGTAGGATTACTAGGTCAAAATAACGTGCCATTCTTTATTTTCCCATTCATAAATTTGAAGCCAAAGATTTAAAATCACAACCATTTTCATTTGCATTTTCAGAAGGAGGTATGGCAGTTCATATTTCTCCTAGGAAAGATTTTCATTTGACTTATCCAATCAGTTTGCTTTGCTAGAGAATCAATGTATTTTTTTCACAGGTAAAATTCCAATTGACAGGATTGCCTTGGCTCATGTTTTGACCGCTTGTATTGCCCAAATAAAAGTGCCCATCTGCAAACTTTGACTCTGATTTATAGGAAAGGTCAGTTAATCCCAAGAAGGCAGTTTGCTAAATATCAAGATCTCCCTGCATGTGTTTTCTGTGGCTGCTTAGCTGAAGATCAAATACAAATAGTGATGGAAGCATTAGCAAGATTTTGGAAATAAGATGGAGTGTTTCTGTCTTGTAATCCATATTTCTAATGGTAATTGCTGTGCAGAATGTAAAATTATACAACAAATTTAATTAACTTTATACATTTACATAATTTCACAATTTATTGCACTAAGTCCATCTTAAAACTATTAAGCCAAAAAGCAGATTTTGTATTCCATATAAATAAGTAGTGTGACCTACTAAAATATCCCAGGGCTGTTTTTGCCAAGCATAACATTGGCTACACACTGAGAGACAAAATGTAAAAGTGATAAGAAATTAGTATGCAATGCCACTTAATTACTACCTTCCAAATGTAAGGCTGAAAATTAAGATTATTCAAAATCTAGAAAATACAACTTTCAATCGTCAATATACATGTTACATTTGGTTATAACACACTACAAGCAGTTTAACATTTGTTAAGACTGGGCTTTCAGATATTACCTTGAAGTAACTGTCCTGCTGAGATAACTCTACCCATTTTGTTTTACCACCACTATGAGCAAAATTACAGAGAAGCCAAATTAAAAAAAGCACTTTAACTTGTTTTTGCACATGAGTATGTTTTCAACGATATACTAAGTAAAATTATGTGTTGCATATTTATAATATTTACATTTTCTAAACTTTGTTCACAGTTTAATGTCATTATTATTCATATTATGCATTTTGTTTTTTTGTTAATAAATGTTCATACCTATTTCTCCCAAGAATGGAACTGTATTAACAACTGCCTCTTGGTAAAGCCATGAACCATTAGGCTGGGTTCACGCTAGAGCACGGGGCGGCTCACAGCAGGGGGTCCAGTGCATCTCTATTCAGCGGTTCAGGTCCAATTTCAGCCCAAATCTTTGGCTGAATTCGGACCTGAAATGGACCAGAAGATGCACAGTACTCTGGAGTTCGCAACAGAGCCACTCCGGAGATGTGTGAACCGGCTCCATAGAGAGCCGGTCACAATTTCCTGCTATGCAAATTGGATGCGGAAAAACCTGCATCCAATTTGCAATGGTGTAAAGCCAGCCTTAGGGTTTGGTAAAGTAAAGCCCTATTCACTCAGGTTCCAAATAGGAAGCTTGAAGCACATTCCTAATGCTCAATATGCACCTCCCTAACCCTGGGCCTGATACGGTATGACTTTAAAATGCTCTGGATTCACCAGTGCTTAGTCTTTGCTTCTCTTTGCACTGCAGGAATGGTGCTTGCAAAGATTAGGACACATGTGACGCTGCTAGGAGAAGTTATTGTCAGGTCTAAAGTGAGCCCATGCTTTGCCTTCCTCAGCAATATATTGTGTACCTGCCTTCCTATTGGCTCCTATGTCACTATTATTTAGCCACTGAGAGAAAATTAAAGTCCTTTGTAAGCTACTAGTTGCTGGGATTGAAAAATAAAGAGGACTATGAACTCCCTGACTGGCCCTGCATGGTCACATGGCATTAGTTACATGATCATTCATACCAAAAATGCTCCTGGTACTCAATGACGCAGCAGGAGAGTAGGAATAGGTAGGAATGGAGGAGTAAAGAAAGCCTGTTGCCTTGCCTTATTTGGGCAATACAAAGGTTTGCTTCAAGATGACCTGGAGCCACCCAAGATCTAAGACCAGTGGATTGGAACCCTTTAGCCTGGTACACACAGGTGTCATGGATCTGCAGTAATGTTCATGTCTGTCTGCTTACCTCTCCGTGTGTTCAGCTTAAGAGACCAGCCACCCTTCACCTGGCTGCTTAAGTAATCTCTCCTCAAGCATAGCTCCACCCCAGCCTCTGACTGGGAACACTATAGTAACCTGTGCACTGCAAAACAGCCATGCTGATCAATATTGTGTGTTTGGCTTCCTGCATGTGTGTTTTGCCTTGTAAGACAAAGGGGAGAACACAGGAAGCGCCACCTGAGTGTAGTGTTAGAAGTAGCTTTAATGGCAAGGTAACAAAACTCACTTACAAGACGTAAGAACATAAAAGGCTCATCTGTATGGGTATGTGGAGTCCATCTGGAGGTCCCTGGATCCGGATCCGGTCACTGTGTGTAGCTGTGTAACGGTCCAGTCGCTGAGCACGTCCTGTGGCCACCAGGAGGGGGCCGGAACTGGCGTTGGACACTCGTGGATGACGTCACAGGTCACAGGAGCACATCCGGGGGAATGTCCACAAGTAAAGAGGAAAGGACTGGCAGGCTGACGCTGGTTCCGGCCCCCTCCTGGTGGCCACAGGACATGCTGAGCGACCGGACCATTATACAGCTACACACAGTGACCGGATCCGGATCCAGAGACCTCCAGACGGACTCCACATACCCATACAGATGAGCCTTTTATATTCTTACTTCTTGTAAGTGAGTTTTGTTACCTTGCCATTAAAGCTGCTTCTAACATTACACTCAGGTGGCGCTTCCTGTGTTCTTCCCTTTGTCTTCCTCTACACGGAGTCATCTCTCTGAGGACAGCAGCCACCGTTGCCCTGCCACCTCTTATTATTTTAGTCTTTTATTTGAAAAACTATTAACCCCTGAATTCCTGACTTCACAATGGACTAATGATATATGAGTTGTGATCATTCATATTTGCACTGTATTTGTGCTGATAGTTACTGTTACCTTTGTGTCTTGCCATGTGCTCTACATCTGATTTGGGTTACTGATCTTGGCTTGTTCTTGACTGTCCTTGTCTGCTTGTTGCCCTGACCTTCTGGCTATCTCCCGACTATCCCTTGTTGTCCCAAGCTGCTGCTTCCTCTCTATCCTCCAGTAGCCTACTGTGAGTGTGAGCTGGGAGACCCTGGGGACACGACCTGGAGCAAGACTGCAGCGAAATCCATCCCCACCTTCAGGGGCTCCTGGTGAACACCTACTGGCTCTTAGATTCTGTGCCCTGGGAAATCTCATGCTCTAGCTCCCGGTGTGATCCGCGTTGGTGCTCCAGAGTACCTGCTTTCCTGAACCAACCAGAGCTCCATCTGCAGCAGTCAGCCGTAGGGCCCACTACCTTAGCGGTGCATTCCTGACCCAAACGGGGTGCATCTGATACCACGCCTTAGGTGACATGACAACAGGAAGTTAAAAGGTCACTGTACTAACTATGCAATGTTACTACAGCATTCTCCCCCACTGTGTTATTATGTTCTGACTCCCGCCAGAATACATCGCTAAGTGCTCCCAACCATTGGATGCAGGTGCTGATCGGATACTGATAGGCTGCTAGTTTTCCAGTATGCTTATTCGACAGAAGCTAGTCTAGAGACCAACTTCAGATGGACAAGTAGCTGCCAAACTGTTTTGGTCGATTTCTGGCCCATGTGTATCTAGCTTAATGAAAGGGTGTATTAAAGAAGTAATTTTCACACAAGTATGTGTTCACCCAATCTAATCAATGATACTGTAGAAGCTAGAAATTGTGGATAAGCCCGCTTGCATTAACCCAACATCTCCAGTAGTGTCTGTTTGAATGAAGACTGTGAAATAATGCTTAAAGTAAACCTGTTACTTATCTAAAAAATTCCAGCCAGAAGCCTTGTGTATTAGAAAAAGCTGAATAGGTACCTCTCTGGCAGCTGTCATGAGTAAATCAGGCGATTTTCCATATTAGTGTTTTTTTTATTTTTTTTATTCCCTCTCTTTAAACAGGAAATTGGAGTGACGATAGCACCAAATAATTTCTATACTTTCTGCCAAGGCTCAGGGTGCTTTTGATGATTGTTTAATCACTTAAAATTACCAAGATGTGACTCTATTTCAAAATGCAGATGTCCGCTAAAAGCTTTATGTAAAGTCCTTTCTACTGCTTCCTATTTCTTGCCTAAATTTCATTAGTGTCAATATTTTAACAATATTGTTTGAAAAGAAACATTTCTATAATATTGCTAAAAAGATATATTTAGTGACAAAAAATTGTTTTTCTAGGTGCTCCAAAACTGATTTAAATTACTGAATAGCCTGTCATCAGGTAGTTGCGCTAGTTTGATAGCCCCATGAGTTTGTGAGAATGTACTTGGCAGGTAAGAGCTGAATTTGGATGATTAAAATCTCCAAATGTGGTTTGTTTTAGCTTGAAATATTACATTAATTTAGATTATTATTCTGGGTCTATGGATGGCTTCATGCACAGTGTGTGTACATATGTGTGAGCACATTCATCTGTGTGTGTTTTGTCACTTTCCATTTAACACAGTATTGACTGTTTAGCATAATGATGAAGACTGTAGTATTTTAAGATAAATGATTTTATTTCGGACCTGAAAAGAGTATTTTATGCCTTCCTGGAGCTGAAAAGAGAAAGCCATAAATATGCTTGCCAAGTACTTTTCTAATCTGCAATTTAAAGTTAAAAAGAGCAAGATTTATTGAACAGCGATTTACACAAACATTAAAAAGCACGTTACTGATCACTGGTTTTATTACAGCAGATTTATGTTGTGAAGAAGTGTCTTTATATAGATATGTTGCAATTATCTTGAAAGGAATGGAAATGAATATAATAATATCCATCAGACTGATGGGAGATATATATTGGCAACTGTTTTTAGAACGGACACATCTGAGTATATTTCTAATGTGGAAATAATGCATTATGAACAAATACACAGGTTGATGGAGTTAGGCATTGGCTAGGTGTATAATTAGTCTTCTGCCAATTCTACCCCGCAGGCAAATAATCCTCAACATACAAGCTGAAATCCCACAGTGCTGATCACAGGTTTATAATACCCAGTAAACCGAAAATACAGCTTATCATTTGAAACAGTCTATTTCCATTGAATACAATTTTGAACAATTATAATAAAGTTTAACGTAATCTAGGTGACTTTCATATTTGCATTCCCCATTTGTTTTATATTAGAATATCTACATTCTGGTGTCTTGATGCAGTCAACAGCCTTGCTGGACAGTTGCTGACATAAACTCAATGACAGGATTATCCCCAAACAGAATACATTGCAATCAAGTTAAACTAACTTATACTGGGAAGTATGTATAGTAAAATGGCAGTTAATGCTAATTATAGCAACCCACTTTATTAGGAGCCATGTTTTTTTTTTTCTTTTGTCTGGAAGAATGAAACAGCGAATCTGATTGGGTAAAAATCCCACTTTTTTTCTCAATTGTTTAAAAATAAATAGCTCCCGTAGAGTTGCAGTAAGAAAATTGATTCCAACCTCTGCAGGATCATGTGTTTGAGGTCACCTCATCCCGATTTTATAGAAAAACCTGCCCCCCTTGGGAAATGGGATTTTGAAAATGACCAATCAGCATATTATGCTAAATTAGACTCCGAACAGGTCAATCAGAAAAAGCCATATAGTTAACAGAGAAATACACTTTTATAATAGATTTTATTGTGAGCTTCTTCTACCATCTCTGTCTTCTCTGCTATGCTATTATTCCATATGCTTTCTCACATCTTTTTCTAATTGACCCATTCGGGGTCTAATTTAGCATAATATGCTGATAATGATGCTACTTTATTGTGTCTTCCAGACTCCTTTATAATTTGCCCTTCTTCCTTTCCTCTTTTTCCATCACTTGATGGTGGGACTCTGTTTGTAATGCCTCCTCCTTGTTTAGGACATATGTCACCCGGTGCACAAAGGGGATGTTCCGCGTCGTCAGTGCGGGCCCCCCTTATTTACCCGGCGCTGACATGGTCGGGCTCTTTTTTGAGTCCCGCCTATCGTCAGCAGGCCATGATTGCGTGTCGGTGTCCCTGGGCGCCGTGTTCTCTGAGGACAGTTGGTCCAGTTCAGCCACGAATGCGCATGCGCAGCGACCTTTCACTCCTGAGCATGCGCAACACATTCGGCACTACTGCACATGCAGGGGCATCTGCAGGTGTATATCAGATTCCATTGCGGTGTGCAAACAACACAGCTGCGATGGATCTGATCACTGACACCTTTGAAACTCTCCAGAAGAGGTAAGATGGACACACAGGACATGTTTGTTGTGGTTTTCTGACCTACTTAACAATAAGCTTGAGGTGATTCCTATCTTTAAAATATTACCCCTTTGCATCCCAAACAGGCATACCTCCTGGGCAGGGGATTCATGGGAATTCTCCCAGCCATTTTCTTGGGATTGCCAAACCAGGTATATCTTCCTGTGTAGAATCTATATATATTTTCTATCCAGGTATGTATGTTTTCATCTATTTTCATCTTCCTGTTATTGTGCATCCATGTCTACATGACACAGTTTTTACGATTTTACTTTATTCTTTGTAATAAAATATCTTTTGTATTAATATTTGGTGTTTTTGGTCACTTTCAAAATCCCATTTCCCAAGGGGGGCTGTTTTTTCTATAGAATTGCAGTAATGCACATTCAGTGGGGATGATTTACTAAGGGAAATAAGACTGTCCACTTTGAAAGAGAATTTTCACTTTACAAAGGAAAGTTTCCCTTATCTCAGTGAATGTGGTCAAAACTCACTTTACAAAGAACACCCAAGCATGTGCATTAACAATTAAAAAAAAAATGTCTTGCTTGTGTAGCACCCTCTAGTGTGCTACTGGTGTTAGTGTAGGTAAATTTAAGTTCATGACTCATGGTAAGGTATGTGAGTCTGTAATTGGGTTGGGTTACTACAGGTCAGGTTTCTGGTGCCTCCCTCTGGATCTAGAAGCTTGTAGAAGCTTCTAGAAGGTAGTGGGTAGGTCAATAGGTCTTGATCTGCATACTTAGGGAAGTCTGACCAATCCCCAGGCAAAATGTCCTGGCAGGGTGGATGGATCAGCCCTTAAATATGGCAGAGCCTAGTCAGCAGGGGAGTCGGTGGAAGATGGATTGCTGAAGAGGCTGTCGTGGCCTAGGAGGGATCCCCCCTAGGCCACCTAGGGGGGCTTTGCCTCAAGGCTGGGCTTGGGCTGGCTGGGAAGAATCCTTTCAGCTTCCAATTTTTAGAAGGAATCTTGCGTATGAGAAGCAGGGAGCAAGGAGACAGAATAGGTACATCAGCAAACCCAGGGTTACACAAGGGGAGAGACTGCCACATGCTTTCATAGGACAGCCCTGTCCTGAACCCTTTTTTCCCTTGTCCTGGGAGCAGCCAAGTTGGCTAGTAGACAAGCAGCCAGGAGGGCTGGTAATACCTGCAGGCAGTGGAGCTGGGAGCAGTTTTATAGGGGAGATGAAATACTCCACCATGCAGTTTTGCAACATTTTGTGCTATTGTCCAAAAGGGACTGAGAGCTCCTACAAGTCCACAAGGGACTTTGCCACATATCCTTAAAGACTGATTGTGTCCAGGAAAGAGAAGAGTCCAGGTTTTTTTTTTTTCCTCTGTACATAGGAAGGAAGTTGCCCCCATCTTGTTTCAGTCAGGTGGGCATCCCATAACCCCTCAAACCAGTGGCGGCCGCTCATTTGAGGCTCTAATTGACTTCAAAATGGGTGGGATAATGTCACACAAGTGGGTGGGCTCAGGGTGAAGTGCTCTGCGCCCCAAGCCCACCCACTTGTGTGACATTAGCAAATTAATATTCGCTAATGTCTTCCTTCTTCTCCTCCCAACCAATCAGAAATCGGGTCTTAGGATAAGCAGTGGGGAAGCCATAGCTGCCTGGAAAGCCACTAAGGAGGAGAAGCAGCTGGGAATCTGCCGCAGCCACCCAGGAAGCCACTGAGGGGGAGAAGCAGCTGGGAAGCCACACAGGAAGCTACCAAGGAGGAGAAGCAGTGGAGAAGCCGGCGGCGACCCGGATTAGGTAAGTAGTGCGGGACGATTGACCAATCAGGGGGGTGAGTGTGGGCAGCTAGGAGGTTTGTTTGCCCCCCCAAAAGATTAGGCACCACCCACCACTACCTTTAAACCATCCAAATTGTTATCCCTAATAAAAACAACAAAAACTAGCCCAGGGACTGATTTCTTGTGTCTGGATGCAAGTGGAAAATGTGTGTTGCCTGGCTGTGCATAAATAGAAGAGCCAGTTACCAGCAGCCCTTGCAGGGGCAGTGCTACACTTGTGCATGAATAGATGATGGAACTCAGCAGAGCTTCACCTCATTCACTAAGCTAAAGGAAAATTTACTTGCAAAGTGAACAGTCTATTTGCCTTTAGTTAATCAACCTCACTGTGTAAATTGCTCTGATCTGTCCTGGAAGCCCCACAGAATGAAGTGGAAGAAGAACAAGGATTTCAAATCCCTGGACTGCTACACCGGCTGTGCCCCCTACCTTGAAGCGGGAGTCCACCTAAAAAAAAAAAAAAATATTAAAAGCCAGCAGCTACAAATACTGCAGCTGCTGACTTTTAATAAATGGACATTTACCTGTCCCAGGGTCCAGCGATGTCGGCAGCCGATGCCGATCACTCACTCGACTCTCGGCAGCTGCCGCCGTCATCCTAGGTGAGGGAATCAGGAAGTGAAGCATTGCGGTTTCACTTCCCGGTTCCCTACTGCGCATGCGCAAGTCGCGCTGTGCGTCGTAACTGGTGTGTGTTTCCCAGGAGACAGCGTGGAAGGACGGGACGAGGCATAGACTCCCGTGGGAGTCTATGCCAGGAAGTGGGTGCAAATACCTGTCTTAGACGGGTATCTGCACCCCCCTCCCCCCTGACACCGGAGGGGGGGAAGGTTCCGAAAAGCGGAAGTTCCATTTTTGTGTGGAACTCCACTTTAAGCAGCATGGCTATATCAGCACAGTAGCTGGGAGGTGGAGCAAGTGTGAATAGGGAAGTGCTTTCCTCTCTGGGAGCTGGGGGGTGGGCAAACAGGTCATGTCATTGGTTGTTAGGACACCAGGGCAAACTGATGTAATGAGGAGGGGCCACACTAATGTAATGGGGACCACACTGATGTAAGGAGGGCACGCTGATGTAAGGAGGGGGGCATGCTTATGTAAGGAGGCGGCACATTGATGTAAGGGGGGACACTGATTTAAGGAGGGCCACACTGATGTTAGGATGGGGGCACACTGATGTAAGGAGGAGGGGGGCTACACTAATGTAAGGAGGAGGGGGCACACTTATGTAAAGGGGGCACACTGCTGTAAGGAAGAGGGGGATACTGATGTAAGAGGAGGGGGGCACACTGATGTAAGGAAAAGGGAGCATACTGATGTAAGGAATGGGTGCACTTATGAAAGGAGGGGGGCACACTAATATAAGGGGCATACATTGATGTAAGGGGGCACATTTATGTAAGGAGGGGGGCACACTGATTTAAGGAGGTGGAGGAGGGCACGCTAATGTAAGGGGGGGATACTGATGTAAAGGGGGGACATTGATGTAAGGAGGGGGCACACAGATGTAACGGGGACATGTTGATGTAATGGGGCACATTGAAGTAAGGAAGAGGCACACCTATGTAAGGGGGGCACACTGATGTAATGGGGGCACGTTGGTGTAATGAGGGGAGCACACTGATGTTATGGAGAGCACACTGATATGGGAGCACATTGATGTAAGGAGGGGGGCACACTGATTTAAGGAGGAGGGGGGCACACTGATGTAAGGAGGGCGCACATTGATGTAAGGAGGGGCACACTAATGTAAAGGAGAGCATACTATAAGGGGGCAAAATGATGTAAGCAGGGGGGCACACTGATGTAAAGGGGGGGCACATTGATGTAAAGAAGGACTAAGATATAAGGGAAGGCCCTGATATATGGGTAAACACTGATATAAGGGGAACACTGATGTAAGGGGTGCACTTATGTAAGATTGGGAATTGATGTAAGAGAACACTGATTATAAAGCAGGGCATTGATGTAAGGAAGGATACTGATGTTAAGGGGCCATTGATGTAAGGGGAGACTCTCTTCTCCCTAGGCACTAGATGACCTTGTCCTGGCACTGCTCCCCTGCTTTCAGGATGAGGCGTGGGGGAAGAGGCTAGTAAATATGTCATGTTTTGGCCCCTTCCTTTTATGAATGGACACAGTGAGTGATCGGAACCATTCACTCATGTGTCTATTCATTACAAAAGCAAAAGTGTTTACTATGCTTCAATTTGTGAATGAATGGGAAGCTCTGTACAGAGCTATTACTGTCCATTCATTCTGTGCAGCTGAGGCTGCTTTCTCTTTCTCAAATGTGAAACATCAGAGGTCTGTTTATACTGTTTATATCTCACCAAAGCCCCCTAACTGGACTCCTAAAAATGTTTAAAGAATAATTAAAAATATATATATTTTTTTTAAGTCTGACCCTGTCCACTACTTTACTGACACCATCTACTGCCCTACTGACCCCATCCATTGCATTACTGATAAAGTCTACTGACTGATACCATTGACCGTACTATTGAAACCAGTGGTGGAACTACCAGGGTCACAAAGGTCTCACTTACGACCAGACCCTGGCATTCCACCACCATGGCAGGCTCCAAGAAGGATGCACACTGCAGAACATGTGAAAGGGCCCCTCAATGAGAGTAAAGTTTCCCCCGGGATCGTTGGGAAAGGCCACGGGCTTGGAGGGAAGGGCCCCACCGTCAAAGCGAAGGGCTTCAGCTGGGTGTCAGGGGGGCCTTTCATAGTTTCTTGCACCAGGGCTCTGAATGTTCTAGTTGCACCTCTGATTTCAACTGCACAAATGTTTATGTGTATAGGCTATGCAAAAACAAATAAAAAGTAGTGCTTTTTTTATAATTACTGGTTCACAAATCAGTACTGCAATTCAGTTCACTGTATCTGCCAAATGCATGTGCAAACTAGGAGCACTGTGCTATATCATTGTAGGCCATGGTATTGTTCAGCTATAAGGGACTACATGGGAAGTGCTGTGATGGAGCATACCCAGTCTCCTGCATGCTGCAATGTGCTTTTCACCATACTGAAACATCTCAGAAAAGGAGGGAATAAACAGTGTACATTTTTCTCTTAGAAATTAGTCAAATTTTTGTTTTGTTTTGGAAATATCTCACCCAAAATTAAATTTTTGTTGCAGGGGATGCCAGAAGAAATCTGACTTGTATCTTAGGCAGACTTCTGAGAAAATTGGTGAGCCAATCACACAAGCTGGAAATGATGTTTCTGGGGAGTGGTCAGTACACATTCTATGCACAGAACATCTCCATGTAGCCATATTGCATTACATTTATAGGAAATTACAGCTGCTGCAGACTGAAAAGGAAAGGTAATTTTTAACAACATTCAAATACAATACCCTTTAAGCAGCTTATTATTACTTTTTTTTTTCAACTGCTTGCTGCACAAGACACTGAAACACCTTTTCCCACCGTTGCAAATGTATTTGACTGCAATCATCTAGAATCTCAATTTTTTTCATATCATACAGTAATACTGTTTTTCTTTACAGTGGTTGTTTTGGAGTGTCTAATTCTTAAAGCTGAACTTCAGGAAAAAAAATTGCCCTTGCAGTAAGGCTAAGGCTGGGATAAAGGCAAGGGATAAAGCAGAACTGAAGGCAAAACTTTTTTTTTTTTTCATTTTGGATACAGTACAGGAGAGTTATAAACCCTGTCAAGTTTTTCTTTTTTTTAATATGTGTCCTATTAGGGGGATTGATGGAGACTAAATACAAAGATCTGCAACCGCCATTCAGTATTAGGAGTTTCCATGGGAAATAAACCCTAATGAAATTATGTAATTTGATGACGCAACATGTTGGGAGATGCTGGTGATGTCACGGCACTAAACCGGAAGTGTGCAGGTGGCCATTTTGTTGGAGGTTTTCCATATTATTATGCTTGTGCACCAGTAAAAATGCACACCATAAGCTGAGTATATTTAAAATTGTAATCCAAATACTGTTACCCATACGGAGAGCAGTATATGTACTTTATTACTTTTTGAGAGAATTCCATAAGTATATCACAGGATTGCGGAGGATGGAGGTGGATTGAGATCACCAGTGGAAAGGAGGAGAGAGCAGCCGTGATAAAGGAGACCCCATTAAAAGGAGAAGGCGCATGAGACCTAACATGAGGTCAAAACTTAAGGTGAGAACATATGAAAGCTGTTGTTGGAATAAACACACATGGTGAAAAGAATTTATAGTCAAAAAGTTTTACCTTGAGTTATACTTTAAATGGTAATTTTTGCCTAGGGTACCAGTAAAAGCATACTTATTTACCTTATATTTTGCTTCTGCAGAGTCCTCCTTCCATGCAGCCATTCTTATCTTCAGAACTCTGGCCAGCAGTTCCAGCTGTGACATCATTGCATACAATACAGGACCCTCATATGCCTGAAATGAAAGGAATATTGTGCTATAATGTGCTTTACCACGCTATACCATGTATTGCATTGGTGAGCTAAATATTCTTTGGTACCCTGTTCTCTTACACCTTGTTTGTCTTAAAGTCATCCCCCCTCCCCCAAAACTGTAATGTAAATGATTTGTGTGTGTGGCATCCTCTAGTGTGCTACTTGAATGCATGCAAATTCATTGACTCATGGTAAAATGAGTCTGAGTCTGGGTCAGGGTTTACTTCAGGTCAGGTGGATGACTCACAGAGGCAGGTCTCTGGTGCTGTAAGGTAAACCAGATTCCCAGCACCAGAAAACCAGTGTGGGCTTATGCTCATATTCCTGCACATGTGCATTGCTCACATATTAATAGGCAAAGAGGCAATACATGTATTATTCCAGTTCATTCAAGTACAGTACACACGCGCATACAAATTAGTGAGCATACTTGGCACCCAGTTGCCTATTTAAACTGGCCTGTCACCATAAGCAGTTGCTCAATGGTCTTCAGCTTGTATCTGTATTTCTGTGACCTGATCCATTAAACCTGCTTACCTGTGTATGACCTGGCTTTCTCCTGGACTTTGCCTTTACTCCTGCATTAACTTTGTTCACCTGATTTCTCTGACCTCGGACTGTTTACTGGACTCGTCTTTGCTTGCTGATTCTGTATTGTGCCACCCGGCTGTTACTGACCTTGGCCTGCTTCCTGGACTTGCTCTGCCTGCTGACCCTGTCCCTTGTTATCCAGCTGCCACTGATCGTTGCCTTGTGCTACCATTTCCTGCTCTGGTGCCAAGATCCTGTTATTAGGACTGTGACATGCAACTTCAGCCACCGAAAAGTGGACCTTACCAGCCAGCTACTCCGGCACTCGTGTCATTCTGTGCCCTCACACTCTGTCTCCACCTTCAGGATTGTCAAGCAGGAGGTCCAAGAGAAGCCTCCACAACATTCCAGTTTCCACCATGTACGTGTTAGGTGCCTCCCCCTGGTTCTGAAAGTTTGGAGAAACTGTTAGAAGTTAGTGGGCGGAGGCCATAAGGATTGATCTGCATAACTAAAGAACCTTGCCAATCCTCAGGTGTACTGTCCTAGCAGGGTGTTAAGGCCAGCCCTTAAAAATGCATGCTACCAGGGGAGTCGGCTGAAAGATGGAGTTCTGAAGAGACTGCCTGTGGCCTAAGAAGGGTTTCCTAGGTATTTGGGGGCCCCCATCTCCGGGCTGGGCTCAGGCGGGCTCAGAAAGAGCTTTTTGAACAAGATTTTTGCCTGAGAGCAGTGGGAGCAGGGAGGACAGAGTGAGCATGTCAGAACACCCGGGGGTTTTCAAATATGTAGCAAGCTTTCTAGAAGGACAGTGGTGCTGGGAGCAGTTTTATATAGGAGAGGATGTACTCCTGCATGCAGTTTGCCTCACTTTGTGCTAATTCCAAAAGGGGCTAAGAGCTCCTAGTCTGTAATGGACCTTTGCTATTGATCCACAAAAGACTGTGGGGTTCATTTACTAAAGGCAAATCCACTTTGCACTACAAGTGCACTGCAAGTGCACTTGGAAGTGCAGACGCTGTAGATCCGAGTGGAACTTGCAAGGAAAATAAACAGCATTTTTGTTTGTACACGATTGGATGATAAAAACAGCAGAGCTTCCCCTGATTTCAGATCTTCCCCTCAGATTTACAGCGACTGCACTTCCAAGTGCACTTTCAATCTGAAGATCAAGAGCTCTGGCTGGTATTACACAGTTATTAGGCTGTGTTCATACTGGTACGACAAGACTGTTATACAGCTGTTATCCTACTTTACTGTTTCTACTTCGGTCTTACTTCCATCCGACTTGAAAGAACAGGATACAATTTTGCTCCAACTTTGAGATAGTCAGACTTGTCCTTCGACCAATCAAAACAGTCCTAATGTGACATAAATTGCTTTTCCTGCTGTAGTAATCACCATGTCGGATGTCACAAGTCAGATGGTTAGGACGAGAATCCAACTATGATCCAACTTCAGTGATATTGAATGGGCTCAAAATAGACCAAAGTCTGAACAAAGTAGTGCAGGAACCTTTTCTAAAGTCGGACCGACGTGTGTCGGACCAGTTAACATGGTTCTCATAGGGAATCAAGGATTTGTACACGTCATGTGATATGTGCTCCCAAAGTCGGAGCGTATGTCGCACCAGTGTGAACCGTCCCTTAGTTTGAAAGGAAGTTATTAGTAATTTTTGTTTGACAATGCATTACTGTTAGCTCAATAACTCTTATGCCCCGTACACACGGTCGGACTTTGTTCGGACATTCCGACAACAAAATCCTAGGATTTTCTCCGACGGATGTTGGCTCAAACTTGTCTTGCATACACACGGTCACACAAAGTTGTCGGAAAATCCGATCGTTCTAAACGCGGTGACGTAAAACACGTACGTCGGGACTATAAACGGGGCAGTGGCCAATAGCTTTCATCTCTTTATTTATTCTGAGCATGCGTGGCACTTTGTCCGTCGGATTTGTGTACACACGATCGGAATTTCCGACAACAGATTTTGTTGTCGGAAAATTATATAGCCTGCTCTCAAACTTTGTGTGTCGGAAAATCCGATGGAAAATGTGTGATGGAGCCTACACACGGTCGGAATTTCCGACAACAAGGTCCTATCACACATTTTCCATCGGAAAATCCAACCGTGTGTACGGGGCATTAAAGTAGTTTTTCATTATTTTATTTTGTAAAAATAAAGCATTGAATGTGACTTTCACCAAACATTCACTGGGGGGAATCAATCACTGTTATTTAAGGCATATCAGCTGGAATATTCACCTGCAGTGAATATTTGTTGAATGTCAGCTTCGCTGCTCTATAAATATTCCCCTTAAACAGTATCTTCAGACAAAGCCCCTTTTTTCAATTTTGGATTGACTTCAATTTTGTATGTAGCTGTATTGGAGAAATTCACTTCTCTATTTGTGCTAGTGACCATTGCCACTGGGAAAAAATGTTTAAATTGTCACCAGAACAAGAGGTAAGTGGAAATATTCCAATGGGGACAATTCCCCTCATGTTGAGAGATACTCTGTAACTTCCTCGTCTGCCTCTGGGGCAGGAAGTGAACCAATGGTGGCCCATGCACTGTGGGCCCACAGGCGCCACCCCCCATCCATGCGCCCAGCCCCTTTCAGGACGCTGGACGCATGGATTCCTATGGCGGGGGTGGGAGGGAGTGGTACTTTTTGAAGCACCTGATTAGAGCCAGAAGCTCTAATAGGCTTCAAAATAGGGTGGGCTCGGGGCGCAGAGAGTGCACCCTGATCCCACCCAATTGTGTGATGATAGCAAATTAATTTTCACTATTTTCACACTAACCTTCCTTCCCGCCAATCAGGAGGCAGGGCGTCAGACCTGTTTCCTGATTGGCCAAAGTGCCAGGCCACCCTATTGGATGTCTGGCGATTAGGAAGAGGAACGGACTCAGCGGAGAAGACACATGCTGGAGCGGCGGTGGAGGGGAGCTGCTGCCTGGCGGTAAGGGCCAAGGGGGTCTTTCAAAGCTGTGCGGGGGGGTTGGGGGTGCTGCCAGAGCCACAACCCCCACGAGTGGGGGGGGTGGGCACAGTGGCTGCAGTACATATGATGGGCACAAGTGGCTGCATACACTGGGCACAAGTGGCTGCATTTGATGGGCACAAGTGGTTGCATATGATGGGCACAAGGGGCTGCATATGATGGGTACAAGTGGCTGCATTTGATGGGCACAGTGGCTGCATTTGGGCACAATGGCTGATTTTGATGGGCACAGTGGCTGCATATGATGGGCACAATGGCTGCATATGATGGACACAGTGGCTGCATATGATGGGCACAGTGGCTGCGTTTTATCGGCACAATGGCTGCAATTAATGGGTACAAGTGGCTGCATTTAATGAGCACAGTGGCTGCGCTTGTGGGCACAATGGCTGCATATGATGGGCACAGTGGTTGCATATGATGGGCACACATGGCTGCATATGATGGGCACAATGGCTGCATACGATGGGCACAGTGGCTGCATATGATGGGCACAGTGGCTGAGTTTTATGGGCACAATGGCTGCAATTGATGGGCATAGTGGCTGCATTTGATGGGCACAGTGAGGCTGCAATTGATGGGCACAGAAGGCTGCAATTGATGGGGGGGGGTGTGTCAGTATTTTTCAGGTTGTTTGCGCCCCCCCCCCCAAAAAAAAAAAAAAATTGAGCACCAGCTGCCACTGAAGTGAACTGAAATCTCCCAAGTAGTAGGGACAGAGGTTTTTTACCCTGGTAGAAGTTTTTAACCCTTTCCTACGCTACACAAAACTAAAAACAAAAAGTTTATACGTACACTTAAAAAGTTTATACTTACACTGTTGCAGAAGTAAAAAATTTTGTTGGACCTTTTCAAAGGCCCAACATTTTACAAATCAGTGACTGACTGTATTATGTATTTGTTCTAGTCTTACATGTCTGTGTTTCTATAAACTACAATTTGGGGGGGGGGTTGTTTGCTTTGTTTTTGCATGGAAATTTTATGATTTTGTTTAGATTAGCTTACTAAAAGCTTTATGTCCCGACCCATACCAATAACCAACTGTACCACATTTCAAGGCACATATAGTAATACCAGTTTTATCAACCTGTAAATTGTATGTCTTGTTATTTACACACTGGTAAACTGTGTTTTGTTTACATGTTGAACAAGATTTAAACATTAGATTTAAACAAGAACCTATAATATGACTCTGGTCATATTTACAGAATATATATATTTTTTTAACATAAGCATATGTTAAAACAAAAAAAAAAAAAAAAAAGCATATATATGTAATTAAAAAGTTCCAGTGAAGTCTATAACTATCTATAACTATAATACAAAAACTATTGGAAATACGTGAGTTTAGAAAACAACAAGCATATGGTTTTAAAATCTAGAATATTTAACACATTTAAAGGAAAAAATTAGTAGGTTACTGGGCTTTTAGTTCAATTCATTACGAACTCTTTTTTAGATGTTCACATCCAAGATTCCACATGTAGCTGTAAAACCATGTTAAACTCTTTTAGGTATGAAACCTGATATAAAGTTGTAAAAGTTTCAAGTATGCTTGCAGAGCTAGATAAGTCTTTCCTTTGATTTCCAGCTCACTGTTTTTTTCATTATTCTGAAACCCTTTTCTGTAGAGAATGATCAAGATCCTACAAACAAAGAATATATTAATAATTTTAATGAATTTAAATAAATATTGAGTAAGAATTATGATATGGACACAGATGGCTGATCTGACTTGACAAAAATCGAGTTTGATAGGCTGCTTCCAACTAAAATAACATGTTCTGAATATCTTGTAATAAGTAAAATCTTATAACATCTTACAATAAGAAAAAAACAGGTACATTCACCAAATCATTATAGTCCTACAGACAAACATCATAAAGAATGCTCCCATTTTTACCATGGTTACAAGACAGTCATAACTGAATGTTTTGCCCAATCAAAGCTAAGTGCCCATTGAAGTGAGTGTTTTTTAACAGTATAAAGTATAACAGTAATTGAAAATTTTGCAGCAAATACATTGTATATCATATAAAAGTGATGTCTCCCTTTAATTCTAGGAACCCTAATGCCAGTATGTGGTTAGCATGTTACAGAAGATGTCTTATTTTATCCACTGTATTATTTTATGGGTTGACAAAACATCTGATTAACCAGCATACATTTTATAGGAAAATTATGCAACACATTTCCTTCCTGGGGCTACACAAATGTCACTGACGTAATGTCCATTAATAATATCTACTATTATAAAGAATCTAGGCTGTGTTAGTCATTCCTTGATTTAGAAACTCTAGGGAAAAGAAAGTAAGTAACTATAAAACGTGTTAATTTGTCCACTTCCTATTAAAAATGTTACTAAGGTCTCACACCTGTTTCCGTCAGCAGAAGGAATATTTTTTCACACATCTGACCAAAAAAAAGAAAATACTTTCAGGATGTTAAATATATCACATTCTATGCAATGACTTAATTTTTAATTGAAAGAATAGGAAAAAGCAATACATTTTAACATTTTTCAGTTTCCAAAAGACATATCTTTTGATGAACATACTATAAATTATGCTGACCTTGCATATGAAAGCAATGCTTTCCTGAGAAAAATATCCAGGCTGCCATTGCTGTCCTCCTGAAAATGTTGTTTGGCCGTAGCCTTCATTTTTATTCTAGGATCAAGGAAGCTAGATTAACTCTTTCCTGGCCAGTCACTGGAACTTCCAGGCTCCAGCCAAATGTAGCAGCGTCAGTATGTGTTGGTTAATTTGACTATTACTGTATCTATACCCAAACTGTCCACGTAAAAATGGTGAGGAACCATTCAGCATAGTTTCTATCAGTGTGAGACCAGAACTGTCAGTGACAGTGTGATCTTGAATCTAGGAACCCACACTGCTGCCTGCTACTATTTTCAGAAAAGAATGTGGATAACCACCAGGAAAGGTGAACAACAGCAACCTCAATGTTTCTCCCAGTAATTATTGTAAAATCACCACTCAAAATGAAAATATTTAGAATAAAGGGGGTCTTCTAGGCTTAAAGTCACTGTGCCTTTGCCATGATTGTGTGGTTTGATAAATGTTGACTGCAAGGGTAGTAATAGTGGGGACCCTGTAATGTGCATATATACCCATATGGTCCACATCCATGTCAACCTATTTTAGTATTTTCCCATGTGTATTGCCAGAATATCCAGTATACACATATGAGGATTGTGCAGCAAGGATATCATCCATTTGTATACATTGTGTGGTCCTCCATAAA
The DNA here is from genome assembly GCF_042186555.1 of Aquarana catesbeiana. Taxonomy (NCBI): domain Eukaryota; kingdom Metazoa; phylum Chordata; class Amphibia; order Anura; family Ranidae; genus Aquarana; species Aquarana catesbeiana. The sequence continues at coordinate 199,937,060 of NC_133324.1, forward strand.
TCTATAAGTAAATAATTTTCCAAACAAAGATATCGCGGATGAGTAGTCAACAAGAAAAAGCTCAGATACTGTGGAAAATGTCACAGGTTGCCAGCTCCATCCTATTCCCATTGTCCTATTGACCCATAATTTTGATGGATTATGCCACTGGCCAATAGGTACCATGTTTCCCCAAAAATAAGACCTATCCAGAAAATAAGCCCTACTGTGATTTTCAGGAGGGCTGCAATATAAGCCCTACCCTGAAAATAAGCCCTAGTTTAAAGTGGTTGTAAAATCCTAAAATGCACTGTATTACAGTATTATATAATGTAAATTGTGTATGTTTATGTAATATATTTGTAGCAATAACTCTTGGTGGAGCTGCTGGTTTAAAGCGGGCCTGTCCTCTTGTCTCTTTACCCCTCTTAAATTGTTCAATCCCCTTGACACAACTGTAGTGCAGTGTTGTAATGATATGAGTATTGACTTTAACCCACAATATACACTTATGTTTATATTTACCTCTACCTGGGTGTCTATAGCTCCACCTGCAGGAGAAACAACAACACTGCACACAAACTTCAGTAATAACCAAAAATAACTTCTTTCTTTGGGTAAATAGTATATTTATATATATATATATATACACTATCACACCAACGTAGTGCCACAGTATAGTAAACAGTTATAACAGTCTGAGTAACATACACAAATATACTTAAGTATATGTATATATCTATATTTATACCAGGGAGCTCCCCCCGCTCTAAACTGTAAAGTCACTATCCTCTGTAACTAAATGCAGGGCCCTTCAGTAAAAAGAGATAGTCTTGACGTCTTCAGTCTTCACTAGCTTATGAATTTGTAATTGTAATCCAAAAAAGGGTTCCTCTTGGGTGTTGCGCAGTGTAAGGTAATACACTGAAGCAGTTATAATCCAGCAGACTGGTTAAGTGTTCTTATACGAAGGAGATAAACATCTAATATCAATTCTTGAATACTGAAGTCTATGCAGATGTAATGTTCTCCAACTTAACTTGTTCCGTGGGACTATCAGTCCCAGCAACATTCTGTAACAGTTCTAAGTGTGTGTAGTATTTAAACAAACTTCTGGGTGTTAACCCTCTCACCACACGGGATCCAGGCGGATGGATGACTCTGTTTCAACAGAGGGCTAAGATGGCTGCTCCCAGCCCTTTTATATCCTCCCACAATGCAGTTCAGTTCTTCTCTGGTCCAGGAGCATTGTGGGTAGGTCATAGTTAATGTTCAGAAGTAAACAATCAATCACTTCCATGTCACTTCTCTTAAGCATGAAACATAAAAGTGTTGTACCTTTTCAATTGTAAACAAGATGGCACTATAACAACTTATGTCCTGTATAACACACATATGGCTAAAAACAAAAGTTATCAGCGCTACATACTCCCCCTGCTTTAAATCTTTGGTCCCCAAAGATATGTAATACCTTGTTCCTGTTACACATCTTAGCCTCTAAACGAGTGCACAGGACTGACAGAGGAGCCTCCCACTAATTCTCAGGTGTTGGAAAGCTATTCTGTGTACCCACAACTGTCACCTTAGTATCAGATACAGATGTGCCAAGGGGTGAAACAGGGCTCTCATTGTCCAGATTGACTGAGGAGGAACTAGGCTCATCAACATTCCTTTTGCTGGTAACCTTTGTTGTCTCAGAACACTCACCCAAAGTATCATAGCTTAGTCTCTTAGGTGGGCGAATGTTCCTTTTTCCCCTTTGTTCTTTTGGTGTGTCCTCTATTTCTGGATGGACACTACTCTCTTCTACTTCAGTGGGAGATAAACACTTCTCAACTCTTTCGGACAATGGTACAAACTCTGAAGCTTCTGGCCTAAGGGCTTCACTACCCTCTTTGGTTGTTGGTGATGAAACACTCTCTTCAGCTTCGGGAATATTAGATGACCACAACCAGCTAATGTCCATCTCTCTCTCCTCACTGTTTGCAGTTGTCAAAGGCCCAGAATGGGACCTAGTTACAGGCCGTTGTGCAACTTCTGATGTAGATGATAACTCCTCCTCAGGGATTATCCTGACTGCATCAGTAAGGGGCAAAAGGTGATTCCGATGCCAAGTCTTAATTGGTCCAGCACTTCCTTCTGGTCTGATTTCGAAGACTGGAAGTCCTGTGAGCTGTTTACATACAATGTATGGCTGTGACCTCCAGCGATTTGCCAGCTTGTGTTTCCCAGGAATGCCCAAATTCCTCAATAGGACTCGGTCACCAGGTTTCAGATCTTGAATCCTTACTTTGAGATCAAAATTCCTCTTATTTCTGCTCCCTCTGCTGTCTGACATTTTCCGAGCCTTCTCGTAAGCAATCTTCAGACTCTTCCTCAGCCTATTTGTATATCCTCGATGAGAAGCCTCTGAGGTATGATCCAGAGAAGTTCCAAAAGCCAAGTCTACTGGTAATCTAGCCTCTCGCCCAAACATCAGCCAATAAGGTGAATATCCTGTGACATCACTCTTGGTGCTGTTATATGCATGTACTAAAGCGACAATATGCTTACTCCAGTTGGGCTTTTGTTCAGTGGTTAGTGTCCCCAACATATTAAGAAGAGTTCTATTAAACCTCTCCGGCTGAGGGTCTCCTTGTGGATGTTAAGGTGTAGTTCTAGACTTCTGAATTCCCAACAGTTCCAATAATCTCCTCTTCGGGTCCCCTTTTGACATCACTTGGCGAGACCGGGGTTGCTTGATTTGCCTGCTTCAGCAGCATTCTTGCTGGTATCTTGACCAGCAGGGCTGTCCTGTACTGAAAACTGACGGAAACCCTCCCCCTGGTTCTCTTAAGCGCCTTACTAAATAACACTTTTGGGAGTATTTCCAGACCCACATCCTCTTCCTGAGTGTTCGTCTCCAAGACAACGAAAGGACCTAGTTGTCTCCAACTCAACTTGACAGAGGCCCTCATGCATACCACTTCACCCGGTTGTAGCAGTTCTTCACCTCGGTCTAAAGTCAAACCTTTCCCACCCCTTTTGGTGGAGTCTTCTGTTCATGTACTATATTCTTGTACACTTGGGTTAGCATAGGATGTACCTTCATGGCCGGGGCACTTTCCTTCTGTACAAGCGGTGTCAGGAGTCTTCTGACCAGATCAGTATTTGTTCCGATGATAAGGGAACTTTTATGAGCCCCAGGGGGCCGACACACAACTGCCAAGGTGTCGAAAGTCTCCGCCTTTCCAGCCACACTCGGGTCAAAGGTAAGTTTGATAGGGATATACCCCTCATAAGGGAAATTCTGGGTACCTAGGCCCCATATCTCCAACTCTTCCAACTTTTGCAGAGGGAGATGCTTGAGATGCTTCATATAGAAATCTTTATATAATAAGGTCACTTTGGCTCCGGTATCCAGCAAGACTTTGGTGTATATTCCTTCTACCTGGATGGGGATGATTGGAGAGGGTCCCACTAAGTTGCGGGGAAATTCCCCATGAGTGTTCGGCTTCTTCTGCTTGTTAGTGCGCATCTTGACTCCTCATTTCCATGGACGCTCATTCAGCTTCATTCCTCCTCTTACTCTCAAAACATTGTGAACCTGGGTTTCGTTGGAGTTGACGACTGTTACAGGGCACCCAGTTGACTCCTTCACTGGGGCCCTTTGAAGTTTTCTGCCGGCTTTTGACGTTGTGCTGCTGCCCTTGGGCACACTCTCCCAACATGACCAGCTCCTCCACAGTTGAAACAAAGTCCAGATTCCCTCCTGAATGTGAAGTCTGATATTTTTTTATTTTTTTAGTTCCTCCATTGGGCGGATCAGAGGATCTTGTGGTCAGCAGAGCCATCATCTCCATTAACTGGGCCACCTGAGTCTTAAGGAGCGCAATCTGAGGATCCTCTTCCATCACACTAGCTGTCCTGTCTCCAACAGTGTGTTTTGGTTCTTGAATTTTTTCCTTCTTTCTTTCTAGGATAGCTTCTTCCTCCCATACAATCTGAATTAGATCTGGGTACTTCAATATGCCGCCATCTTGACGAGTTCTTAACTGGAGGGTGATGGGATCCAAAGGCTGGGCACCTCTTAAAACTTGTTTGGCTCGAACTTCATCCACCTTACTAGGATCTAATCCCTTCTTTAACAATATTTGGTGAATGACCTTGTCTAACCGTCTCACATATTCTGACAGCTTCTCTCCTGTTTCTTGATAGGTGTGTTCCAATTAGTAAATTAGTTTAGAAACCTTCTCGGTACGTCCAAACACATCTTGCAGGATATCTAAGTAGTCTTGGGCTACACAGTTTTGTTTGCTAAGCTTCAGATTTTGAATAGCCTCGGAAGCAGGCCCTTTCAGACTTTCAGTAATCCGCTGTTTTTTTTGCGTTTCAGGGATGTCCCACTCATCCAACACTTGCGTGGCCTGTTCCAACCACTCTTCAAAAGTGTCTTCTCCTTTGGGTACAGGCCGTTGGCCCGAGAAAATGCCCAGTTTTCAGTACCCAGTCCCTGAATATGTTGGGTTCCCTTTTTGATATTGGGACACCAAATCTCCCAGGGCTTTAAAGAGTTCTGGCTCATTGCAGCTAGTGCTGACTGTGATGGAACCTTGGGGGGAAGGTGGCAAGATTCTCCCCTTCTTCCCTTGGGTGGGTCAGCTAAAATTTGGTCTTGTCAGCGAGTTCAACACTTGCACCCCTGAAATTTTCCGGAACTCCCTTCCTCCACTCCAATAATGCATAAGTACGGAATGTCTCCTGATTGGGTCTTACTGCGACCACCTTGGCTCTTTGTTCTGGGGATAGTGTTTTTACCACTCGGTTAATGTGTTCTTTCTCCCAGATATCTCCCCAGAGTTCCATGGCCACGCTCGCTTCTGAGCGGGTGCCTTCCGCCTCACACCACTGTGCCACAGTGGGGGGATCCATTCTATGGTTCTTAAGGGGGTGCTTGACTTTAGAGTGACAGTTATCCCGGACGAGCCCCCACATGTAGCAATAACTCTTGGTGGAGCTGCTGGTTTAAAGCGGGCCTGTCCTCTTGTCTCTTTACCCCTCTTAAATTGTTCAATCCCCTTGACACAACTGTAGTCCAGTGTTGTAATGATATGAATATTGACTTTAACCCACAATATACACTTATGTTTATATTTACCTCTACCTGGGTGTCTATAGCTCCACCTGCAGGAGAAATGACAGCACTGCACACAAACTTCAGTAATAACCAAAAATAACTTCTTTCTTTGGGTAAATAGTATATTTATATAAAAGGTTATTACAATAACTACACTATCACACCAACGTAGTGCCACAGTATAGTAAACAGTTATAACAGAACAGTCTGAGTAACATACACAAATATACTTAAGTATATGTATATATCTATATTTATACCAAGGAGCTCCCCCTGCTCTAAACTGTAAAGTCACTATCCTCTGTAACTAAATGCAGGGCCCTGCAGTAAAAATTGATAGTCTTGACGTCTTCAGTCTTCGCTAGCTTATAAATTTGTAATTGTAATCCACAAAAGGGTTCCTCTTGGGTGTTGTGCAGTGTAAGGTAATACACTAAAGCAGTTATAATCCAGCAGACTGGTTAAGTGTTCTTATACGAAGGAGATAAACATCTAATATCAATTTTTGAATACTGAAGTCTATGCAGATGTAATGTTCTCCAACTTAACTTTTTCCGTGGGACTATCAGTCCCAGCAACACTCTGTAACAGTTCTAAGTGTGTGTAGTATTTAAACAAACTTCTGGGTGTTAACCCTCTCACCACACGGGATCCAGCCGGATGGATGCCTCTGTTTCAACAGTTCTCAGTCCGTACGGAACTACCACCACGCCGTCACACTGCTCTGTTCAGTAACCAGGAGTCCTCAGTTACCTCCTCCACGGGTCTCCGGAACAATCACTTCTGCTGCTTCAGCACACTGTGATATGATGGCAGGATCCCTGCTGCCGCTCCGCTCCCTCACAAAGTAGGCCGCAACCCTGTGGTACACACACACCCAAAGAGCTCTGCAGGCAGCCCACGCGTCCCAGGAACAAGAGCTAAGATGGCTGCTCCCAGCCCTTTTATATCCTCCCACAATTCAGTTCAGTTCTTCTCTGGTCCAGGAGCATTCTGCATCAGAATATCAGCGCTTGGCCTCTCTGTGGAGGAGAGAGGACAGGATGTGAGGCGGATCCTTGCAGGGGCATACCAAGTAGGAGAGGGGGTGGCGGTCTGCCCCGGGTGCCAAAAAATGGGGGGGTGTCAGTGGCATTGCTATGGTGGTGCCCGCACCCAGGTCAGTTGACACCCACCAGATGTGACACCATCCCGTGGCGGCAAGAGCCCTGGCTGTTTATTTTTTTTCAGCCGGAACACCCCGGTGCCATTGTCTGGTCCAGTCTTACTTTCTGCTCCTTCCACAGGCAGCTGCTGCTGCAAACTATGTCCCCAGTCCTCCTTACTAGCTGCTGCCTGGGTATATCTGAGGCTGAGAGCCAGCCAGCCAGCCAGCCAGAGGGGGTTATGGATTGTAATGCCAGTGTCCTCCACTGCCTGAGGTGAGCTGATGATAAGGGGGTGGGAGGTGTGGGCTGGCATGGTATCCACTGCCCAGTCACCTGAGCTGTTGTGATAGAAGAGGCTGAAGGGGTATTTGTGTCTGCCCTGTCACCCTGAGCTGATCTGGGAAGGGGGGAGGTTGCTGTGTCCACCACCACCCAGGTATAGTGTAGCTGAGCTGATTTGATAGGGGCGTGGTATTAATGTGTCTCCACCACCCACCTATAGTAGTAGCATAATATTAAATATTTTAGGACACCATTTGGTTCAGAATATTTTTTTTCTTGTTTTCCTCCTCTAAAACCTAGGTGCGTCTTATGGTCAGGTGCATCTCATGGTGCGAAAAATACGGTAGTCCCTTATCATCCCCTCCAAGAGCTTGCATACTATTGATTATAGGCTAACTGGTCTGTAATTCCCAGAGATGTATTTTGGGCCCTTTTTAAATACTGGTGCTACATTGGCTTTTCTCCAATCACCTGGTACCATTCCAGTCAGTAGACTGTCAGTAAAAATTAGGAACAATGGTCTGGCAATTACATGACTAAGTTCCCTAAGTACCCTCGGATGCAAGCCATCTGGTCCGGTGATTTATTAATGTTAAGTTTCCCAAGTCTAATTTTTAATTCTGTCCTCTGTTAACCATGTAGGTGCTTCCTGTGATGTGTTATGAGGATAAACACTGCCGTTTTGATTATTGAAGCCCCCTGATTCCCTCGTAAAGACTGAGGAGAAGAATAAATGTAATACCTTCGCCATCTCCCCATCCTTTGTAACCAGATGTCCTTCCTCATTCTTTATTGGGCCAATATGGTCCATCCTCCGTTTTTTACTGTTTACATACTTAAAGAATTTCTTGGGATTTTTTTTTGCTCTCCTCTGCTATGTGTCTATCGTGTTCTATCTTAGCCACCCTAATTTCACCCTTACATTTCTTGTTGCATTCTTTATAAAGTCCAAATGCTGATGATCATCCCTCAACCTTGTATTTTATGAAGGCCTTCTCCTTTGCTTTTATATGCATTTTTACATTGAAGTTAAGCCATCCAGGACTTTTGTTCGCTCTTTTAAATGTATTACCCAATGGGATGCATTGGCTAATGCCCTTATTTAATATGCTCTTAAAGCAAACCCATCTCTCCTTCATGTTCTTTGTTCCTAAGATTTTATTGCAATTCTTGCCTTCTAGCAAGGTTCGTAGTTTAGGGAAGTTGGCTCTTTTGAAAGTCAGTGTCTTTGTATTCCCCTTATGTTTCCTATTTGTGTGATTTATACTGAAGCCAATTAACCTGTGATCGCCATTTCCTAAATTGCCCCGTATTTCCACATAGGTGATCAGGTCTGTATTGCTGGTAATCAGTAGATCCAGTAAGGCTTTATTTCTAGTTGGTGCGTCTACCATCTGAACCATGAAAGCTATCAATATCATAGTTCACATCTCAATTCTTAGTACAAATCCCCAATCCTTCCATTGCTCCCTTTTCAGTAATACAGCTTAAATAAAAGTACCACAGGGACAGTGTGCTGTAATTGCTGCATTACTCTAACAGAGTCATTTCTGCACATGATAATTTATTGGGTGATTTAACTCCCCAGCATCCACCAAAACCTAAAATGTAGGCTTTGGGTTGACTGACCCTTTAAGAATTTGAACTGAACACTTCTATAAAAGTTGAATCAGGAAAGGGCACCTTGCAAACTCAACTAGCCCTGCAGTAAATCTGCAAAATACGATCTTTTTTCTACACTTGATTTGAATATGACCTATATTATGTAGTATTCTCTGTCTCTGTTGATCAATGAATCTCCTTTAGGAATAAGTTAGATAGGTAAAGTATGCAAACTGATTAAAATTTCATCAGAATCTTTTCAAATTAATTTGCATATTTATTCTTGATTCTGTTGTTTGTACATCCCTTTCCTTACGTTTCATATGTTTAATGAATCATTCATGGATTTTTTGTATGGTTTTAAAGAATGTAAAGTAGTAAAAACGAAAACTATCAAAGTGATTTATTTTGATTCCTTTCAACATAAAAAACAAAACCAATGCAGTGCAGTCTCTGAACAATAAATCACACAACTATTATTTTAATGGTTGTTTACTATAGTAAAGTAAGCAATGCTACTTTAATATTTTTAGGTTTGCAAAAATATTATAGTTAAAAGTTATAGTTTTAATTTAAATGTTACTGGTTATGGATTGTGATAATGACTCTGTGACTTTTGGCATTGGCCTCTTTTATTGACTGCTTATTGAACATATCTTGTTTTTTATGTCCTCTATTTAACATTATATGCATTTTTTTTGCACAATCATCCTGTTTTCTAATTAACTTTATATGCCTCTGCTTATGCGTCTTTGTAATATTTTTCCCAGACAACAATTTTTGATATCTGACCGATAGCTGCTCAATTGTTTGAGCTCCATCTACTCATTGTTTGAACTCCATCTACCTCTCCTGGTGGATTTAATACACTAACATCAGGAGCTCTAAGCACAGCAGTAGCATAAAAGGAATGAATATTGCAAAGGGTCATGTCAGGTTGTTTAATTACATTGTTGCTCCAAACGTTTGCAAAATGAGCATGTGTCTCATGCCTCTGCAGCTAAATACATACAATACATGCACATATCATATGAAGCAATTGTTGAGTATTAAGTTCAGTATTCTATTGCAGCTGTCTGTAAACTGCGGCCCTTTGCTTGCTTTTATCTGGCCCTTGAGGAGCTATTTTCATCCACTGATATCAACAATGGAGCATAATTCCCCCCACTGACACCAATGAAGGGGCAGAACTCTTACCAATGACACCTTTCTGTTCCAACATGACTGCTCACCAGTGCACAAAAGCAAGGTCCATAAGGACACGAGTCCTGACCTCAAACTGACAGAACACCTTTGGGATGAATTAGAGCCTAGACTACAGCCAGGCCTTCTCATCCACATGAGTGCCTGACCTCACAAATGTGCTTCTGGAAGAATGGTCAAACATTCCCACAGACACACTTAGACTGGGATGCCATTCAAGTTCATGTGCATGTGAAGGCATGTGTGTATATTATGTCAACAAAAAAATAATATTACAAGTGAAAATAACACTCCCAATTTCACGATGATACCCCAAGTGATCATATAAATAATCAAATACTCAAACAGTGCTCAAGATAGAAATCACACGTAAATGTATTAAAATAGGTGACAAAAATCCTTTACCAGGTCCTCCAATAAGCTCTGCCCTGATGACATCACTACAACACAATGCATATGGTGGGGCTTACTGGTTCGGGAGAGAAAGTTGGAGACACTGCAGGCTGCCTGAGAGAGCCATCCCTGTGCGGTGCCCACATTAAGCTTTTTGGGTGGCATTTTGCTATGTGAAGCAGCGGCAGGTCTCTGCTTGTTAAAGAAGCATATCCTTCTATTTCATGTCATGCAATATATACATATTTTTAAAATAAAGGTAGTTTTATCAGTGAGCATTGAGTGCTTCTTTTTTGGGCCTCGTACAGTACTATATAAATTATAAGCTAAATGTAAATGATTTTGTAAATGTATGTTGTTTCAAAAATCTTTTTTTTTATGTATAGTTATGGGAGCAACCATTATATGACCCCATTATATGACCAAATGTCCGGCCCTCTTATCTCACCGATAGATTTTCTGCAGTCTCTACCGAGATCACACACCAACAGTTCACATGTTGGCCAAAGATTATCTTTGCTTAGGTCATAAACAACATGATAGTGCACATAATAGATTATTGTTTCTTAATAATGTCAAGAAAGGGATTTTTTTTAACTGTAATGTTATTTACTCATGCTGATCTGCTCCCTATTAAATTTTGTGAAAAAAATATTTATAATGATATGCCCATTGTAATTTATATTTATCTTTTTACAAAGAAAAGTTAAAGTGATTGTAAAGTCTAATTTTTTTTTCTATAAAAATAACAAACGTTATACTTACCTGCTCTGTGCAGTTGGTTTTGCACACAGCAGCCCAGATTCTCCTCTTCTCGGGTCCCTCTGCTGTGCTCCAGGCCCCTCCCACCTGTCGAGTGCCCCCACAGCAAGCAGCTTGCTATGGGGGCAACCGAGCTGAGTCACAGCTCCCTGTGTCCATTCAGACATGGAACCCGGCCCGGCCCTGCCCCCTCTCTCTCCTGATTGGCTTGCTGACTGACTTTGATTGACAGCAGCGGGAGCCAATGGCGCTGCTGCTTTGTCTCAGCCAATCAGGAGGGAGAGTCTCGGAAGGACTCTCTTAATGCAAAGAATGTATTAAATTAAAAAAAACTTTCAAAATTTACAACCCCTTTAAGTACAATACTTAGATCAACAAATGTGTTGACTTAAAAATTCTATTTGAATAAAGGATAAATTAAACACACTGAAAATAACCCTTAACTTGATTGCTCATTTCAAAACACAGATTAACAGGCTGACTAGAATTTACTTCCTCTGTAAATCAGCCACTTGTCGTGTTAAATTTGTACAGTATGCAGAACAAAGATCATATTTTTTCTTCACTGCGCTGAGATTATGTGAAAACAGAACTTCAACATAAAAACAATAAACCCATGGAAATGATAATTCCTCACAGTAAAAAAAATGTAATGTTAACGTGAACCTTTCATAAAGCTTACAAATCTGCATGAATAAATTCATGACACAATATTCAGCAAGAATATAATTTTAAAAAAATCTGTACATTTTATCTTAAAATACAGACAGTGGGGTAATATGGCGCACTCTGGATAAGACAGTGTTGTTACATATAAATGGATATGGGGTGGATTAAAAATGGGCAATAAGACAAGTCCAAAAAATTAAGCCCATGTAAAGATAGCTTTTATGCTGTCGTCAGGAGGCTGCCACTTCAGAAGTTTTGGAAGGAAAAAACTAAGAAGGAATATAAGAAGGACAAAGAACAGCGCCCCCTAAGTGCAGCAGGTAAACAGTTTTAATTGTAAACAATATATTTGAATACACTCACAAAAAAGTAGTATGTTCAGGCATGGAATATAGTTCATCCGATTTGACTTCCGGGTGAATGCTGGCGTCACTGGCTTAGATGTTGGTCCACGATCTGGCTGTCCTCTGGCCGCACTGTTGGTTCACAGCGCTTCCAGATGGCTGGAACAATGATCAGCGGTGCACACAGGCGGCGTCACTTCCGGGTCAGGTCAGTGGGTGGTGTTCACTCAGACTGAAGCCCAAGGAAGGAGCACACATGCTCCGAACGCAAAGCATTCGCTAAGTTCTGTGAAAAATTCCGTTGCAAAGTGCAACTTCCCTTGCAAAGTGAACAGCTGATTTGCATTTAGTCATGTCCTCCAGGGTTCCAGGATTTAGGCAACTGAAATGCCACTCAGAAAGATGGAAAACTCAAAAACAGGGAGAATAAAAACTAAGTTGAACTAAGGATAATGTTGATGTTTGTCCTTGATTTGAGTTCTGATTTAAAGATTGTGAGAATAGAGATATAGGAGCTACACTGGCAGATTTGTTATTAAAGGTACTGTCATCTTAATACTGGCTTCACTACACTGGCTCCACTGGCCTGTAACAAGCATTTAGCCAATGAGGTCTGAAAAGCCTGCATACCTCTTTCAGGTCAGTGACTCACTAGAGAGGGCAGCCAGAATAAGGATAACAGCCATGGAATTTGAACCTTTAAAAACCTTTAAAAACAAGTTCACATTTTTCTGTCTTCCCAGATTCACTGCAAGGTTTAAATATTAATTAATTGTAGCAGCAGTGGCGGCCCGTACATTAAGGGCACCGCCCCCTCTATCCTCGCCAACCCCCTCTATGAATAATAGATAGAGTCATGCATCTCATGAATCTATCCATGGCCATCGCTGCCACCCCCTGTTCAGGCGTCTGGCCCCTTTTCGGACACCAGGTTACAGCGGCGGGGGTGTATTTTTGAAGCACCCGATTAGAGCCATAGGCTCTAATAGTCTTCAAAATAGGGTGAACAGAGAATGCAAAGCATTGCGCTTGTAGTCCACCCAGATGTGTAAGAAAAGCAAATTAAGATTTGCTTTTCTAACACTGAATAGCCTCTCTACCAGTCAGGAAGTGTGGGTCTGTTACCCATTTCCCAATTGACTGAAAGGTCAGGCGATCCTATTGGATGCCTAGGAGGAGCGGAGGAGACATAAGGCAGAAGCTGCCGTGATCTCAGAAGGGAAGAGTACACAGAAGACGCTGCAAGATGCCTGCCACAGCCTGTCCCTCTGCCTGATCATTCCTGATGTGCCCGCCAATCGGGTGGACCGGCAAACAGCGAGGGGGGAGGAGGTTGAGGTGCCCCCCCAGACAAAAAAAAAAACAGCTGCCACTGTCTAGAGGATTGCAGAATAGGCATTATTACTTACCTAACGATCCACTCCAGCAGACTCAAGCATTGTTCTTCTCTCCCTCATGCTCCAGTTTGTTGCAGGACCCCCAGCATCATCATGTGCAGTGCAGGGCTATTAACCCTATATTGCATATAGTGGTGGTAAGAGTGTGACCGTGACCATCTCACAGAGGTGACTGCGGAGTTAGATAGATCAAACGTTCCCTTAGACTTAACAAGCATTTAACCCTTGCTGTGTGAGTGGGGCACTGTAGTGGTTAATTTTTTGTTGTGTCCAGAACTGGGGTTTAACCTTGCTGATTTCTGTAATTGGTATAACCCATAAAACACTGACTTTTAAATATTAGCATACATTTAGCATATTTTCTTTCTGAAGGTCTATTACTTTTTTCAAAAAGCGCACAAAATGTGACACTTATCATGCAGAAAGTACAGCCTAGATTCTAATCTAAACTTCAATAACCGACTTCCTGAATAGATTTACATTGTTGTAATCACAAAGTTTAGGCAGTATTTTCCCTGCTTATCCTTAACTTCCCTGTATATGAATTCTACTCTATGACTAGCAGAAGCTAGAGGTGATTGCAGTGACATGTTATTGACAAGGGAACACTTTCTGTTAGCTGTGGTTTCATAAAGTTTATTCTTACAAGAATTGGTTTCTATACATGTTCATCCATCTTTCACTAATCTATCTCTACAGTAGAACAGTTGTCCTCAGAGTATTCCAGGATAATGAATTCTTCCTGTGACCCACAGAACCTGACTTGTTTTATTCTAATGCGCTCTAGCGTGCTTAGATCCTGCTCACTCCAAAAATAAGTATACAGGTACATTTCTCTGCACAAATAAATGTAACTCTATTACATAGTTTGTGCCTTGGTTTACCCTCTAGCAAAATTGCACGTAGCACTATCTTTTCATATGCCCGCGACATATGTGTGACATTTGAGACAGTTAAATACATCACCCCATGCATTATACTTTACTAAGATGTCTATTCTTTGTGTTTTATCACTGTCATTATACTTCCATTTTGCTTACACTTGTATTGTACTCCTGATTGCTTTAAGTAATGTCGGAATACAATTACAGCAGACAGATCAAACTTACCGTATACGTCTGTTAGGAGAACAGAACAGCAATAGGCCTGCACATTCTATTACCACTAATCTTTATGAGTCACTTCGAACAAATAAAACAGAAATGTACAGAACATCATGTTGTTCAGATTATACCTGTACTTAGTTTTTAAGTTTAAAAAAGAAAAAGTCATAGCTAAGAGCAGACAATACAAGATACATGTGCAGGTCACCTGAGACCAAGTGACAGATGCACACCGTTGGGGTCAGCAGTGCACCGCTAAGGTAGTGGACCCTATGGCTGACTGCTGCGGATGGAACTCTGGGTGGTTCAGAAAAGCAGGTCTACTAGAGCACCAACATGGATCCTACTGGGATAGTGCATAAGATTCCCCAGGGCGCAGGGTCTAAGAGCCAGCAGGTGTTCACCAGAGCCTCTAGTGGTGAGGATGGACTGCGCTGCCATTGGCTCCAGGTCGCGGCCCCCAGGGTCTCCCAGCTCACGCTCACGGTAGGCTACAGGAGGATAGAGAGGAAGCAGCAGCCCAGGACAACAAGGGATAGTCAGGATATAAGCCAAAAGTCGAGGCAACTAGCAGACAAGGAT